>NC_056680.1:160189991-160796241 GCF_018350215.1 Panthera leo | reverse complement strand
TCATGAAAGATAGTTCCACTGTTCTAAAAAATCCCCCCTGCTCTCCCTATTCATCCCTCTCCTCCCGGCAATCCCTGGCAACCACCTATGTTTTTACTGTCCATAGTTTTGCCTCTCCCAGAGTGTCATACAGTTGGAAGCATACTGTATATAGCCTTTTCAGGTCAGCGTCTTTCACTTAGCTATAGTCACTTAAGGTCCTTCCATGTCTTTTTGTGGCTTGACAGCTCATTTCTTTTTTAATCACTGAATAATATTCCATGGTATGGGCTTGCTGTCGTTTCTATTTAGACTTGGTGTTGGCATTCCCAATAACTGCATCTTCCAGCAAGAAGAGGAGAGAGAAATTAAGAGTGCACATACCTTGATGAGCACCAAGTATTGTATAGAATTGTTGAATCACTACACAGGACACCCGAAACTAACATGACACTGTATGTTAACTACACTAGAATTTAAAAAAAAAAAGGGGGGGGGGAAGAGAGGAGCAGCAGGTCAGGCCTTTGCTAGAAAGCTTCCCCCAGTCTCTGGTAGCACTACACAATTTTCTCCATTCCTCATCCTGCCATTGATTCAGTCTCACTGATGATACTTGTGGTACATATTTGTAACTATCTTACACCCTCAACGTTTGAAATTCCTTTCCATTTTGGGGGGATCCAGAGCTGTGCATGGCTGGTGGAAACCAGGATATAACTATACTACAAAAGGCAAAAGTACCAGACTTTGCCCTCCCACAAACCCCAGCAGGGCTTAGCCGATCCCATGCACGTGATGGAGACTTGGAACATGGAATGAGGTACACACAAGCAGGAAGAGTCTGGAATTTACTCCAGGGGGGCCACTGCTCTGGCATTGGCAGCGGGGCTGATGGCTGCAGCCGGTGCACAGTGGGGGCATTATCAGCCCCCTAACCAGGATGCTGTTTGGAGGTAAATGATCCTGACCCCCCCCCCCCCCCCCCCCCACCGGCTGTCCTTTAATTCTGCCCATTTTCTGAGCGTAGATCTCTAGGTTTCCTTTAGTGGTCTGAGATTTTTGTCATTGTGCCAGTAATTTCCTTGTTTGTTTCATTTAGCCATTATCAGTTTCTGTTTTTGAGACAGAATGCTGGCAGTGCGAAAATTGATACCAGAGTTCGGTGCAGGAGGTGAAGGGGACATGACATCGATCATCTGGTCTTGTTGGGGCTAAAAGCAGTGAACATCTGGCTAGTTATTCACAAATTGGGACCTGGCAGTCATTGACACACACTGACAAAGCAGGCAAGTTGAATATTGCCAGTGTCTCGTGGAAGGAAGTGCATGATGAGAGCCAGGCCTTGATGTGCTAAGAACACCAGGGGACACCATACAGTAAAGTGGCTAATTCTAGGGGCGCCTGGGGGGGCTCAGTCGGTTGAGCATCTGACTTAGGCTCAGGTCATGATCTCACAGTCTGTGAGTTCGAGCCCCACGTGGGGCTCTGTGCTGACAGCTCGGAGCCTGGAGCCTGCTGCGGATTCTGGGTCTCCCTCTCTCTCTGCCCCTCCCCCGCTCATGCTCTGTCTCACGCTCTCTCTCTCTGTCAAAAATAAATAAAACAGTAAGAAAATATATATTAAAGTGGCTAATTCTATTGGCATTGGGACTCAGAGAAATAAAACGCAGGTCAAATGTGTAAACCCTCTACCCAGCGCCAGGCACAGACAGTCTGATCTCTTACCCCTAAATAACTGAAAAAGCCTCCAGCCAAAAGTAGGGTTTGATCCTGTGGGTTACTGACTTATAATGTCAGTTAAATTAACAGTATCTTTGTCACATGCATGAAAGATAGGACACGAATCGGAAAAGAGTGGGATCTTCACATCCATCCCGGGCTTATTCAATGGCCTCAGAAACAAAGGCCAGAACTTCGGGCAGGGAGGCTAGGAACCAGCTCTGCCTAATGGATTTCGCCTCACGGGGGAACATGGCCACCCCAGGGAAGGGTGCCCAGCTTTCCAATCACCTCCCTTAATAAAAAGATGGTGTTTTATAGGGCCGGCAAACAGCCAGCAACATGGTAGCAGGTTGATTATGTTAGAAACATCCTGGATGGGGCGCTGCTTTGTTCTCACTGGAATACTTATTTCGAATTTACATTCTATTTTTGAAGTGAAACATGTTATCCGCGTAACGCAGTAATGATCCAAGTAAGCTGCACAGGAACGAGTCAAGAATCTCCCCTCTTTTACCGCATTTTCCATTGCATAGCTCAGTATCCTCTGTGGTCTCTGAAAAGTGAATCTCACTGGTCTCTGATGCCATGTAATAGAACATAGGTTACTGTGCTGGTGCCTTTTAGGAAGGACTGGTGTGTGTCCTCCCTATGTGAGTGAGGGTCGGCAGTGGGGAGGGAGTGGGAGTGGGGGCGTGGGTACATGCAGGGCCTGGGCTCTGCTGCCCCTGGGGCAGAAGAAAGAGCTATCTCTGACCATAAACCAGGGATCCTTGCGCCAGGGCTGTGGGTCTCCAAATAGCAGCCTTTATGCCTCTCGCCAGCTTCCTCTGTTGTGCTGCAGGAAGGATTCAGGGGCTCCTGCCTCTCTAGGGCCCAACCAAGCCGCTGGGAGACTGCCTCAGGAGGGGATTGGGCTGGGGAGACGGGGGAAGATGTGAAGGAAAACGGGCGAGAGAGCAAGCAAGGGTGAGGCTGGGGAGGATGGGGCAGAGCAGGTGTAGCTGAGGGAGGAGGGAAGAAAGGAAGGATGGGGGGGCTGGGGTCCACAGAAACCTGGTGCCTCCTGCAGTTCAGGTGTGGCTGTAGTGGAAAAGTGCTAGGAGACAAGCGAAGGGTCCCTGGGGAATCGAAAAGGCGGTGTTATGGCTGCATAGCCGTCTTTAGTGAGTTGCGGTGCACCTGCCGGCTTCACAGGCCGACCAGGAATGAACAGAACTTACAGTGCCCTATGGAATGTTTGGTGCGGCGTCACAGGTGAAATAATGTAAAGAGGACCTCATTCCATGCAAGGGGGTATAGCTCAGGGGTAGAGCATTTGACTGCAGATCAAGAGGTCCCCGGTTCAAATCCGGGTGCCCCCTGCTGGAGCTTTGCTTTATTGCCTCTCGTAGAGGAGTGGCTTCCCAGCTACCACATTCTATACAATGTCATCAGTTGCCCTCCCCACCTCTTTTCCCCAGGCCCTGGTGTTTTTTCAGGCGTCCTTTCTCCCTTGACATACTGAAGTATGGTAGGTTCCTGGTATCAAATTTCTGAGGGGCAGAGGCCAGCCAGGTGGCCGGCGGCGGCAGGTGCACACACGGAGTTGGGAGGGCCCAGGGTGATGGTCACCGGCCCAGCTGGGGCTATCGGGTCCACCGTGGGACTTCATTCCCCAGGTGCGTGCCTGGGTCCTCACATTCCCACACCACTGACCAACCCTGCAGCAGAGACCAAGGGGAAGGAAAAGCAAAAAAACGAAAAACGAAACAGAACAAAACAACACGTAGCAGGGAAGAGGGAGACAAGCCCCTTTTCTCCTGAACATCCCTCCGGCGCCCTCTACTGACAGCTCTTAGCATTGTGCTCGCTTAAGGAGAAAGGCGTAGGGAAGCCAGTCCGTTATTGTAGGGCAGGTATGGAAGCATGAATTTGGACCCAGGAGTCAAAAAATTGATAACTGGCACATCGTGTGAGTGCCAACAGGATGTTAGCAGGTGTATGCAGGTGGGCGCTTGAGATCATCCTGCAAATTTGAGTGTGCCCTCTGGCATTTCTGCCATTACTGTGAGATGTGTTTATCCTGTGAGCTGCTGCCCCTTCAGCCTGGGCCCCAGAAAGAACACACGTGGTCCAACCTTAAGCGCGACTCACCTAGAAAGGCCAACGCCCTCTGGACCCACAGCTTGAAGCGGGCTTACCCAGCCAAGCCCAGCCTCTATCAATTGATTCTCATTCAATATTCTGACCCATGAGCATGAGAATAAATGCTTATTGTCGTGTGTCAATGCTTTGGGGCGTTTTTGCAACACTCTTATGAATACGACTGGAAAATACTAACATTGACACACAGAAGGGGCCTCCTGCTATAACAAAAGCCTAAAGTACATGACATGTCTTTATGATGAAGCATGGGGAATTAGTGGGAAGTTAGTGGGGTAACTATTATTGAGGGCAGGGAAAACGGGCTCGTGATAACCTGGAAGGCAGAAAATGCATTTGAACTTGTAGTGTTAGCGGTAGGATATTACGAAGAAAAATACTGAATGCATGAGCTGTTTTGTTACAGGCTGTTTTTGATAAAGTACTGCAAAAAAAAAGATTTGAGTTCAGAAGACAACTTACTGGTTTGCAGTCAGAATTTAGAGGCAATCTAGATAGCTCAGAATTGTGTAGTGAGAAAAATAAAACCATCCCGTCCAAAACAAAGGCGAGGCTGTTATTACATCACTTTAGCCAAAAGGCTAAATCCAGAGCCTTCCAGTAAGACATAGCCCCAAACCAAATCAAGCTTAATGTGCTCATAGCTTAGATGTACCTCATTAAGAGCACTGAAGAATTAAGCCGATACTAAGTATATCCTCTCGGCTGGACAAAAGTATTCCTAGAAAGACTGAGGATGTGCCCAAGTACTTATAATTGAGCTGGAGGGAGAGCATACATCAAAGAGAATTGTGGTCATGGCTTTCGGCATGTGGAGTCAAATACATAGAAAACCCACACATTTCTTGAGAGAGCTGTATTGGCGAAAACATTACTAGCCTGGACAAAAAAGTTACCAAGACTGGAGAATAAAAGGGCCTGGGCTTCCAGCATTCCATAGGGGGAAGCAAACTGAGAAGAATGCCTAGCCACAACAAAGGACATGTTTTCCAATGATCTCTCCAGAAATTTCAGAGAAGGAGGAAGGAAAAAAGGAAGACGTCTTAGAGGGTGGGCCCATGAGTCATGCAGAACAGTGAGCAGGGAGCTCTCCCTAGGTAGCAGAACCAGAGCTGACTCAAGGAATTTTCCCTACTGCTGGAACGCGTATGTTGTGTGCCACTGGGTTTTGGGGTGGTTTGTTATACAATATTATTGTAAAAAGGCTGGCAAATACTGAATTTGGTATCTAGAAGGAGGCTCTGTCTGTAACAAAAGGCAAAAGGGGAGCGTGGCCACTTATGCCTAGCATTTCAATGTCTATGGCCATGTGTTTCCCGTTGTGATCAGTCATTGCACGTAAACATTTACTGCCGTAAGTCTGTTCCTGCACCATCGCTGGACTTTGGGTGTATGAGTGGTAGATAATTTGTTTCTTAAGCTTATAGGTCTCTGGATCGAGAGAAGCCTCATCTGGATCTAACGTATATCATAAGATCCTGGACTTCGTCTGACTGAATGAGGCTTTGGGGGCTTTGGGATGAGGCTGAGTACCTTATGCACGTGGAAGAGATTTAAGTAATTATGACCAAGAGGGCAAATAATGGTAGATTAAAATGTTGGCCCCAGTTCTGCACTTGTTCTATGTGTGCCCTTTGCCACAAGACTTTTCACATCCTCCCATTAGAAGTGGAACAGGTTTGGGGTGGCTCCGTCAGTTAAGCATCCGACTCCTGATTTTGGCTCAGGTCATGGTCTCACAGTCGTGAGATCGAGCCCTCCATTAGTCTGAGCATGGGGCTTGCTTGAGATTCTCTCCCTCCCTGTCCCTCTCCCTCTACCCCTCCCCTGCTTGCACGTACGTTCTCTCTCTAAAAAAAAAAAAAAAAAAAAAAAAGATAGATTTCCCTGCCCTTGATTTAAGGGTAGGTCCTAAGACTTGCTTTCACTGATGGGATATTAGCACGTGTGATACTAACAGAGGCTTGAAATCTGCTTGCGTGCTTGGGCTTGACCTTTTTGCATTTCTGCCACTGCCATGAGAAAATTTTCCCTGCTAGCTGTGACTCTTCCAACCTGGACCCAGGAAGAAACAGACTTGGAGCAGACCTGTGCCCAACTCACATAAAGAAATGAAGCACAGGAAAAAAAACGAAAAAAGAAAGAAACCAAGCACAGATGGACCTCCAGCTTGAAGCAGGGCCACCAGGTCAAGCTCAGACTAGATCTACTGGTTGTCACCCATGTTGCTGACCCTATGAACATGAAAAGAAATGCTTATTGTTGCATGCATCTGAATTTGGGGATGGTTTGTTATGAAGCGTTATTATGGACATAACAGGCCTGATTCCTACACTTCCTCTCCCTTCTCCCCACCCCCCAGGTACTGAGCAAGGGGTGAGGAGGAGATTGCAGTTTATGGGAGGAATTCAGATTGTGGCTTCAAAATGGAAAAGTGCTATTTGACCAGCCAGAAGCTCTGGGTGGTGGGGGGGGGGGGTGTGGGGAGGAAGGGTGAACTCCTGGCCAGAGGGTGGTCTCCAGTCAGTTTCTAGTGGGCTTGCCAGTTTCATTGGCTGACCAAGAGTGAATAGAATGTACAGGACACTGTGGAATGCTTGGGTGTGGTGTCACGGGTTAACTATGCTAATGAGGAGCAGGACCACAGTAAGGGGGTATAGCTCAGGGGCAGAGCACCTGACTGCAGATCAAGAGGTCCCCGGTTCAAATCCGGGTGCCCCCTGTAGGTGGCTTACCTTATTGACAAATAAGTGACCTAAGTTAGGGTCCTGCTTATTGGAAAGTCCTCTCCATTGCCACCTTCCTTTTCTCAGGTGACTTCTGGGATGCGGCACATGTCATGGAGCTGTTATGAATGACATATGTGTGACAGAAGGTCCTAAGTTCCTCTTCAAACTTTACCTTATGATCACAGGTTACCCAGCCTGCCTGCACGCACTTAGGGACCTTAGTTAAAAAAAAAAAAAAAAAAAAAAAAACAGATGAGCCCTAGGGATTATGATTTAGTCGGACACAGGAGGTACCTGGGAACTTTTGCTTTGGGGAGGCACACATCCCACCACCCCTCCGCTAACTTCAATTGTAACATCCAGTGGTTCCAAGTAAGTATTTTGGAACATACAACACTATGTAATGTTAAACAACCTTCTGGTGGTGAACATCAATGGGCTGTAGGCACGGAGAGTGGCCAGGTGTGCAGAGGGGAGAGAATGCAGGAAAGGCAGGGAAGGTGTGGGCATGCTAGGGTGGTGACAGATCGTAGTGGCACCATACTGCTAGGTGTGGTGACTGCCCATAACTGATAACTTTGCTTTAATTTCTTGTTAATGTTTATTTATTTTTAAGGGGGGGGGGCAGTGCAAGCAGGGGAGGGGCAGAGAGAGAGAGGGAGACACACACACACACAGAGCAAGCTGGGGAGGGGCAGAGAGAGAGGCAGACATAGAATCCAAAGCAGGCTCCGGGCTCTGAGCTGTCAGCACAGAGCCTGACGCGGGGCTCGAACTCACGAACCGTGAGGTCATGACCTGAGCCAAAGTCAGCTACTTGACCGACTGAGCCTCCCAGGTGCCCCTCAACTCTGCTTTAAAGTTCAGAATTGAAACACACTTATTAGACGAGACTGGTTGTTTCTGAATGAAGCGTTTGATTGACAATCTAGAGGTCCCTGGTTCCAATTCAGGTGTGTTGTTTTTCTTTTTCCCTCCCAACTTTAGAACCTTCTTTCCATCTTTTGAGGATGTCCAATTATGGGAGCCCTGGTGGAAGAAATGTCTCCTCTTGCAGCTGCAGAGGCCAAATATAAAGGCGATTTTCTCCCTTTCTCCCAGCACTGCTGGCCAAACAGGTGCTCCTGACTCACACTACACTCGGAATGAGTGACACAAATCCCAGGGTTGGCAGCGCCCGAGGGCCTGGCTGGCTGAGTCCCCTTGGGTCGCCCCTGCCTCGCGTGAACCTGCGCCTCCAGCCTTCCCTTCAGCGCTGCAGGCTCCCTGCCACACAGACAGTGGTCATCTCATCTTTTGCCACAGGCAGAACCAGTTTCTGTTTCTGGAACCACGTGCCTAGGCCGATACAACATTTGGGGTCTTTTGCTGCTGGCAAAAGACCTTCACGAAAGTGGGGTGGCTATAGAATTGCTTTTCTGTCCTATTGGCGTTGAAGGAGGTGGAAGTCCAGTTGATTCGTCAGGGCTGAAAATCTGAGAGCCCACGGGCTGTCAGTGGGAAGTTAGCTGATGAACTGATCACATGGATTCAACTGGCCAATGGGTTGGAGGAAGCTTATTCATCGGGCAGGCATCTGATGGCTGTTTACGGCTGGCGTGCATTCCGATCGGTCAGTGTCTATGCTGTGAGCCGTGGTTAAGGGTTCTGAGTACCACTCCTTCTTGGAATAGAGATCCCGCTGAAGGACAGAACCTTTAGGGACCACGTGTTGGGATAGAGCAGTAGAAAGAGCCAAGCCAAGGCTGACGGTCTCGGGAAGCTCAAAGTCGTGCAGTGGAAAGCTCCGATGTGTGTGTTCTCTTCTCCGGACACAGATGGAGACGGCAGACTTCCCAATAACCCCAGCCCAACACTCAGCTCGTCTGCTCAATGACTGACGTGCTGAAAACCAAAGGCAAGATCGTCAAATTTCTATCCTATTGGGTTCATAGTTTCACCCGCCTCTTGTATGAATCATTTCACAGCATGTCAGGGCCCCTCCTCCAATTCAAAAAGCAAGCGGTGGAGCACCGGGGTGGCTCAGTCGGTTTAGCGTCCGACTTCGGCTCAGGTCATGATCTCGGGGATCTTGGGTCCGAGCCCTGCACGGAGTCTGCTTCAGATCCTCTGTCTCCCTCTCTCCCTGCCCCTTCCCCCCTCAAAAATAAATAAACATAAAAAAAGCAAGTTGCTACATCTTGCTTTCATTTTAGCCTTTATTGGGACTGTTCCTATTACCCGGGTAATGGTGCAAGGAATGACAAAATACTTAGACACAAAGGGTCTCCCTGAATAGTCAGGTAGAACATGGGGGATGGTTATTAGTTGCCAAGTTCTGCCTACATGTACATATGGTTCTATATTGTGTTTGTATTTTATAATCCCCAAAGCTTTTCTCTAATATTTAACTCGTGTGCACACGTATGCATGTGCGCGCGCGCGCGCACACACACACACACACACACACACACACACACACACACTGTGTCATCTCCCATTTCAATGTATGTGATGGCCTTTCTGCTTTTTATCCAATAATGAGTAGAGCTTTGTAATAAGGGAAACAGCCTTGTTACTTAATTCAAAGGGATATTTAGCAGATGCCTCAGCAAAAGATAAAGAACAGGAAAACACTGAACTCCTAAGATTGCTGCTGTAATCTCTGAGGCTGATGTGGTCATGCCTTTCCCAAGCCTGATTTTCTGCTTCCTACCAATTCTGTGATGTATTTCCAATAGTTCTTTTATATATTTTTTTAAGTTTATTTATTCATTTTGAGAGAAAGAGCATGTGAGCTGGGGAGGGGCAGAGAAAGAAGGAGAGAGAGAGAATCCCAAGCAGGCTCTGCATTGTCAGCACAGAGCCCGACGCAGGGCTGAGACCCACAATATCAACTGATACACCTGCCTTTACCGTCTTTTTCCTTTCTAGCAATTGGAATGCACCATGATGACATCTTTGGACTGACCCAGTGGATGAGGAACAGAAGCTTTGTAAGAAAAATCCATCTGGGTGTGCAGAAATGCAAAAACTCTTCCAAAAAATAAGACCATTGGAGCCACCAAAATGAGGTCAGAGATCTGAATCTGGATACCCCTGTGCTATGAGACCACTAGCCTGGATACTGGGTTCTTGGCACAACATCATCAGGAAGGGAGCAGGTGGGATCGGGGCAGTTGGGACCTGTCTCCACCGACCCATTTCGAATCTTTTTGGAACCAGTCTCTTTTCAGACAGAAGCATCTCCTGTTTAAGTGACACAGACCATTGGAATTGTTGCACTTTTTTTTAAGGTTTTATTTTATTTTGAGAGAGTGTGAGTGGGGGAGGGGCAGAGAGGAAGGGAGAGAGAGAGGATCCCAAGCAGGCTCCGCACTGTCCGTGCAGTGTCGATGTGGGGCTTGAACTTAACTGCGAGATCATGACCTGAGCCAAAATCAGGAGTCGGATGATTAACAGGCCGAGACACCCAGGCACCCCAAGTTGTTGCTTTTTATTAAAGCAAAACTAACTTGCGTGGAGAAAAGCAAATAGGTCATGTCAGAGATGTTTATAATTTGCATATCGTTTTCTTACAAAGATGAAGCTATTCTATGACGTTTTTAACATCAAAAGGAATAGATGACTTTTTCACACCAATAAAAAAAAGCTTTTAGGACACCTTTCTTAGTGGATACAGAGTATTCTTCTGTATGGCGGCTGCTACCACTCTTGACTTAGCCAACACTCCTTTGTTGGCCCCCCACACGGTTTCTAACCTCCCCTCGTACAGACAGATCTGCAAAGCGTCCTGTTCAAGATGCATGTCTGCTTTTCATCTAGTTTGGCCTCCATATGCTATGCCAATTTGGATGATTGTCCCTTCTCTGCATCCTTGGGATCTCTGTGGCCTTTGGGCCTCGTAGTGGTAACTTCCAGGAGAGGTCCAAGGAGGAAGGGACCGCTGGTCCCAGTCTAGGAGATAGTAAAGGCCTGAGTTTGGTGCCCAAACAGCGAGTCCTTGTACCTGGTCCCAAGTCATCTGGCTGTGCTGGGCTGATGGTTTGGGGCCAGCATGGCACCGTGACTTGTCCAGTAAGGCCATCTCCCTTTAAAGCCAAGGAGTAAGGAACGAAAAGAGTGGGGGTAGCAGAGAAAGCAATGTAGGACAGCGCAGAGGAGCCCATGCTGCAGGGAGTCAGAGTGGGACTGGCGGCAGCGGACTGGGGAAGTGAAACCTGAGCGCGAGGGAAGGAAAGAGGGAAGATTCCAGCTCTAAGCAATGATTAGTGCCCCACACGGGGACTGGGGAGGAGGCCGCAGTGCTCTGGGCAGGGAAGATTTCTAGAAGTTTCTAGAGAAGGACAGAATACGTCCAGAGTCAGACAGAGGTCTACCTGGACGAGGTCGGGCAGTCAGCTCCCACTAGTTTGCTAGGGATGAGAAGTGAGAGTGCGTGATAGCTCCTTGGGCACAACCACACAGGTGACGTGGTGCTCACCAGGAACCCCAGTTCAGGGGGAGAGCCTCTGACTTTGTGTCGGGGAGTCCCTGGTTCCAGTCAGTGCGTCGCCTGTTGGCATTTCTTTTTGCTCTGACCTCCCGTTTGCCATCACGCGGTCCTGTGTCTGTGCTCCGGTGACCACAAATCTCTCATTCTTGCCTCACCGCTTTCCACGCACTGCACGCTTATTTCTGCTGCCTGACCCACGGAACGATGCAACAGGCAGAGAATAAGGGAGAAAACGAAGATAGGAAGGGGGTAGCTCAGTCTCCTGCCCAGTTTAGTGCAAAGAGGCCCCCTAATCATAAACGTGGATTCTAGTGGTAACTTGGTCATTAAACCAAGTGAGTTTGGTTGGGGCGTGATTTGAATTCCAAACTTTTTTTTTTTTTTTTCCAGATCTATCCCATGAGGGGCACAACAGCTCCCAAATCATCAGGAGCTTGTTAGAAGCTCATGTTGTCCCTCGTCCCCTTCCCAGAGAGTCTGGCTTAGGGGTTCTCAGGTGGGGCCCAAGCCCTGCCTCCCCTCCCCTCCCCTCCCCTCCCCTCCTCTCTGTCTGTTGAGCAGCTAGTTCTGTATCCCGCTCTTGCAGATGAGTCTGAAGAATGTTCCAGCTGCAAACCTCAATGTGGTCAATGCCAGTGCCTACAGCCAGGGGCTGAGGGAAGGAGGAGGTTGTAAGTGGAGGTAAGGGGCAGGGGTGGGCATAGTGGGGAGGGCATGTTTGCAGGGGTGTTAGGACGGCAGAGTGCCACCAAGAATACATCTCGAGTCAGAGACAGTCAGGGCGTGGCTCTGAAGGATTAAAGAGTTTATTAGACACCTATAAGCAGGTGGGGGTATAGCTCAGGGGTAGAGCATTTGACTGCAGATCAAGAGGTCCCTGGTTCAAATCCAGGTGCCCCCTTATTATGCCTGCTTTTGCCCCCCTATAACAACTGTTGTGTCCCCCACTTGGAAACCCCTCTGAGAAGAGATGGATCCCAACCCCTCGGTTTCACCTCCTGTGTTTCTCCAACACTCAAGTGGGCTCCACCACCCAAGCCTCTCTGGTGGCTTCAGGTGGGCATTTGTGTTATTCTTTGACTGCCCAGCACCCGAACCCCCACCCGAAACAGTGAGTCTTGGGGGAAAGCACAGCTTTGCAACCTGCTCTACCAAACCAACGTGCCAAATCCTGCCCGGGCCTAGGACCCGGCTCAGACCTTGCCAGGTGAATTCCACTGCAGGATACAGAGCTCTGGCCGCCTTTGCAGGGCTGGAGGGTCCTTCGGCACCCACTGGGGATACAGTGGCTTCTGCCCCCGCATGGTGCTCTGCTGTGCCCTTGGCTGTGATTTTGACCACTGGGGTCCCTTTGAGCCTGGCTCTCCCACCCTCCCTCCGGGGCCTTGGGCTCCTGCCAGCCTGCCAGTGACCGTCTATTCTGTTTCCACCAGACAGAAGCAGGTTCTGGGTTCGCACCTGTGTGCATGACTGGCTGAGAAATGGGTACAGGGAGCCATTTGCAAGCAAGAGATCCTTGGAGAAATGGGGGGCTGGGGGCAGATGTGGGACTGGGGAGCTAACTGCCAGGCCTAGCTGTGCTGAAGTCAGTAAAAGTCCAGTCGGCCCCTCCTGGTAGGAGTATAGCAGGTCAGGGTCCACAGAGACGAAACAGCTAAATAAATTCTTGCCTGGGGCCAACCGAACCAAAGAGCCCGCTGAGATCGAGAGACATGGTGGCTGATTCTAACATACTGGGAACGCCTGGATCCGAGGTCCAGCTTCTTTGTTCAGGGCTCAGAAGGCCACACGGGGTCTCCAGTGGCCGCGCTGAGAAAATCTAAGGCACCACATGACCCAGCGGAACACCGGAGGCAGACTTTGATCCTGAGGTTGCCAAATTCCCTTGAAACCAGAGCTTCCCTGGTCTCCTGCGTGAAAGTTGGGGCATTTGTTCAGGGGAGAACGGTGCTTCCAAAACCATACAGGGGATTTCTGAGAGGATGGGGAGGAACCAGCACCAGAAGCCAACTCCAGAAGCCACCAGTCCCCATGGATTTCGTCTTAAACCAGGACTGATAGGATTGCTTGCAGAGGGTCCAGTGCCCCGGCCCCCACCTGCCAAGTGCAGAAGCTGCCCGCTCGCTGCTGGTAACAGAGAACACCCAGGGGGTCTTTCGGGCCCATCAGAATCTTTGTGCGTCTGGTTTGGAATCCACACGGCCTGTGGCCCCAGGAGGGGACAGTGTGGGGTCCCCTGCAGGGGGGGACGTGGGTGTGGTCTGACTGTCCCGGGGCAGTAGCCCTGCCAGCAAAGTGAGAGTCCCCGTGCCCATTCAGAAGGCTTTTGGGCTTTGGTACCCCAAACAGGCATCCCTGCCCCCTCCAGGTGTGCTGAGTCCCAGATGTGAGGCCTTCTGAGGCAGATGGGGCTGCCCACAGGGAAGGTGACTTCAGCCTTCCTGGCCAAATGCCTCCCCTAGACTCAGCCCAAGGATTTGGCCTTGGGATGAAGAAGAAGTGTCTTGAACAGGAGAGGCTGGGGGGGGTCTGGGGGGCAAAAACAAATGAGCCCAGGAGGAGGTGCAGTGAGGAGGGAAGGTCGGGGGGAACACCAAAGCGTACCAGCTAGAGACACAAGTGGGGGCGGGTACTGGGCAGGCCAGAGGGGGCTTCTGGGCACTCAAATGAGGGGTCGGTGGGAAAGGGGAGGGAGCCGATGGCCAGGAGAGGGTGAGTCAGCCAGGACACGGGGCAGATGGGAATAAACAGCAACTACCAGGTATTGGGAGGTCCCAACCAGGAAACAATTTGAAGTGAGCTCCTGGCTCAGGGGAAAAGATCCGACTGCGGGTCAAGAGATCCCTGGGTCAGATTTCCAGGCCGCCGTGAGCTTATCTCATTTAGTACCGGATGGGGGGGTTGGTGGACATGATCCGGGTCATTATGTGGCGTCATGTCTGGCACCAGGTTTGGGAAGTGGAAAGAGCCCAAGACCAGCCGTGTGAGATCTGGCCCCAACCCTATTATTAATCAGGTGTGTGTGCTTGGGAACGTCTCTTAATTATGGCCTCTGTTCAAGCCTGTCACACGGGGCACCGAACTAAATTGGCGGTTTCCAATTCTGACTTTCCACCGGGATCATCCCATGGGCTTGTTAAAAATAGAGTCTGTTGGCCCCACGCCCAACTATTCCGATCCAGGCAGTCTGATCTGGAGCCTGTGAGCTGTGTTTCCGAGAAAGCACACACCCCGCTGCCCTTACCCCCTCACACACCAGGGGCTGCGATGGGCAGTCCCCCCGGGGACCCTTGGCCTTAGAGGAGCCCGGAGCCCTCCAGTGACACAGCCCTGCTCTGACCCAGATGTCCTCGGCCACGGGTGGCTGGTGTGGGCAGGGGATTGTGCAGAAGGAGGGCAGGAATGCCTTCCACCTGCAGTAGAGGTCCGACTAGACATGAGGGGTATGCCAGTGTCTAAAGGAGTTCTGGAAAAAAAAAAATAAAAAAAAAAAAAAAAAGGAGTTCTGGGATTCACGTGGGAGGCCAGAAGTGTCCCTGTCACAGTGAGGTGAGCTTTAAAGGGCAGGTGCACCTTACCTGTTCCTGTCCTTACTGATTTGGGGAATGGGGTTCGAGCTTCCTTTCCCTCACTGGAGCTGGTGACTCTACACTGAGGAGAGAGAGAAAAGAGGCAGGGAAGGCCAGTCCTCTGTCATCTTCTATACTAACTCCTTGGAGTCAGTCCTCCAGAGCCAACCGAAATCCTGCTCTTCCGCAAGGGGTGGGGCTGAGTCTGGAGCGGGCCCCAGGGGGAGCTCCAAGAGCTGGGGGCTAGAGCCTCAGACCAGGGGCTCTGGCCTGCAGAGGGTTTGATCTGCTTCATCTTTCTTTGCCGGGTGTTCTGGCCAAGGAGGACCAGGCAATATAGGACCCACTTGTGATTAAAAGCTAGTAAAGGAAGGGGGCACCCGGATTTGAACCGGGGACCTCTTGATCTGCAGTCAAATGCTCTACCCCTGAGCTATACCCCCTTAACTGGCATGGTGATGTATTATTAACACCTTGTACCTGTGTCAATACACCGGGGTTCAGTTTTGCTGGTTGGACTGTCCTAGCCAACTCTGCTCCTCTCAGCTCTGGCCTCCCTCCCGCAGGAAACCAGCCCGTCCTCTTCGTGTATCTCTTCTGTGTGCACCTGGCTGTGGGCGCCCAGTAGCCTCCTTGACCCTTACAGGTGGGCAGACCCTTAAAATCATGCAGGAAACTCCCTCCCACTGTTCCCCATCCACTGCATGTCAGGCACACTGGGACGGTGACATACCTGTGACCAGGTGACAGCGCCTTCCCCTGTGCCGAGAGAAGGTTCAGAGCCCACGTCCGAAGATTATTTAATTACACGGAAGAACATCCACGAGAATTTGCCAAATGGAAAGGCAGGTTGCAAAACAATGTGTCTGCATGAAATTATACATGATCTCAGCTTTTTCTTTTTTTTTTCTGTGCTTTTATTTATCTTTCAAGCTTTCCATATTGAACATGTGGCCTTTAAAAAAAAAAAGTTACTTAGGAAAAATTATACGCTAGGAGACTCCCGCTCCTAGGGATTTCTTCCTCTAATAGTCCCATGAGTACACAAAGGCACACATATCTGGAGATTCATCGCAGCATTTCCTTTTTTTGTATCAGCAATAAACTGGAAACCACCTAAATATCCATTGACGGGGATTAGGTTACAAACATGGTGTCACAGGATGGGCTGTGATGCGACAGAAAATGATGAAATAAGCCCAGAGCGCTATCTATGCGAGGACTCATAAACAAGATCATGAAGGCCAAAAAGCAAACTAGGCGGCATATGATGTGAGATCCTTTGGGCTTTTAAAAAGATACTATATAGGGGCGCCTGGGTGGCTCAGTCAGTTAAGAGTTAGGCTCAGGTCATGATCTCGCGGTTTGTGAGTTCGAGCCCCGTGTTGGGCTCTGTGCTGTCGTCTCAGAGCCTGGAGCCCGCTTCGGATTCTGTGTCTCCCTCTCTCTCTGCCCCTCCCCTGCTCATGCTCTGTCTCTCTCTGTCTCATAAATAAATCAAACATTAAAAATTTTAAAAAGATACTATATATACATATCATTAGATGATAAGAAAGATTACACATACATACAAAGGTATTTATGTGTAAACATATATTAAATTTTTATATATAAAATACATAATGTATAGTTAGTATATATTTAATATGTTTAAATATAAATTTTCCTATTTTAAATATTTCGTTATATACATTTGTTATATATACTTTGTTATATATATATTTGTTATATACATTTGTTATATATATTTTATTATGTATTGGACATTAATATTTTATGTTATATACATATAGTGCATATATATTTTTTTAATTTTTAAAATGTTTTTTATTTATTTTTGAGAGAGAGAGAGAGAGTGTCAGTGGGTGGTGGGCAGAGAGAGGGAGACACAGAATCCAAAACAGGCTCCAGGCTCCGAGCTCTCAGCACAGGGCCCGACGTGGGGCTCGAACCCACAAACTGGGAGATCAGGACCTGAGCTGCAGTCAGATGCTCGACAGACTGAGCCACCCAGGCACCCCTAAAATGTGTATATTATATATAACATATATATATAATATATAATCTCCTCTGGAAGGAAATAAACCAAAGAGCTATTGCCAACGAGTGGGTGAGGGATTCTTCAATTTTCCAATTTACGCGTGTAATAACCCAATGTCGGCACAGTCCCACCTTCCAGGTACTGACTGAGTGGTTACAAGTAACCGAGAGAAAGCACTGCAGACGTTCCTTCCTTCCCCCAGCTCTGCAGCTGCCCTCATCCTGACTCCTCCCTCTTCCCTGGGCCCCTCCGGGTTTGTCCTTCACCCACCACCTCTGCTGCGGTTGTGCAGGCATTTCTTGTTTCTGCCAGTCTCCAGCCCCCTCCCCTCCCCTCCGGTGCCGTCACTCTGGTTTCACACACGGGTTGTCCACTGTCCACCCAGCTAGGATCCAAGATGTCCTTGGTTGCTCTGAAGGCAAAGGGCCAGCCCGCTGCCTTCTTGAGACGCCCGGCACCTGCCCGCCTCTCAGCCACACACCACGCTCTTCCACGCCTGCCTTCCCGCCCCGACCTCTCAGCCTCCGGAGTGGCCTCTCAGACTTCAGGCTCTGGTGCCCAGGGTACAGGGAGGGCACGCTCGAAGGGCATAGAAACCGTGTAGGAGGTCACGTCCCAGGTCAGCTGAGACTCGCAATAAAGTCGAAGGGTGATGATGACATTTCCAAAGGGAGAGAAAGGTTTTGATATTCACACTTGGAGTGGGGTGCCTGAGTGGCTCGGTTGGTTAGGTATCTGACTTCGGCTCAGGTCACGATCTCATGGTTCGTGCGTTCGGGGCCCACGTCGGGCACTGCGCTGACAGCTCGGAGCCTGCGGCCTGCTTCGGATTCTGTCTCCGGCTCTCTCTGCCCCTCCCCGGCTTGTGCTCTGTCTCTAAAATAAACATTAAAAAAAAAATTTTATATTCACACTTGGAGCAAGACAGCGGAGGAAGCGATAGGCCCCAGCCAGTGATGGGGACGGTACACAGGGCCTTGTATGTAGGCCTCTTTCCCTTAAGAGGGAGATGGCTCCATCAGGGGCACTAGGGAGCCCTCCGGAGGGACAACGAGAGGCAGGTGCGGCTTCTGCCCAATTCCGTGGGCCCCCAGGAGGGGAGGAGGAAATGAAAGGCCTCTCTGCCCGCTATGGACCTACTGAGCCCCGGCACCAGGGAGCCCCGTCTTCTTGCTCTGCGCTTGGGACTGCACTGGCCCTTTAAGGGCCTCCAGCGTGTTACTTGGCCTTCCTTACCTCCAAGGGAGGCTGGGATGTGTAGTTTTTCTTCTGTGAAGCCACGCGACAAGAAGGAGGCTCCAAAGGACACTGGGTAGGGGTGGGGATACTGGCACTCTGCCTCACCCAGGCCTCTCTGTCACCGCAGCGGGGTGGACTCTGTGAACACATTAGAGCTAAGCCCGAGCCCTGGAAGGATCGTTATGTGGCGTTGACATTACTGAGGCTGAAGGCCGAGGGAGCCAAGGCAAATACAAGTGTCAGCCTGGTTCTAAAATCCTCCACTAAGCTTGGGGCATCCCAAGAAGGGGACCCAGAAGGGCAATGCGGGGCAGAAGGCGCTCCCTCCAGTTGGGGGGTTGAAGGCGGAGGTGCAAGGAACCCTGAAAAGGGAGGGGGAGTCTCATGGGGAGAGGGCGAGGAGGAAGAAAGGGCCCCACTGAGCCACCAGGCTAGGACGATGGGACCGCAGGACCAGAAGTCGTAATGGGGTGACAGATGGAGGCTGTCATCAAAGGGGCCATTTTCTTTCTATTTTTTTTAACGTTTATTTATTTTTTGAGAGAGAGGGAGAGTGAACGGGGAGAGGCAGAGAGAAAAGGAGACAGCATCTGAAGCTCTGAGGGGGGGGGGGGGGTTCAAAGCGCGAACCCTGAGATTGTGACCCCAGGAGCCCCCAGAGAGGTCATCTTCAAGATCAGGAGGTGTCGTGGGAGGGCAGGGACAGGAAAGCGACAAGCCGCCAGGCCCTCAGCCAAAGTTCCAAGTGTTTATGAAACAGGGGGAAAAAAGTACTAATTAAGAAATTCGAGTCTCTCGCCAACAAAAAGGAAAGAGATTTAATGAAAGAGAAACTCTGAAGCACATCACTGAAGATAAAAAGAGGTTTTGTCTTTTTTTTCAGGGACTTATGTTGTGTGCTGATAACGGAAGACAAAGAAAATTCGCAACCCGGGGTGTCAGACAGAGAGCTTTTTGCCGGCTTGTCAAGTTAGACAGTCTGACCGCGCTGTCCTCAGTGGCCGTTTCTCTGCCGCATTTTCCTGCCGTCCAGTGTAAAGAGATTGAGGCTTTCTTGCTGTCAAGTAATTTATTGTGAGAACCTGTTTTTAGCCCATCTAACGCATAGAGTTTTGCTGTTGATACAGGCCTAGAGGATCGTGAAATGTGTTTTAGGGAGTCGGGAGAAAGGTCATCGAAGATGATTGGTGTGGGGCCCCTGGGTGGCTCAGTCGGTTAAGCGTCTGACTTCAGCTCAGGGCATGATCTCACAGGCTGTGAGTTCGAGCCCCGCGTCGGGCTCTGTGCTGACAGCTCGGAGCCAGGAGCCTGCTTCGGATTCTGCGTGTGTCTCTCTCTCTGCCCGTCCCCACTCGCACTCTGCCCCTTTCTCGCTCAGAAATAAACAAACATCAAAAAATATATATTAAAAAAAAAAGAACATTGGTGTAAGGGATCATAGAAATCATGACAGATTTCCGAATTCCATGCGGGGATCTCGGGACTCACGGCGAATTCTGGGATTGTCTACCAAAATGCTCAGCGGCTTGTCCTCCAGACCACAGGAAGCCATTACATTCTTCAGTTTTGAGACGGGTGATATATAATTCACCGGTCCCTCACGCAGAAGTTTACTTTGAAGGTTTGAGGAGGACATACCACTGGCTTTAATTGTTCCTCAAGCTAACCGTGCACTTGGACAGGTAGAGAATTCATCCTCTACAAACTCTCTCGGCCCCAGGAGAGCCTGCTGTCTGAGCCACAGATCCTGGTGCTTTGGCTTGGAAAGAGAAAACCACTCCCCCCCTCCCGTGCACAGAGATTGCCCGGATTAAAAAGGGGGAGGACTGAGGAAACTGAGGCAGAGACAGTTAACATCTCTGGAAGACACCGTCAACGTCGCCTTCCGATGATGTATACTTAGGGCTGAATAGGAGGAGGTCCAGAACGCAAGGTGCTGGGCACACAGAGCGGGGATGAGGCAGCCTGGGTCTAAGCAGGCTTCCTGGAAGCTAACTAAGGCTGGTTCTCAACTCCGAGGGGCTCTCACCCTAACTGGGCTCCACCCCAGATACTCTGACTTCATTGCTCTGGGGTGAGGCCTGGAAAATGGCATTTTTATAGACTCCTCAGTGAGTCCCAGCTCTATTTTGAGGTAAGAACCCCCAACTTTGGTATGAAGCTTCACCAGTTTGCTGGTTCCAGGGAAGAAAAACAACTTGCCGTTGACATCTAATAAGGAAGAGGAAGCTTTAAAAAAAAAAATGCAACACCAATATAAATTAGGAATAAATAAGGGGGCACCCAGATTTGAACTGGGGACCTCTTGATCTGCAGTCAAATGCTCTACCCCTGAGCTATACCCCCTTCTGTTGTGGCCTGGCTTAATTAATATTCTTCATCTGGACAGCCACACCCAGACTCCCCGTAAAGCGATGAGCAGCCGGGACAGACCGCTCTCTCCGTCAAAAATAAATAAACATTAAAAAAAAAAACAACAAAAGAAGTAGGTGGCCAAGTGGAGTTAGGAATCCCCCAAAGCATGAACAAACCGACCATCTCCCCCTATCATTGGCATGTCCCCCTCGTACCCACCAGCCTTTCCCTTGGAGCCCCGGAGATCTCCTCTCCTGGCTGGAAGGCTGTAGAAACTCTTACTTCTACACCGATTTCTTTCTTTTTTTTTTTTTTTAAGTTTATTTGTTTTGAGAGAGAGCGCGCCAGCACTAGCAGGAGAGGGGCAGAGAGAGAGGGAGAGAGAGAGAGAATCCCAAGCTGTCAGCGAGGACCCTGACACGGGGCTCGACGAACCATGAGATCACGGCCTGAGCCGAGATCGGGGTAAGCTCTTAAAGGAGCGAGTGATTCAAGACAAGAGGCAGGGCAAGCCTGAGCCCCCCTGGCTGGCTGACCTGGCTTGGGCCCTGAGTGTGCCCTCCTCAGCCGGTGGGGAAAATGACACGCAGTTGTTTTAATTCAAGGTGGACTCGGTGTGCATGGGGCCACGGGCTCCTAGGCCAATGAAAATCCTCCCCGAAATGATGCAGCAAGAAACAAGCCTCCAAGAGCCCCCCTGGGTAGGTTTTAACAAATCTAAGTGTGAAAGAAGCAGCGTGGCAGAGAGGCCAACGGCACAGACTCTGAGGGCAGATAAGCCTGGGTCCAAGTCCTGTCCCAGCTCGGAGACCCTCGGCCGGCTACTCCCCTTCTTTACGCCCTCCTCTGTGTAAGCTGTAAAATGATAATAGCGTGGACTTGATGCCTTGGCACGTTGATTAGATGAGTTAATCCACGTACAGTACTTGAACCAGGACTAGCACATAGAAAGCCCTATGTCACTCTGCAGAACAAAATTTAAAACATCCTAGGGAACTAGCCAACATTCATGAGAGTCATCAGAGATAGTAAACATTGGAACTTGACCTGCAAAGACTCCACCTCTGAGATTATTTGCACAAATCAAAGGGTATCTTAAGAGGGAGAAATGAAAACTAAATTGAGGAGCAAAAGACTGAGAAACGCTCGCATACATTTGAAAAGCTAATCAAATAAGACGTTCTAGGAATGAAAGATGTAATTAACTTGTTTTTATTGACTTTCTAACGAAGTATCATCTACATGAAACACACAGATCTGAAACGTACAGCCCAGTGAATTTTTACACAGACATACACCCAGGTAACCACCACCCAAATCAAGATACAGAAGATTTCTAAAACCCCTTGGGGTTCGTTCCCTTGGACCCCCTTCCCAATCGCTCCCTCTCCCCAAGGATAACCACCACTCTATGGCCATGGATCAGTTTGCCCGTTCTTGGGTTTATTCTTTTGAGACTGGCTTCTTGCACCCAACCTCATGTTTCTGAGATTCATTCGTGTTTGTCCGCTGTGACCCTTCATCAGTTATATGGATACATGTATATCACGTATTTACAGGGAAGTTTGGAGGGACCATGCAAGAGCGGAAGTTTGGGTGAAGGAAATGACCTTGTTGGAAGACAGGAGAGTGAGAGTGAATAGCTTTATCACTTACTGTGTAGGAAGTTGGTATGCTATGCCACGTCTATCAGCTAAAATCTTGTATTTTTCCATGGACCCAGCTCAGTCCTGCTAACCTCACTAACTCTATTTGTGTCAGCTATATTTTTCTTGAAACTTTTCCATGCCATCTAAATATTATACTTTATTGGCACAAAGCCACTCATAAGATAGGCTTATGATCTTTTTTCTTAATCTTATGATCTTTTTAATGTCTTTGGAAATTGTAATAATGTATCCTTTCAAATATCTCTTATACAGGTTATTAGTGTTTTCTCTTTTTCCTTTGTCAGTCTTGTCTGGGTTATCATGTTTATTATTTGTTTCAAAGAACGACATTTGCTCTACTGGTTCTATCTCTTGTATATTTGTTTTCTACTTAATCAATTTATGCTTTCATTAATTAACCTTTATTACTCCTTTATTTTTCCTTTGGATTTATATACTGTCCCTTTATACCTTTTTGGGGGTAGATGCAGAGTTAGCTAATTTTCACCTTTTCTCTTCATAATGCTGTGGACACAGGAAGGCTTTAAATTGCCCCGTACATGCCTGTTATGGTTACGACTGACAAGTTTCAAAATCTAGTATTTTCATCATCACATAGTTCACCTATTTTCTAACTTCTAATTCAATTGCAATTTCCGTTTTGACCCCTGGATTATTGAGAAGTATTAGAAAATTAGGAAATTTCCAAGATGGGGATTTTCTATTTGTTGGGTTTTCTTATTATTTGTTGTTATTGGATTTTAATTTTATTTTGGTCAGAATACATACTCTTTGTGATTTAAATACTTTGGAATTTGTTGAGAGTTGCTTTGTGCTCAGAATATGGTCAATTTTTGTGAATGTTCCATGAGTGACTGGGGGGAAAAATGCACATTCTATAATCCTTGAGTAGAAAGTTCTTTATGTGTTAATTAGGTCATGTCTGTTAATCACGTTGTTCAAATCTTTCATATCTTTCTTTTTTTCTTAATGTTTATTTATTTTTGAGAGAGAGAGAGACAGAGTGTGAGAAGGGGAGGGGCAGAGAGGGAGACATAGAATCTGAAGCAGGCTCCAGGCCGTGAGCCATCAGCACAGAGCCAGATGCAGGGCTTGAACTCGTGAGCCGTGAGATCATGACCTGAGCTGACATAGGATGCTTAACCAACTGAGCCACCCAGGTGCCCCACATATCTTTCTGATTTTATACCCACTTGTCCTAGCAATTCACAAAAGAGGGTTTTAAAGATCTCTCACACGATCAGAAGGTTGTCCATTTCTCCTTTTTAATCTGTTCATTTTTGCTTAAATACGTCTTGAGGCCTTGTTATTAGGTGCATCAAATTTAGCATTGTTGTACCTAACTGGTGAATTGAACTTTTTATCAATCCAAAATGACTGTCTTTATCCCTGGTAATGATTTTTGCCTCAGAAATGATTTTGTCTGATATTAATATGGCAACACAATATATAGTCGTCATAGTTACATCTTTTTCTGTCAATTTATTTTCAATGTATTTATATCCTTATGTTTTCTGTCTATCTCTTGTGAACAGCCTATAGTTTTTTTTTTAAATCCAGTTACATTCTTTGTGGTTTTCCTGTGGCATTTTATACATTTATATTTAACGTTAATACTGATAATATTTTGGCTTAAATTGTCTATCTTCTGGGGCATCTGGGTGGCTCAGTCGGTTAAGCGTCCGACTCTTGGTTTTGGCTCAGGTCGTGATCTCACAGCTTCGTGGGTTCAAGCCCCATTTTGGGCTCTGTGCTGTGAGCCCGGAGCCTGTTTGAGATCATGTCTCCCTCTCTCTCTGCTCCTTCCCTACTTGTGCTGTCTCTGTCTCTAAATAAAATAAATAAATAAATAAATAAATAAATAAATAAATATCTTCTTTGTCCTGTAAGTTCTAGGTTCTTTTTCTCTCCTTTATCGTCTTCTTTTGGCAACTATAGGAAGAGACCCTGGGAGTTGAGAGATGAGATCCTTGCATCCTGGGACAGAACTGGTAAAAAAAAAAAAAAAAAAAATCCCTAAGAGTCCATGGAGCTAACAGATTTCTTTTGCAGTTGGGATCACTCAAAAGACGGTCAGCGTGTGGCTGACAGACACTGGGACCAGGATCTACACAAGGCACCAAGCAACCTTGGCTACTACTGAGAGTGACCTAAGACTCCTTGGGTTGGCATTTGCACAGAATAAAAAACAGGGAGCTAGAGAAGGAAATCACTAGCACTTTTCCTGTGCTGACCCGGGTGGGGACAAGTGTATTTAGCAGACAGCAATTTTCTCAGTGTCCGCAAAAGTTGACTTCACAGAGGTGCGGGACGCGATCACAGCTCCGATAAAACGACACCCCTCCCCGCAGCAGACTCTCCACCTCCTTTGTTCAGATTGCGGACTCAGCAGGGATAGGCTTCCCTCCCCCTCTTCCGTCCCCAGACTCCAGCACAAGACGCTGCCTCTGCTTAACAGACAGAATCGAAGCCTCTAGACCACAGCTCCCTGGTTTCCCTCCATACCTCAGAGACCCCTCTCTTCAGCTATCCTACGCCCTCTCCCGTGGGTGCCTGGGTGGCTCAGCCTCGTCCAATTCTTGGTTTCGGCTCAGGTCATGACCTCACGGTCCGTGAGTTCGGGCCCCGCGTCCGGCTCTGGGCTAACAGCGCGGAGCCCGCTTGGGCTTCTGTCTCTGGTACACCGGACAGCGGACGGAGAGGTCTCTGGGTCACATTTCCATGCCCGCTACTCACTCGCAATTTTATTCACGGGACTGGTGTTAAACATCAAGATCCCCCACCCTCGGTAAGTGGCTGAGTGCTGGCCAGGAACCTTCTGGACCAAAGCACGTTCCAGCTCTGAGTCCCTTGCGCGACTCAGGAGCCCACAGCATTGTCAGCACCAGGGGACTTTTTCTCCCAATCTCACGGGTCTCCCAGGGAGGCAGGGGGTCTGTCTGAGACTCCAGCCTTTATTCCCACACACTACTGGACTCGGAAGGCCTCAAGGAGCCAGTCGATCACTTGGCCTTGGAAATGGGAGAAAAAAATCAGCAAAAAGAGAGAAAGTCAGGCCAAGGGGATCACCGGACGTGTGGTATGGGTTGACTGGGTGTGTGTACAGCATGGCCTTGAACCGCAGCTGTGTGAAGCCAAGACCCAGAGCAGGACCCACCGAGCCCTGCAGTCTCCCCGACCTGGTGTCTCTCCCCAAACGCACCAGGCCCCTCCGGCAACTGTTCCTGCCGACCCCACAGCCCTTGGCAACTCAGGACGCAGCGAGGAGAGAGTCGGCTTTGCTTCCTTGGTTTTCACCAGGCGCCAGGAGATTACCCTTTCTCTCCATCAAAACTGCAGAGCCCCGCCTCCCTGGCCACTTGGATTCAAGGGGAACAAGCAAGTTCAGGCGGCAACCACGCTGCCATTCAACGCGCTTCTGTTCCCTTCATGTTTAAAGAAGCTGCCGAGGGTGGTCTTTGTCTCTCATTGGCCCGGGAGTCCACGGACAGAAATGGCCTGTTGGTTCAAACCGTGTGCGCTCAACAGAGATTCAGGGGCTTTACTCCGTAAATCGGGCTTTGTGGGAACAATTCTTCAGAAAGAAATTCAAGTAGCATGAGAAGCCCCATGAACTCCTTCCTTGTCGGGAATCTGCTGATACCAGTCACAGCATCTCGGCCACAGGGAACGGAGACACAAGGACCCCCCTAGCCACTGGTGGCCTGGTTTTATAACTTCTCCAGAGGACATTGGTCCTGAGGTTTCAACATCCACTAAGACCAAAGTTATTTCCTTTAGCAGACATTCTCCAAAATAGTCCAATAATAAAAAGACTTGGGTGCCTGGGTGGCTGCGTCGGTTAAGCGTCCAACTTCAGCTCAGGTCGTGATCTCGCGGTTGGTGGGTTCGAGCCCCGCCGGGCTCTGTGCTGCCAACTCGGAGCCCGGAGCCTGCTTCGGATTCTGTGTCTCGCTCTCTCTCTTCCCCTCCCCAACTCACGCTCTGTCTCTCTCTGTCTCTCTCTCTCTCTCTGTGTCAAAAATAAATAAACATTAAAAAAATAATAAAAAGACTTGCTATCATTTACCTTAAAGCATTAACTGCTTTAAATTCTCTCTCTCTCTCTCTCTCTCTCTCTCTCTCTCTCACACACACACACACACACACACACACAAACCCTATGAGGTGATACTATTATTATCCCCCATTTCATAGATGGAAAATCTGAGACATAAAACAGTGAAGCAACTTATCCGGGGCAACACCCCTACCTCACCGCAGCCACTCTCAGGATCAAACCAGACATCCCACGGGAGCTCCTGACGTCTCCCTGTTGTTGCTACATGTATGCAAGAAACAACTTGTCCTCCCACCATCAGAGCACAGCAAAGTGCTTGGCACCTGCCAATAGTTGATGTTCAACGAGTCCATGAGTGTAACTGGACAGTTTGTGCACAACCTCCTGGTACCTTTCTTCTTAACTGGCAGCGCAGGATGGTAAGTGGGCTGGCGGGGGGGGTCAGGGAAGGACTACCCAAACTTGCACATAAATAAGGGGGCACCTGGATTTGAACCAGGGACCTCTTGATCTGCAGTCAAATGCTCTACCCCTGAGCTATACCCCCACGCTATAGATGCTACATAATTAACACCTTTCAGCTGTTTGGTAACACTCAGCTCTGCAAAATGAAGTCATGGCCCCCCTCCAGGACTGACTTTCTGGAAGTTGCCAGACCTGGTTCACGGTAAGACATCCTCTCTAAGCTCTGCAGCTTTCCAAGCCTCAGTCCCTGGAGGGGTCATTAGAGAGGAAAATAGGAGGGAAGCCGCCTGAGGAACTCCCAAACTCCCAACCCATTTCTTTTTTGCTTTAGCCCAAGAGCTGGCCAGCTGTCTCCAAAACTACCCACCTATCGGGGCTCCCAGCCCCTCGCCTTTCTCCCTTCACTGAAGACAGAAATGGACTCTAATCCAGTGTTGCAGAGCTCTGTTAGTTGGGATTTACAGCAGCAACACTGCAGAATTCCTGTCTCCCTTGTTTGAGTAGCTAAGCCAGACGTTCGTAGACCCACAAGGTTGAAACAAGGGTGTGAGTGAGCTTTGGTGTGAGAAAAACCAGGTCCCCGGAGGAAATGCCCATCCTACCTGGAGAGAACCCGGATGCTGTGATTCGTCTCTGTAGGTCTCACCACAGGTCCACTGTGCCAAACTGGTTTAGGTGGGAAGGAGGGCTGAGAGTGATAATTTAAGGTTACCATCTAGGGTCTGTTCCCGGGAAGTCTGCTGTATCTACTCTGGTCTGCCTTGGAAAAGCCAAGCAGAATTCCGCATGAGTCCCTGCCCTCTCTTTGATGACCCTTTAAGAGTTGAAGAAATGAGATGTATACAGAAGGTTGGGGGGTGGGGGGGAAGGCTAGATGCCAAGAGGAGGAGGGATACCCAGGGTATTAGCGTGGGCAATCCACCCAGATTGCCATTGTGCGATGGCTTCCAATTTTAGGAAGGATCATAATTAGCATGGATGAAATGAAATCAGAATATTGGCAACAGCTGCGAATAGGAAAACCAATAGAGCAGGGGGCACCTGGATTTGAACCAGGGACCTCTTGATCTGCAGTCAAATGCTCTACCCCTGAGCTATACCCCCTTGCTTGGTATAGGTGTCTAATAAGCACCTTTCATGTTCATAGTCACACCCATTACTCCTATAACACATTGAGAGTTTCTACTTGTCTCTAGAGAGCGGATAAAACCAGCAATTTATCCCTTCACAAACTCATCCCAGAGAGGTCCCCCTCCAGTCCTCAGAGGCCCCAGCCTTACCTCTTCCTATGTCTGCATCTCCCCATTTTCTTCAGTCTGTGGTGACAACAGCAGCAGCAGGAAGGAGCATTGACTGTAACTACTAGAAGGACCTTTAGGATTTACTTGTCTGTTTTTCTCTTGTTCTACACCACAAAACAATAACTTGAAGAGATCCTGCCTAACCTCTTTGGAGACACATGCATTACTTATAGCTGAAGATGTCTTTCCAGTGTGTGCATCTATTCATTAACCTTGGAGGGTGGTGGTGGGAGCAGCTGTGGAAATTAGTGAAATTTCCAGTCCCTGACCTAGATCAGGGAGTTGTCCTAGAAGCATCATGGAGACAGGGAGACATGAGGACTACACAGGGCCTCTGGATTCCAGCCAGGGAACTCTTTTTTTTTTTTTTTTTTTGGGGACAGAGAGTGACAGAGCATGAACGGGGGAGGGGCAGAGAGAGAGGGAGACACAGAATCGGAAACAGGCTCCAGGCTCCGAGCCATCAGCCCAGAGCCTGATGCGGGGCTCGAACTCACAGACCGCGAGATCGTGACCTGGCTGAAGTCAGACGCTTAACCGACTGCGCCACCCAGGCGCCCCACCAGCCAGGGAACTCTTGAGCGAGAGCGAAAGGCTCTATCCTGAACTACACCTCCACCCACAGGACATGGAGGTTTTTAATGTATTTTTTTTTTGTTTTTATTGAAGTATCTTGTGCAATCATTTTTAAAAGTCAAATACTGTTTTTCAAGCTTATCACAAAAACCTCAGTCCTCTGTATCTCCCTCCTGCTACCCAGAGGCAATCATTCTCCACACTTTTGTCCATTTCTTTTAGTATATTTGCCACCACGATTTCAAATAATATAAATATCTGATAATATGCAATATCTAACTTAACCAAGTCTGGACATCAACTGTCTTACTTTTATGATGAGGATGATAACTTATATGCCTTCTTCCCTTCTCAGTTTTCTATTATATCTTGACTTTTGGTTAAATAATTTTCTATGTTTCTATGTTTAATATTTTCATTGTTATCAGTTAATAGTGTTCATAGTGCTAAGTAGAACTAAGAATTCTGGTGGAACTTTTTGTTTTTCCTGAAGTTAGTGATAGCCTTATGTTTCAACTGCTTAGTTTTCTTTGAATTTCTAAGATTTTCCACAAGCTTTAATCATGCTAAAAAGTGCCTTTCAAAACAATTTTCCACTTATGAAAGCTATCAGATAATTAACATTTCCTTTTATTGTTTTCCAGTATCCATCTATCTTCCTGATCCTTCTGGTTGCCCTAAAAAGCCTGCTACACACTCACGAGAACATTCTTTCCACCTCTCTCTCCGTTTGGGAGTCCTGCTTTCCTGGCTTCTGAGTCTTGAATATTTCTTAATTTACTCACTTAGCCTGGCAGAGGACCTCCTCCAACTACCACAAAATCAGGATAGGTAAATTTTTAAAGAACTCACATGTCTTCAAATGTCTGTAATTCTACCCACAGACTTGATTAGCAGTCTGGATGGACAAGTCATAGTCCCTCATATCGTGAAGGATTTTTCCTATGATGTTCTAGCATCTAGTATTGCTACTGAAAAATTAAATACATCATAATTCCCTTTCCTTTGTGTATCACCTATTGTTTCACTCTTTGAACTTTTAAGAGCTTCCATTTAGTCCTGGTGTCCTATAATTACACCGTAATGTATCTGATGAGGATCATTGTTCTAGGGGCTTGGAGGGTCTTTTCTAATGGAAACCCATGCCCTTTCATCATGGGCAATTTTCTTGTATAATGTTCCCTCCCTCATTTTCTCTTTCTGGAACTTTTACTAGTTGGTTTTTGCACCCCCTGGTGTCAACTTCTAACTTTTTTACTTTTAATCTCTATTATTATCTATTCTTTTATCTTTTTGTTTGTTTTACTTGGAAACCACCTCAACGTTATTTTTCAAACTATTGAACTTATTTCTTTTGATTTCTAAGAGCCTTTTCTTGTTCTGTAACTGATTCTTTTTTATAAAGCATCCTCTTCCTGTTTCACAGATGGAATATATTTTTCGTATCTCTCTCAGGATCTTATTCCGCTTAGCTTTTCTCCACTCCTGGCCAATAAACAGGGAACCCAGTGACCTGTGGTTCTGCCCACACAGGGATAATAACCAATCGGATTATCTCTTTTCAAGATGCTTAACACAACAGACACAGAGAAGGGAAGAGGAACTGAATGCAGAGGAGAAACAGACAGTCTGTTTGTCCAACAGACAAACACAAATTGACCATAAAGTCTATAAGCATGTTGAAATAATCGGTGAACAGAAACTGTGAATGAGGTTGTATAGATGTTCGGTCAGGAGTGGTATCAGGTAGATCTCCTTGGAGAAACGGTGTCTTAGGCCTGAGTCCTAAAGCTTTCTTAATGATGTCAAAAACCATCCCAGACTCCACAGGCCTGTTGTCTGACTACTCCTGGATCCCCATGGAAGTGCACGTCTCCCATTCTGTTCTTACCACAAGCCCCCTGCCTCTGATGAAGCCTGAGAGGCTCCACTCTTTGTAACCCAGGAGTGGAGGCTGGCTGGTTGCTCAGATGGGGCCTCCCAGGCAGGGTCTCAGCACAACCACCATGGTAAGGCCTTATCTCTCTGCAGTGTTTGATTTTTTGCCCGCAAACCACAATTTTTTAAGGTTTATTTATTTGTTTTGAAAGAGAGAGAGAACTCATGTGCTAGCATACAAACAAGTGGGGGAGGAGCAGAGAGAGAAAGAGAGAGAATCCCAAGCAGAGAGAGAAAGAGAGAGAGCTCTGTCACCACAGAGCCCAACGAGGGACCCAAACCCGCAAGCCATGAGATCACGACCTGAACCAAAATCAAAAGTCAGACACTCAACTGACTGAGCCACCCAGGCGCCCGCAACCCCACCAAAAAACGACAATTAAAAAAAAAAAAAAAAGGAAATTACTTCACCACCAAAGATATTACCAATTATAGGACTGTTCACACTCACTAATCGGGGCTCCCCCCTCCCACATCAAGACAGTCAGGAGTCTGTGGCGACACTGCTGATAGAGTGAAGGGGGCTGGTTGCCTCTGGGAGACTTTCCCCGAGCAGGGCAAGAGCCTCGTAACTTCTGCCTGACACGCAGCGCAGTCCCCTCTACAGGGCCCGTCTTGGTCCCACTGATATGGAAAAACACAAGCAGTCACTGTGCCTTTCCCCTTTTCAGTGTTTCTGGCCAACCACTGCATCAGGTCACAGTTCCCAGGGGTCATACCTAGTCCTAAACATTCTGCTACCATCTTGACTCGACAGAGGCACGTCCTAAGTCCCCCTCAGCGCACACGCACAAACCACCTCTTGTCCTGGATGCCTTCTGCAGAGGGACTGCCCTCCAGATTCTCAGAGGGTAAGCTTGCTCCCAAATGACGGTAACTTCCCAGATACCAGAGAAGCCAAAAGGAACTCGGAGGAAGGAATTCTAGCTTCTCCGTCCCCACTCCCTCCTGGCCGACGGGGATGTCAGGACTGAGGAGGGCCTGCTGAAGTCCAGGCCTGGGGACTGGGGTCAGGGGGCAAGACCAGGGGCCTGGTGGGGTACCAAGAGGTCCGCTTCAAACCCAAGTGCCCCTTAGGCAGCCTTGCTTAACATCCACACAGACGGTTCTGAACCTCTCATTCATTTCCACCTGCTAAGTCCTGAGTCTGTAAAGTCCACAAGTAAAAACCACACAGGTTGGACCCTTGACAAAGCCCTCTTTGGCCTCAGACAGATGAACTCCTTATGCCAAACTCCCTCCTGGCCCCAATCCTGGGCCCTCATCCAAACCATCTCTCATTATAAAGTCCTGATGAACGCAGCTTCCCAGAGACTCCCGTCTTACCTCGAAAAGACACGTTTTACGCCGTGAGCCCTCAGGAAATCAAGTTGATTAAATAATACCAGCCAGGGCCCCTCCAGAGGAGAAAGGGCAGAGTGGTCTGGGGCGCCATGCAGTGTCTTTTCCACAAGAGCACAGTGACCTGACCTCAGCGAGAGATGAACGTTGATGCAGGGAGCAAAGGGGACAAAGAAAAGTCTGGAAGGCTGAGAAAGGATGAAGGGTTTTTGGTGGACTGAACCCAAATTCCGAGCCCTGAATATAAAGGCCTTCAGTCTCTGGCCTCTGCTCCCCTTGGGGCTCCCCCAACCCACTCCCTATGGGGGCACTTAGGTCACCTCTGGAGGCACTTCATGGCCTACCTCTGCTTACGCTCTTTCTCCCAGATTGCCCCTGCCCGCAGCTCCGCAAAAGCCTAGGAGGCTTCCTGGAGGAGGCAGCAGCTTCCTTCCACCCTCTTCAAAACATGCAAAGAAACTGCCTCGCCCCTTACAACATGGTGGTTTTTGTCTCGTAGGCTAATATTTTATGCGAGTGAGCAGGTTGCACCTACGCTTGTATTATTATTGACTACTACTGTTCCCTGTTCTGGGGGAAGGGGGGGGGTGGGGCATCACCTGGCAGGGATGATGCAGGACGGGCTTCAGATTTTTGCTCTCCTGACCTCCCGAATAAGAATGTCAAGTGGAATAAAACAGAGCAGTAAGCTGACACATCGAAGTTGGACACCGCTTGCAAGAATGCATTGGCTAGAAGCACCGTCGTGCCTTGTGATCAGGATGCGGGTATATTGACCTGAAACACCAACGCCCTCCAGGGACAACTGGTCCACCATCTGGATGCCGGCACAGAGCACAACTGAGCACTAATTAGAACAGAACCACTGCCTTCCCAGCCTCCCTCCAAAATGCCAGCGGCCAGCATTAAAGAACTCCCTAGACCAGGTCACCTTGGACATCTTCCTGAGAAAACATGTTGCAGCTTACTCATCCCCGTGGGCCCTGCCTGTCTCTGCTGCTCAGATGGAAAGCAGATGTCCCATAGGGCATTGCCAGTGTCCCCGTGCAAGGCAGGCGACCGGGGTCCCTGTGTGATGGCAGGGGGCAGGGAAGTAGCCCCCGGGGGGCACAGGGTCTCCGGACTGGCGTGGCCCGCAGCCCCTCGGTGCATCCTGTGCTCTGTGCACATCCTGCAGAGGCAGCCCCGGGGCGGAGCGACAGGAGCCCTGGGGGTCCGCTGCGGTCACAGCCCCGGTGCTCGGTAGGGATGGGGTACACACGAGAGGAGTCAAAGCTCCATTCTCCCCCCACAGTGGAGGTGGCCATGTGTGGCGGGAGTGGGACTACTCACAGGATGGGTGACATCTGCAAGGCTTGAGGGATAAGTGTTAACAGGGGGCCCGAATCAGCCCTGGAGAAGTTCCCCTGCAGCTGGCAAAGATCTAAACCATCTGGGCTCCCTCCTCTCCTTGCAGGAAGACTCAGCTCCGCAGGACCCAGAGGCGGAAAGGCAGTCCTGCCATCAGTAGAACATGGAAGGGAGGCTTGAACGAGAGACCCCTTGATCTGCAAGGAGACCCCTGCCTTCGCTCGTGCCCCCACTTGTTCGAGCAGGCTCCCAAGCACCTGTTTGCTTTCCGTCAGCCCACGAGACAGCTCCACTGCGGGCTGGATGCATTCCTGCCCTCCTCGTCCTTCCCTGGCCCCAGCTTCCTTCCACCCAGCAGACCTGCATCATCTCCTCGCCCCACCTCATGACGGAGACATCCAGAGCCGCTCATGTCAGCCTAGAAAGGCCCTTAGAATGCTCCAGAACAGCAGTTGCTACATGCGGCAGCCCAGGAGAATCGTCTGGTGTTTCTGTGATGTGGGTGGATGAAAACAAAGAATCGTGCTATTGAGAAATGAAGTTCCTCGGGGCCTCAGTAAATCAGAATCTCTGGACTGGGGGCCTGGAGAGTGAGTGAGTGTGTGTGTGTGTGTGTGTGTGTGTGTGTAACCACTTTCCCCAGTAATTCTCCTGCTCAGACACAGCTTCGGGTCCACATATCACCTTCACAACACAACACGGTCATGGATTGGACCACGTTTCTGGTTCTGGGACTTGCACAGGTCAAGGCTTTCCCAAAGGACCACACCCCTCAATCTACCAAACAAGTGCCACCCTGAGGGTGCCATTCGGTGTAGGTACTAAAACTTGAGTCAGGGGGCACCCGGATTTGAACCGGGGACCTCTTGATCTGCAGTCAAATGCTCTACCCCTGAGCTATACCCCCTGGTTTGTTAGGTGCCTAATGAATACCTTTTCACCTGTGTTGCAACACCCACCTCCTCTGTGCACTGGAATGCCTATTAATTTTTAGAAAGTTCTGGAAATATGGAAAGTTTCCCTTCAGGAAATGAGCACCTTTTGGCCCTGCCCTTCCACATAGATGCCCCCTAACTCTGGCTCCCAGAAACTTCTTTGCTCACAATCTTGCAGTCGTATTTTCTCAGCACCACTTTGAAGACACTGCTTGAGAACGCATTGCTAAGAGCTGGACCGCTTGTGCCTTCCTTGCTGTCCTCAGCAAGCTCCATGACTTGCGACGCGCCCTCTGCGCCCTCCCTTCTCACCCTTATCCCCCCACACGGCCGATGGATCCCAGGCTTTGTTGCCCATCTCTCTGCTCTGTCCTCCTTCCATGGCTACCTCCCGGCTTTTGGCAGGGTCCTGACTGAACCCAGACGAGTTACTGGAATTACTTAGCCAGAGAGGTCACAACCCCCAGCCTGGGGCCCAAGAAGCTGCCCCAACGGTCCCAGGGGCCCTCACACCAGAAAGTCAGCCCAGCTGGAGCAGCAGGGACTGTGGCCGAGACCCAGGACCAGAGATGCCTCTTGCGGGAGAAACTCCTGCCCTGAGGCACAGCACTGCAGCCCTAGGAAGTGAACCTGGCCCCTGGCCAACACACCACCGAGATCAAAAGGCCATTGATGCCCCAAGTGTAGAGAAAAGACACCCGCCCAAAGGGACACGAGAGGCAGTGAAAGAGCCTGTCGTGTCTGCATGAGGGAGACCAGCGCTCAGAGCGCACAGGGACTTGCTATGGAAAACCCCTCCCTTGTCCCTGCAATCTATTTCAGGGACTTATGTTTATTTCACAGGTAGTGAGCCCTTCTTGTTGGGGAAAAAATAAAAAAGCAATGTCTCTGCATCTTTCGATAGTGGCCACAACATTAAGCATAGAAGTTAGTAAGCAATAAACGCGACAGCTGGAGGGAAAGATAGCGAAATTGACCACGGCGTCTAAGTCTGGAGCAAATACAGATTTTCTGAGGCGCCACCAGCCAAACGCTGTTGGTGTTTTGGTGTCCGTTCCTTCAAACTTGACCACCACCTCCTTCCCCTGAGTTTGGACTCTCCTCTATTGGCAGAGATGGGCAGTTCACGGCCACGTGATGGCCCTTACCCTCCACAAATCATGATACTCGATGGTGCGATGTTGAAAGCCTTCTCTTGAGAACTGGAAACAAGGCAAGGATTGTACCTAAAACCAGAGATGGTGTAATAAGACGCAAAAAAAAAGGGGGGGTGGGGTGGTGTGGGGGGAGGAATGGAATGGAAGAAACAAAACGCCCATTATTCATTTATTCATGGATACTCTGATTATCTTCGTAGAAAATAAGCTACAAGTGATTTGAATTACCAAGCTTAATAAACTTCGAGATAAAAAATGAAATTATTTAAAACCAAATCTACTTCTATACACCCGTAATGAAGAATTAGAAATAAAACATTTGAAAAGATGTTATTTAAAATAGTAACAAAGGGGCGTCTGGGGGACTCAGTCCCTTAAGCGTCCGACTCTTGATTTCTGCTCAGGTCATGATCTCTCGGTTCGTGAGTTCGAGCCCTGAGTCGGGCTCTGTTTCTGACAGTGTGGACCCTCTTGGGATTCCCTCTCCCTCTCTCTCTCTGCCCCTCCCTGCTTGCACACTTCGCGTTTTCTAGCACGTTACCAAAATGGCGTTACAGTTTGTGTGCTCTTTCTCGTCTCGCTTCTTTCGCTCCGCGGAAATGTTTTCCCCTGGTCTGGTCATCTGTGTTCTTTCCAGTGTTTGGCTATGACCACGCTTCTGTGAACAGTCACGCACGAATCTTTGGCTACGTACTTTCATTTCTCTCGGGTAAATACCTGCCAGTGGGATGACTGGATCAAAATGGTTGCGGCATTTTACATTCTGGCCAAGAGCGTTCGCGTCCCGGCTAGCAGCTGCTGCGCTCCGCATCCTTGTCGACGCTTGGTGTGGTCAGCCGTCCTGAGGTTGGCTGTTCTAACGGATGTGCAACTATGGTAGGCAGTTTTCATCGCACTGTGGCTTGGGTTTGCATTTCTGCAATGACTAGAAATATCGCACGCCTTGACATGCGCTTGATATCGCTGGAACCACTCTCCCAGCATCATTTCCTGGTATAGGTTCAAGGTAGAGTTGGCCGAAAGAAGAACTATTGAGTGGCATTTGGGAGGTGGAAGTGAAGCGGCAGCCGTGACTGTCTGAAAGTCGCTGTGACATACAGACACCAGATATCAGCAGATCCCAACTCACCTGGGCTCTCCCCTGTTGTGTCCAGGTTTCCTTCCCAACTGCCAGCCCCATCCGTCACCAGTAGCCCCAGGGCCTTCACCAGACACTTGCCTGAGGATCTACAGAAGTGGTAATTTTCCACCAGGCTTTCCCCAGCCCCTTCCTGGCGCCATCCCAGTGGCTGGATGTGCTCCGCTTCCCAGATTCCCCTTCATCTCTGTTTCCACCTTGCCACGCCTTAGGAAGGCTCCAAAGTGACTGTTCTTTGGTCCTCCAACTCCCTCTCCTGGACCGTTCCTTCTACCGGCTCATCACAGAATTGTGCAAGGTCTTCTTTCTATAACAATTCCCTTCTTCAAAAATACTTGCGGTGATTCCGCTGCTCGGATTGACTACTGACCGGCACGTCTCAGTGGGTTTCTTTTTTTAAAACGTTTTCATTCATGTATGAAACATACAAATATGCACACATCATCAGCGTTCATCTTTCTGAGTGACAAAAAATGAATACACCTGTTGCAACCCTGCATCCAGAGTCTGAGAAATAGAACAGTATTCAGAGGTGGATGGAAATGAGATGCCAGGAGTAATATAGGAATAGCTCTTCCCTGAGTCTACATGTTCATATCGCCTGAATTTTTGAATTACTTTACTGTTTTACATTTCAAAAAAAAAAAAACCCTGCAATAAGTATGAGGAGATAAATCTAAAGACAAATGTAAACAAAACCCCAAACCCTAATGGTGTAGCATATCGGTCACATGGCCCCAAAGAAGAAAACATTCTCAGTGCTATATATTCTAAGGGGGAGGAAAAAAAGAGACATTGAACCACGTGAGACGTTGAACTGCAGTTGTTTGGGTACAAGTTACAAAACCTATTTTTGAGCAAGTGAGTAAATATATTGATATTTGGAGGAACCAGAGGTCTAATTGTGGGGGACAGGGGACATTACTATGGAATGGAGGAAGGCAAGGAAGAACCATAGAGAGGGATTGGAATTGTAAGCAGCAGTGTGAATACACACACTGACGCACACACACACGTGCACACACATTTCCTAACGCTGCCCTCTCAAAGGGGCTAGAAACAACGACTCGGTTCCAATGAGCACTCCTAATGCTCGTATTGTGGTTATTAAACACCCTCAGAGGGAACCAGGAACCCTTGGAGAAATTGCTGATTCCAGGGCTGGGCAGGAAACCTAAGAGGTGAACTATGTAGCATGTTGTTCCGGAAGGTGAGAGAGCGCTCAAAAACTGGTGAGTACGTGTGGACAGAACATAGGGCTAGCTTGAAGAGGCTCAGTGTTAGCTCAAGTGGGGACAATTTGAGAATCAAAAGAAATAAAGATAGGACTATGTTATAGCTCATTATTAAAGAATCCATGAATCCACGTTAATACCGTTTTTTACATTTTAGATGGGGAAAGGAAAACAGCTTTTTGCCAAAAGAAGCCAACTAATACAAGTAAAAGGACTGATAGAAATATAAAATCACCATTTTATAACCATCAGGGTAGTAACCGAGTTAAGTAAGAATCACTAATGGTTGCTAAGCATGCAAGGTGAAAATTGTTGGGGAACAGGATATAGAAAAATCTGTCCACCATCATTTTAACTGAATAATCAAATTCAACCTCATCAATAGTGGAGTAAAGTGACATCACCCTTGAGGTAATGCATGGACATAAGATAAACATATATAACATAAACATAATATAAATATAAATATAATAGGGGGCACCTGGGTGGCTCAGTCGGTTAAGCATCCGACTTTAGCTCAGGTCATAATCTCAACATTCATGGGTTTGAGCCCCGTGTCGGACTCTGTGCTGACGGCTCAGAGCCTGGAGCCTGCTTCAGATTCTGTGTCCCCCTCTCTCTCTGCCCGCCACCTGCTCCTGCTCTGTCTCTCTCTGTCTCTCAAAAATAAATAAAACTTAAAAAAATAATAAGTATAAATACAATATGACATAAAACCTGAGAAGGACTCAATATCACCTATGTAGTCATTTTATCAAAATACTGAACTTTAAATGATGAGGAAACAATCAGATAAATCCTTCTCTCCGAAAGTAACCCACTATTCTAACTTTTTAACACATTTTTGGCCTGTGAACTTCACATACTCTTGCCCCCAGTGTTACATTGGTGAGATCCAGCCATGCTGTCCTATGTGTGTTGACCTCCGGGACGGTTCTGTCCATCACCCAGCTTGGGCGCTTCAAAACTGTCCATTACCTGAAAGAAAATAGAAGAGTGGAGAACTATTCTGGGTTAAAGCAATTTAAAACCACGTGACAACCACGTGCAGTGCATGAAACTTGACTGGACCTTATGTTGGAAATAAAAGACAACTATCAGTGACTTTATTGGGACAATTGAGAAATCTAGACTATGGATTGCCTAATAAATTATTGGATCACATCGTTGATAAACCTCCTGAGGGTGTTGTGATTATGCAGACTGCCTTTCTTCTCAGAAAATCCATGTTGAAATATTTAAGGGTGCCAGGATGTCTTTGATGAACTTTCTAATGTATCAGAAAAACCTCTCACACATACATAGAAAGAAAGAGAGCGTGGGCACGAGAGCAAAGGTGGCAAAATGTTAACAATTGGTGGTGACCCAGGCAGAGTATTAACATTTTCATTATCGTGGTGCCTGGGCGGCTCAGTCAGTGAAGCATCTGACTGTTGATTTTGGCTCATGAGGGTCAGGATCTTGCGGTTCATGCATCCGAACCCCGCATCGGGCTCTGTGCTGATAGTGCAGAGCCTGCTTGGGATTCTCTCTCTCCCTCCCTCCCTCCCGCCCTCTCTCTCTCTCTCTGTCCCTCCCTCACTCATGCGTTCTCTCTCCCACTCTCTCCAAAATAAATAAACTTAAATTTTTTAAAAAATTTTTCATTGTATTATTTTTATAACTTTCCTATAGCTTTGAGATTTTTCTAAATAAAAAGTTAGATTATGTGCCTATCTTTCTCCCTTTACTGTTTGTGATATCCAGCCATACTATTGTACGTGAGAAGGGTTTTTTTCCTTCCATTGCCGTATGGCATTCTGCTATATGAATATTCGTTATTTATCTATGCTGTTGAAAAGCTGTTGCCAGCTTGGGGCTATTAGGAAGAAGCAGCTATGAAAATTCCTGTACCTGTCTTTGATGAGCTCACGTATGCGCTTCTGTTAGGAGCACAATTGCTGGGTCATTGGAATGCAACTGTTCTGTTTCAGTAGTTAATGACATACAATTTTCCGAAGGGGTTATATGTACCAATTTATTGGCCATTTGGACAGTGTCTAATGTGAAATGCCTACTCCACTCCCATTCTCCTACGGGGTCCTCTGTCTGTTTTCTCACTGATGCGTGGGCATTGTTTTTATATTTGGATACAAGTCCTTTGTTAATTACATGCATTTCAAATCTCTTCTCTTTGACCTTCCGCTTTCTTAAAGATGTCCTTTGATGAGCTGAATCCTTAACTATAATGGTCTGATTTATCCATCTTTCCCTTTATGTTTAGTGCTTTCTGTGTTCTCTTTAGTAAATGTTTACATTTGCACCAGACCACAAAGATATTCTTTTAAGGTTTCTTCTAGAAGCATATTGTTTGGTTGTTTACATTCAGAGCTACAGTCTACCAGGAACTGATTTTGGTGTAGGGGGTGAGAATCTATGCCTTTTTCCACATGGTTATCCAACTAACCCAGCCTCGCTCATTGGAAAAACTATTCTTTCCCTCACTACTCTGTGCACTGAATTTGTCATAAATCAGGTCCCCATTATCTCACTACTTTCGATGTCTTTAATTTTTTTCAGTGATGGTTTATAGCTTTCTATAGAGAGACATTGTACACCTTTGATTATTTTTTTCCCTCGTAGTTGGTTTTTTGTATGTTATTGGAAATAGAATTGTTTGCAATTTTTCTAACTTTTAAATTTCTGCCATATAGAAATAGGATTGATTTTTGTATTTTCATATTTGTATTTGTATTTTTGTATCTAGTGACCCGGCAAATTCACTTAATTCCAACGGTTCATCCGTATATTCTTTTGGATTTTCTACACACACAATACTATCAACTGTGATTAATGACAGTCTTATTTCTTCCTTTCTTATTCTTTATGCTTTTTATTCCCCCCTTTTTTTTCTCCTTATTGCACCAGCCAGGACCTTGGAAACCTAGCTGAATAGAAGCAATAACTCTGCATGTCATTTCCTCTTTCCCAATCTCAAAGGAAAACTTTCCAGTATCTCCTCATTAAATGTGATGCTTACCATGACGGTCTTCTAACACCCTATATCAGATTAATAACATTGCCTTCCACGGAGGGCTGAATAATGGCCTCCAAAGATGTCAAGTCCTAATCCTTGAAACCTGTAAATGTTAGCTTATATGGAAAAAAGGGTCTTTGCAGACGTGGTTAAGGACCTTGAACGGGAGATTATCCTGGATAATCTGGGTGGCCCTAAATGCAATTGCAAGAGAGGCAGAAGAAGATCTGACACAGACAAAAGAGGAGAAGACAATATGGACACAGACATGGAGGCGAAGTTTGGAGGGACAGACCCACAAACCAAGGAATGCAGACACCAGAAGCTGGAAGACGCAAGGAGTGGATTCTCCCCCGGGAGCCTGCTGACACCTTCATTTCAGCCCAGTGAAACTGACTTTGGACTTCTGGTCTACAGAAGTGCAAAATAATGAATGTGGGTGTTTTAAGCCATCAAGCCTGTGATTATTTGTGACAGCAGCCATAAGAAACTACACCACCTATGAATAGTATGCCAAGTATTTTTTAATCCTGAAGAGATGTTGAGTTTTTCAAATGCTATTTCTGCATCTATTAGGATGATGGGGTGATTCTCCTCCTTTACCCAGTTAATGTGATGAATTATATAGATTTTCAAATATGAAATCCACCTTTGATTCCTGGAATCAATCTCACTGGTCATTATATTTTATTCTTTTAGATATTCTCAGATTCACCTAGTTCATAAGAAAGATCAGCCTCTACTGTTCCGTTCTTACCTTTTCAGGTTTAAATATCAGTGTTATCCTGGCCTCATAAAATATGTTGGGAAGTATCCCTTATTTTTCTAATTCTCTGGAAGACTGTATATACGTGTAGTATTCATTCTTCCTTACATTTGGAAGAAGAATTCACCAGGGAAGCCATCTGAGCCTCAAGTTTTCCTTCTGGGAAAGTTTCTAGTTAGAAAGTCTATTCAATAGGTAAGAAAATATTCGACTTTCTATTGCTTCTTGGTCAGTTTTTATAAATTGTGTTTTTCAAGCATTTTGGCATTTTTCTGGAAAATTGCATCTAGTTTTTCAGATATCTTGGCATAAAGTTGTTCACAATATTCTTCTTATGTCTCTTTGCTGTCTTCAGGACCTGAACTAATCTTTCACTTGTCTTTTTTTTTTTTTTTTTTTTTAAGTAGGCTTCACACCGTATGTGCAGCTTGCACCTTGACCCTGAAATCTACCGACTGAGCCAGCCAGGGACCCCTCCTTTGTCATCCTTTGTATCACCCATAAGTACCTTCGTTCTTTGTCTCTTGATCACTCTTGCTAATGGCTTATCGATTTTGTTAGTTTTTTCAGGGATCAACTTGGCTTTGTGGATCTTGTCTGTGAATATTTGTTTTGCGTTCTTATCTTTATGAATTCATTTTTTTACATTTGGGGGTTTAACTTATTGTCCTTTTTCTAATTTCTTGAAATGGTTACTTATAGTATTGATTTCCCAGCCTTGCTTCTTTTAAGGATTTCAATTTCTAACTCGGTGTGATTTGAGCTGTAAACTACAAACTTTGCCTATGTTCTATTTTCATAATCATCCACTTCGAAATCTTTTCTGGTTTCTCTTTTTTTTTCTTCTTTTTTCATTTTATTTTTTATTTTTTAAAATTTACATCCAAATTAGTTAGCATCTAGTGCAACAATGGTTTCAGGAGTAGATTCCTTAGTGCCCCTTACCCATTTAGCCCATCCCCCCTCCCACAACCCCTCCAGCAACCCTCAGTTTGTTCTCCATATTTCTGAGTCTCTTCTGTTTTGTCCCCCTCCCTGTTTTTATATTATTTTTGTTTCCCTTCCTTTATGTTCATCTGTTTTGTCTCTTAAAGTCCTCATATGAGTGAAGTCATATGATATTTGTCTTTCTCCGACGAATTTCACTTAGCATAATACCCTCCAGTTCCATCCACAAATCTTTTCTGACTTCTATGTGTTATTTAGAAGTGTGTTGTCTAGGGGCGCCCAGGTGGCTCAGTCGGTTGACCGTCCGACTTTAGCTCAGGTCATGATCCCACAGCTCGTGAGTTTGAGCCCCACGTTGGACCCTGTGCTGACAGCTCGGAGCCTGGAGCCTACTTTGGATTCTGTGTTTCCCTCTCTCTCTCTCTGCCCCTCCCCAGCTTGCACTCTGTCTCTGTCTCTGACTCTCTCTCTCTCTCTTCTCTCTCAAAAAATAAGCATTAAAAAAAATCAGAGGCACATTGTCTAATTTTCCATCCCCCCCATGCTTCAGACATTCTAGTTCCTGTCTAGAATGTTCCTCGCCCCACCTTGTCGGCCTAGCAAACTCCTATCGACCCTTCGCTATTGCTTCAGGAAGCCTTCCCTGTCCCCCAGGCAAGAGGTAGCACTCCTTTATTCTGCTGGGTTTTGTTTCCATACTGATCCTGCTGTCATTGGTGACGTGCATGTCCGACTCTCGCTGGACGGGAGCTCCTTTTAGGCAAAGACATCTTTCATCCCTGTGCCAAACCCTGAGCAGTTTTTGTTGAACAAATGCACTTGTGTGCTTGTTTTCCTAGGACAGTTTTAATTTCAGATATTCCCTTTTATCCATAGGAATCTATAAATTGTCCCAGATTTTTCGATGTCTAGGGCCTGAATCACACCTCCCAGGCTCCCTCTTAGCACCAAAAGGGACGTAAAAGTCCTTTGTTATACGAAAAACCCTGGGGCTTTGGTTTAGGAAATATGGTCTCCTTGATTATATAGTCTTCATGCCCAACACCAGGCTAAGGACCTGCGAGGTACCCAGTATGGACTTGTTGGCTAATGTCTACTGATTGGGCTTTGTCCCTGGCCAAGCTGGAAATAACTCAGTGCCCCTATAAAATATTCCTCATTTCAGCTGACTCGCCTTTGATGTGACAGGGTCCCCCCTCCCCAAGCCCTGAAAGCCATTAGGCAGTGTTGTATTCGTTACGAGGTCATCCGAAATTGATGACTCAATGGTCAGCCTTATAAAACTTCAAAATCTCTCATAAAAATGAGTCAGAATCTAGTAATAAGCTTGTTTCTATTATAATTAATAATGTCACTGCTGGGGTGGGCCGTGTTCTGCACAGTAAGTGTTCTTTAATGTACATGGTGAGAAATCTAATGTTCGTAACTATTTTCAAAAGCCGTGGGGAACGTAGTTTTGGGGAAATTCAATAACTTTAGTTATTGAATTTTTTAAGTAAGTCTAAAAGCCAACTCTGATGCTTGTTTCATATAAGTCTGGATTTTTCCATATTTGGAGTTTGCTTAAAATAAGCAAACATTCTTTTGCTGTACCCTCCTCACCTTTACCAGCTTCAGGTGACTTGACTTCTGCCCCGGGAGAGGCCAGGCCCAGAGCCTTTCCCTTTGTTGAGGAAGCCTGGAATGTCTTCGGGTTCAAGACTTCATTCCTGAGGCTCAAAGCTCTGACCCCATGGAAGACGCAGGGGCCCTGGGATGATGGGTCACTCTCTAAACCGTCATCGCCACTGGCACGCTCAGCGTAGGCAAGTTTTACATCAGCATATGAGAATAACTGAGGCCACGGAAGTTTCTAGAAAGCATGAAGGGCGATCATGGAGGCCAGGGCACTGAATCTTCCTCCACACAGTTGCCACACACCCACCTTACCCCAGCTCTCGAAAGCCTCCTCAGGAGCTAACCTCCAGGTTGGCTGAGGGTGACGTCATCACAGTGGAAACAGCAACACCAGAGGCCCTGATGCTAGCTCTCTCGAACTGAGGCACGGACCTTCCCACCGCCGCAAAAGAGAGGCCCCATTGCGGGGCAATGTTCTCTGGGGGAGCCCTTCCTTCGTCCCCTCTTTTCCCTGGGTGGGAGAAAGGCTTGAGCGAGAAGTCAAGCTTGAACAGACCCCACTTGGGGCCCAGGATGCCTATCCCCCGTGCCTGGCCAACTTTCACCCCCAACTCTCAGTATCAATGAGGCTAGACTAGGTCAAGCTGTGCTAGCACTCAACCCCCAAATTGTGGGACTTATTCTACCATAGGTTTGTTTTATGCTCCCGGGACATGTGTAGCTGTCAATGTCTCCTAGTCAATGTCTCCTCCCTCCAGGATGCAGGCTAATATTACAGCCACTCTCTCAAATCTCGCTGATTGCCGGAGTGGAGGGAAGGGAATCTTCGGAAAGCCCCAACTTATAATTAAATGTTCGGCCCAGAAATGACAACTCACTGGCCAGACCTAACCAGAAGAGGCCAGGAAACGCAGTCCAGCTACGTCCCTCTGGGAAGCCAACTGGAAATATTTGGGGAACAGTATTTGGTGATGACTACCACAACCTTTTTCAAAGGCCTAGGACTGACTTTTAGGCTGTGTGCCTGGTCCCAAGGGAAAACCTTAGGCCTAAGGGTGCAGCTGGAAAAAGGGAGATCCATGCATACTGTTTGTTGTACTTGACCCGGCACAGGAAGTACAACAGGGCCTTCTGGGTGAGTAGCCCTTGCATCTGAACCGTCTGGACCCCGTGCTTCAGGCCCCCCCATCGCCTGGGCTGGCGTATGGTCTCATGTTCACCAGTCTCCCCCCTCCTGCTGAGCGAGCTGCAGATGATCAACGACTACCCCAACCGTGGATTTTTCTGGAAGCTTGGAGGTGATGGGAGCGTGGTGATGGGTAATGGACCAGCAGAGAGTGATGAGCTCATGAGACCCTAGCTCATCACACCCACATGAAAAGATCAGTCAACGTTAATACCAAGTGATGACTTTATGTTCTGTAAACCTACACTCTAGCAAGCATAGTAGAGGACCCCAGAGGCATAAGAAATAGCCCTTGCTCACAAGAAGCTTATAATCTATGAGGCAAGTTAGGACGCTATTACCTCGTGTCAGACTTTTTCTCTAACGGCAAATGAATGGTACCAATATTAAGCTAGCAGCTTGGCCAAGGCAGAATTCATTGCAGACGTGACTGGAATGGAAAGGCTTTGTGGGAGAATTAGCCTGTCTGGGGCAGATGAGGGGCTTCACGTGGATAAAAGAGGAAGTGAGGAAAGGCACAGGCATGAAAACCCTCACGCCTGCTCTTTGCACATGTGTGAACAGACTGCCCCATAAAGTTGGAAATGGAGGGAGAGGTTACAGAAGGTCTTGAATATTAATCTAAGTGTGTGTGGGTGGGTGGGGGGGGTCACTTTATACTTTTTGCAAGGAGAGGCTGGAGGGCCAGTGACCAGAGATACTTTGCAATGGATTCTTCTTTTTTTTTTTTTTAATGGCCATGTACCTTCTCTCTCTCTCTCTCTCTCTCTCTCTCTTTAATGTTTATTTATGTATTTTGAAAGAGAGTGTGTTTGTGCACATGAGCAGGGGAGGGGCACAGAAAGAGGGGGAGACAGAATCCCAACAAGTTGGCTGTTGGAGCAGCGCCGGACGTGGGGCTTGATCCCAAAACCTGTGAGATCATACATGACCTGAGCCGAAATCCAGAGTTGGAAGCTTAACCGACTGAGCCACCCAGGCGTCCCCACAATGGATTCTTATCTTAGGCAGAAGGTTGGGCCAGTCAATGATTTCCTAAACTAGGCTGCACATCAGAACCCCAGCCCCACCCCTCCCTACACCCACCCCTTACTATAAGCTTACTATATGTTAAAAATAGATCTTCCTTTCTAAAAGTCGCCCCCGCAATACTCAGGACCTACCCCCAGAGATTTTGCTTCAGTGGATCTGGGACGGGATCCAGAAATCCGTACCCTTCACAAGCTTTCACGCAGTGACAGCTCGTCTGAGAATCCACTGTGATGGGCAGTTTCTACCTAGAAGTGGCACACATCAAAAGTTGAATTTTTTTATTTTTTATATTAAAAAGATTTTCTCTTAATTTTTAATGGGCATTTATTTTTGAGAGAGAGAGGGAGACACAGAACCCGAGGCAGGCTCCAGGCTCCGGGCTGTCCACACAGAGCCCGATGCGGGGCTCGAACCCACGAACCGTGAGATCATGACCCGAGCTGAAGCCAGACGCCCAGCCGACTGAGCCCCCCAGGCGCCCCTGGGGAGTTGAATTTTTAAAACCACATTCCTGAAAACTAGTTCCTGTTCCTAGTCCCTTTGTTTCTGTTGTAGGTGCACACTCCCCTCCCCCTGCCCCCCCAGCACCTCCACGCTCTCCCGGAATTTCTGTTCATGTAAACTACACATCTGGTTGGCCACCACCTCTCACTGCGTACCATTGCCAGCCCTCTCGGTTGCTCCTTCCTTTCTGTTCCCACTCCTGCGACACTTGGCCAGACATTTCCTCGCCTCACACTCGGACCCCACAGTACCTTCTTCCCAGGTTCATCTCTCACCCCTTTGACCCCTCCCTGTACACACCACCATCGGGTAAGCCTCCCGGTCGGCATGGCACCTGGCTTATTCCCTGCTCAGCCACAGTCACCGAATCTAGCCCCCCAGCCTGCGGAAAGTTGGTAAAGCTTGTCACAACACGGCTCAGCCTGTCTTCCCTCGTGGCTTCAAGTCTTGGCAAACCGGATCGCGTTCCTTCTCAATGTGCCCTGTGCCTTCCTACCCCCCTGTTTTTCTAGGCTGTTCCCTAGCTAACCCTTCTACGACCACCCTCTGGTCTGCGTTGCCCTCTGCTTATTAAAAATGTTGCCCATCCTTCAAGATCCAGTTCAGATTTGATCTACTTTATAGGGTCTGCCCTGTTTGAAAAAAGAGAAAACCATATATGTGTTTAACACCCCCCCCACACACACACTTATCCGCCAGTCTTCAGAAATACAAAGATGGATGAGTCCAACCCCCTGTGGGAGCCTTGGCTTTCAACTCTGCTCAGAAGGGGTGCTCTGTATTGGAAGTAAGAACCAAGCGAGTCAGATCCGCTGTCCTGGGAAGAATTCATCCGAGAGACACCCAGGCTGCCCCCAGTCCCACACTGCTCACATCCTCTGTGAAGCGAGTAACATATTTCCTCCTGGAAGAGCTGGGACCCCGAGGGGCCATATCACCATGGAGGTGACACCTCTGTTTCCTTGAGAAGGAAGAAGCCCCCACCCCTTCTCCAAGCTAATCCGGGAACTGGCCAACCCGTGGTCTCATGACAACATGAGCAAGCTCTCTTACACAGCCCAGCACATAGGTCACAGTGAGAGCAGACATAGTGGTCTTCAGTTGGGTGGAAGGAAATTGGCATGAAAGGAAAGCCAGACCCAGGAAAGTTACAGAACAGCCCGGTCCAATCTCCTCATTGTCCGTCTGAGAGGCTGGCTGTCTTGCCTGAAGATCTGTGCCAGCTAATGGCATGACTTTCCAGTCTCTGGCTCCCACTTCCCCCCGCCTCCCGTAATACTCCAGGGTTCACGTCCCAACCTACACCACGGGCTTGGGCATGTTCCCACGGCTGGTTTTTTGTTTGTTTGTTTTTTTAATGTTTATTTTTATTTTTGAGAGAGAGAGAGAGAGAGAGAGAGAGAGAATGAGTGGGGGAGGGGCAGAGAGAGAGGGGAACAGAGGATTCAAAGGTGGTGGTGGGGGGGGGGGGCTCCATACTGAACCTGATGCAGGGCTCGAACTCACAAACCATGAGAGCATGACCTGAGCCGAAGTCCGATGCTCAACCGACTGGGCCACTCAGGTGCCCCTGTTTTGTTTTTGTTTTTTAATCAAGGACTTTACCATGAAACTAACAAACCTTAAGATTCAGATCACCTGCCTTGCACCAGCTCTGTACCTATTTTTTTTTTATTTTTATTTTTAGAGAGAGAGGATGAGCAGGCAAGGGGCGGAGAGAGAGAGAAGGAGAGAGAATCCCAAGCAGGCTCCAAACTGTCAGCACAGGGCCTGATGCAGGGCTCGATCTCACGAACCCGTGAGATCATGACCTGAGCCAAAATCAAGAGTTGGATGCTTAACCGACTGAGCCACCCAGGCGCCCCCCTGTACCTACTTTTAAATTTGCAATTTTGTGAAGTTTTTTTTCTTAATAATATTCCGGGAATCATTCAAGATTCAAGCCCATAAAACATGGGCCCACCCTGGCAGAGGGAATGTTATTCGGGAGGGGAAGAAATCATGTGGAAGCAAAGCTAGAGGGAAAAAATATATATATATAGGAAAAGGACCACTGGAAGGTTCAGGAACATTCTCCTACAGTCAGTGGATCGACTACACCCTTTCAGGGATTTACTCCAGAAGGCAAAAGGGTGGCAGGGGCTCCAAGCTGGAGAACCCCTATCCTTCCCCCACCCCATCCCTACATGCGAGAAACAACCTTCAAGAGCTTGGGGCATCCTAAAAGAGCTGGGCTGGCATCGTGAAAAAAGAAATCAGGCTCTGGGAGCAGACTCCTGAGGAAAGCGTCCCCCCACCCCCACTCCTGGAGAGATTCCATTTCTACACATGAAGAATGCATCCGGATGACCCCATTCTGTACCATCCGCGGGGGCTGCTGGGGAGAAAGCAAAGGGCATATGAAGACCCCTGCAGGCTAGACCCCAAAGCCCAGAAGTCTGGACCATGTGGGGCACAGGTTCCCTCTTCAGGAAGAGTCCCGCTTGGAGGGAATTCTGAAAGGAAATGCATCTTTGTGGCCACATGGGGGCCCCATTCAAAGGCTCCGTCCATTCCCCCCGCCCCGCCTGGGTTTGCCTCTTAAGGAGTTTTTCCATTTATTTATTTATTTATTTAATTTTTGCCTCCTTTTTTGTTTAAAAATTCTATTCTCGTTACTACAAAATAAAAACATAAATTGAAAAAAAAAAGGTTAGACAATGTGCAAAACCGGCCTGTGGTCTCACTGTTCGAGAAAAACCGCTTAGACTGTTGATATACATGTTTCCAGACTCCTGCGTGTGTTTTTTCTTTTACACAAAACTGAGATCATTCTGGACAGACTTCTCCTCTTAAAATACCGCGAACATCTTCCCACACCAAGTTCTTCACCAAAATAATTATAAATATGGCATTGTGTTCATTCCATTTAGAAATATTTGTTATAAATAATAAGCACACAACAGAAAGTTCTAAGTGGCTCCCCACCGGGATTTACCGAACTATTTTCCTGTTGTTGGAAGGATTTATTCCATTCCAAACCAAGACAGACGTGAGCTACAGCTGCCCAAATAAATAAATACATAAAAAACCCAAATCGTCTGGCAAGACCTAGAGCAGCAGAGGCGACGTGGCGGATGCCCTGTGGGAGAAGGCACGGGTCTCCTGAAGCTCGAAGGGAGAGCGGCCCTGTAGCCGCGGTCACCCGGCCGGCCGGGCTGGTCCCTGGAGCCGGAGTTTCCTTTTAGTGAGCGAGTCCCTCGGGGTACGTGGGGTCCAGGGCGTGAGGCTCTCAGCAGGATGCAGGTCCGGCTCGGGGTTCAGGCGGTGACTCAACGCGCGCCCCGCCGTAGGCCAGTGGGTCTGGGGGTTCTGGAGGCCAGTGGGTCCGGTGGGGGGGGGGGGGTCGGGGGCCAGTGGGTCGGGCAACGTTGGTGGGTAGGGGGGCTAGGGGGTCGGGGGGTCGGGAGACCTGTGGGTCTGGCAGCGTCAGTGGCCGGGTGGTTCAGGGGGTCCGGAGGCTGGTGGGTCGGCTGGCCCGTGGGTCGGACAGCGTCGGTGGGCGGGTGGATAGGGGGGTCGGAAAGTCGGGGGTTCCGGAGGCCGGTGGGTCGGCGGGCCGGCAGACCGGTGGATCGGAAGGTCGAGGAGTCGGGAGCGGGGGGCGGGGGGCGGGGGGGGGGTTCGGGGGGCGGGAGGCCGGTATGTCGGAGGTCAGTGGATCCGGGATAGGGCGGTCGGAGAGTCGGGAGGCCGGTGGGTCGGGTCGTCAGTGGGTCCGGGATCCGGCAGTCTGAGAGTGGGAAGGCCGGTGGGTCGGGCGGTCAGGGGTCGGGAGGCCGGTGGGTCGGGGGCTCGGGGGCTCGGGGAGTCGGGGAGGCGCGAGGCCGGTGGGGCGGGGGTCTGGGGCTCTAGGGGCCCGCGGGCGGGTGGACCGGTGGGTGGGTGGGTCTGCTGGCGGCGGGGAGGGGCGGGGAGGGGCGGGGCGGGGCGGGCGCCGCGCCTGCCGTTCGCCTCTCCGGGCTGCAGGTGGGGCTGTGCGGCCGCGCTGCCTCCAGGAAGCCTCACGGGCCTGCGCCGGCTCCCAGGATGCAGTGTGGACCGGCCGGGCGCTGACGGCGGCGGCGCGTCTGCGGGCGGAGCGGCGCGGGCCGGCCAGCGAGGAGCGCGGCGACGCGGGCGGAGAAGGCAGGGCAGGGCCGGGCGGGCGCCGCCTGCGGAGAGGCCGGGGGCCGGCCTGCGTGGAGCCGCGCGCGGCGGCGGCGGCGGCGGCGGCGGCGGCGGCGACTTCCTCCGGGCCGGGCCGGACAGCGCACGGCCATGGCCGAGGCGGCCGCGGCTCCGGTAAGGGCGGCCCGCGCGCACCGACGCGCGGACTCGGGGCCCGGGCCCAGCACACGGCGCCGCAGGCCCTGGGGAGGGGCTCCCTGGGCCGGGCCGGGCCTCCGTGCCTGGGCTCCGGCGAGCGGGGCGCGGGGTCCGCCGGGGCCTACGGCGCCCGCCGGCCGGGCCCCCCCATCCGCGGCCGAGCCTGAGCAGGGCGGAACCGACCGTCCCCGCAGCGGAGGCCGCCGCACGCCGAGTTCCTGCAGCCCTCCGCGGCTTCCTGCCCCCGCCCCATCCGCCGGCCCCTCCATCTCCGCGCCCCCCACCCCGCGGCTCCTTTCTCTCCCCACCGCTCTGCCTCGGCGCTCCCTACCCCCCAGCTCCCCCCAGCGGCCTGGTGGCACCTGGGAGGCGTCCGAAGCGGCTTGGATGGCGCGCACACCGAGTGCCCGGCTCCATCGAGGTCGGGGCGGAAGACAGCTGCTCCCTCTCGTAGAAGCAGGCAGGCACCAGCCCTGTTAGGCATTATTTTGTCCTCACAACAAACCTGTGGGGTAGGTGCTCGTTCTGTCATACAAAAGAAAAACCCGAGGCCTGGAGAAGTTAACTTGCCTGGGATCGCACAGCTAGAAAGTGTGTGAAAAGACACAGTTGCTCCGTTTTCGGGGCCGCATTGTGTTTTGGGGGAAGCAGACAGGTACACTGGTGTTAAGGATGCAAAACAGAAAGAGGTGAGTGGTTCCTGCATTGAAGTAGAAAGGGGCTGTGGGAGTGCAGGGGAAGGAGAGGGAGGGACTGGCACCCCTCCCTGGCTTGTGCTTCTGTGATTTGAGCTGGGCTTTTAGGGAAGGCTAGGATTTCATCAGGCTGGGCGGACCAGTGGAGCTTTCCAGGTCGGGAGGTGGGCTGGAGCACAGAGAGACAGCGGTGGGGGGGGGCATGTTCAAGGACCAGAAGGCAGCCCCCTGCGCCAGAAGACGGTTTTGGTAGGGAGGCAGTGGGAGAGAAGGCTGCAGGAAGGGTTGGAAGGGGTTTTGATGCCTGGACTTCATCATATGGGTGGGAATTCCTTGAAGGATTTGGAGTTCTCTTACCATCCGCTCCCCTGAAGCATGGACTTTCCGCTTCCCTGGCAGGAGTCTGAGGACAGCCCCATATTATCCACCCACCGTTCAGTAAGGAGCTGGGCCTGAGCACAAACAGTCACCACCTCCCACTAAATAGTCTGAAGCCCTCATATGGGGCTCCCTGCCCCATTAAAATGTAAGAAAACTGTGCCTTGCTGGTCGTAAAGTAGTTTACACAGATGTCCTTTTCCTGCAACGCAAAGATTGGGATAATGGCAGTCAAGTGCACTGAGATGCCGAGTAGGATTTCAGGAGCTGGGGAGCCAGGTGATGAAGTGAGTGGATGCTTCTGGAGCAGACTCTTGGGAGGCTGGGGTCAGATGGCAGTGGTTGATCAGAAAGGACACGTGGGCAAGGGAAGGGATGGTCGCCGTCATGGAGGGTGGCCCAAGGTGCCAGCCCAGTTCAGTCCCTGTAGCCTGGAGGCAGAAACACCTACCCCTTGAGAGCTAGAGTCCCGCCCACATCCACCTTCCCTCCAATGGTTCTCTGCCTCTCCAGCTCCTCCCCATCCTCTGAGACCCAGGTGAAGCCCTTCTTCAGGTCAGAGGTCATCTGGTATGGCCTCCTAACAGCCACAGAAGCACTGAGGGTGCTTGACAGTCCCCCCCCACGCCCCCCATCACTGCTCACACTCTCCTCCTCTCCCTATTATCTGAAGTGTCCACCCGTGTTGTTCTCAGTGACTTTCTCCAAAGGAGCCCTCGTTCCTACTAGGCACCGACCATTTGTTGAGGACTGGTTTCCAGAACGTTGTAAGGAGCCGTCCGTCCTCAGGCACCACCAGAAGGAGGCACAAATACCTAAACCTCCTCCCTGACCGGCTGGTCCCACCTTCAGATGTGGGTCAGTCAGGTGGTTCAGCCCGTACCCAAAGCAAAATGAGCCCTTTCCTCAGGGTCCCCAGCTGCCAATCAGGTCATTCAGGCTACCATGCGAACTTTCCAGCAACAGGGAAGTCACTGCTTGGGGCAAGCCTTATGACGGTTATCGTATATATAAAAGTCTAACCTCATGGCATGTTTTTACCTTCTTCCCCAATCTGTCAGGTGTGTCATTGATTCTGGGTGACTACAAAAATGTCTGAGACTAATTCTCCCTTTGGGAGGGGCTGGATACCACGAGTGACAAAATCAGACTCTCCAGGGACCCAGGGGACCTGTGTTGCTTTTGACCCCTTGACCCGCCAATGCCACCTGTGTCAAAAAGTCTAACTCTTGGCTGGTGGAGATTTGCAGTTAACGGCGGTTTTTATTAGTTTAAGGAGGAGCAGTTGGGAAGGGGACAAAATCAGATTGCACTGGAGGGAGAGGAATTAGCTGTTTGATTTTTATGTTTATTAGAGTGAGACATGAGGGGTGCCTGGGTGGCTCAGTCAGTTAAGTGTCCAACTTCGGTTCAGGTCACGATCTCCCAGCTGGTGGGTTCGAGCCCCACGTCGGGCTCCGTGCTGACAGCTCAGAGCCTGGAGCCTGCCTTGGAGTCTGTGTTTCCCTCTGTCTCTGTCCCTCCCCCACTTGTGCTCTGACTCTCTCAAAAATAAACAAACATTAAAAAAAATTAAAAAAAAAAAAAAGAGAGAGAGAGAGACACGAGATACTTAAAAAAAAAAAAAAAAAAGGCAGTTGAGCAATGCTCATGTTTGTGCCGGTTCAGTGAACCAGCTGTTTTTTGTTTGTGTGTGTGTGTGTGTGTGTGTGTGTGTGTGTGTTGCTAGGTCATCATCAGTAGACAGTTCCTGTGCGATTACGATAGGAAGTGCAGGCTGGGCTCTAGTAAATCTGCAGTTTACTATTTATGCGCTGAAATGAGCCAGCAGGGCTAAGTCACTGTTTCTTAGCAGAACTGCACTGAGCGCCTTCCGCGGGCCGCGCACTGTGCTGCGGAAGATGCTCCAGAGAGCCCCCGCAGGCAGATGCAGATGAATGGGCAGGGCGGTGAACGCTGGGATCCGGGTGTGCAAGGTGTGCTACAGAGGCCCGGAGGGAAGGCGCCAGCCCAAACAGCCGTGGTGTCTGAGTCCCCCAGAGGAGCCGATCACCAGGCCGCGATCTGGCGTGTGGCACAGGGCGTCCCCGCTTTCCCTTTGTGCTCCGCACACACACCCCCACCCCCATCCCCGGCCCAGCCCCCCCACCCCTAGCAGAGATGGGCTCAAGGCACACGGTGGACAGCACGGATGATGGTGGACTTCTCCTTGTTTCCGAAAGATTTCTCCGTGGACAATGGCAGCCACAATTCAGGCCATGGAGAGGAAGATCGAGTCGCAGGCTGCCCGCCTGCTGTCCCTCGAAGGTCGAACTGGGATGGCCGAGAAGAAGCTGGCGGACTGCGAGAAGACGGCCGTGGAGTTCGGGAACCAGCTGGAGGGCAAGTGGGCCGTGCTGGGGACCCTGCTGCAGGAGTACGGGCTGCTGCAGAGGCGGCTGGAGAACATGGAGAACCTGCTGAGAAACAGGAACTTCTGGATCCTGCGGCTGCCCCCGGGCAGCAAGGGGGAGGCCCCCAAGGTATCCCTCGGGCACCGGGGGTGGGACAGCGCGCGGGGCCGTGCCCGTAAGCGTGTGGGTGAGCGCACGTGGTGCTTGTGGTTCCAGGTGCCCGTGACCTTTGATGACGTGGCCGTGTATTTCTCTGAGCAGGAGTGGGGCAAGCTGGACGAGTGGCAGAAGGAGCTCTACAAGCACGTGATGCGGGGCAACTACGAGACGCTGGTGTCCCTGGGTAAGGCGCGATGCTCAGTTTTCTGCTAAATGTGATTTTGAGTGTCCCCAAACCTCTCTCCTCGTGCAGGCGGGCTTCACCACAAGGGTGCGTAAATCACTAGAAGCTTTGACCATGCCAGGTGTTACCTCCTCTCACCGTAGAGGAGCACCGGGTGACTGAGTGGAAAGCTTCCTCTAGCCAGTGAAGTTCGCGGGTGGCCGGACAGAGAGGCGTGGTGGTGTTTCTCTTAAGCAGGCATGGAGCACGGACGTCTCTGTCCTGCTGAGACGGAGTGTAAAACCTCTGACCGTTCTCGGGTCCAGGAAGGAATCGATCCACTTTCTTTTAGCCTTCTCTTACTGGGACGTGTGGCCTTGATGGTGACACTCCTCCAGTTTAGTGGACAATACGGGCAGACCTTGCTTCCCCTCTGCTCCCACAGACTCCCAGGGCCCCTGTCACTCTCCACATGGGGTAACCCCAAGAGGCTGTTTCTTCCTGGGCTTCTTTCCTCTTGGGATGGTTTCTGCGTGACCCAGACCTGAAGGCAATAAGGCACGCTCAGTGCGGATGGGAACAGGCGCAAGTGTGATGTTAGATTTTAGCTTGAAGGGAGGTGACTGGGTGGTTCAGTGAGCGTCTGACTTCGGCTCAGGTCACGATCTCACGGTTCGTGGGTTCGAGGCCCGCATCGGGCTCTGTGCTGATAGCTCAGATTCTGGAGCCTGCTTCGGATTCTGTGTCTCCTCTCTCTGCCCCTCTCTCTCTCTCTCTCTCTCAAAAAATGAATAAACGTTACAAAAAAATTTTTTTAATTAAAATAAAATAAAAATGTCTCCCAGACTGCCAGATGTCCCCTAGGAGACAAAATTGCCCATGGTTGAGAACCAGGACTCTTTACTAATCTAGAAGTTTCGTTCCTTGGCCATTCTTGGATTCCCAGGCTGCCTGTCCCCAGCTCTGAATGGAACCACGTGGCAAAAGCTAACCTTCCTATCTTTCCTCAGACTACGCCATCTCCAAGCCTGAGGTCCTCTCCCAGACCGAACAGGGGAAGGAGCCGTGCAGCTGGCGTCGCACCGCCCCGAAGGTTCCAGATGTTCCTGTGGACCCGAGTCCAGGTGAGGGGCTGAGAGAAGGCCAGGGACGCCAGGCAATCAGGTGGGAACGGGAAAGTAGAGGGCCAGGGAGGGCATGACTTTCTTTCCAGGAAGAGCCAAGGAGAAACCTCAGCCTCGAATGTTTTAAATCTGTTTTTTAATAGTTGAGTTATGACCTACAGCCTGTTCAACAAACACTCCAGGAATACTTCCCGGCGGGGAAACAGGCAGGAAACCTAGCTTTCCAGAAGACAGATAGAGCCAGGGCCCGGAATTAGGGGAAGAGGGAAGAAGTCACTGAGAGGGAAGGTAGGAGTGTGTCGAAGACAAAAATTCTTTCTCAGTTTTATGAAAAGCCAGCCTTACCCCCGTCCAAGAGCCGATCTCATCGGCCGGTCACATGTTTCAACGTGATTAGAACCACAGATTTATTTAAGGTGAATCTGGACACCCTGGGCCACGGTCTCAGCTTTTCCTGGAGCCAGTCAGCACCTTTGAGAGTTAAAGAAAGGACAGGTGGATGCGTGAGAAGAGCCTGATCACCAGCGTGATGCCCCAGACAGGTGTAAGGGGTGACAGTCCCTCACTGACCGGGAGACCCCACCTGTGCAGGCTCGAGCCTGCTTTCTCCACAGAACAGCCTCGTCTGTCCCACCTGCCTCAGGATCCCCTGTGGCCCGAACCCCTACGTTACTGAAAAGTCTACCTGTTTAATCTGTGATTAATGAAATGTGTTTTCCCTGTTTGCTGCTCCATCACAATTAGAGTTTCGCCCGGCCAGAGCAGGCGGTGCGTAGAGGTGTCGGGAAAGCATTCGCCAGTTTAGTTCCCCGGGCGGCCCCACGGACGGCCCCTGAGTCCTTGCTAGGTGCCAAGGGCAGAGCTGGAAGTGGAGCACAGCGGCGTGACTGGGCAGGGCGCCATGTGGTTGGAGAAGAGGGACCGGACACCTGCCCGGCTTCCTAGCCTGCGGGGGAGGCCCACCGTGGGTTGGTTCATTTTCCTTATAACATCTACGCGGGGGCCTCTCTGGTTTCCACCCCGTCATTGATGAGAGGGAAGAGGGGCCCCGGAAATACCGTGGCTGCTGGCGGGCCCCCACTCGCTCCTCACCCCTTCTGGGCTGGGCATGCCCTCGACAGACCTCGTCTCCGCTTCAGTTCCTAAATTCTCCCGCCCTGCTTCGTGGGGACTCCGTCCCCAGCAAGACCTCAGATCTTCACGCTCTTCCCGGAGCGTCCCCACCCATTCTTGCTCGGATGGCTTCCCCGGGCCCTGCATTCGCTGCTGCCCGCCCCTGCCCCGCGTCCCGCGTCCCGCTCAGCCCCGGCCCGGAAGGCACTGGTGTCCCTGCGCCTCCATGTTGCCTCTGTGCTGCTCTCCCCTCCTCCCTGCAAACCCCCACCTTTCAATCAGACGCCTCCCGTCTTCCTACCGCCTTCCGCAGACCTCATCTCCGCCCCTGCCAGCATTGCTAGCGATGGCACGTCCCCAGGATGACGCTCTGAGCACCGCAGCCTCTCTGTTCCTTTGCCCCCACCCTCCACTCGCTCTCCACCACCCACCCGGAGGTCCTGCCCCTGAGGCAGCCCTCCCATCTTCTTGACTTGAACCCGGCGCCCTAGTGCTCCTCCTGTCCTTGCAGATGGCTCTGCCCGGTACCCTGACCCCAGCATCTGGCCCTTCCACTGCCCAGCTAGTCCTCAGTTCCTCTTTGCCCAGCCCGGGCTCTGGTCCGCTGGCGTCATCCCCCCGTCACGCCTCTTGTGTGTTCACCTGGCAGAACTATAATCCTGGTTGGATCCATCTGCCTGTGGTGCACCTGTTCCCACGCAGCTGCATGTGGCTGCAGAAAACCCCATGAGCCTTCTCTTCCTCACCTGCAACCTGGGGGCTTCAGCACTGCTCCGGGGTCGCACGGTGTCTCCTTGGTCCACTCAGTTGCCCAGAGGTCGGCGAACCGTGGCCCGCAGGCCGGATCACTCACCGTCTGTTCTTTGTTTGGCTCCCGGACTTAGAAGGATTTTCATGTTGAAAAAATACCGTTTGAAACAAAAAGAAACAAACCTCGTGGCCCTCCCACCCCGGCAGCCTGTCTGCCTCACCTGTGCCCCGTTCTCTGTGTTCGCTGCTGCGGCCATCCCTCCCGCCAAAGGCCTGCCTCTGCTGGACACTAGATCCAGTCTGGCCACCTCCCCTCATCCTTCCCACCAGCATCTGCCCCTGCTGTCGGATGCCCGATTTGGAAACAGACCGCTTTTGACCCCACGGCCCTGCCGTCCCACTTCTGCCCTCCTCGTGTCACACTGCCCACAGGCGCTGTCCTCCAGCGCCCGCTTTCTCCCACTCCTCTTCCTGCTCTCGAAGCCCTTCCATCAACATGCCTGGCAAGACCACCAGGGACCCTCGTGGCGTTACGGGTCTGGTCTTACCAGACCCATTTGGGACATTTGTCACCATTGATCACTCTCTTCCCAGGTTCACTTCTTTGACAGGAAACCTTCCTGGTTTCCTCCTGGTTTCCTCCTGCCTCACTTAACACCTTTCCTGTGCTATTCCTGGTATTCTTTCTGACCTTGAACCGTTGGGGTGCCCTCCCACCTCCACCCGTGCCCCTGCTCTGCCATCCCAGCAGTGGCTCTGAGAGCTCCACGTGCCACCGGTGTGCCTCTTGCCTCGCCCCTCCCTCAATTCTGCGCACCTGCTGAGCTCCACCTCCTCCCCCCCCCCCCCCCCCCCCCCCCCACCAGACACGTCTTCCTCTCGCCTGCCACAATAGACAGCTGTCCACCCTGCGGGTGCAGGCCAGGACCCAGGAGTCAGCCCAACGCTTTCTCACACCCACATCCATCGGGAAATCCTAGTAGCTGGCACCCCCTTCAGACTTGTGCAGAGTGCCGTCCCGCCTCTACCCTGAGGCCATCGTCTCCTGCGGTCACCTTCCAACCAGCATACCTGCTCCTGCCTTAAGCCCCCAGAGCAAGTCCTACACTCTTCTGTTCACAACCCCTTACTGGCTTCCCACTGACTCAGAGACTCTGGCTCATTTCTCTATGTCCCGCTCCCTCTGTTCCAGCCACACCGTCCTCGTTTTCCCCGACACCGCAGGCTGCTCCAGGCTCCAAGCCTTTGCACTTGCCAGGAATGCCCCTCGGATGCTTCCCAGCTCCACCCTTTACCTCCTTTGGGTCTCTGCTTGTTGAAAATTGTGGCCTCTTCCCCCCCCCCCCCCCCCCAGAATTTCCAGTCTCCTTCTCCTGCTTTGGTTTGTTCCGTAGCAGATGGTGTCATCTATTATGTATATTTCTAGATTGTTATATATAGTTCATATTTACCGAATTGATGGAGATACAGATATTATATGTATTTCACACAGAGAGAGATTATGGATTTCATGTTTACAGATTTATGTATGGCCAGTAAATTTCATGAGGACAAGAACCTGTATGTCTTTTCTTCATATGATCATTACAGGCACCTAGAATACCGCCTAGCACAGAGTAGGAGTTCAACAGTTATTTGTTGAGTGTCTGTGGTGTTATGTAATTTAAAATATCTGCGTGTTAAAATATGTGTGTTAAATTCCTTGTTAGATTTCCTAGACTCACTCCTCCCTATGGTAACCAGTTGTCCTAAAGTTGGTGTTTATCCTTTCCATCCACATTTTATGTTTTGTATTATTTTTTGTTTTTCATTTAAAGCCAAGCTAGTTAACATACAGTGTAATAATGATTTCAGGAATAGAATTTACTGATCCGTCACTTACATATAGCACCCAGTGCTCATCCTAACAAGGACCCTCCTTAATGCCCATCCCCCGTTTAGCCCATCCCCCCACCCACCTCCCCTCCAGCAACCCTCAGTTTGTTCTCCATATTTGAGAGTCTCTTATGGTTTGTCTCCCTCTCTGTTTTTATCTTATTTTTGCTTCCCTTCCCTTATGTTCATCTGTTTTGTATCTTAAATTCCACATAGGAGTGAAATCATATGATATTTGTCTTTCTCTGACTTACTTCATTTGCATAATACATTCTAGTTCCATCCACATAGTTGCAAATGGCAAGATTTCATTCTTTTTGATTGCCGAGTAATACTCCTTGTATATATGTATGTATGTGTATATGTATATGTACATATGTGTATATATATGTATACACACACACACACACACCACATCTTCTTTATCCATTCATCCGTCAGTGGACACTTGGGCTCTTTCCATCCTTTGGCTATTGTCGATAGTGCTGCTATAAACATGGGGATGTATGTGTCCCTTCGAAACAGCACACCTGTATGCCGTGGATAAATGCCTAGTAGTGCAATTGCTGGGTCGCAGGGTAGTTCTATTTTTAATTTTTTGAGGAACCTCCACACTGTTTTCCAGAGTGGCTGCACCAGCTCGCATTCCCACCAGCACTGTAAAAGGGTTCCTCTTTCTCTGCATCCTCGCCAACATCTGTTGTTGCCTGAGTTGTTAATGTCAGCCATTCTGACAGGTGAGAGGTGGTATCTCACCGTGGTTTTGATTTGTATTTCCCTGATGATGAGTGATGTTGAGCATCTTTTCGTGTGTCTGTTAGCCATCTGGATGTCTTTGGAAAAGTGTCTATTCATGTCTTTTGCCCATCCATCCCACTTTAAAACTTTTATTTAAAACTACTATGTGTAGGGGCGCCTGGGTGGCTCAGTCGGTTAAGCGGCCGACTTCGGCTCAGGTCATGATCTCACGGTCCATGAGTTCGAGCCCCGCGTCGGGCTCTGTACTGCCAGCTCAGAGCCTGGAGCCTGTTTCAGATTCTGTGTCTCCCTCTCTCTGACCCTCCCCTGTTCATGCTCTGTCGCTCCCTGTCTCAAAAATAAATAAAGTGTTTAAAAAAAAATAAAAAAATAAAATAAAAAAAATAAAACTACTATGTGTATATGTAGCCATAAACAATATACAATGTGGTTTTGCAGGTTTTGGAAAGTTATATCAATGTCATTATATTTATCACTCAATATTCAGTATTTCGGGTTTATCTCCCTTGATGCATATAGATCAAGTCCATTCATTTTAACAGATGCTTACCATCCCCAAAGCAACCGCATTACAATTTATTATCCACTGGTCTGTTGATTTGCACTTCCGCTGTGTGTGATTTTTCCCTCTCACAAGTGGTGCTGCAGTGGGCAGTTTTACACCTGTCTCTCTGTGTTCATGAGCCGCAGACTCTCTGGGGAATAGACCCGGAGAGGAACCCCTGCATCACAGGGCACACTTGTCTACACCTCTGCTGTTGCCATGGTTACACCAGCGTGTCCCGCTCCCTTCAGCAGTTCTGAGTACCTGTTTTCTTACAGCTTTGCCCACTTTCAGCATGAGACTCTCGCCAGTCTGATGGAGGTTGAAATGAACGGCATCGTTTTCATTTGCATTTCCCCCACTCTTAGGGAGGTGGAGCCTCCTTTTCACGTTTATTTGGTTTCTTTGCAAATTGTCTTTTTTTGGTTTTCACTCTCTTATCGATTCAGACTTTACATAGGTTCTGGATACTAACCCTTTGTCTGTTATTTGCATTACAAAACATCTCCCAGTCTGTATCAGGTCTTCTAAGTTTGTAGTGCCTTGTATAGAAGTCTTGATTTTGGGTCGAATCAAACTTACCCATTTCTTCCTTTACGATCTGCTTTTACTATCTTAAGATAGCCTTCCCTACCTCATTCCAGGTCAGAAGGACATTCGCCTCTACCTTCTTATAAAACTTTCAGAGTTTTGCTTTTCACATTTAAGTGTTTATCAAGAATTAATATACGTGTAGGTTGCAAGGGAGAATGAAAAATGTTTTTCCCCACAAGGGTATCTGATTTCCCAACAAAGTTTGCTGAGGATTCTTTCTTTTCTCCAATGATTTGTACTGCCAGTTTAGTCGTGAACCAGGTTCCCATACACACAGGCACATTTTCTGGGCTCTTTATTCTGTTTTTTGGGTCTTGGTCTCTACGCCAACACGCACTGTTTTTTAGCTTCATAATAAGCCCTCGTACCTAGAAGACTAAGCCTTCCCTACTTGCTCTCCAGAACTTTCCGTGGCTTTTGTTCTTCTTGGGCCTTTGTTCTCCTATATGAATTTCAGAATCTTTATGTCAAGTTCTCAGAAAATCCGGCTGGCATTCTGATTGGAATTGCATTTACTGTATAATTTCATTTCTGGAGAATTACCCTTATTACAATATGAGCCCCTCTACCCATGGGAAGACTCGTTTAACGAAGGCTTCTGTGTGTGCTTGAAGAAGGCTTCAGTTTTCTCTGATCGTTGTGTCTATTGTGAATGGGGTTTTTACATTAATTACATTTTTTTATTATATGAAATTTATTGTCAAATTAGTTTCCATACAACACCCAGTGCTCATCCCAAAAGATGCCCTCTTCAATGCCCATCACCTCCCCTCCCCTCCCCTCCCTACAGTTTAAATAGTTATCACAGGTACACAGCTCTGCTGTTGACTTTCTTAAGTAAAAAACAACTTTTACTCAACTTTCTTATTCTAATGATTTGCCAGTTTAGGTTCTCATGGTTTTTTGGGTTTTTTTGTTTGTTTGTTTGTTTTGTTTTGTTTTTTAATGTAGGCAATTGTACCCTCCACAGATCACACAAAAGTTATCTCTTCTTTTTAAATTGTTGTAACTTTATTTTTCTCGTCCAGCAGTTTGGCTAGGACATTGCCGAGCAGTTCCAGAGATAGCTGGCATCCTTATCTGTGAGGTGCTTCGAAGGTCTCAGCAGTTAAGGATGGTTTTTGCCATAGACTTTCGATAGTACTCTTATTAAAAGTTTATAGAAGTTTCCTTCCACTTCTGGCTAAAGCTATTGTGAGCAAGTATTATGTTGTATCAAATGGGTTTTTTTTTCTTTTTTAATATTGTTTTGTTTCTTTAAAACATTGTAACCGTGTATCATACATAACATTAGCAAATACATACAGAACAAAATCCGTGTGACCCTTGGAGAATCATAGTAAACACCCATAGTCTCAATACCCAGCATCAGAAATAGATCACAGCCAGAACCTTCCATGGCCCCATTGTCCTTCTCTGATCCCATCCCCCTCCCTTCCTTTTACAGATAAACAGAAAATTCAGAAGTAGATATGACCAGTCCCTTGGTTTTCTTTACATTTTTCATTCCTTATGTGTATATTCCTAAATGCCATTGTGAACCTTTTTTGAATGACACCACACCATCTCTATTCTTCAAGTTGAACTTGGTACAGATCATAACATCTGTATCCTTTCATTTGACCTTGATTCTGAGCGTCGTCCCTGCTGATGCGGTACAGCTGATGTCCGTTCCTTTTCACCACTTCATGGGTTTCTCTCTTATGACTGTGACACAGAGCATTTTTTCCTTCTGCTGATGGGTGTTTGTCTTGTTTCTAACTTTTTTGCTTTTAGGAACAGTGATGTTGGGAACATCGTTACGCGTGCGCAAAACTTCCTCTAGGTGTAGACCCGGCCGTGGAACTGCCGGGGCCTAGGAAAGATGCATGTTCGACTTTTCCAGGTGACGTCTGAGTGTTCAAAGCGGCACTGCCACCAGGCACCCGCCAGCGGTGCCCAGACGTCCGCGGCACCTCATCCTCGCCAGCCCCGGAAATGCCTGCGTCCTCGCTTCTGCCCATCTGGTGGGAGTGAACCGGGTTAAAAGTCGTATTTTACCACGTGCATTTTCCTAATTAGTGAGATTGCACATCACATCCCCCGTTTCCAGGCCACTTACCTTTCCTCTTCTGTGAAATGCGTGTTGAGTATGTCTGTTGTCCATTTCTCTTGTAAGTTGTTTTCCCTTTACTTACCGATCTGTAAGCGCTCCTTTCACGTTCTGAGTATTAATCTTCTTGTCAGGTATGTGTATTGCCGATACCTTCTCCGGTCATGGTATATTTTAAAGAACAGATGCTTTTGATTTTAATGTACCGGGATTTACTAGTTTTTACCTTTTTGGTTTGTTCTTTTTATGTCATAAACTAGTAAGAAATCTTTCCTACCTCGAGGTTGTGATACACCATCTCACATTTTCTTCTAAAGGTTCTGCCTTCCGCGTTCAAGCGCTGAGTCTGTCGGGGCTGGATTTCCCTGGCGGTGGGAGGCGGGAGCCTGGTCCCTCCACACCAGTGCTTCGGGTCTTTTCCTTTGTTCTTTGGGGTCAGCTTCTCAATTGCCTTATAATAAGTTCTGTGAAAAATCCAGCTGGGATTGTGGTTGGAGTTGCACTCAGTCTATTATGCCCATTGGAGACAACGGACTCCTTTGCCGTTATTCGTGTTATTTGTGAATGCCTGAAGCCCCTCCGTTCAGCTCGTCTGTACTCTCTCATTGAAGTTTTAGTATTTTCCCCCCAAAAGATCTTGTTTTTGTTGTTGTTAGGTATGTTACTAGGTTCCTGGTGTTTATTTTTATTCTTTCTTTTTTTTTTTTTTTTTTTTTTAGTTTTTTCCCTTGTATTTTTCTTAAGTTTTATTTATTGTGAGAGAGAGAGAGAGAGAGAGAAAGAATGAGTTGGGGGGGGATGGGAGCAGAGAGAGCGAGAGAGATGCAGAGAACAATGCAGGGCTCGAACCCATGAACTGTGAGATTGTGACCTGAGCTGAAATCAAGAGTCAGATGCTTAACCGACTGAGCCACCCAGGGGCACCTCTTTCGTTGTATTTTTTTTAAATCATTATTACCAGCGGTGCCTTTTGTTAACATGCTTCTTCTGTCTGTTGCCGATGTATGCTAGGGGCTACGGGGCAGGAAACACTCCTCTCCAGGCACTTTATCTCTCGCAGGGGCTCAGTTATGTGACATCCCTCTCTGCCCCCAGGCATCCCCTCCAGGGGGCCCACCAGGGACATATCTTGTCATTGGAGAGTTTGGGAGTAGGGTTGGACAACTACAGTCCTTGTCTGTCCGTCCTCCTCCCCTGGGGCAGCTGGTCACCCACAGGGGACAGGTTCCTTCACTGCGGTCAGGTAGGGGACTTCCTGTCCTAGAGTCAGTACTAGGAACCCCTCTTGTGCACGATAATCCTCAGCTATCATTATGTAATAAAAACAGTTTACCCTCACCTGACTTCCTCTTTTGTTTTATTTTCTCTGTTAAGATCCACGACAGGGAAGAAAAATGGTAGTTGATAGACTCCCTTAAAACCCTTTTGAGGGGCACCTGGGTGGCTCAGTTGGTTAAGCGTCTGACTTGGGCTCAGGTCATGATCTCGCGGTCCGTGAGTTCGAGCCCCACGTCGGGCTCTGTGCTGACAGCTCAGAGCCTGGAGCCTGTTTCAGATTCTGTGTCTCCCTCTCTCTCTGACCCTCCCCCATTCATGCTCTGTCTCTCTCTGTCTCAAAAATAAATAAACGTTAAAAAAATTAAAAAAAAAAAACCCTTTTGGAAAGCGTACAAAAATACAGTTGTATTTCATTTACTGATATTTCCACCTAAAAACCTTGCTCACATTCTCATTAATGCTAATAACATTGCTAATAATTGTCTGATGATTCTCAGATCTCCTGAAAAGATAATCCTATCATCTATGAGTAATAAGAATGTTTTGTCTCCTTTCAAATCTTTACGGCTAATTTTTCTCTTGTCTTATTGTGCTGGCTGAAATAAAAGTGGCGATAGCAGGTATCCTTGGTTCATGATTTTAAAGAGAATGCTTATTAACTTTTCACATTGAGTCTAACGTTTGTTAAAGGTTTTGTTTATCAGTACCCTTTATGAAGTTAAAGAAGTTTCCCGTATTTCCAATTGATGAGATATTTCTAACAAGGAAAGATGTTGAATTTTTATAGAATGCTATTCTGGTGTCTGTTGAGATGATTATGTGATTTTTCCTCCTTTAACCTGCTAATACGGCAAATTATGTGATTTTCTATTGTTGAATCAATCGTGATCTGAGAATAAACCTAACTTAGTCGTGAACCTTTATATACATTGCTGGATTCTGGATTTAGTATGCTAGTTGTTTAGGATTTTTGAATCTTTGTTCATGAGTGAAACTGGCCTATGTAATTTTACTTTTTCAGACTGTCTGGTTTTGATATAAGCTATGACGTATTCCCTCCGTTTTTATTTTCTCAGAGCGTTTGTGTAATATTGGAATTATCCGTTCCTTGAATGTTGAGTAGAGAATACCAGTGAGGCCATCTGGGCCTCAAGTGGTCTTTGTGGGGGGAGATTTTTGTCTACTGACTGAAGTTCTTTAATAGGGATAGGACTATTCAGGTTTTCTATCACTTTTTAGTCAGTTTTAGCAAATTCTAGTTTTTCTAAGAAATTTGTCCACCTCCCCAGAGTTTCCAAATGACTTGGAATAACATTCATAAAACCATCTTCTAATCTCTGCTGTGTTTATAATTCTGTTCTTTTTCCATTCTTCATGTCGGTTATCAGTGCTTTCTCCTTTTTTTCTTGATAGATGTAACGGTTTAATAGTCTCTTCAAAGAACCAACTTTTGGCTGTCTGTATTCTATCTTTGTTTTCTCTTTTATTAATTTATGCTCTTGTATTGTTGCCTGTCTTCTACTTTTTATTTATTTTATTTTTAATGTTTATCTATTTTGAGAGAGAGTGTGTGCACGAGTGGGGGAGGGTCAGAGAGAGAGAGAGAATCCTAAGCAGGCTCCACACTGTCAGCACAGAGCCCGATGCAGGGCTCAATCTCACAAACTGTGAGATCGTGACCTGAGCCAAAATCAAGAGCCAGACTCAACTGGCTGGGCCACCCAGGCATCCCTGTCTTCTAGTTTTTAAAGGGGTTTTGTTGTGGATGTCATTTCTTTTCCAGCATCTTGCCCTGACCCTTAATTTTCAACCCGTCTTCTCTTTTTTAATATAAATATACAAGGTCATAAAATTCCCTCTAAGTACCATTGTAGATGCAACTCACATATTTTGATAAATTATATTTTCGTTAGCATTGGGTTCCAAATATCTTCTAATTTTCATTGTGATTTCTCCTTAGAGTCTTGAATTATTTAGAAAACATAGATTTTTTTTTTTTTTATGTTTATTTTCGAGAGAGAGACAGACAGACAGAGTGTGAGTGGAGGAGGGGTAGAGAGAGAGAGGGAGACACAGAATCCGAAGCAGGCTCCAGGCTCTGAGCTGTCAGTCAGCACAGAGCCCAACGTGGAGCCCAAACCCACAAACTGTGAGATCATGATCTGAGCCAAAGTCGATCGCTTAACCTACTGAGTCCCCCAGGCGCCCCAGATATTTTTAAATTTTAGTAGGTATGGGGAGTTTGGGGGGGTATATGTTATTGATTTCTAACTTAATGTTATAGTTACAAAATCAGTGTTTAAAAGATTAGTATTTTAAAATTGACTAAAGTTTTCTTTATGGTCTAGAAAGTGTTCATTTTTCCTTATTGCTCTGGGTGGCTTAAAAAACTTGTGTTTTCCTTGTCTTTAGATTCTACATGTCCATTTGATCAGGTTTGTTAATAGTGTATTCGAATCCTATGACCTTGAGTCAGCTAGATTTATCAGTTATAGAAACAGGTATGTTGAAATACTCCACTGAGAAGTTGGGAGTTATTTCTTCTGGAGTTTTGCTGTATTATTTTAAAGCTAAGTTATTAGATTAAAAATGTAGAATTAGTTTTTCTTTCTGGCCAATATAACTTGGCACAGTGGTCTTTTTTTTTTATTTCTGTGAATATTTCTCTTTTTAAATTCTATTTCGATGGGGCACCTGGGTGGCTCAGTTGGTTAAGCTTCCAACTTCGGCTCAGGTCATGATGTCACAGTTTGTGAGTTCGAGCCCCATGTCAGGCTCTGTGCTGACAGCTCAGAGTCTGGAGCCTGCTTCAGTTTCTACATCTCCCTCTCTCTCTCTGACCCTCCCCTGCTTGTGCTCTGTCTCTGTGTCTCTCTCTCAAAAATAAATAAACATTTAAAAAAAGTAAAAAAAAAAAAAATTCTATTTTGGGACGTCTGGGTGGCTCGGTCGGTTAAGCCTCTGACTTTGGTGCAGGTCATGATCTCGTGGTTTGTGAGTTCAAGCGCCACGTCGGGCTCTGTGCTGACAGCTCAGAGCCTGGAGCCTGCTTTGGATTCTGTGTCTCCTTCTCTCTCTGCCCTCCCCTTCTTGTTCTGTCTGTCTGTCTCTCTCTCTTAAAAATAAACATTGAAAAAAAACTTTATTTTATTTCATCAGATATGGGATAACTGCATCTTTTTAAAAATTTTCTTTATTCTGGCTTTGATTCTTTTACACTGCTTTTGCAGCCTTCTGTTGTAGGCGTGTCTTTTGCAAACAGCATATAGTTAGGTTTCTTGTTCATTTTTAGTCCGATCATCTTTACCTTTTAAATGTCCAGCATGGTGAGCACTAGCCACATGTGGCTGTTGGTGACTTAAAAAGTACTATAAAGATGAGATACATAAATGCTGAACATTTTGGATATATTGGGTTAAGTGAAATATATTGTTAAAATTAATTCCACCTGTTTCTTTTTATTTTACTATTTTTTTTAACATTTGTTTATTTTATTTTTGAGAGAGAGAGAGAGAGAAAGCATGAACTGGGGAGGCGCAGAGAGGGAAAGAGAGGTAGAATCCCAGGCAGGCTCCACACCACCAGCACAGAGCCTGACGCGGGGCTTGAACCCAGAAACCGTGAGATCATGACCTGAGCTGAAGTCAGACACCCAACCGACTGAGCCACCCAGGCGCCCCTCCTGTAATCAGTTTTGATACTCTCATCAGATGCTCCCCTTTTTATTTTTCCGAATATATTAAGGTCCATATTCTGTATATGGTCATTCCAGTATCCTAACATCTCTGCAGGGCAGATCCTGCAGTGTGTGGTCTGCTGACCCACTGAGGCAGCTGCTTTTCTGGTTGAGGTGGTGATTTGTAGTTGTGAGCTCAGTAATGTCTGAGAACTGTGTTTATTTTTTTTTTGTCATGTTTAATTTTATTTATTTATTTTGAGAGAGACGGAGAGTGAGCTCGCACGCGTGGGCACAAGCCAGGGAGGAGTAGAGAGAGAGGGAGGGAGAGAGAATCCCAAGCAGGCTCCGCGCTGTCAGCACAGAGCCCAACAGGGGGCTCGATCTCAGGAACCGTGAGATCATGACCTGAGCTGAAACCAAGAGTCAGACGCTTAACCGACTGAGCCACCCAGGCATCCCCTGAAAGATTTAAGATGTTTAAGATGCTGTCATCCTGAGACCCTCTGTCCACCTCTGCTGGTCCTTGGGGCCACCAGGACTGTGGCCTGGAGGTTTCCGGGCCACTCCGTGGTGTGACCTGGCACCAGTGACCCTCGGGCACAGGCTGTGCTGTGTCAACTCCCACGCTGATACTTAAGACACCATATCCTTCAGCTTCTTTTTTTCCGTAGTTCTTGGGAGTGAGTTCGGCCACGACTCTCGTGTTGTTTGGCCGCTCTCCTGGTTTGTAAGTTTATTTTTATAGGACGTCCTGTGGCCTGAGTTTATTTATTTTCATAGGACCTCCTGTGGCCTGAGTTGGGGGGGGTTGTCCCCATGGGCAGGTTTGCATCGCCTGTGCTGGGCAGGGGGGGCCGCCTGGGCGCCGTGGTGGTCAGCCAGCGTTTCTGTGAATTTCTCAGCTTAGGGTCTCTGCACCACGTAGGTAGTATGAATTCGGTGTGGACATGGGGAAATTCCCGTTTCTTAGGGTGGCTGTCCCACCCGTGGCTCTAGACAGGTGGCGGCTTCCCTGTAGCGCCCTCAGGTGGATGGAGTTATTTCCAGCTCCCAGCTCACCGAAGGGACAGAGCCTCCTGGCTCCTGGCTTCACGCAGGCAGCTCAGCACTGTCTCGCCACACCTGGACATCAAAGCCCAGCCTCCAAGGCCTGTGTCCTGTTCCAACAACTCCCTGGGTCACCTGCCTCTGTTCCAACTCTTGATTTGACTTTGCATTTGCTCTTTGATTCTTACATCTGGAATCTTTGTTTTATGCTCACTCATATACATGTGCGGGGTGGGGGGGGCGGAGGGGTAAGGTTTGGGGGGATACTCGGGCTTACATTTTATGTAACATTTCTGTGTTAAGAGTGAGAGCAGGACCTCCCCAGAGCAGCGCGGCCTTCCCCAGGGACCAAAGATCCAGCCCTAAGAACTCACAGTCGTATTCCTCACCCCTTCCCACCCTCCCCTATGCTCACTACCATGTGACTTCACGCTTTGCCCAGAAGGCCCCGCTGCCCCTGCTTGCTCTGGCCTTCCGTTCCCACCAGGCTCTTTTGCCATCTGAGCCTTGTAAGCGCCCGTGTCCATTTCCTTGGCTGGATGTGTGTCCCCCACCGGGGCCGAGGGGCCCTGATGCTGTGTGTTCATGCACTTTCCCTTTCTCAGGCTCGGGGCCCCCGGTTCCTGCCCCTGACCTCTTAATGCAGATCAAGCAGGAGGGCGAGCTCCAGCTCCAGGAGCAGCAGGCTCTGGGGGTAGAGGCCTGGGCAGCCGGACAGCCGGATATTGGGGAGGAGCCATGGGGCCTCAGCCAGCTGGACTCCGGAGCAGGAGACGTCTCTACAGATGCCGCCTCTGGTGAGTGGCCGCAGCTAAAGCAGACACAGGGACAAGTGTGGGGGCTGATGGCAGGGTGTGGGAAAGGACCTGGAAGCACTGTGGAGCTGTGGCCTCCCAGATCTCGGACATCCGGCCTGACCCACTGGGGAGTTTTCCCCCCTGAAGGGAGGGGGCTGTGCCTAATGATACCTTGTGCCCCCCCCCCCCCCCCCGGGTTTGGTGGTGCTTACGTCTCAGAGCCTCTCTGTGTGACCTCGGTCCACTGCACTCCTGTTCACCTTGCCCTCGCCCCGGGGCAAATTGCCAGCTGCCACGCGTTACAGAGGCCTGCACGAAATAAGCAGTGATGTCGAGCCTCCTGGTGCCTCAGAGAAGGGGGCCACAGAAAACCGGGTGCGGGAGAGGAGAGGTGGTTACGCTCCCGCAAAAAAGGCCCAGGTGGGATCTTAGGGTCTCACCTGCCCTTCCTTCCCCTAACCCCCAGGCTCTGATCTGTCCTCACTGCAGGCGTCCACTCCAACTTTTCCACCACGATCCCACCCACTTCCTGGCAGGCGGACCTCCCTCCCCACCACCCCTCTTCAGCATGCTCGGATGGGACACTGAAGCTCAACACAGCAGCCTCCACGGAAGGTATGGTGCGGCTGAGAGGGGGCGGGAAAGGCTCGCGTCTGCCTGCAAGGCTGCCTCGGCCCAGGGCCCTCGTTTTTACTGCCAAACTGCCCTGACCTCTCAGCCAACAGGCCTTTAGGTGTCTGTGGCGTTAGGACTCTATAGTCTGTCCTTGATCTCCTTCCAAACTCTTAAGCTCGAACAGCCTTTCTTGAGAGTGTATGTGTTTCCGACTGTCCCTTTCACATATGGTCCTAACCAGTCAACCCTGTTAAAGCTGATCCCTTGAGAAGGACGTATCACCTGCCCAGGCTCAGCCGTCCTGGCTCTCTGCTGGCGTGGGAAAAACCAAACCAGACCGGAGCCGCTTGTGAACTATCAACACTACCAAAGACAGGCGTCCGAAGGCCAGGATCAGGAAGAACGACTACCAAACTTATGGATTAGTTTTCCATTTACTTCTGTTTTGAAGGCCAGTTATCTGTTACTTTCCTCATTCCTGTCATATTTGTGCTAAAAGCCCAGGTCCCTGATATAAAACTTCAGGATGTGAGAATCAAGTACATTTATATAAAATCAAACACAGTTTTACTGTTTGGCTAATATTTTTCTCACTAGCCGGCTGGCCACATAGAATGCTCGCTGCATTCCAAACGTGCCCACCAGTGGTCAGCCTTAGGATGAACTCAGGAGTAGCCTTAATAACCAAAGAGAAAATGAAAATGGACCCGGGTGAGCAAATGCCATGGTTGCTTTACCTGTGAAGGTCCTCGCCCAGGGTTTGGCCCGCATGACTGCGTGGGGGGAGGGGGGGTGCTCTGCCCAACGGGATCCTGAGGCTTGGGAGAGTAGGGCTCACGGTCATGGTGGAGCGGAGTAGCTGCCGAACAGCCAGATGGAAGGATCTGAACAGCCAGATGGAAGGATCGGCTCCTCCCTTAAGCAGGTACGGGGACGCGACGATACCGGGTCCTTCTGCCTTTCTCAGCAGATGTCAAAATTGTGATAAAAACAGAAGTCCAGGAAGAGGAGGTGGTGGCCACGCCAGTGCATCCTACCGACCTGGAGGCTCACGGGACCCTGTTTGGACCAGGCCAAGCCACAAGGTTTTTCCCTAGTCCCGTCCAGGAAGGAGCCTGGGAGAACCAGGGCGGCTCCTTCCCCAGCCAGGACCCTGTGCTGGGGCTGAGAGAGCCCGCCCGGCCTGAGCGGGACATGGGCGAGCTCAGCCCCGCGGTGGCCCAGGAGGAGACCCCGCCGGGGGACTGGCTCTTTGGGGGGGTCCGGTGGGGCTGGAATTTCCGGTGTAAGCCCCCCGTGGGCCTGAACCCGAGGACTGGGCCCGAGGGGGTGCCCTACACCTCCCCCGACAGCGGGGAGGCCGTGCTGGACCCCAGCCAGGCCCCGAGACCCTTCGGCGACCCCTGTAAATACCCCGGCCGGACCAAGGGCTTCGGCCACAAGCCGGGCCTGAAGAAGCACCCCGCCGCCCCGCCGGGAGGGCGGCCCTTCACCTGCGCCACGTGCGGGAAGAGCTTCCAGCTGCAGGTGAGCCTGAGCGCGCACCAGCGCAGCTGCGGGCCGCCCGAGGGGGCGCCGGGGGCGGCGGGCGGCGGCGCGCGGGACGGCAGCGCGCTGCGGTGCGGGGAGTGCGGCCGCTGCTTCACGCGCCCCGCGCACCTCATCCGCCACCGCATGCTGCACACGGGCGAGCGGCCGTTCCCCTGCACCGAGTGCGAGAAGCGCTTCACCGAGCGCTCCAAGCTCATCGACCACTACCGAACGCACACGGGCGTGCGGCCCTTCACCTGCACGGTCTGCGGCAAGAGCTTCATCCGCAAGGACCACCTGCGCAAGCACCAGCGCAACCACGCGGCGGGGGCCAAGGGCCCGGCCCGCGGCCAGCCCCTCCCGCCCCTCCCGGCCGGGCCCCCGGACCCCTTCAAGAGCCCGGCCTCCAAAGGACCCTTGGCCTCCACAGACCTAGTGACCGACTGGACTTGTGGCCTGAGCGTCCTGGGACCCAGCGACGGCGCGGACCTGTGACGCCCCCCGCCCTCCCCCGCCCGAGCTGGCGAGGGTGGGGGGGGCGCCCCGGTCCCCTGGCCCGGCTGCAGGCCGCGCGCCTAAGGAGAGCCGCACTCGGAGGCGGCAGGGCGGTGGTGGGAACGGAGCCCGGGGAAGCCGGTTTCCCAGCCGCTGAACTGATCGCTGGAGGGAGAGAAACTATCAAACGATCCGGCCTCCACCTCTAAACAAAGTAGAATTCTCTGATTGTGAAACTGAGCAGCATAGAATTTTAAGTAATTTAATTATGGAAACTTTTTTTTTTTTTTTTTTTTTAAATTCTTGACGAAAACGCTGGAAAATAGTCGTAGCACCAGTTTAAACTTTATAGTGTACTTTCGGTTTCCGGAGCGTGCGTTTGTGTGGGCTGTGACCGTACCAAGTCCGACAGTGAGTTGGCCGGCTGGGGACGCAGGTGAGGAGGGTCCCGGACCTGCCCTGGCCCCGCTGACTCCTAGGGAGTGGCCGGTGGGGGGTGCCGGCGCAGCAGAGTTGAGAAACCCCCGCCCCACCTGGCCACCAAGCCGGCCTGGGAATGGGGCAGGTCTGGGCCTGGGGCTCCAAGCTTCTCCCATCACCCCTTCCCTCCAGGGTGTGGAACCCCCACCGCGGGTCAGAGTCAGCAGGGAGAAGGACGTGCCCACCGGCAGCCAGTCCCGTTCCCCAGCTTGCCCCTCCATCTGAAAAGTCCCCCCACCCAAAGTGCTGGCCCATTATGGGCCATCTGCCGCCCCTAACGGCAAGGGATCTGGGTGGTGTCACCCTGTTATGGGACTCAGGGCCTCATAAAGGAGAGCCACCTGAAAACACAGTGTTAGGGCTGCGCAGGAGAGGAGGCAGAGGTGGGCAGGCCCAACCTTTCACCCTCAGTTACCGGCGGAGCCAGGAACAAAGCCTGGCCTGCCGAACCCCACGAACCCCATGTGGGGCCGCTTTCCTCTCCAGCCAAATGCTTCTCTTTCCTTTGCTCTGTGTAGTGAGTGTTTCTTCGTTGTCAGAACGCTTTCACATCGCGTCTCATTTGATTACTGTGACCTTGTAAAGCACGCGGGACGAGTGTTGTTAGAGATGAGGAAGTAAACTCCTCCAAGGGCACCCCTCCCAGCCTCACGCGGGAGTGCGCGGCCTCGTGCCAGCAGTCGAGGAAGGCCACGGATTAGACAGGCTGGTCGTCCGGGAACACCACCGGCTTGGGGGAGGGAAGGTACTCGCGGCTGCCCTCTTAAGATTTGTACCACCGCTGGCCGAGCAAAATCATCAGGCGTCAAGGTTCTGCTGGCCTGTCTGGAGTGTGCACCCATTCTCCCCACCCGGCAGGTTGGGAGGGGGGGGGGTGCCAGGTGGCAGGTCTGAGGCTGCGTGAGGGGCAAGTGCTTGTTCATTCCCCCTCTGACATCGTAGAGGTAGAATTAGAAACGGCCCAGGTTTCTTGATTCTGCCGCAATGCTGTCCCTACCACACAAGTGTCCATTCCTGTTTCGTTGGCACAGCCACTGGTCCCCTTGCCCCCAACGGGTAACCTGTTCCCCCCCTGAGGAACCAGAGACCGTGGCTTCCTTTCAGTCCGCTTCCTCATGCGTCCTTTTATTAGGCAATAGTCTAGTTCGGAAAATTGTTTCTATGTACTGTATATTTTGTACCCGTTTACACTTCTAATATTGATATAACTGATATTTTGAAAAACGGATGAAGAGGAAACATCCTGTTAAAATAAAACCTAACCAGCACCAAGACGGCTTGGCGGGTTCCATTCTTAGACCTGTGTCTTGGGCACTGATGCCTCTAGACCCTCCTCCCACGGGAGCCGTGTGGCCAGCTTCCTGGGCACCCTCCTCCTACACGTGGTCACCTCGGACCCAGGGAGGTCTCCGGCCCTCAGAGCCAGGAGTGGAAGAACCCAGAGAAGTCTGACTCCATGGAGGGAAAACCATAACGCGCCCAGTCACTTTGCTTCAGAGTAGAGTCCTGCTTTGTGTCGTCCGACTTGATGTAATGCGATGCGAGGTGCGTGAGACCGGGTCTGGGAGAAGAACTGCAGAGCATCCGAGAAAAGCGGATGCCGGCTGTTCTCTCCTCGGCTCGTGCCTCTGCTGGGCCCGCGGCTGCTGTGTTCCTGGTCCGGGGGTGGAGGCCGCCCGACAACCAGAGCCAACGGTTGTGAATGTTTTATCTCGTGTGTTCGGTCTTTTTCATCTTGATCTTTGTCTTTTTAAGAAAATGAAAACGTACAATAAAATCTGCGGAAACTTGCCACGAGGGCCTGGGAGTGGGACGGGGCGAAAGTGAGAGTGGGTGTCCCGTGGCGTCGAGGTGACGATAGCAGCGCGCTCCTCACCGGCAGCCCTGCCCTCCCCCGCTGAGCGTGGCCCCAAGCAGGGACGCTTCCGGTGACTGCCATGCTCACCGTGCCACCGCCCCGCCGCCGCACGGGGACATCCCCACACACCCTCTTGCCACACGCCCTGTGCGCACAAATCCCGAGGACCCTGCCAAAGTCCCCAACCATTTAGTGGTTCAGGGCCGACTCCTGAGGCTCTCCGGGCAGAGCGTGGGGGGAGGGGGGTGAAGGTCAGTATCCAAAGGGGCGCCCTCATCAGTAGTTAGGGAGACCAGGCCAGCCCCGTGGGCGGAGGGCCCCACCACTGCTCGGAAGCATCAGCCTTAGGCCAGAGCACTGTGGTCCCTGTTCGCTGAGTGTCCTTTTGCTGCTGTAACAAATGAGCACAAACTTTGTGGCTTCAACCAGTACAGACCTATTTTATGCCTCTGGAGGTCAGAAGTCCAGAACGAGCCTTAGGGAGCTAAACTCGGTGTCAGCAGAGCTGCGTTCCTTCTGGAGTCCAGGGGAGAACCCACTGCCTCGCCTTTTCCAACTTCTAGAAGCCCCCTGCCTTTCTTGGTTCGTGGCCCCTTCCTTCATCTTCAGTGGGGGTCACTCCAACCTCTGCTTCTATCATCCCGTCTTTTTCTGGCTTTGACTCTCTTGCCTCCTTCTCAGAATCTTTTCTCTCTCTCTCTCTCTCTTTTTTTTTTTTTTAAGTTTATCCATTTATTTTGAGAGAGAGAAAGAGCACAGGCCGGGGAGGAGCAGAGAGAGAGAATCCCAAGCAGGCTCTGTGCTGTCAGCGCAGAGCCCCACGCAGGGCTCGAACCCACAAACCAAATCGTGAGATGGCGACCTGAGGTGAAACCAAGAGTCTGACACGCTACTGACGGAGCCACCCAGGCGCCCGCCCCTCCCTCTCAGAATCTTGCAATTCCATCAGGCCCACCCAGCTAATCCAGAATAATCCCTTCGTCTGAAGATCCTGATTTAATCATGCCTGCAAAAGTCCCTTCTGCCACGTAAGGTAACATATCCACAGGTTCTAGGGATTAGGATGTGAACATCTTGGCGAGGGGAGCATTTTTGGCTTTACGACACTTGCCAAATCCCAGGGCAGTTCTCATCTCCTACCTGAGGTCAGGCCACATCCTCCACGGATGCTCCCGTGTTCTGGCACCGAAATAACGTGCTTCAGTGACATTTGAGGCACGTCGTGCCCAGCCACCCCTTCATCTCAGCCACCCACTGTTGCCCACAGAAGGGTACCCGTCTGCTGCCTGCCTCCTCCCGGCATCTTTCTTTACCCTCATCTTTCTACAACTTTGTTCTATTCCTGATGTGTCCAAAGATGGCCCCCATCCCTTCCGACTTCCCGTTGTTAAGTAGCAGTGCCACGTCTCTGTCGTGTTCCCGGGCAGACTGAAGTCAAGAAGGGTCAACTGTGCCTTAACCGGTCCAGCAGCATCAAGATCTTTGAAGATCGTGCTGGGCCCTGTAGCTGTTCTTTTATGCCTCCGTTCTTGGGAAGATACCCACGCTCCTCCGAGGTTCCTGTCTCCTTCTCTCTTTCCTTTTCTCTGTCGTTTATCCGACTTCATTCCACACCATTGAAGGCTTGGCAGAGCCCCGGGCTCCCAGGGTGTAACTCCCACCCCATCCCGCCCCGCTCCATCCCTCATTCTGGCCCAGGGTGACCTTTCTAACTAGGAAATCTGAGCATCCTCGCTCCCTGACTTAAAGGCCTCCTATGACTCCCATCACCTACTGCTGAAAATCCACATTGCAGCCCCACATGGCTGACCCTCCCCCCGCCCCCCAGGAGGCGGCTCCTCCCCGTCCTCATCTCCTGTAACTGCTCTTGTGTCATCCTGCAGATGAACTGAACTGCCCGTCTTCCCTGGGCACCACGCTGTCCCCACCGCATGCAATGTCCTCTTCTCCTTGCCCCTGCCCCCCCAACACCTGGTACACTCCTTACCCCTCAGGTCATGGCTCAGCATCACCCAGCTGTCCCCGGTCTCTGCAGGTGGCACCGATGCCTCCCCTGTTTCCCACAGATGCTTGCTCAGTCTCCTTCTTTCCTCTTCTTAGACTGTCCCCTACTTCATACATAATGTGTGGCTGGAAATGTGTATAAGAGTGTATGTATAAAGATAAGGCGGTGCACTCACAAGTCATAAAGAAGGCTTTATTCCCTGACAGCTATAAGGAAAGTTCCTGATCTGACATAATTGTCAAGTTCCTTTTAGCCCCGAGTATTGTACAATTTACACATGATTATTTAAAAACGTTAAAAGCACATGGGGCGCCTGGGTGGCTCAGTCAGTTAAGCGTCCGACTTCGGCTCAGGTCGTGATCTTGCGGTTTGTGAGTTCGAGCCCCGCGTCGGGCTCTGTGCTGACAGCTCAGAGCCCAGATCCTGCTTCCGATTCTGGGTCTCCCTCTCTCTCTGCCCCTCCCCTGTTCACTCTCTGTCTCTCAATAATAAATAAACGTTAAAAGCATTTTTTAAAAAAGAAAACGTTAAAAACACAATTTGGACACTAAATATATACACTGAAATAATTGGGCAAAAATTATTTTAACAATTGGGCAAAAAAGTAACAAATGCAAATATTTGGGGTTGTGTTACCTGGTATAAGGGGGCACCTGGGTGGCTCAGTTGGTTAAGCGTCCCAACTCTTGATTGCAGCTCAGGTCATGATCTCACGGTTCGTGAGTTCGAGCCCCATGTTGGGCTCTGCACTGACAGCACGGAGCCTGCTTGGGTTTCTCTCTCTCTCTGCCCCTCCCCTGCTCGTGCTCGCTCTCTTGCAAAATAAATAAACATTTTTTTAAAAACCTGATATAAACATCTGGAAACTCCAGATGGGATATAATAAACATAATTTTAAATACAGAGCCTTGAAAGGAATAAAGGGAAATCCTAGTGTACCAGAAATGAAGACAAAACAACCCCGGCATTGTAAGCATGTGAATAGATGCTGCACCGAACAGGTGGGGGCAAGAAGGGTGTACGGGCCTTGGGCCCAGGAAGGTCACGGTTGGAACCGACACCTCCTCCAGAGAAAGTGCCTTAAAGGCCCCATCTTCAGAAAAAACATGGTTCAGAAAAAATGCAACCCAGCGCTAAAAGATGATATGTTAGGTGGGTCCTCGGGAAGTAGATGTTGAGACACAGTTTGAAGTGCAGGAGGTTTACTGGGGAATAGTGCCTATAAAAGGTAAAGGCAGGAGGGAGCAGGATTTTGCAGGCAAAGTCTCAGACCAGGACACAGACCCAACATCCATGAAAGGAAAGAGACGGGCAAGCAGGTTTGAGCAGCAGGAGCAGAACATACTGTGGTTCTGACAGAGTTTCAGCCAAGCAGTCAAAGGCTTCTAGAGCAGATAGTTCCTGTTAGAGGAGGCCTGCGTTGAGCAGAAATGCCCAGGCCCTAAGACCCCCACCTGCTCACTCATTGGCTGGGGCTGCCCAAGGACGGTGTGGCCCTAGCTTGAAAGCCTGAAGGTGCTAATAACTGGAGGTGACAGCTAACTGCACTTCTTGTAGCCGATGGTAAATTCTTAAAGATCCGAGTGGCATAATTCCACGGCTGCCGCAGTGACAAAAAACTTAGGCTGGGCTCTGGAAGATGGTAGTGGATGGGGTGATATCTTCCTTGAGAATCCAAAACGACAGCCAGTACCTCATGGAGGTTGGGATTCAATTTTACATTACCCATACAGCTGATCAATTGACATAAACGCCGGACCTAGGCCAATGATAGCGCTTGACAGTTTTGGCTGAAGGAAACCCCAAAAGAGGAGGAACTAGCTCACAATCCAGACCACAAGCCTGGCTCAATATAAGCTCACAATCGAAAATTGCAAACCCAGAAGGAAGAAGTCCACCATTAGTGAGACTGTAACAAGCAGCAGGATCAAAGTCCAAGAGCTTGAATTCATGTAAAGATCATCCAAAATAGAATGTCATAGCAATAGTTTTATAAGGCATAAAACTAACAGAGGGCAGAAAGTGGAAGAAGCAGCCTGGGGAAAGCATGATAAATGGGGGGGAAAAGAACCATAAGAAAAATCAAGATACTATTAAAAAGAAAGTGACATTTGAAAAACAACAAAATGTCTGGAAGTAAAATAGCCACTGAGATTTTAAAAACTCAGTGGACAGGTTAAACAGCAGATCTAGATACAGCTGGAAAGAATTAGTGAAATGAAATATAGATGAGAAAAATACTCAGAATGAAGGACAGAGAGAGAAAATGATGCACGGAAATAATATGTTTAAGAGCATAGACTAGAAACACCTACCATAATCTATCTAATCAGATATTCTCATCTACAAAGAGATAATTAAGAAATTAGGAGGAAGGACTCCTGGGTGGCTCAGTCGGTTGAGTGTTGGACTCTTGGTTTCAACTCAGGTCATGATCCCAAGGTCATGGGATTGAGCCCAGCATCAGGCTCTGCACTGAGTATGGAGCCTGCTTGGGATCGTCTCTCTCTCCCTCTCTGTCACTCTCTCTCTCCCTCCCTCCCTCCCTCCATCCTCCCCCTCTCCCTCTCTTTCTGTCCCTCTCCCCAACTCTCACTTTCTCATTCTCAAATTAAAAAAAAACACACAAAAATAATGAAATTAATAGGAAATAAATATTTTAAAAGAATGACAATCTTCAAGAATTGATGAAAGACAAATCCTCAAATTCAAGAGGCCCAAAGGTAAATCCACACATAGAAATATTGTGGTGAAACTAGAACCACCAAAACCAAAGGGAAAATCCTAAAAGCAGCCAGAGAAAAAGACAGATTGACATCAAAGGAAAAGGGTGTTCAACTAACCATAGACTCTTCTATGATAAAAATAGAGATCAGAAGACAATGAGTGAACACCTGCAATGTGGTGACAGGAAATAACCGCCAACCTAGATTTTTGTACCCTGCTCAATTATCACACACCAGCAATGCCAAATAAAGACTTTTTCAGAAAATAAAAACCCTCACTTAAAAACTGCTGAAGACTGCTGTCCTTTGGGAAGAAGAAACTCGAACACAGGATGGAGGAGAAGGACATAAAGGGAATAATGAGAAAAAAAACCTAGTAAATATGGGTAAATAGTAACATGTGGACTTTATAAAACAATAATAAAGATAAATTTGGGAGATACAAAACAAAGTGGGATTAAAATACTAGACAGCGTGTAGAAGGGTGGAGTATGACGTCAGTGAAAGCATCCTGTGGTCCTTGTGATTTCAAGAGAAGGGCAATTACATTTAGACTTTGTAAGTCAATCATACACATTTAAATGTTCATCATAGCCCCTAAAAGAATAGAAGTAGAGTGGATCCTAGCAGAGGGAGGAAGAGTGTATTAGGAAAACTCGATTCATCTATTAGAAGGTAGGAAAAGGGGGAAAGAAGCAAAGCTATGGTAAACCAAGATCACAAAATAAGATGCTAGAAAAAAACCAAATATATCTATATTCACTGTGAATAGAAAACAAGCTCTTCAGTCTAAAGACACATTGTCAGATTGTACAACTATACAGAAATCCAGCTCTATGCTTTGAAGTTTTAGTGGGCAACATTCCTTGGGGCATGCACTTTCCTTCCTCCAACTATGGCCCCATAGTGGTGTTATGTCAGCCCTTCTCTTCCTGGCTGTTCGGTACCATAATGACCTCTGCCAAAATTCCAAAATGTTTCATCACTTTCCATCATCAGAAAAGTCTCATTCCAGCCTCAGTCTGAACCATATTTGAACTTGAGTGGCAAACGTGGTCTGAGTGTCCCCTCCACTCTGGTTTGGGCTGGATCTGTCTGGGGCACCGGGAGTTTGCGTGGAGAGAGCACAGAGTCTCTTCCTCAAATCCTTCCTCCTTTCTCTCTCCGATCCTCCCAGACTCCAGCTCAGGCCTTCGCAAAGCCTCACTTTGGCCAAAGCATGGAGTGAAAGATGTGGAGGAGGATGTGCTCATGTGAGTTGCCTTAGAAACTTCGTTCAGCTTGTTTTAACCTGGGACTGTAGGGCTTTACTGGTACGGTGGTTTCCAGGCGGGTGGGATGTGAGGTTGTCTTGGGGTGGTACTCAGCTTTACCCTGACTTCCTCTGACATGGAGAAGAATTCCTTGAGGGGTGGCAAGAAATATCTGCCCCTCTTTCCAGGCGTAACCACCCATTATGTGGCCTGTGGAAATGTGGGTGCATCACAGGTCCCCCCCCCCAAAATGCTGTGCTCCTTTACAAGAAGGCCAGGAAGCAGCTTGGGTCTTAGATCGCACCCTTGGGGTGCGAAGGGAACTGGAACAAGGTGGGAGTAGCCCCACCTTTCCCTTGTGATGTCTTTAAGCCTCCAGAAATCTCTGCATTAAAAGCCATCTGCTGCCATGTTCCCTGTGCTCACAGACTTCAGGGGACACGTATCGTGTACACTCCTCTTCTTCCCTGTGGTGGAAGAGGGAGGCTGGAAAGGGCAGCGAGCACAGTGCTGGGCTCCACAGAGACACTTTGAGCTCTCTCACAGGGAGGGGGAAGGATGGCCGAGAACTCCCTTCTCTCTAGGCCTCTTTTCATGTGTGTGTGGTGGGGGGTAGGCTCTGAGCTGGGGGTTCCCAGCAAGGCTCCGTAGGTGAGTGATTGTCCCACTGGCCACACAAAAGTAAATGGTGGGGTAGCTTATGCCTTTTGTCCTTGGCTCTGGGCCTTCGCCTCGATCCCCAGACAAGGACAAAATGACACTCGACATCTTGTCACATGATGTTTACAAAAGACGTACCTAAAAGTTAACAGCACAACACAGCGCAAAGTAAAGAATTGGGGGCAGAAAATATATACTGGCAAACACTCACTGAAAGAAAATGGACCAGGAATACCTTTAGACGAAACAGATTTTAATGCCAAAAGCATTTCTAGGTAAAAAGGGTCACACATTATGAACAAAATAAAGTACAATGTACTTAATGGCATGGACTCAAAAATATAAAGCAAAAAGTGGCAGAATTCTGAGGACAAATTTGAAAAGAATCACAATGGGAGATTTCTATATAGCTCTCCATATTTGGTAAAACAAACAAAAATTAGTGAGAATATAGAATAGTTGAAAAGCATATTTAACTAATTCTATCAAACAATTAGAGGTTTTATGTTCTTTTCAAGAACATGAAGTATTTACAAAAACTGGCTACAAAACAAATTGCAACAAATTCCAAATAACCAATTTTATTCAGACTCCTTTTTATAATCACAGTGTAATAAATTGGAAATAATAAAATGACATACAAAACATTTGTAAAAGAACTAAGAAAAAAAATAGCTTTGCTCACATTTTACGATCTTTAAATTTTTTTTTAATGTTTATCTATTTTTGAGAGTGGGGAGGGGCAGAGAGAGGGGGAGACACGGAATCCGAGGCAGGCTCCAGGCTCTCAGCTGTCAGCACAGAGCCCCACGTGGGGCTTGAACTTACAGTGAGATCATGACCTGAGCTGAAGTAGGGCACTTAACCAACTGAGCCACCCAAGCACCCCTTTAAGATTTTTTTTTTAATTTTTTAAATGTTTATTTATTTTTGGGAGAGAGAGAGAGACAGAGCACGACTGGGGGAGGGGTAGAGAGAGAGGGACAGACAGAATCAGAAGCAGGATCCAAGCTGTCAGCACAGAGCCCGACACGGGGCTCGAACTCACAAACAGTGAGATCATGACCTGAGCCGAAGTCGGGCGCTTAACCGACTGAGCCACCCAGGCACCCCTTAAGAGTTTATTTTTAATGACATGGGGCTCAAACTCACAACCGCGAGATCAAGAGTTGCACACTCTACTGACTGAGCCAGCCAGATGCCCCGTCTCACATTTTAATACTGTTTTACATGTTTGTTTTTTCGAACAATTCCTATTGTAAAAAGTTTATAACAAAAAATCGCAGCTGATTACAGAATATTTATTTAATATTAATGTATCAAATATACAACTAGTAATCTTGAGGAGGAAAATATACCAAGACTGGGTACAGTTGTAAAAGTAGATTCATATAAAACATGTCAAATGGAAAGTATATTTTTATTTTTCCACTTTTCATATACACTGGAAGACAAAGAAAAATCCAATCAGTTAACTATTTGGGTGGCTGAAGTCTTTCATTTTATTTTGGTAACAAGAAAATCCAAAGTTAATGCTTTATATCTCATCTTTCAGTCATCTGAAAAAGAAAGATAATACATTCATTAATCTAGGTGTTTCTTAGTGGGATATTAGCTGATTAGTTGACCTCTTGGCCCCATCAAAATTCTAGCTGGCTTAGTTGCAGAAATTCACAAGCTGATCTTAAAATTCAAATGGAGGGGTGCCTGGGTGGCTCCGTCGGTTGAGGGTCCGACTTCCGCTCAGGTCATGATCTCTCAGTTTGTGAGTTCAAGCCCCGCGTCGGGCTCTGTGCTGACAGCTCGGAGCCTGGAGCCTGCTTCGGATTCAGTGTCTCCTTCTCTCTCTGCCCCTCCCCCACTTGTGCAATGTCTTTCTCTACCTATCAAAAATAAATAAAATATAAAATAAATAAATAAATAAATAAAATTCAAATGGAAGTTCAAGGCATCCCAAATGGCCCAAAACAATCTTGAAAAAGAAGAGCAAAGTGAGAGGGACTCATACTTCCTGATTATAACACGTGGAAACATAAAAAGTATGCTAACAATAGCACAAAGGATGCACAGGTAACCTGTTGTAAGATTAACGAACCATAATAAAGGGGTATAACTCATGTGAAGTGAGTTGTTAAAAATTAAAAGTGTATATTTTATTTTTTTATTTTGAGAGAGAGAGCGCGCGCATGAGCAAACGGGGGAGGGGCAGAGAGAGAGGGAGAGAGAGAATCCCAAGCAGATTTTGCCCTGTCAGTGCGAACCCGGACTTGGGGCTTGATCTCTCAAACCGTGAGATCATGACCTGAGCCAAAATCAAGGGCTGGCCGCTTAACCAACTGAGACACCCAGGCGCCCCAATGCTGTAGATTTTAAAACTTAGGGCAACCTTTAAAAATGAGGTATAAATAACAAGTGTACAGTGAAAAATAGAATTACTTAAAAAATACTCTATCCAAAAGCAGGCAAAGAAAGAAAGAAAGAAAGAAAGAAAGAAAGAAAAAAGAAAGAAAGAAAGAAAGAAAGAAAGAAAGAAAGAAAGAGGGAGAGAAAGTATTGAAAACCTGGAACACAAAGAAAACAACTAGCAAGGTGGTAGATTAAAATGCAGTCCTATCCGTCCGACTCTTGATCTCAGCTCAGGTCCCGATCTCACTGTTCGTGAGTCCAGCATCGGGCTCAATATTGACAGTGCAGGGCCTGCTTGGATTCCCTTTCTCTCTCCCTCTCTCTCTGCCCCTCCCCTGGTCAGTCTCTCCCTCAAAATAAATAAATAAACTTAAAAAAAAAAACAAAAAACCTCAAACCCAGACATTTAAAAAAAACCAAAAACTGTAAAAAATTGCAATCCTATCAGTAAGCACATTAAGTTCTGGTGACAAAGTTTATAGCCACAATATGTGTTCTAAAAACACCTATAAACCAGTAAGAAAAAGACTTCGCAACAGAAACACTGGCAAAGGATAGGAAGAGGAAATTTGAAGTGCAAGAAACCAAATGTCTAGATGTTCAACCCTCTTAATAACCAGGGAAATGCAAACATCAATACAAGGTAAAATAATGACTACTAGTTTCAAACTCATCCTGCTGACGAAGTTCAAGGTCCATTATCAGTAAGTGTCGGCAAGGCTCTGAAAACAGGACCCCGTGCACTGCTGGTGGCAGTGTCGCTGGGCACCATCTCACTGGGAGCAATGTGGTGAACTTAGGGAAGAGGAAGGGCTCCTGTCACCCACTCTTCAGTGTCCCGGGGTCTCTCCGAGAGAAACTCCGACGGACACAGCAAGAGGTGAGAGCAGATGTTCCCAGCAGCAAGTTTGTTTTCATTGCTCGCGGGGGGAGGGAAAGTATACTGGAGTGTATTTATTCAATGAAATACTATATAGTGGTTAAAAGGAATGGACCAGATATTCTCGTTTCAACACAACTATATCTCAAAAACAATGATGCACTAAAAAAAAAAAAAAGCAAGTTGCAACCTGATATGGACTGAATTACATTCACATACACATTTAAAATACCAAAAAGCAGGGGTATGCGCTGTTTGCTGATGCATGGTAGGAAATGCATCAAGACATGTAGGTGGGAGGTCCAACCTCTGGGAAGGGAAGGAAATGGATTCCGACAGAGGCACTGGCCTCGTCCACATCCATAACTTTCCATTTTTACAGAGACATAGGAGCGGACAGCGCACTGAGTCCTGATCCTGTCGCCTTCCAAGGCAGCTCCACCCCTTGGCCTCCCAGGGATCCCATTAGGTGAACAAAGATATTCTACTTTTCTTCCCCGCTTAAGTTCCAGTTGGGTTTTCGTCACTTGTAACCAGGAGGCCTATACTTTCTTGCTTTCTCCCCACCCCCCCCACCCCCAGTTCTTGCCACCTGGTAGGTATTCCATAAATATGCGTATAAGTGAACCTGTCCAGCAAAGGGAGCCGCCAACTCGCAGCTCTACCATTTCTTTTGGGGGAGCCCTGAAGGTTAAGAAAGAGCATTCCGACAAGGGGCTGGCACAGCAACTTAGGGTAAACAAGTCCCTTCCCGCTCGGCCTCAGTTTCCTCCCAAACGACGGGTCCGGCCCCTTCCAGCCCCAGCACTCTATGATTCTCGGAATTGTGTCCTTTCATGTCGAAAACAACACTCGGGCATTTCACAAAAGCACCCAGCCCCCTTGTTACCCTTGGAACCACGCAGCCCGCTTCCCTGGAACCCGGGCTGCACAGAGCCGGTCACATGAACTCGGGCTTTCTTTGCCGTGCCGGGTTTCTTAGATCCCTTTGTGAGCGCAGGTTTTGAAAGGGAACGACCCGGGTTCTGGGTTTGAGAGGAGCAGGGGGATCCGGCGGGAGGAAGGCTGTCGGAGCCAATCAAGCCGCCTCCAGACCCCAGCACGTCGCCTTGGCTGCGCGCGGCTGTTTGTGCTCGGCTCTCCCGCCTCCGGGTCTCGCCCCAGGCTGCCCGGGGAGGCGAGGACCCCAGGTGAGAGGCCAGGGAGGGGGGGACCCCGGGGGGGAGGCCGAGCGGTTCGGCCCGGGCTCCACGACGGGCTGGCCCGGGGCTCAGGGCGTGTCCGTCGCCGCCTGGCTGCTCGCTCGACACTGTTCGCTCCTACCGGCTGTAGATGGAGCTGTCTGGGTTCCTGCAGCCTCCGACGAGCCTCGGAGTGTTTCTCTTTAAACGGCCTGAGAGGGACATGCCTCCCAGGATGCAGTTTGTATCAACATGGCAGCTGCTGTGCAGCTCCCCTGCTGAAGAGGCGCCGGGACGGCAGCGCAGCTCGCAGCCGGGGCCGGGGCCGGAGCCGGGGTCGCAGCCGCGGCCGCAGAGGGGCCGCGCGCGGGCCGGGGGCCGGTGCTGAGGGCCGGGGCCCAGCTCGCGGCCGGGGCGCAGCCCGCCCGGCCGCCCGCACCGCCGCGCGCCCCGCTCCGACGCCGCCGCCCGGCTCGGCCGCTCCGTCCCCGCCCGCCCTGAGCAGGCCGGGCCCGACGGCCGCGCGAGCCCGGGCGGGGAAGGCAGGGCCGGGCGGGCGCCGCCTGCGGAGAGGCCGGGAGGGGGGGCGGCCTGCGTGGGGCCGCGCGGCGGCGGCGGCGGCGGCGGCGGCGACTCCGGCCCGGGCCGGACAGCGCAGGGCCATGGCCGAGGCGGCCCCGGCTCCGGTGAGGGCGGCCCGCGCGCGCACGGACGCGCGGACTCGGGGCCCGGGGGACGGCCTGCGCGTCCCCGGCTCGGCGGCCCGGCCTGGGGTCTCGGTAAGGGACACAAACGCCGCGACGTGGGGGGCGGGGGGTGGGGGGGCCGGAGGGCTCGCGCGCCCCTTAACGGGAGTGGGGGTGGGGGGGGGAGGGCTGCGGGATGGCAGCGGGGCCGAGGAGCCGGCCGCCGTCCGGGCGAGGCTGCAGGGACGCCGGGGCCTGGCCCGCTCGCGGGCCCGGAGGTGGGCGCCCCGGGCGGCGCGCCTCGCTCCCTGCGGAGCCGGCGCTGCGTCCGTCGGGGTTGCCGCCGCACGTTTTCCGCAGAGCTCGCCCCCGCCGAGCCTCCCGCGGCCGGAGCGCGGCGCTGACGCGGCTCTCCCCATTTCGCAGAGCGGAGACACTGAGGCACAGACACCTGGCGGCGACCCGGCCGGCCTGCCCCAAGGTCACGTAGCGAGTCATCCGTGGCCCGCTGCCCGCGTCCCCAGAAATGCCAGCCTCCCGGGCGGCGGGCCTGGACGGGGAGGGGGGCGGCTCTGGCGGCGGCCTGCCCTGGATTAGGGGCCTGGCCCGGCTCGCGGTGGACGCGGCCCGTCGGGGGGGAGGTGACGGCAGGGTGAGAGGCCGGGCAGCGCCCGGCCGAGCGGTTGCGTGGTGGGGAGCAGGTGGCCCTCGGGCTCCGGCGCCTGGGCCTCCAGCCCCTGCCTCCGGAGGGCCCCCTGCCAAATTCTGGGTGTCCAGACGGATGGGGTCGGGGGAGCGAGCTCCTAGGGGTTTGGTGGCTGATGTTCCTCTTTAATGGGCCATTCTCAAAAATCGGTCCCCAAATCTCCCCGCAGACCTGCTCTTTGAGATGCGGTGGCTGTGCCTGGGAGCAGGATTGCTGCATGAGGGTCAGTGCCTCTGAGCCTCAGTTTACTGGTGTGTACAGGAAGGGGTCGGGATAAACGCTTCCTAAAGAGCCTCCCGGTTCAATACAACTCATCATCATCTCTTGGAAAAACAAAATACAGTGGAGATTTCAAAATGCCCACCTCTGGGTTGAGGTCTCCAGGGCCCTTGAATGGTATATAATTCTGAGTGAACCACACCGGGTCATACAAGAAACTGGCACAGCTTTCTTTTTCTCTTTTCTTTTCTTTTCTTTTCTTTTTTCTTTTCTTTATAAATTGATAGGAATGGTTCTGTATTATTCTGCTAAGATAAATGAAGCCTGGAGACCCCCATCCACTCGGGATACAGGAGGCAGGGAGAGTCGGTTAAATCCTGTGATAAAGGTCCAGAATCCTCTCTGCCCCCCCCCACCCCCCATGGTTTGAGAATGCAAGCTTGTTCATCTTAGATATTATATTTACAGCTCCATCCCTCTCCTTGGCCATTTCTTTATGCTTAGGGTAAAATCAAGCCACAGGTTTATTGGTACTGACGACATTATAGCAAGGGGCTTTAATTTGGGGGTAGAGGAGGGGGTGTGCTCCTGTGGCCCCCTCATCCCTCAGCAGTCCTCCAAATCTGGAAATGGGAAGAGCCAGGCTAATAATAGAGAGCAAAGAAATGGTAGTTTCCTTGAGCTCTGGTGAGACTGGTTGGGAAAGATATCTTAGCCTGCTGGCTCTCTGTACTGTACTGGATGGGGCTTTTTGTCATGGTTTTAGTTAAACCCCTGTATCACTCAGGGATACTAACTTGGCCCCTGGGGATTTTCCCTTCTTCCTAGTAGTTGTAGACAAATACCCTAATCCCCCTCCCAGCACAGGGCCCTGATGGGCTTATTGTGTTGCATTATGCTAGTCACTTGCCCTGTGTCTGAGGCTCCCGTCCCACAGGCCTGGCCTCTGTCTGCCTTCACCGGTGAGGAGCTGAGAGGTGGCTTACTTGTTGGTGAATCTTCAGGTCTAGGGGTCTGCAAAGCCCTTGAAAGCGTTTGCGGACTTTTGTGTGGGGGCCGGTGTGTGTTTTTTCGGGGGGGGGGGTGGAGCATCCATAACTTTCATTAGGGTTTCAAAGGCGTCCCTGACCCCTGGCTTTCAGCGGCTCTGTCTTTATGGGCAGGGCCTTCCCTAACATAGAACCTACCCTCAGGTCTTTGGGAAGTCTCCATGCCTCTGGATGTTAGAGGTGGAGAGGATTCAGAACACTTACCGACCAGCTGCCCGGAGGCCCAGGTTCTGCGGCCAGCCCGCTGTGTGACCTTGGCCGAGTGAGTTGGCCTCTCCACACCTCAGCGTCTTCATATGCTAAATGTGGGGAATGGTTCTCAGAGTCCCTATTTCATAGGGTTTCCTGGGGATTAAATGAGATAACCCTTTAACATGCTTAACACCGTTCATGGCACACAGCAAGTGCTGAGTAATTGTTAGCTGTTACCTGACTAATAGGCTCTCACATCTGGCTAGCTGCAGAGCTCTCGGATCGTACTTACCTCGGAAAACATTCTGCCTGAACAGGCCTTACGTTTTCAGTTCTTGGCTTGAGAGTGTGGTGCTGTCTCAGCTAAGGCTCTCGTGAGTGAATGAATGAGCAAATAAAGGAAAGAGAGCGGGAGGAAACGTAAATAGGTTTAGGCTCTGACAGGTGACCGAAGGAGTGTCATTTTTGTTTTTGTTGTGACCCCATCACGTATACCCAATAAATGTCCAGCAGACATTTATTGAGCACGTACTACATGTCAGACTGGACACCAGGGATATACTCCTTTTCAAACAAAGAGAAGGGGCGTTTCAGTTGTATTAAAGATCGCTTGTGTGTGGCACAGTGACAGGCCATTCAGCAGATTCTCTGAAGGAAGATTATGAGGAAATGGACAAACATGTTATGGAAGGAATTCTGTTCAGCTCCAATAAAGCTATTGATTGTCTGGATAAGTAAATACAGAGCTAGTCATTCAGAAGACCTTGGCTTCACCTCCCCGGTGACACAAGAATTCTCTCAATGTGAATGTAGCAAGGTGGGTAACAGGAAGAGAGGAATAAAGAAAGTCTCAAAGGAATCGATCTTTCTTTTGGTTCTAGTCCCCACCAGCCTTGAGGCGAGTCACAGAACTGAATGACTTCGGCTCTGTTTCCAGTCTGTCCAGGCCTTCGCTCCCCAGTTCCCATCTCACAAACCACAGGGAGGAACCCAGACCAGCAGGAGTGCACCTGCCTCAGTGGACCATCTGTCCCGGGGACTTTGCCTCCCGTACAAGTGGCTGAATTGCCATATCCCTGGCCTGGCTGAGGGTCTCTCTTCTCTCTTTGCTTATAGCCTGGACTGCCCAGAAGCCCACTCAGCCTCTCCAGGAGGGGCTGGGTCCATATAACATGTCTCAAAGTCAAACCTATACCATATAAATCCTTTGAAAAATGCTATTGCTAAGTCAGTAAGCTTTTTTCAAAGAGCCTGGGAAACAAGGTAATTGTGTGTCCTCACTACTAGAGTAAGTGAGGGAAAGAATTAAGAGGGCTGGGACTACCTGACCATTCACGTAAGAAGCATTGGGGCCAGATGGCACGTTCATCTTCCAGGTAAGTCCTCGAACAGCACTGGCCCCACCGCTGTCTCCTCCCACCTTGCTGGGAGTCTTGGGGTAGTAACAGTGCCCGGCACTGATAAAACTCTGCTCTGTCATTTTACCAAGTTTTATTTCATTTAATGTTCAGTGCTCAAACTCAGCGAGGTGGTCTTTGTTTCACGTGTGAGGACACTGCGAACAGGTCGAGTAACCGGGCAGCGGTCCGTGTGGACAGGACCGAAAGCCAAGGCCAGCGTCCGTCTCATACGCTGCTGGTCATGGGTGATCCTGTGAGGCGTCTGTTGTGAAGAAAGAGACGCCTCCATCAAAGCAGAAGGTGGCATGGCCGCCCTTTCTTGGTTGTTAGTTGTGCTTTTGTAACTGATCTCTGAATCAGCGCGAGGTTCTCAAGAAGAGAGTCGTGTCCGTGGAACAGATCTTGATTGCCAATAAACCGGAAACCCTTTTTTATGTGGGTGCCTAACTTTGGCGTTTATTTTGCCAGCTGGAGACTGTGGCCTTCAATCCTGCCCTTTCTTTCCTTGACCACAGGTCCAGCAGCTGGACATGGAGACCCAACGCTCCTCACCTCTGTCCTTCCCCAGTGTTCTGCAAGAAGAGACCCCACGTCAGGCCCCTGCTGGACCCCCCCGAGAAACTCTGTTCCAATCGCGTGTTCTTCCCCCCAAAGAAATTCCTTCTTCGTCTCCCCCCATTCCCCGACAAGCCTCCCTGCCCCAAACTCCCAAGCTAGAGACCTCTGGCCGAATGCCACACGTTCTCCAGAAGGGACCCTCACTCCTGTATCCTGCCGCTTCTGAGCAAGAGACTCGTCTCCAGGGTCGCCCGGCTTCTCAAGAAGAGACCCAGTATCCGCCCCCAGCTGCTGCTGAACACGAAATATCACTTCTGTCCCACTCCACCCCCCACCAAGAAGGCCTCCTCCACTCGCCTGAAGTTCCTGAGAAAGACCCCCTGACCCTGTCCCCCACAGTTCCCGAGACCGACATGGACCCCCTGCTTCAGAGCCCAGTTTCCCAAAAAGACACCCCCTTCCAGATCTCTTCGGCAGCCCAGAAGGACACACCGCTCCCGACAGCGGAGATCACCCGCTTGGCCGTGTGGGCTGCCGTCCAGGCCGTGGAGAGGAAACTGGAGGCCCAGGCCATGCGGCTCCTGACCCTGGAGGGGCGGACGGGGACGGCCGAGAAGAAGCTGGCGGACTGCGAGAAGACGGCCGTGGAGTTTGCGAACCATCTGGAGAGCAAGTGGGTCGTGCTGGGGACCCTGCTGCAGGAGTACGGGCTGCTGCAGAGGCGGCTGGAGAACATGGAGAACCTGCTGAAAAACCGAAATTTCTGGATCCTGCGGCTGCCACCAGGCAGCAACGGAGAAGTTCCCAAGGTAAGAGCTATCCCAACTGGGGCTTCCCAAGGAGCGATCTGAACTGGGACGTGTTCTAGGAATTTCATATAAAAGAAGGGAAAAGAGATGTTTAAGAAGGAAACAAATACTGGGGGCGTCTGGGTGGCTCAGTTGGTTAAGCGCCAGACTTCAGCTTAAGGCATGACCTCACGGTTTGTGGGTTCGAGCCCCGCATCAGGCTCTGTGCTGACAGCTAGAGCCTGGAGCCTGCTTCAGATTCTGTGTCTCCTTCTCTCTCTCTGCCCCTTCTTGGCTCACACTCTCTCTCTCTCTCTCTCTCAAAAAATAAATAAACATTAAAAAAAATTAAAAAAAGGAAACAAATACAATGATACCTAGTTGCCAACATTGCTGCACTAAACCCAAGATGGCCCAAATTCAGATGATTTGTCCCGTTAATAAAACCCTACGTGAATAGAAGAGAATGTCCGACGACATCCTAGTGACCAGGGACCGTCGATTTGGAAGGGTGTTCAATTCACAACAGGTGTGAACCCGTGGTTCACTGTTGAGGTGGACGGAGAACTTGGTGAAATGTTCCAGGGCTCTGTCGGGCCCGACGTTTTTATCAGTTGGCTTATAAATCATGTCGATGCCAGTAAAAAAATGTGATTTCAAGAGGTATCCTAAAAGGCTAGGGAGTGGTTGGGTTTTAATATTATGTCCCAGAAGATCCTGATAGAACTTGAACGTGGACTGGTTTTCTTCCTGTTCTTTTGTGTGTTGTCCCTGTTCACAGCCTTACGTAGGGAAGAGACTTGGACAACATTCTGTAGGCCAGCGCTTCTCAGATGTTCTTGTGTACTTGAATCCCCTGGGGACCTTACTAAACGCAGAATCCGATTTAGTGGGCCTACAGCGGGCCTGAGGGGCTGCATTTCTAGCAGGTTCCCTGGTACCATGGTGCTGGTCTGCAGACCATGCTTTTAGAGCCGCAAGGATTATCCTAGACAGAAAACGGACCAGATAAAATGAGGCCCTTACTCTGTGGGGCCAGGACAGTGGCTAAAGTCAGGCCAGGTTTCTAGAGAGATCTGTGGTGAATACCTACAGCTGTGCCTTTGGGCCTAGCCCACTCCAGTCCTAAGAAGAGGTGTTTGAGCCAGGGCAGTGGGAGGGGAGGTGGAGGGGGGAAAGGTGGAGCCTTTCACCGCCTTGTGATTTGGCAGCTGAGGGCCTGTGACTGCCTTCCGGTCGGTCCAAGCTGAGCTTGTGTGGTTTCAGGTCCCTGTCACCTTCGATGATGTCGCCGTCCATTTCTCAGAGCAGGAGTGGGGGAACCTGTCGGAGTGGCAGAAGGAGCTCTACAAGAACGTGATGAGGGGCAACTATGAGTCTCTGGTTTCTATGGGTAAGGAGAAGGTTCGCTTATGGGGGGCTTCCTCAACACCGGCCTGGGGTTTGGAAACTCCTAGGGTTGGGAGTTCTGTGCTCCAATGCTCCCCATAGTCAAAAACAAGGGGCACTGGGGCAAGGAGGGGGAAGACAGACATCAGGGTCTCACCTTTATATGAGTTTCCCCATGGTGTGTGTGTGTAATGAATTTGTCCAGCAAACTATTATTAAAAAGAGTGCGAGGTGCTTCACTGAGAAGCACATTACTTAATCCCCCGACTCTCCCGTGAGGGAGACAGGACAGGTGTTAGTGCTCCCGTTGGACCATCCAGCTGACTGAACATTGTCCCTGATGGAGGGCATATGTCCCCCGGGTTCTGGTCTCCACTGTGCATAGAGAAGGCTGTGACCCAGGAGTTTAATACTCATGCTAGATCCCTACCAAAAAGTCACAATTTCACTGAGAACTCTAATACCCCAAAGTTTGTGGATTCTTGCTGTTTTCATTTTAATAAGGGTATTTAAGGAGGCAAACCTGGGAAAATATACTTTAGTTTTATAGGTATCCTTTTCTCTGTGATGGGAAACTCTTTGGACACACACAAAAAGTTAGAAAAACATTATATATGCTGTTGCATAGAAACTTTGATTCTTGTCAGAACCGTTAATTTTCTGCACACATACCTCCCCGATAGGACTTTTTTCTTTTTCATTTTTTTCTTTTCTTTTGAAAGTATATACATAATTGTGAAAATTCAGCAATCTAGATTTATATAGTAAGGAGCAATCCCTGCCCTCCCCCCAGTACTTCTCCCCAGAGGAAACCACCACAGACCCTTTGGCAGGTATTAATACACACACACACACACACACACACACACACACACACACACGAGGCAGGTACTCGTGCATATGCAGTCTGTGGTGTGCACGAATGGGATTGTTCACCTATTTTACCGACCAGTAGGCCGTAGACAGCTTTCCATGTCAGCTCAGAAAGACGGGGCAGCATTCCAGGTGAACCTCTGGGCATTTGACCTTTCTGCTGTCGGCGAGCGGCAGGCCGATTGCGTCTTCTCGCTGCCACCAAACGTAATCAACATCTCTGTGTATTTATGTGTGCTTCCGTGAGTATTTCCATGGGACACATTCCAAGGAGGAGGTTTGCCGAGTAAGGAGAGTGCAGGTTTACAATACCATGGCCACCTGCCTCCAGGTGTAAACTCTGTGTTTACACCACAGAGTGTGACAATGTCGTCTCACCGTGCCCTGGCCCGAACCGATGTCCTTCTATTTTAAATACTTGTCTTTTCTGTCAGGTGGAAAATAATTATTTTCTTTATTTACTTCATTATTTACTTTATTTATTTTTTATATTTATATTTATATTTATATATTTATATTTATTATTTATTTACTATATGTATTAAAATATATTATATATATTAAATATAAAAAATATATATATTTATATTTATTATTTATTTACTATATGTATTAAAATATACATATTACTTTATTTACTTCATTATTTAAGTATGTCTGTCTTTGATGACTGGTGAACTGGTGTATCTTTTCCTGCGTGTGCTGGCCACTTGCATTTCCTCTGTGAATTACGTACTTAAATTTCCTTTTTTATTTTTCACTTATTGTAGAGGCTCTTTATATATAATGATGGACGTTAACTATTTAGTATAGAAGCCTCACCTATGACAAATACGTGCACATGTATTTCCTCCAGGTTTATCTCATAACTCTGTCTCCAAAGAGCTTTAAACTTTTTTTAATGTGAGGCACACTATTACTATCTAGTTTGATGGCTTCTAGGTTTCATCAGGATTAGTTTTTCACTCTAGGAGATTTCAAATCTCTTGGGTCTTTGTCATGAAAACCTGAGCAGGCATTGGCGGCAACGGGAGCCACAGACGACAGAGGGCCAGTTTCCACCGGTGGAAGGCGGTGCCTGCTGCGGCTCCCTCGTGGGAGGCCCTGGTTAACGCACACGCGTGCAGGCCCACATGCACATATGCACGCACACGCGTGCAGGCCCACACACACCAGGGCCCCTAAGGAGAAGGGCTGGGAAGTTGGCCCGTTTCTCTTCCGACACGGCCCCTGGTAGGGTGGCTGCTCCTAGGGTCCCGGTCACCCAGGTGACACCTCACCACACAGGATGCCTTCTTTCCTTCCTTCTGCCCAGACTATGCAATTTCCAAACCAGACCTCATGTCGCAGATGGAGCGTGGGGAGAGGCCGACCATGCAGGAACAAGAGGACTCCGAGGAAGGCGAGACGCCCGCGGATCCCAGTGCTGGTGAGTGGCTACTGGGTGGCCTGGAGCTCTGCCTTCTAGATCTTTCAGCACTCAGGGGGCCCAGCATGGAGCGTTGCAATCCACGGTAGACCCCGGAGGGATGTTTCAGCAAGTTGTGTGCGGGAGGGAGGCCTGCAGGTACTGGGGCCTGCTGGAGGCCTCCTCAATCCCCAGTGGCCCAAGTGGCCAACAAATAAAAATGCCACTGGGTTCATCGTCTTAGGGAGTGTTCCGCCCTTGTCTCACTCTTGCAGGAAACAAAACCAGAACCGAAAGAAAAGTGGTCACTTGGCGGGATGCTAGTGATCATGCATTCTGGAGCCCCCCAGAGAAGGGCCACACCCTGGGTCCTACAGCCGGTCAGTGGAAGGATAGGGACAGGCATACTTGACCGGGAATGTTGTGCAACATGCAGGACAATGTCTAGGTGGGACAGTTTGAGGGGCACCCAGGTGGCTCGGTCGGTTGAGTGTCCAGCTTCGGCTCAGGTTACTATCTCGCGGTTTGTGAGTTCGAGCCCCGCATCGGGCTCCGTGCTGACAGCTCAGAGCCTGAAGCCTGCTCGGATTCGGTGTCTCCCTGTCTCTCTTCTGCTCTCTCTCTCTCTCAAAAGTAAATAAAGATTAAAAAAAATTTCTTAGATGGGACGGTTTGATGGAGGCAGCAGAAAGGTGCCAAGCAGGACTGGCCATATTCTCAAGCACAGACTCCAGTGTCAGGTGCCTGCCCTAGAATCCCAGCTTCTCTGCTCACTCGTGGTTTGATGTTAGTTACTCAGCCTTTTTGGAAACTTGTTTTCGCCATCTACAAAATAGGACTGGGAATAATACCTAGGGCCTGATGGGGTGACTGGCGTGTACCAGTGGCCCGGTAAACACCAGCTGTTCTCATTCTGCGTGGGGTCTTGTCCCTCCCCAGCCGCCCTATCCGTGGCCCACATGCTTGCCCTGCGGGTTCTTTCGTGGTGCACAGTCTGTTTTTGGAGTTCCTGCTCTGGAATCGCCTTTGGGCTTGTATCATCTACCTTGAAGGTCTGCAGCGAAGCTGATGCTTGTCCTTCGCAGCCAGACATCATTGGTGATCATATCTTTTGAAAAAGGATGACAGTCTCGCGGGAGAACTCATTGGAGCCTACAGCCAGGTCTTGTTATGAAGTAATGTCGCCGATTCCGGGACCTGTCAGCCGGCTTCCGGCAGGAGGCCCAGAGATACCGAGCAACGTCAACCCCGTGGACCGAAAGCAACGGCAACTGACAGAAGAGACAGAAGCCTGTGGAAAATGGGTGCTGGCATCCTTCAGAGAAAGCCAGTGGCCTTACTTCCTAGAGACTCACACTGAGAGTAGAGGCTCCTCTGAATTCATTCTGGCAGACAAAAAAGACGATTTAAAAGTAGGTGAGAACGGGGGCTTGGGGACAAAGTATAGTATCTGGCAGAGGGTCCTTTGGTTTGGAAGAAAATAAGCGTATCCAAAAGACTCGTGTGGCCACAGCCAAAAACGAAGGTCAGGTGAGAAGAAGAAACATATCTGAAGCAGAAGAAATGAGAAAGAAGGCCTCGGAGGCTGAGAATGAGAAGACGGGAGAGCGGTTTATGGTAAATACGCTAAGGTCCGGTCTGACGTCCCAGGAGGATTTTGTGGTCCACGCACTGCTTCTCTAGCATCTTCTTAGAAGCGCTGGGATGACAGCATCGATCCCTGAACCCCGTCGATGTGTTCACACCCTCATCACAGATGGGCCTCCCACAGGGGAGGGCCAGAATTGAAAGCAAATCACCTCAACCCACTCTGCCTCAGGCTGGGTTTGTTCTGGCACACGCACATCTGTGGCCCGAGCTTCTGTGGGAAGCGGCCGCCTCACAGAGGCTGCCTTGTGTGGCTGGAATGTGCCATTTGTTCCACTGACCATCTCTGGCGTCTCAGAGCCTGGACTGGAGGGAGGACAGGGGAGGACGTGGGAACCAACGTCACACAGGGCTGGCTGTGAACTCGCACCCCGGTGCAAGACCAGAGGCCCTGGCCTCTGGGCAGTGGGATTGTTCTGTGAATCTGCGGTTATCTGAGCCCCAGACGTGCTAGTGGTAACCTGCCTGTTCTTGTGTCTTCTCCCTGAGAAGGGTGGCTGCAAAACCAGCTCTGGTGTGACACCTGTGAGGAAAAGCCTAGAACGTTGAGAACTTTCACAGTTCCAAATGCATTGAACATGACAATTTTATGAACTGGCTAAGGAAAATTTATTCAGTAAACTGTTATTTATGGTTTGGATCCCTGAGGGCAAGGAGATCCAAAAATGATTCAGATATCGACTCTGCTCTCCAAATACTCAGAGCCCGGGCTCCCATTCGCGGCCCTCTGAGGGGGCAATAGAGGCCCGGCGAAGCCAGGTGCCGTTTTCACCTAACAGATGAGCAGAGAGTAAAACAGACCAGAAGGCATGGCTGAAATCCAAGGTCTCAGGCTTTTTAAAAAGCAATTTGATATTTTTTTAGTCTGTAAATACGTTTTAAATATTTCAAGTGTTCATATACTTGACCTAATAATTTCCTTCCCTTTCTGAGAGTCTATAGCACGGAAGAGAATCCAAACGATGGATTAAGACGTACAAATGTTTTGTTGCATGACAATAGTCTCTTAGCCACTAAAATCATAAGTGAAGTTTGTATACCATATGTTTCATTTGTATGTTTATTACTTAGTTCATCAATTTGCATATGTCAAGAGGCTTATAGTAATAACCAGCCCCCCTCTACCCCCCGCATATAAAATTACAGTAAGGAACGGTGGGAGAGCTGTGGAGGCAAGCATCCAAGCCCAATCGACTCTGCTGAGATAGGAGAGCAGAAAAGGCCTCTTTGGCAAGTGGAATGTCTAGTGGGAACTTAAAGAGCAAGTAGGAGTTCCACTTGCCCCAGGGAGAACTTACTGGAAGGAAGTCTGGAAGCTAGGAGACCAGGCGAAGACTTTTTGTAGTCCCAAGCAGGCGACCGTGGCGTAGCCCAGGAGAGAAGCGGGTATTTCCGAGATCTGTTTTGGCAGTAGAGACTTCGAGACAGCCTGCAGTTGGCGGGTGTTGACCGAGGGAGATTGTCCCCCCGCCCCGCCCCCCCCCCCCCGGCCTGTGACTGCAGTAGGACACTAGATGGAGGACAATAGGAGGTGCAGACCTAGACATACGACAAGAACATGTCAGGTTTGAGATCCCTGCAGGGGTTCCAGGAGAGAGTGTTGGTGTTGAGAAAGCAGCTGAATAAAGGGTTAAAAACAGAAATGTGAGCTAGAGACAGACATCTGGGCATTGGTAGCATAGGCCCAGTCTGGAGAGGGAGAGGAGAAAGAGCAGAGGCCATGCCCTTGGGAGCCCTGGATTTTAGAGTAAATTTGGCGATTTGGAATATATCAGTCTGGGTGGGGCCTAGGCGTTAATATTCTTTAAAAGGCTTCCAAGATGATTCTCATGCACAGCCAGGATTTGAAAAAGGAAGGATGAAGCAGAGGAACCGAAGGAAACGGAAGGAGTGGTCAGAAAGGTAGCAAAAAATTAGGATAGTTGGGGCCCAGCAGGCGGCTGGCTCAGTGGGTAGAGGATGCAAAATTCGGATAGCGCATCGTGGGGTATTTCAAGAGGAGGGCGCTTCCAGAAGCAGGGAGCGTGGTCAACCGTGTTGGATCCTGCCGTGCAGCTTAGTGAGGCAGAAACTGCCGTGTCCACCAGTGACCTCGGCAGGAGGAGCGTTGGCGGTGTGATGGAGTGGATGGAGGGGAGAATGGGGGGGGGGGGGGGGGAGCAGCGCCCACCATCAGTGAGTGGGGAGTGGAAATAAGGGGGCAGTGGCTGGGGGAACGGACCCTGTCTACTTAAGATGGGGATCGCTAACGCCGATGAGGGATACTGATGGCAGTGATCCAGTTGATAGGGGAAGTTAATGATGCAGAAGTGGAAAATGTAAATGTAACACGAAGTCCATGATGTAAACAAAGGATAGGAAAAAAAATTCAATGAAGAAATGCGATTTCATTATGTTTCCACTTGACTTTTTTTCCTATTTTCTGTATGCTTTGTAGAATGTTCTGAAGTAAGTATACATTACTTCTTATTCAGTAAAAATAATTTTTGACAAAAACAATGCATGAAGAAAGACTTCGAGTTAAAGATGGCAGGTTGAACATGTGTTTACTCCTACCTCCCAGAATCCTTCTAAAGCAAGAGCGAAGGGACTTTTAAAAGGAATGGACAAGGAGACAACAGCAACCAAATCTTGGAAGTCTGAAAGCAGATGGCTGGGTGATTACTGATTTAGAAAGCTAAATCCAAAATTGGTATTGGGGAAAGCAGAAAAGAAACTCGATTTGCACTCCACCCCCCATCCCTACTCAAGACTTGGGAATCAGCAGTACCAGAGACTCTAGGTATCTTTGGAAATGGGGGCAAAAGTGGTGTTAAAAACAGAAGATTGGTCAAACATCTTTTTTTTTTTTAATATTTATTTTTGAGAGAGAGAGCACGAATGAGGAAGGGGCAGAGATGGGGGTGGGCAGAGAATCCGAAGCAGGCTCCCACTGATATCCTGATTCGGGTCCAAACTCACGAATCATGAGATCATGACCTGAATTGAAGTCGGATGCTCAGCCAACTGAGCCACCCAGGCGCCCCAAAGTCAGAGATCTTTTAAAGAGGCATCTAAACACTACCATGTCCCCTCCGCTGCCCCCTTCAATCCCTACAACTGGCATCTGCCTCTGCCAACCCTGGTGGACAACCAAGGCTTACTCCCTGGAGAAGATGAACACGAGGATGTCTGAACGTGGACGCCAGGCACAATGGAGGGTGGGCACCATGCTGAAAACAAGGGAATCACTGAAACTTGACCTGCAGATGTTGAGATCTCCAGCCTTCCTCCCTAACCGGACTCCAAAATGATGCTGGCATCCAGGACGAGACCTCAGGACAGTGTATTCGAAGAGTCTTGTCCAGAGACTTTTGGGACCAGCCCAAGGTATTTCCCAGTGAAATGACTCCGTGAAGTCATCCTGTTGGGAAACCCATCACTAGCAAGCCCTACCTAAATACACCAAACTTTAAATCTCTTTTGAGTATTCTACTTATAAATAGAAAACCAAGAACCACAGACATTTGGGGAAAGCCTCTAATATACAGAGGCCAAAGGAAAAGAAAGCAGAAAAAATAGATTCCAAAGAAACATGGACCATGCAGAGAAATTTAAAAAACTATGTTTTGGGGCACCTGGGTGGCTCAGTCGGTTGAGCGTCCGGCTTTGGCTCAGGCCATGATCTCGCGGTTTATGAGTTCAAGCCCCGTGTCGGGCTCTGTGCTGACAGCCCAGAGCCTGGAGCCTGCTTCAGATTCTGTGTCTCCCTCTCTCTCTGCTCCTCCCCTGCTCACACTCTGTCTCTCTCTCAAAAATAAATAAACATTTTTTTTAAAACTGGAAAATATTTTCCAACGATTCTAGGGTTTTATATCAGCCAGACCCTTCTAATTAATGTGAGAAATGAAATCGAGACGTTTTCAAGGTCTCCTGTGCGCACCCTCTCTCAAAGTGGGGGAGGCGCTTTGCTGAAATGAGGACGTAAGCCGAGCAAGAGGTGTTAGGAGCTCCGACATGAGCGAGGCGAGGCAAATCCCTGGGGTGCTGCCGAAGGGGGATCCCAAGAAGACAGCTGTGCACCTGGAGGCAACCAGTCCAGACTGGAGCACATCAGAAGGTTCTAGAAAATTTTTCTTCAAGTAGATGAAAGTAAGAAATGCCCATTATATCTGAATGTTTTGAAGAGACCGTTACAGAGGAGGTTGGGGAGTTTAGAGCCCACTTCATGAAAACAGTAAGCTAAGCCAAGGGAAAAAAAAAGATCAACTCCAGGGAAAGCAAAAACGTTCGCAGACAAGTAACTGTGGTATATACTACACATTCGATTTTACGTAACATTTATGTCGTCTAGTCATGTGAACACCTGAAATTAATCCAGCCAGAGTTGCAACCTAAATTGGAAGGATGAGGGGTTTGGAAAAGATTTGCCTGGATGCGGAGGGATGGTCTTCATGTTCAGCTCTTGGAAGTCAATAGGTGATGTTTAAATTGAAAACTCAAGGAGTATCAATAGAAGTCTGTTCCTTAGAGTTAGGAAGGAGAATGACAAAGGAATCAGTTGGAGTTGCCTCTGGGGAACAGGAAATAGTGGTTGGGAGTGGGGGAGAGCTCTTTAAAAACACATTTTGAAAAACTATTTAACCCTTGGCCTGGATACATATATAAATTTTTTTTTTAAGATTTTTTTTTAACCTTTTATTTATCTTTGAGAGAGAGAGCGCACGAGCAAAGGAGGGGCAGAGAGAGAGGGAGACACAGAATCCGAAGCAGCTCCAGGTTCCAAGCTGTCAGCACAGAGCCGGACATGGGGCTTGAACCCACGAAGTGTGAGATCATGAACTGAGCCAAAGTCAGACGCTCAACTGACTGAGCCACCGAGGCGCCCCTAAGATTTTAAAAATTAATATGCCAAAAACTTTTAAAGTCTAACAGAAAGTGCAGCCTTAAGAAGGTTGGAAAGCTAGTGTTGACCATCATTGCTTTGCTTTGAGCTGATAGGGAAGGTTAACGTGGCAACACTCGTTTTTACTTTCCAGTAAAACTCTGAAGTTTCATCAGCGCAATTCAAAAAACGAATGCAGAGAAAGCGAAAGTCCCACGCAGTTCTCTCTCGCAAGACAACAGTTTATTCCTTCTAATTTATGTGCACATAACACACACACAACTTTAACTATATGAGACATAAATACCTTCTCATTGTAAAAAAATATGTATATATAGCAGTACGTACATTGGGAACTCGCTTTTTTCAATTGCGTCTCTTTGACTTCTTTGCATGTAAGAACGTACAAATCTTTTTTTTAGTAGCAGACTATAGTATTCTATGTATTGATCTCATAACTTATTTAAATGAACTCCCACTGATGTACATTTAGAGTGTTTACAAGTTTCAGTGCTTCACTAAAGATCCTTTGTAAGTAAATCTTATGCACTTGTCAGAAAGTTGTTTAGAAGTAGACTTTGTGGATAGAAGGGTAGACCCATTAAAAAATTTGATACACACCGGGGCGCCTGGGTGGCTCAGTCGGTTGAGCATCTGACTTCAGCTCAGGTCATGATCTCAGAGTCTGTGAGTTTGAGCCCCGCATCAGGCTCTGTGCTGACAGCTTGGAGCTCTGTCTCTGTCTCAAAAATAAATAAAAACATTTTAAAAAATAAATTTAAAAAAATTGATACATACTTTAAAAATGTCCCTTAAAACTGGGGTGCCTGTGTGGCCCCGTCAGTTGAACGTCCAACTTCAGCTCAGGTCATGATCTCACAGTTTGGGGGTTCAAGCCCCGCATCTGGCTCTGTGCTGACAGCTCGGAGCCTGGAGCCTGCTTTGGATTCTGTGTCTCCCTCTCTCTCTGCCCCTTCCCCACTCGCACTCTGTCTCTTGTGCACGCGCTCTCAAAAATAAATATTAAAAAAAAAAAAGTTCCTCAAAACAATTGTGCCAATTTATACACCTTCGGTTTTATACACAACCATGTGACTACCTGTTTTCCCCACACTGAAGCCGATATTAGGTATTATTTATCTTTTTATTATTTGCCCAAAGTGATGGCTAGAAAAGACAATATTTTGGTGCTTTCATTTGACTTCTGTAAGAGCAATGTTGAGCCTATTTTCGTACCTTTATTGATCACCAGGATGTCTTGTCTTATGAATTATCTTCTGCTTATTGTCCTTTGGGATTATTCATCTTTTTATTGATTTGTGAAAGCTTTTTAAATGTTAAGGGTATTAGGTCTTATTATGTATATAAATATATGGTTTACCTTTGTATATAGTATTTGTGTGGGGGTGGGTATGGCTGTTTTAAATTGTTGTGTGTTCAAATTTATCATTTTTTTAAATGTTTATTTATTTTTGAGACAGAGAGAGACAGAGCATGAATGGGGGAGGGTCACAGAGAGAGGGAGACACAGAATCTGAAACAGGCTCCAGGCTCTGAGCTGTCGGCACAGAGCCTGACGCGGGGCTCAAACCCACGGACCGTGAGATCATGACCTGAGCCGAAGTCGGGCGCTTAACCGACCGAGCCACCCAGGTGCCCCCAAATTTATCAGTTTTAAGTTTCTGCGTATTCAGATTTACCCATTATTTTCTTTATGGTGACTGGGTTTCACATTATGTGTAGAAATACTTACTCAGCCCCTTTTATTTAGTAAACATGATCACAGGTCTTGGGCCTGTGAGCTTTCAAAAGCCTCTAAAACTATTTGAAATCTGAAATAAACTATATTTTTTTGCTCCAGAAAACAAAAAATCGCAGAATATACATAATGACACATTTTAACTAAATGTCTGCAAATATAACATTATTTCAGCTTCACTAACTATTAAATGTGGTGCTCACAGACCCACCATACATTTGGAAACCATTTGTAGGATAGTATTTTTTTTCCCATCTTGCAGGGGTTCTTAGGAAGAATTGTACTTACAGAGATCACAAACCAAGCACAAATTAAAGAAGTCCCTCATCACCAAACAATGTCCAGGCAAAACTAGAGAAATTCTTTCCAAAACAAGTTACAGCTAAAAATGAGAGTGCGTATGTGTTGGGCACATTTCACGTTTGGTGTGGCTGGCCAGACGGCCTCCAGAAGGAGTATCTGAAGTCCCAGAGGGCGTGGGGTAGAGCCTCTTCCGCACCTCACACTTGTATAAAGAAAGAAAAAAGGAAAGGGAAGAAGCTGTGCTTTCTTCTTCTAATACTAGTGTGATTTCATTGTGTCTAAAGTCTTGTTTCATCAGTGATTTATTTTGATGTCGAGGTGCTTGTCTTGTTGGGAAGCCAGTTGTCTGCACTCCATTCATTCATTCATTCATTCATTTGTTCCCACTCCATTTATTTAAAACTTTTCCTTACTGTTCTGCCATTGGTCATAAACTATAGTCCTACAAGGGATGTGTCTTTATTTATTTTTTTTAATGGGAGAACAAATTACTGCCTATAATGTATATTTATTTTTGAGAGAGACAGAGTGCGAGTGAGGGACGGGCAGAGAGAGAGGGAGACGCAGAATCCGAAGCAGGCTCCAGGCTCTGAGCTGTCAGCACAGAGCCCGACGCGGCACTTGAACTCACGAACCGCGAGATCATGACCTGAGCCGAAGTCGGATGCTTAACCTACTGAGCCACCCAGGCACCCCACAAATTACTTCTTATAAATGCAATTTGGTTGTCAATACTGTTTCAAAAGTTGTTTGGGGTGGGGAAGTCTTTTTGATGGGAGACAGCTGGCTTCCCTACTGTCTAACAAATGGAAGGGAAGCATGAAAATGTATAAACATGGCACATTTTGAGGGAAAAAGAAAGAAACGCCATAGAGAGGAGTACAGTTACATTCAGCTGAGAGCATGGTAGGAGGCTTGGCAGAGTGAGGTCTCAAATCCCACAAACCGCCCCCCCATCCCCATCTTAGGAGGGAGCATTTCTCTGAGGTATAAAAAGCCCTGTGGGTCACAGAGACAATCCAGAACGCAAGGATACATGGCCGCAAGTGCATCGCGTCGGGACCCATATGGCAAATTCTTTTTTTTTTTAATTTTTTTTTTCAACGTTTTTTTATTTTTATTTTTGGGACAGAGAGAGACAGAGCATGAACGGGGGAGGGGCAGAGAGAGAGGGAGACACAGAATCGGAAACAGGCTCCAGGCTCCGAGCCATCAGCCCAGAGCCTGACGCGGGGCTCGAACTCACGGACCGCGAGATCGTGACCTGGCTGAAGTCGGACGCTTAACCGACTGCGCCACCCAGGCGCCCCCCCATATGGCAAATTCTTTCGCAAGTTAGATCATTTGCAATACTTTGCTTTCAACAAAATTGAAAGAGAACCTAATTAAGTTGTCAGCTAATAGGTCATTAGAAACAGTTTTTGATGGTATGTTAACCATGTGTGCTTTCATAGCATTATAATTCAGACAAATTCAAAGAATCAAGTGATGATTCCGTAACAAAGCTCCCGCCAGCCCATCCATGTATCTTTGTAAATGAGCTTTCCCAATGCTTGTATTTATGAAAATGAAAATTAGGAATATATTTGATTCTGAACTGTGTCTCAATCAAGCAATAAGAATATTCATTCTCAGGGGGCACCTGGGTGGCTCAGTTGGTTAAGTGACCGACTTCGGCTCAGGTCATGATCTCGCAGTTTGTGGGTTCGAGCCCCGCATCGGGCTCTGTGCTGACATCTCGGAGCCTGGAGCCTACTTCAGATTCTGTCTCCCCCTCTCTCTACCCCTCCCCTGCCCACACTCTGTGTCTCTCTGTCTCTCAATAATAAATAAATGTTTAAAAAAATTATAAAAAAAAAAAAGAATATTCATTCTCAGATAAGCAAACTAATAAAAAATTCCTCCCATCCTTCTAAGAGACATTTCTAATACATTTTTTGTTTTCTGTCTTGAATAACCACTGTGTATCATTCTATAGTAATAATAACTAAGGATAACTTAAGCCAGGAAGACAACGAGTAGAGAGCCCTGTGGTTAGTAGAAATGAAAGCAAGATTAATCTTTCAATTTACATACACATTTCTGTGGCAGAATGGTAGACGAGGAGACCCGTGAAAGTCTTCTAAGCATAAAAATATATTCTATGAGGATAAAATTCTGTGGGTAAAGTGGGAATGGAAATAGAAGTTCAGGGTGCAAAGGGATGATACAAAAATTGCAAGTATCAAAGAAGAACTTGTTTGTGTATTTTTTAAGTGAATAATAGCGGGTTTAAAATTGTTGCGGTCCTTAGATGCCACTGGTGACATTAAAAAGTGATAGAAAAGTTTATTTTAAAACATCAATTTTTACAGTACTCCAGAAATGACATCTTTTGCAGTTATTGAAGCATTTGATATGTTTATTCAAAAAAAAGTGCAAAGGGGTACCTAGTTTTTAAAGACTACTTTAAGGGGGCGCCTGGGTGGCTCAGTCATCTAGGTGTGTGACTTCTGCTCAGGTCATGATCTCGCAGTTTGTGAGTTCGAGCCCCGTGTCGGGCTCTGTGCTGACAGCTCGGAGCCTGGAGCCCGCTTTGGATTCTGGGTCTCCCTCTCTCTCTGCCCCTCCCCCGCCCGCACTCTGTGTGTGTGTGTGTCTCTCTCTCTCTCTCAAAAATAAATAAACATTAAAAAAAATTTTTTTTAAAGACTACTTTAGGGAGGAGGCAAGCAAAATGTTTTCAGGTGTTTGTGAAGTCAGGGAAGATCTTCTCCTGGTGCCAGAGTCACGGTCGTGCCTGTGACCCTAGCACAGAGACCAGGATTGCAGAGAGAAGCAGGCCCTGCTGGTGGAGCGCGGTGGCCAATGGCCCCGTGAACACTGGAAACTGGCAGGGTTAAGGGAAAGAGCAGAGGGGCCACTGTCCCCCCCCCCCCCCCAGTGGGAGAGGAAAGGGGAGGAAGCAGGATGACTGAGCTAGAGCAGGAGCAAGGCACCGACGTGAGCGTGTGTGACTCCATCTTCTTTGTGAGACAGAGAATGGGATGAAAGTGTTCTGGAGACTTGGTTGTTGGGGGGGAGGTAGGCACGTCCGTGTTTAAGGCTGCGGACAGGGCGTCGGGGACCATCAGAGCTGCCTTATATTGCCGCTACTCCCCACAGCTGGCAGGAGACAGGTTGGCTGCGTGGAAGAGGATTAAAGGGTTGCCGGGCATCGGGAAGAACGCAGCTTTGGGTCCCGTGGCATCAGCTGCTAGTAAGTGCACTTGGTGGCTCTGCTTTCTCGGCTTTGAGCTTGGGGATCACCAGTGCCCACGGTCAACAGCCAGGAGGCTTCACAGGGGCAGGGACTGTTGGCTTTGTTTACGAGTTTCCTGGTTTCTTTTCTCTTCCCACAACACTTATCACCCTCTAGCATACCATATAATTTATTAATTATGTTTATTGCCTGAGGTGAGATGTGTGAGGGAGGGGAGAAGCTCTGCTATGCTCACTGATGTGTCCCAAGCCATTCGAACACCCCATCGCCCATAGTTGATGCTCAGTAAATATGCACTGAATGAATGAATGAATGAATGAATGAATGAATGAATATGTTTAGGCATTATACATTTATAAGTTCCTTAGTTAACAAAATGATTTTCAACCGTGAGGGCGTTGATGCCGGCACAGCTCTCTCCATATGGAAGAAAGTAAGACTGAATCCCTACCTCACACTCTACACAAAATAAATTTCAGATGGAGCAAAGACCTAAATGTAAACAATAAAACCATAAAAACCTTGAGATAAAATCCAGGAGACCAGATGAACCATCCAGGGGCGGAGGAGACCCTCTTAACTAAGACAGAAAACCCAGAAGCCATGAAAGAAAGAGGGACATGGGTGACCACGTGAAAACGTGAAGAAAGCAGTCTGATAAGAGGTGGCACAGAGTCAACAGACAAACGTTAGATTTGGGAGTGTCTGAAATGCTGCTAAGGGAAGACGGGTTATCTTTAGCACAGGAACCAAAGGACCCTTACCGATCGACAAAAACAGAACACAGTTCATGCAGAATCAACTAGAAAAGGCCAATAAGTAAAAGAAATACTCAGATCACCCGAGTCAGGAAAGTATCAGTAAATTGTCAATTTACCCCCATCTGAGTGAGGAAAATTTTAGGTGTCTGTCACTGGCAGGGGTGTGGGGAAGAGGATGTTCTCATGCAGGTAGAAATATGAATTGTCACAGCCTGGCTCAAAAGGAGCCTGATGACTTCTACCAGATTAAAAATAACGACACCTTTGACTCCGCGGCCCCCGCTCCCGGGGCTCTCACGGAAATAATATCCCTATTTGATAGGCGGCCATGTAAATCAACATGTGATTGCAGCACAGTTGATCACGCAAAAAGACCAGAAACAAAAAAGTGAATGTTCCTGCGGGAAGGGAGTGGTTGGACACACACGCAGCACTTAGGAGCAGTGCATTAGCTGTGCAGAAATTGCCGCGCAGGAATTTCTACAGGATACCTGAGAGGGAAGAGGAGGTATATGGCAATTTTCTTTTTTTTTTTTTAAACCAATAATGGCCAGAAAATAAAAACAGATACGCATCAACTTGTTGCAATAAATAACCACAGAAGCATAGAGAAAAATACTAGGTTAACTACAGGAGTTGCCGGGGAGGCCATAAGCGGCGACAGGGGAATTGAGGGAAAGGGAAGGGCAAATCAAAAGAGAAAAATCTGTGCGCTAAAAGAGTATGTGCGAGATCCCACTTATGCAACATGATGGCCGTGTGTGTGTGTGTGTGTGTGTGTGTGTGTGTGTGTGTGTGTGTGTGTGTTGACGTTTGAAATCACCTGCAGGCCTACCGGCAAGTTGAAAAAAAGGGCAATGTGTGTAATCAGATGCTGTTTAACTAAAAACAAACCCAAGAGCTCCGAGTGTACGTGTGCTCGTGCTTGTTAACTGTGGGCCGGGGTGGTGGGGGTACTCGGGGGGCTCTGGTCTGTCCGTGCCGGACCCCTGGGGCATGGGCTGGAAGGGTGTGCAGGGTGAGATGGTTGGCCTTTTCGTTATTCAACTTGACTGTAAGGGAGAGAAACTGTCGACTTTGGCTGGCCTGACCCGGGAAAGGGAATTAAGATCTCTTTTTAAACCCTGGCAATACTATTTTAAAAACTGTAGGGGTTGTGGAACACAAACTCTGCATCTATTTAACTTTACTCCAGTTCGTACAAAATGTCCAGAAAATTCTGTCTACTCACTCAACATTGTATTTCCTCACGGTCTCTAAAATCAGAATTCTTGAAATGTAAAATCTAGGCTGCAGAAACCTTGGCCGTGCAATGACCATGTTCTGGGTTCTTTTGTTTCCCTCCCCCACCCCCACCCCCTACCCCTCCCTGCCCTCCCAGCACACGACGGGATCGTGATTAAGATCGAGGTGCAGACCAACGACGAGGGCTCAGAAAGTTTGGAGACGCCGGAGCCCCTGATGGGACAGGTGGAGGAGCATGGCTTTCAGGACTCCGAGCTGGGCGACCCGTGTGCGGAGCAGCCAGATTTGGACATGCAAGAACAGGACAATACGCTGGAAGAGTCCACCGAAGGCTCCAGCGAGTTCAGCGAGCTCAAACAGATGCTGGTGCAGCAGAGAAACTGCGCAGGTCAGTTGGAGAGGGTCCAGGCGTGGGGAGCTGCTGCCATCAGGCCCGCGGGCAGGCCCCTGCCTCGTGGGAAAGTTGGAGTTTCTCTCCGAACGGTCATGTGGCAGTGATCAGTGGATAGGTGTGACGTCCCCCGGCGTGGTCTCAGGTGCTGGTGTCCTGCCTCAGGATTTGTAAGAATCGGTCTCTGGCCTGGGCAGAAGGTATTAACAGCCAAAGACTAGGTCAGATGAGGACCCAAAGGGACCTCAGAGATTATCTCTCTCCAGCTCCCCTCCTTCTATAGGCAGAGAAGGTCAGATCAATTGCCCAAGGTCACGACATTGGGGCCAAGCTAGAATTTCTGTCTCCCGGTGTGTCCTTGATGGTTCTTAGGTCACTCTGGAAGCCTCAGTGACCCGGAGATCTCAACCCCCACAACGCATGCTTTTTAAAATACCAGACTGTACGGTCCCTTCCCGGTAGAATCGAGCCATCACTTGTGTTTGATCGTGAAACCTCTGGGTCACCCTTCTGCACACTTGGGAGTTCTTGCTCCTCAGGAGTTCAAGAACAGTGAGGAAGTGTCGCCCTCAGCAGCCTGAGCTCAGGACATCTTTTGTGGCTGATTGATGCTGAACGGTCCGGGCAGTCCTGAGAAAATCCCCATCTTGTCATCATGGTGTATTTCTAAAATGCACCATTAGGCTTAGTTAGCTACTGTTTTGTTCAGGAGTTCTCGGCGCTATTCATAAAGCAAATCAGCCTGAACCTTTCTTCAGCCACCCTCATCTAGTTTGGGAAATAAAATGATCTTCTACTTACCAACTGAGCTGGGAAGCTTCTGCTCTTTTTTCCCACATTCTGCATCTACTGTGGGAGGTAGGAATTAAGTGAGTTCTACCAAATTTTTAAGGAATACACTTAGGTTCTGGTTTTTGTTTAGAAGTTTTGTTTACGTGCAAAAGAGTCATTAACTATCCTATCAGTTTATATGCTGTTTGTACTGAGAAATGTGTCCACATCCATTTTTTATTTAATAGGTTTTTTTAAAGTATTATGCTGATGCTTTAAAAAAAATTGTTCACTTTTGTAGATGATTCCTTTGCAGTTTGCCTTTTTTGCACGTCATAAAATAGCACGGACATCTTTCTTAGGCAAAAGATGTGGATCTAACTCCTTGCTTTTAAAGAACTGCATGATATTCCAGAAATCCTTCTAATATACCATATGCTGTCTCTGGAAAACAGTGAAAGACACAGGGCAACCTCTGAGGATGTGCCACAGCAAAGCCTCACAATAGAAAGGCCAGAGTCCCCTCTGGGCACTCCCGTTAATTCTACTGGGAATCTTAGGAAATTACTGAATGGCACTTGGTGGGATTTGGAGTCCTGGGTTTTAGGGCTACCTGTTTCACTCTCATTTCACTGAAAAAAACAAAAACAAAAACTTTGATGCTCAAGGAGAGTTTTTTTTTTTTCTTTAACGTTTATTCATTGTTGAGAGAGAGACAGAGCACAAGCAGGGGAGGGGCACAGAGAGAGAGGGAGACACAGAATCCGAAGCAGGCTCCAGGCCCTGAGCTGTCACCACAGAGCCCGAGGTGGGGCTCGAACCCACAAACCGTGAGATCATGACCTGAGCCAAAGTCAGACGCTTAACCGACTGAGCCACCCAGGGGCCCCTCAAGGAGAGCTTAAATGTCCCAAGGCCCATAGTTCCCCTGGGTCTTTCAGAAACAACCCTCATTTTCAGGATAAGCACAGAGACAGCTAATTACCAACCTCTGAAGCTGCCTCCTCCTTCCTGATCTTTGAAGCATCCTGTTCCAAGGATGTTCTGGGTCCCTTGCTACTGAGAATCTGTTGTCCGGCCTGAGCGGGGACTGGCACGCTTATGTCCTGCCATGTCCTGGGTTCAGAGGAGTAGAACGGGCCGTGGCCCGGCGGTCACTAACAAATTTGTGGCCAAGACCTTGGCCAGCTCGCGCACGCTGCCAGCTCGTTTCCCCGTCAGCTGAGGAGACAGACTAGGTGGTCCCTAAGTTGCAAGCTCTGAAAAGGTCTGACTTCATTTACTTTATTTGGAACTGTCACTTGGTATCTCTGGGGTGGATGCCCCACGTCTGTGTTGCTCGACTTACCCTCTAAGAGATAGTGAATAAAAAGACACCAGTTGTCAGGCGAGAACTTGAAAAAGTTCTCGTTTGTTTGCTTTTAAGAATTCTGCAAATGCCAACTATTGCCGCGTCCGCCTCACAGGTGGGCCTAGAAAGGTGAGTGCCTTTCTCATGTCACACAGTGTGTGACACCAATTATCAGTGTTTAGGGGGTTGCCAAGTAAGTACTAGGCATCTGAGAAAATGCAAACAGGAGTCAGAGGCCACTCCTTTCCTCTAGGACTTAGGTGCTCGGGGAACACTATAGAACACCACGCAGAACAGCTGACAAGTTGGGCCCTAAAGGGCCAGCCTAGAGGGTGGAGGGCGGGGTGGAGGAGCACATCGTCCAGTCCGGGAGTTCGCAGAACACCCCCCACGGCAGAGCGTGGGGGAGAGGCAGAGGAGACCCCCCCCCCCCCCGACCCCAGCTTCAGGGTCGGTAGAGCCACCGCAGGTGAGTCCCCCACCTGTGCGTGCATGGTGCCACGTGAGGAGCCTGAGGTCCCCAAGTCCTGGGGAGGTGCACCAGCTTGTGCTGTGCGCTCAGGGGCGCTTGAGGGCTGCAGCTTGGGCAGGTCGAGGAAGGTTTTAGGGCAAAGACAGGATTGGAGGTGGGTGTTGTGTGACCCGGGTGATTTGGAGGCATGGAGAGGAGGGAGCAGTTGCTGGAGGAAGGCGAGTAAAGGCGCTTGAGGGAGGCCCAGAGGTGCGCTCACGAAAGGAGGAGACCTGGGAGACCTGGGAGCCAGAAAACAGTGACAGCCTGATGAGTCAGGGCCCTTTTCATACAGATGGTAGAAACCCACCTCCCCAAGCAGCCTAAGTGAAAACCGGAAGGCGTGCTTATTGGCCCACGATAGGAATCCATAGGTCCACCAGCATGCCAGCTTCAGGCACCCTGGACCCTAGTGGTTCCCCGGGGGGCTCCGCATGCTGGGTTCCTTCGTTCCTGCTGAGTACTGCCCGCTAGCAGCTTGGGGAGATGGGCGCCGGGCCGCCCCTTTCCTGCTCCCTCTGCATAGAATTCCCAGAGAGGGCTCCCACGGGCCACTGGGGGCCTGGGCTCCTTCCTGACCCAACCCCGAGGCCCGCCTGGGTCAGACACCCAACCCCGTGGAGGTGGGGGCCGCGGGGCGGCAGGGAGTGGAAAGGAGCGTTTTCCCCAAAGAAGGCACCGGGGCCGGTGAGACACAGGCAGTGTGTGTGGGCGAGGGTGAAGCCACCTCACCCGCCGGCGCCCAGGGCGGAGGCCCCGGACGACAGCTGACCTCTCTCCGTCTCTCTCCCTGTCCCTGGAGCAGAGGGGATCGTAATCAAAACCGAGGAGCAGGAGGAGGAGGAGGAAGAGGAGGAGGAGGACGAGCTGCCGCAGCACCTGCAGGCTCTCGGGCAGCTGTCGGGGCGCTACGAGGCCGGCATGTACCAGACCCCGCTGCCCGGGGAGCTGTCCCCCGAGGGCGAGGAGAGCCCCCCGCCGCTGCAGCTGGGCAAGCCGGCCGTGAAGAGGCTGGCGCCGCCGACGCACGGGGAGCGGCACCCGGGCGACAGCCGCGGCTCCTCGAGCCAGCAGCAGCGGAACCGGCGCGGCGAGCGGCCCTTCACCTGCATGGAGTGCGGCAAGAGCTTCCGGCTGAAGATCAACCTCATCATCCACCAGCGCAACCACATCAAGGAGGGGCCGTACGAGTGCGCCGAGTGCGAGATCAGCTTCCGCCACAAGCAGCAGCTCACGCTGCACCAGCGCATCCACCGCGTCCGCGGCGGCTACGCGTCCCCCGAGCGCGGGCCCGGCTTCGCCCCCAAGCACACGCTCAAGCCGCGCCCCAAGTCGCCCAGCTCGGGCAGCGGCGGCGGCGGCCCCAAGCCCTACAAGTGCCCCGAGTGCGACAGCAGCTTCAGCCACAAGTCGAGCCTGACCAAGCACCAGATCACGCACACGGGCGAGCGGCCCTACACGTGCCCCGAGTGCAAGAAGAGCTTCCGCCTGCACATCAGCCTGGTGATCCACCAGCGCGTGCACGCGGGCAAGCACGAGGTCTCCTTCATCTGCAGCCTGTGCGGCAAGAGCTTCAGCCGCCCGTCGCACCTGCTGCGCCACCAGCGGACTCACACGGGCGAGCGGCCCTTCAAGTGCCCCGAGTGCGAGAAGAGCTTCAGCGAGAAGTCCAAGCTCACCAACCACTGCCGCGTGCACTCGCGCGAGCGCCCGCACGCCTGCCCCGAGTGCGGCAAGAGCTTCATCCGCAAGCACCACCTGCTCGAGCACCGGCGCATCCACACGGGCGAGCGGCCCTACCACTGCGCCGAGTGCGGCAAGCGCTTCACGCAGAAGCACCACCTGCTGGAGCACCAGCGCGCGCACACGGGCGAGCGGCCCTACCCCTGCACGCACTGCGCCAAGTGCTTCCGCTACAAGCAGTCGCTCAAGTACCACCTGCGGACCCACACGGGCGAGTGAGCGCGCCCGCCGCCGCGCCGCCCGGCCAGGTGCGCCGCCAGCTGCGCGGCCCGGCCCGCCGCGGACACCTGCCCGGCCGCCGCCGCCGCCGCCGCCGCCGCCGCCGCGAGGCCCGAGCCGGGCGGGCGGGGGCGGGGCGCCCCCAGCCCCCTTGCCGTGAGCCCCCCTCCCTCCCTTCGTCCCTCCTCCCAAGGACACGGGGGTAGTGAGACCAGGTCGCTTGCTGCCGTGTTTACCGTGTTTACCGGGGGCCCCGGGGGGGCGGGTGGGGAGTGCGGGGACCTGGGGAACCCCCTTCGGGCTGTTAATTTCCTTGACAATAAAATGGATGAAACCAATCAGCACGGGGGGAGTGATTTGGCCGCCGGCCACTCGGAGGGACGGTGTAGGGCCACTTAGTTGGGGAATAGAACTTTATAATTACCTTTTGGATACTGTGGTTCTATTTGATAATAATAGAGTAATTTTTAAAAGACGAGCGTTTCCTGTTTGCCGTTTTTGTTTGGTTTTGAAGGGGAGGGTTGAGAAGGTGGCCGAGGGGCGTGTGCCTAGCGTCAGTTGACAGGTTCTCTGGAGCCCCTCTTCTGTGCCCACTCCCTGTGTTGGGTGGTGGAGGGGGCGCGGAGCCCGCGGATTAGAACATGGAAAAGGAGGCGAGCTTGTAGTGAATCCCTGGATGGCAGGGCAGACGCTCCTGGCTGCGGACCCTGGCGCTCGCCGTGGTGTGGGGAGGACAGTGGGAGCCGAGGGAGCGGTAGGGCCCGGTTGACCAGAATGGTCAGGGAGGGTAACAGGTTTGGAATGGGCTGGAGAGACAGTTCTGCGGCACAAGCTGGGCGCTTCCCTCGGGACCGGTCCAGATCTCCCGCCCAGCTTGAAATGCAGCTGGTGGGGGGTAGCGGGCCAGGGGTGCAGGGAGGGGGTAGGGAAGGGGTGCAGAGGCTCCTGGTGCCCGTGGTCGGAAGAACCACAAAAGGCTCCGGTCAGACTTTTTTTATGTGTATGTTGCGCCAAAGCTACTCTCTGGGTTTGTGAAATGCACGAACGCACCCTGGTTGTAGGTGTTGGTTCATCTCTGATGACCCCCCAGTGAGGCGCCCAGAGAGAAACTGCAGGTGCATTACTTTGCCCACCGGAGCGGCTTATTCTCAACTGCTCCTGGGCTTGGCAGTGACCCAGAGAGAATTCGGACAATTTGAAGGGACAATTCATGGAGGCTAGCAGAGGGCCAAGCTCAGCCTGGTAAACGGGGGAGGCCAGGCTTCTGCTGAAAAACGGGGAGAACAGCCCACGAGACAAGAAGTGCTCAGGGGAGGCAGGTTAAGCCGTGAGTCAGGGTAGAGAGGAGCGGATGGCGGACAAGAGGATCGGAAAAGGGAATCTGAGGGAGAAGGTGCCTTGTCATTGACTCTGCAGAGACCCAGAGGTCGTCAACTGCCTCCTTTATCAGGATGCATAAACTGAGGCACAGAGAGGGGAGGTGTTGCTCAAGGTCTCACATTTGAAAGGATCTGACTTTTCTGGAAAGTTTCTGCAAGGCTGGTAGGACATTAGAACAAGCAGCTGGAGGCCAGGAGGAGGCCGGGGCTAGTGCGAGGGGCTTGCAAGGCCAGCCTTGGTCCTGGGCTGCGGAACCAGCTGAAGAGCAGTCAGATCCAGGAGCAGGCAGTGAGGCAGACCACAGGGGGAGGAGCCTGGAGGAGTCAGAAGAGCTTCTCCACGAGGGTGGTGACGGAGCCCATCCTGGGCTGCAGAGGATTCCACGGAGGAGAGAAATGGGCCAGGCCTTCTCGGCAGGGGGATCCTTAAAGGGGGAGGTATGGCAAATGAGCTCCAATGTTAAGAAGCAGTGACTGATGAAACCCACTGAGCTGGAGAAAGGGCTTGGGGAGGAAACCAAGGTCAAAAAGGTTGGCTTAAAGCAGATTCTGCGTGCAGAGGGGGTTTTGGACCTAAGACTTTGTGACGGTGGGGTTTGATTTGCTCTCGTGTGGGAAACCCTTGCCAAGCAGGACAGGCTTGATACGGACAGATAGCAGGAGACCGAAGCGGACCGGGAGGGAAACGTGCCGTGGTCAGACATCTGGGGGAAGCAGCCGTGTGCAGCAGACGGGCCACGGATGATGGGTCTGGTGGCTAGCGGCTGAAGGAATGCCGGAGGACCCGGTGCTCTGGAACACCAGGATATTTGAGGCCTGGAAGGGATGTTAGAGGCGTTGTGGAGATACTTGGTGGAGGGCCATTGGTGCCCAATTTACCGGTCCCGGAACTGGAGGACCAAGAGTGCCGGAGATGTTCAGACTTGAGAAGGAGACCACGGTGGTTTGGGGAGGCTCAGAGTGACTTCATTTGTTATACACAGTTACCAGGGCATCCTCGGGGCATTGGGGGCCACGTGGCGATGGTGAGCCTTTCTTTTCCTAGGAAATCTGGCTATAACGGATTAAATATAGCCAGGGACCCGTACTTCTTGCGTGGGGCTCGGCTGGGCTTTCGGGGGTTCTCTGTGCCTCTACCTTCCCTTCCTTGGCTCTAACCCCCTCTCCAAGCGTCTTGGGGGGTGGCGGGGGGGAGGCTGTGCTCCACGGTATCTCTTCGCTCACACCATGGTGACTCTCACTTTCCATCCACCACGATCTCCATGGCGTCAGAGGCCAACAGCTCTCGAGGATGGTCACGGAAGTGCAGACAGACTCTGGAGTGGACCAGATGTGGCTTTAAACTTGACAGCGGTATGGCCTTGAACCAGCTAATTAGCAGAACATCAACTTCCTCACCCGTTCAATGGGGATAAATAAGGCTCCACTGTTCGGAGGCTTAAATCACGTAAAGAATAAATAAGTAGCAAAGAGGCTGGCACATACTAAGGTCTCGGTAAAAGTTTGCTTTTTTCATTATTAGCTCATAATTAAAGACGGCTTAATTTACATAAAAACAGAAGTTCAGGTAGGTAGCCGGCTCGTGTTGTATTCTGAAAGAATGAATCTCCCAGAAGGAGATTTTCCCCCACAGGCAGAAGCAGAAAGTTATTTTGGTGTGAAGAAGTTCAAAAGCACACAAGCAACTCTTGGTCTCGATGTCCGAGTGGACAGGGATTGAAACACGCCTGTCTGCCGCAAGCCAGAATTTGCAGTGGGCTGTACCCCACCTTTCTGGGTATCTGGTCGTCATCCACAGTGCTCTCCCCGGGAGCCCTTAATTTAATTAGAAGGGCAGACTTGGAAACCAGTTGCCATGGGCCCCATGGAGTTGTGTACCAGGAAGAGCAATTGCCATTAATTGAATGCTAATTACTCTTGAAGACCTTAGTTATACTCTTTTTTATAGATGAAGAGGTTGAGGCTCAGAGAGGTTAACTAGGCCCAAAGTCACCCAGCAACCTAATGGTACAGTCAAAATTTGAACTCAAGTCTTTTTTTTTTTTTTTAACATTTATTTATTTTTGAGAGAGAGAGAGAGACAGAGCATGAGCAGGGAAGGGGCAGAGAGAGAGGGAGACACAGAATCTGGAATCAGGCTCCAGGCTCCGAGCTGTTAGCACCGAGCCCGACGCGGGGCTTGAACTCAAGAATCGCGAGATCATGACCGAGTCGGACACTCGACCGACTGAGCCACCCAAGCGCGCCTGACCTCAAGCCTTTTTGACTCCCAAACCCATGTGCTTGACCACAGAGTCCTTTCCCTGGGATCTGAATGGTTGTTGGAAAAGGAAAGCCAGCCCCTCTTTCAAATTATTCCATTGTATCCTCAGATGTAAGACAAAATTTGAGGAAACAGAATATAGTAAGAACGTGCCCTAAGCCATATGTTTGCCAAAATTATGAACGTCGTCAGAGAAGACTGTTGCAGAGGCAAAAAAGGCCTCTGTGTGGACTCTATGCCATTGCAGCTGGAGAAATTAATGCAACTTCCTCAGGTTGGGGGTGGGGGGCAGCCAGCGGAGCAGGACCTGAGTCTGGTCCCTTGGGGACCGCCCCAGGTACTTATTAAGCACCACTCGTGTGCAAAGCGGTTGTGTTGGGCCCCATGGAGAAACACAGAAGGATGGGAAGCCATCTGCTTCCTCGACATGCCGGAGACTCGGAGGCCTAGTCCTCTAGACCAAGCCTTCGGGGGTCTGGAAAGCTGAGACCCTCACGGACACATTTAGGCAGCTGTGTTCCAGGAAAGAGCCCCGCCTCCATCTCCTCTCGGTGCTTTAACCAGCCAGGTGTCGGGGGAGACCTTTCCCGAGGCACAGTGGTGGAGGCTCCTCAGATTAAGGGATCAGGGCCGGAGGCCTCCAGGCCCTCCTGTTGCCAGGGCAACGGTGAGTCAGGCCAAGGCCTCTCCTCCAGCTCTGGAAAGCTGTTTGGCTACTGAAGCCTCTCACTGCTTCCCAGGCATAGCGGGAACTTCTAGATTTAAATTAAAAAAGAAAAAAAAAAAAAAAAATCTTCATGGACCTCCTCTAGTTGGGTTCCTTAAAACGAGTATTTTTATTAAAATACAATAGAATCTAACCCTTTTATTTCTATTTTCTACAAGAGGTAACTCCAGGCTAACACCCTTTTTAAAAAAGAAAGAAAGGGAGAGAGAGGAAGAAAGGAGGGAAGGAAGAGGAAAGAAAGAACGAGAAAAGGAAAAATGAAATCGGGTACTGCGGACGCTGGCCTTACCGGAGGACTGACTTCCGGTCAGCGCTCAGCCCAGCCTTGAGTTTTAGGGACGGTAACAATCATCACCACGATTCAGCGGATCTTCCTATGTTCCAGGCACTGTGCTAACGAAATGCTTTCATTTCATTTTCTCTTGTGCCCACCTGTGAAATCGGTATTCGTCCCTGCCTTTTCCAGATAAAATCCAGAGAGGTCAAGCATTTAGTCCAAGGTCACGTGACCAGAATGGACCCTTACGCGTGTGGGACCCAAAGCGTGTGCTGTTAACTGCTGTTCCATACTGCCTCCCAATTTCTTCAGCGTGGATCCTTAATAAAAAAGGCAAAGAGCACTATTTCTCTCTGATTCGCAGCCCTGACCGTCCTGTGGACACTGCACCTAAGCTCTGCATCTGGCTGAAAGCAGAGGGCTCACGGGCCCACCAGCTTAGCTCAGCCAGGCCTGGCCTGGCCTGCAACCCTGGGACCCGGCCACCCTGGGACCCGGCCCCCCTGGGAGGCCCAGCTCACCTGCAGACGCCTCAGTGGCTGAACTGCCCAGCTAGGAATCCCTCCGCCCCCACCCGTTTAAAACTGAGTCTCTCTCTTGCTTAAGGCGTTTGGGAAGACAACTGTGTGTTAAGGCCAGGGGCTCCCCTTCTGTTTGTTGAAGTCAGGACCTAACAAGCCATTTGTTTAACAGAGGAGCTGGGAGAGGGAGATGACAAAGAAAATGCACCTGCTCCCTAATAAAATACCACTCTCCTCTTCCAGGCCACACGGCCTGTGGTCGTCACTGTTCCTTCTCGCCATTCCTGCCAGCCGCATGAATGAAACTCACGGCTTCTCTTTGTAAATAATACCCCGGTTCCCAATTAACTCGAGTGTAAGATAGGAAGGAGCCAACTACTGTCTATCAACCAGAGAAAGGGAAAGTTGAATTTTAATGACGAAATATACCGGTGAAAACTTGTATCACTTAAATAATGAGTATCAGGATAACAAACTGTTTCCTTTTAGAATCAGAAGAGTCTATACCTTTTTAAGCAGGGTATTCCATCAGTTCTTTATCTACAGGATACAGAAACACTAAGGTGGTGCCCTCAAAGGATTGAGATTGATTGGATTTAACCTAAATTCAGCAGAAAGTTAAACAGGTTATGAAACCTGACTTTTGCCATTCTTCCACTGAGGGGATGATCCAAGAGCCACATGGCTCCATGATCGAATTTTCTGCAGGCAAATTATTGATGTAAATTCTAAAATGTAAGATAAAATGTTTATGTATGTATTGTCCTTTTTTAAGTGTTTTTTTAAATGTTAATTTATTTTTGAGAGAGAGAGAGCATGGGGGAAGGGCAGAGGGGGAGGGGGAGAGAGAGAATCCCAAGCAGGCTCCGTGCTGTCAGCGCAGAGCCTGACCCGGGGCTCAAACTCACAAACCATGAGATCACGATCTGAGCTGAAACCAAGAGTCAGATGCTTAACCAACGGAGCCACCCAGTTTGTGTTGCCTACTTGGCAACTTAATCATCATCGTTGAAAGTCACATTAATTTTGTCCTAAAGTAAAAGTACTACATTGATTTTGCATAGTTACCCTCTGCACAATTTAATAACGTATCCAACTAAAATTACTATTATTCCCTTCCCACTTTAAGGCAGTGGTTTCCTTAGCTTATCTTGAATTAGCTGATTTACCAAGTCAAAGGTTTGTAATACATTTTGAAATAAGTTTGAAAAAAAAAAAAAACCTCAAACATTTCAGAGCACTGCTTAAAAAAACAAGTCAATATCCAGACCAAATTACACCAGTCTCCAGTATATTTAATTCAAACAGTAGACATATTGAGAGGAAATAGACACATTTTTCTTGCCCGAATCTGTGCCAGCTTTTTAGAGTCTTGGAACGGGCATAAACTGCATACAAACATGCTTGGGTGTTCATTTTACCAAAAAGATGAACTCACATTAGTATGTAATCAGCACATAATAGGATTTTAGAATTTAATTTAAAACCCTTTCCCCCCCAACTGAAAATAGCATTGTTATTTTTCCTGTGAAAGGAATTTTTGAGTTCCAAACAATAAAAGTTTATCTCAAAATTGAATGAGCCCTTTATTTCTTCAGAAGAAGGCATCAAGTCTCCTCAGTAAATGTAACAGAAGAAATCATTTTATTTACCACCCAGTATGAGGACTTCTAACCACCTCCACACCTGTGAAATTAAGCGGATTACTTGGAAGAAACTGAATCGGCAGAAACTAAATCTATAATATTTTAGAATGTCTTTCAGACTAAGGACACAAAATCTTCATCAAGTATACAACGATCAGCCAAATGTTCTGGGCTTCATCTGTCAGTGTTTTCAGGCTTTTGTTTTTAGCCCAGGATCCTGTTTAAATAAAGCCATTTTCAGAAAGTAAACAAGTAAAATAACTGGGGGCAGGGTGCCAGGGAGGTACTAAGCCCACCTGATCAGCCCTCCCCTGGCCCTCGGGATGCCCTCCGGGTCTCTGATGACCCTTCTCACTTCACCTTTCCCAGTTCAATCCAAACTCTGTGTGTTTGATTTATCCAGAGACCCATTCCATGCTTACTTCATTCTCTGATAGGACACACGGTTTCTTATTTCTTCCTTTCGGGCTATAAACATTTCCATTCTCTATAACCTCTACAATACTGGGCAGATGTTCTCATCAGACAGTGGCGAGTCCCAGTGAAATCTAGCAGAGGTGACACTCTCCAAGAATCCCTGGAAGGCAGGGGGAAATAGCAGCACAGATGTCCCAGAAAAGCCCCGTCAGAAGCTACAAGGATCCCCAAAGAAATTTTTACAGCAAATGCGTACACGGTGAAGGCAAGGGAAGATCCAGGTGCACGTTACGCCTGCAGGACACTGGGCCACACAACGCCGCTCCGGGCTTCCCTGGGCTCTGTGTGCAGGGCTGGCACTGAGGGCGCGGGGCGGGGCGGGGGGGGGGGGGGGGGGAGTTGTCCTCAGTCTTCCCAGGGGCGGGTTGTTTGCTCCCGCATCTGGCCCCCTGGGGCTGACCCACGCGAGGGGCGCGGTAAATGTGAAAATGATTGGGTGAGTGGGCCACAGGTGACCCTGTGCAGGAAGAGACACAGGTGACACCCCCAAATCTCTGCCCCGTTGGTGGGGCTGCCGACGATATTCTCCAGTCAAGCTAATCCAAATTCTTTCAAAGATATCATTAAAAATCACATTTTATCTTTCCCTCCGATATTTCAGCCCCAATATTAGGTAGAGCCCCCTAGTCACTGCCAAATCCTCTTACCACGGTCACAGGGTGCCTACGGGCGACGGCAGGAATCCTCTGGGCTGCCCTGCCTTTGAAGGAGGGTCACCCAGCCGCCTCCTGAGTCCAAGGGTCCGCGGGCAGCAGAGCTGCACCGAGGGGAGATGGAGCCGTTGGGATTCCCCCGGCACCCGGGGGCCCCTCCCACCCTTCCCCTGCCGGCTGCGCGCTGTCACCGTCGTCCGTCTGTTTGCACAGGCCGGCGGCGACGCCGAGGCTCCCCGGCTTCCAGCGGCCCGGCTCCGCGTCCTCCGGCTCTCCGCTCCGCCTAGGACCCGGCGGCGGCGGCGGCGGCGGCCCCGGGACGCGTCCCCCGCGCCGTGCAGCCCCGGCCCCCCCCCCCCCCCCGAAGACCGCCCCGCCGCGGCCCCCGCTCCCTCCCTTCCCGCCCGAGTCCTCCGCGACCCCGCGGCAGTCCCGGCCCCGGGCGCGCCCCTGGGAAACGGGGACAGGCGCTGAAAGCGGTGCGGCGGAGCTGATGGAGCCAGGGCCGGAGGGGAGCCACTCTGCAGCGTTTCCTTTCAAAACTTTACTTCTCTGGGCTTGTTTTAAATGAGTGCGCGTGCGTTTTGTCAATGTAATCCCTAATGACTTGAACCGAGCCGCCGCCCGCCCGGCCGCGGAAGGCGTCCGGCGCCCCCAGGCCGGCCGCGGCCCTCGGCCTCGCCGCCCGCTCCCCCGCCACGTGGGGCGGCCGCCGCCGTGCTGCCCCCTGCCGGCCGGAGCCCGGAGGCCGCCGCGCGCACCTGGCCGCCCGCGGCCGCTCTAGGAACGCCGGCCTCTCGGTGGTGGCGCGGGCGGCCGCCGCGCGCCTACCGGGGGGCCGTCCCCGGGGTTCCGGGGTGCGTGGGGGGAGGGGGGGCTCTCCCTCCGAGGCCGCCCCGCCCGGGACCAGCCCTTCCCGGTGTTCTCGTTGCTTCGCGCGCCCCGCCTGCCCGGCCCCGTTCCCGAGCTTCGCGGGGCCCGTGCTTTGTGCAGATCCGGGTGCGAACACAAAGGGCAGGCCCCGGGTTCGCCGCGCGGTGGAGCGCGGGGACGGGCGCCACCCCGGAGGCCCGCCGCCGCCGCCGCCGCCGGGGAGAGCGGGGAGCGAAGCCCGGGCGCCCGGGACCCCGGGAGCCGCGGGCCGCACCAGCCCTTTCGCGGGCAGCGTTGCCTTTTGGCCACTCGCCTCAAGCTCCAGTCGGTTAAGCTGGAGGCCGATGGATCTGCACCACGCGGAGGTGGACCTTGAGAAGCACCGGGACGAGCGGCTGGACTTTCTGTCTGTTCTTTACACATTTTCAAATATTTGGTTATTTCCAAGAGGTGGATTTGCCCTGTCAAAGGGTATGGACTTTTTTTTTTTTTTTTTTTTTTTTTTTAAGGCTTTTGATGCATCTTGTCAAACCTTTTCCCAGAATGTCCACCTCGTTCGTTATCTGCAGGAAGTAGATAGGGTACCTGCGGGCCCGGCTCAGACGGGGAAGGTCGGCTCTTGCCGGGGAGGGGAGGGAGGTTAACAATCACCTGGCATTTGAGGAACTACCAACGGTGTGTGGGTCCGTGTGACCAGGCAAGGCACTGGAGCCGGGACTGGGTCATACTGTGGGGCCCCACCCTCGATGGACTGAATGCTTTTGAGACATTGAGCCGCCAGAGGGATCCTCTGAAAATGCAGATTTGATCACTGCCTTCTTGTGTGGGTCACCCTAAGAGCAGCGGTTCCCCCATTGCTCTTAGGGTAAAAATCCAGAATCCCATCAGGGCCCACTAGGCTCCGCCCAGCTCTCCAGCCCGAACTGAGGCCACGTATCCGTTTGCTAGGGCTTCCACCGCAAAGTTCCACAAACCGGTGGCTTTGCCCAACAGAAACTGAGGGGGAAATCTGTTCCTCGCTTCTAGCTTCTGGCGGTTGCCAGAAATCCTTGGCATGCCTTGGCTTAGAAACACATCACTCCAATGTCTGCCTCTGTCATTACGTGGCATTTTCCGTGCATGTGTGTGTCTTCACATGGTGTTCTCCTCATGTGTCTCTCCTTTTATAAAGACAAGAGTCCTGGGGCACCTGGGTGGCTCAGTCCGTTACACGTCCGACTCTGGCTCGGGTCACGATCTCACGGTTTGTGAGTTCGAGCCCAGCATCCAGCTCTCTACTGTTAACGCAGAGCCCGCTTGGGACCCTCTTTCTCTGTTCCCCCACTTTCTCTGCTCTTCCCCTGCTCATGCAGGCTCTCTCTCTCAAAAATAAACATAAACAAACAAAAAAAAATACAGACAAGAGTCCAATTAAAGACCCACCCTAATCCGGTATGACCTCATCTTAGTTTAACTAATTAAATCTACAATGACCGTATTTCTTTTTTTTTTTTTAATGTTTATTTATTTTTGAGACAGAGAGAGACAGAGCATGAACAGGGGAGGGGCAGAGGGAGAGGGAGACACAGAATCTGAAGCAGGCTCCAGGCTGTGAGCTGTCAGCACAGAGCCCGACGCGGGGCTCGAACTCACGGACCGCGAGATTGTGATCTGAGCCGAAGTCAGTCACTCAACCAACTGAGCCACCCAGGTGCCCCTGCAATGACCGTATTTCTGAATAATGCAACATGCTGAGGTTCCTGGACGAACATGAATTTGGGGGGACACTATTCAACCCACAGAAAGCTGTCTCAGGCACCCTGGCCTTCACTCACTCTTCTGGCCCAGGCCTCCAGCTGAACTGCACAGTCCTCCTGGACGGCTCATCTCCGCCTAACTTCCCTTTTTCCTGCAAGGTGTTACGGAAATGTCACTGCCTCAGAGAAACCTTCTGGAGTCCCACAGACTAGGGTCATCCCGCCCCACATGGGTCCATGGCAGTCATCACGATTACCGCTGGAGACGTCCCTGATCACATGTGTGTGTCCTCCATTAGAAAGTTGTCTCCTGGGGCGCCTGGGTGGCTCAGTCAGTTGAGCGTCCAACTTCAGCTCAGGTCATGACCTCACGGCTCGTGGGTTCGAGCCCCGTATCGGGCTCTGTGCTGACAACTCAGAGCCTGGAGCCTGCTTCGGATTCTGTGTCTCCCTTTCTCTCTCTCTGCCCTCCCCCCGCTTGTGCTCTCTCTCTCTCTCTCTCTCAAAAATAAGCATTTTTTAAAAAATGTCTTTAAAAAAGAAAGTTGTCTCCATGAGGACAGGGACCAGGTGGACTGAATGAACAATAACAAACCTAAATTTGTAGCCAAAGGGACTGACAGACTGACACGGGAAGCCCGTTGCAATCGTGCCAGAGACGACAGGTCCCGTGTTGAGACCACCTGGGGGGGCCCTTTAGGAAGTTCTGAGTGGCCCCGTCCCCGGTCCCCGGGAGGAGACAATCTGTATTCAGTCCAGGCTCCACCCTTCCCTTGGTGGCACATGAAATAACGCCCACCATCTGACTCTCCCCCACCTCGCTGACCTCTACTTGAACCCCTGTCCTGCTCTGTCCCTTTGCCGCAGCCACACTGGCACTGTTCACACCCCTCCATCCTGCCAAGCTAGTTTCTGCCTTCACGCCTTGGCAGCCACCGTACCACAGCCTGGAATGCTCTGCATCCGCATTTGACCCGCTGGCTGATCATTCAGACTTCCACTCAAACGGTCACTTCCCTGACCCCTCCCTCCCACCCCCCATCATCTTCCATCACGTCACCCTGCTTTGTGTTCCTATTGTAATGTCAGTATCTGCAACGATCTGGTTCCTTTATTTGTTTTCTTGTCTGTTCCCCCCCACACCTCTCGGAAATTACAGGGGCCCGGAGGGCAGAGACCTTGTTAGTTTACCTCGTTCACTGCTGAGCCCTCAGTGCTAGACTAGAACCTGGAACGGAGTGGGTACTTACTAAGTATTCATTAGATGAATGAAAGTATCTAAGCCCTCTGGTTTCGTGTTTCTTCATCTGCAAAATGGGGGCAATCCTGGCTGCTTCACAGGAGATGGTAAGTGTACCTACCTCAAAGAGTCCTTGGGAGAATTAAATGAGTAGAGGTACGTGAGTGCCTCCAACGTAGCCAACACTCAACATATCGGCGCCATTGTTAGTATTTTGGATTGGCACACATCCTAACACGGATGGGGGCAAGACGGCAGATGAGGCGGTAACTCATTCCACCCTCCTGCGATTCCGCCTTCCTGTTCTTCCAGTTACCCACCGCTCCCCACAGAAGGACGGGAGAAGTGTGGTATGGTGGGAACAGCCATGGACTTGGACCAGAAGGTCTTGAAACTGAGTCTTTTGGCAACTTTCTGAGGCTGTGTCATCTTCAGGATGGAGATAACGATTCCTACGAAAGCTGAAATGAGCTATATGTGAACTGTAAGGCAGATTTCCCAAATTAGCATTCCACTGATGCTTTTCATCTTAAAGCAATTACTTATTAGTTATGGCAATCAGAGACGGTGTTGCTTACAGTTACTAGAAGGGAATAGTCTTAAGTTTGTAATGTTTCTTGGTTTTTCTGATTTTGAAAGCAACACATTTTATTGCAGAAAAATATTTTTCTAATTTGATGGATGAAAAATATTATCATGCTGTTTTAATTTGCATTTCTTTGCTTTTACTAAGATGTATTCTGATTTACTGAGATTGAACACATCCTTGATGGCCTTTTCATTATATGTGGGCTCTTTACATGTGAAGGATATTAATTTGTAATATTTTGCCTATCGTAAATGATAAGAATATTTTCCCAACTTGCTATTAACCTTTTGATTTTGTTCATATACCTAAACTTTTAATGCTTATATCGCCAAATCTATCGGCATTTTCTGTTGGGACTTATCCAGTGAAATGCTTTCCTTGCTGTTCAGAAATCAGTTTCATATTCATAGTATAAATATCCATTTATACCCTTGTCCTTTCATTTATTTATACATAATGCTTAATCCACTTGGACTTTATTTTGTTATACAAAGAGAAGTTTAGTTGCTACTTTAATTATTTTTCCCAAATGGCCAACTGAATTCTCCTAGTATAATTTACACAAATGACCTTTCCTTTCCCCTATGCGTTTATGACTGCCATAGCTATCACGCAAGTAAAACACTGTGGCGAAGCGTGTGGGCAAGCCAGACTGCTTAAGTTTGCAGCCCTACTTACTAGTCATTTCACGTTGGGCTATTTATGTAACATCTGGGTGCCTGGTTTCCTCATCTGTAAAATGGGGATAAGAATCATAGGCCCTAACCTTACGGGGCTGTCGTGAACATAATGGCTGCTCGGTAAACATCTGCGGTTATTTTGTGACATTCGTGTCTATACCATGTGGATTCCCAGGTCCGGGTTTCAGGTGTTTCTGTCCTTAGGCTGTTTTCAGTGGTGTGTTTCAGTAGATGTTCTAGTATTTACCAGGACAAGTCCTCCCGTGGTGCATCTGTTACTTTCACAGTTCTCGTAGCTTCCAACCTGTTCCCGTTGTATTCACTGGGCCTGGTCTGCCATTTACGTACAGCCCAGGTAAGGCGTTAGTTTGGGGAAGGCAATACCTGATTTGGTAAGGGGCTCACGAGGTCTCGGTGACTAGGAGAGGAGAGTGGTGCGCAGGGCCGTGGGTGACATCAGAGAGCAGTGGGAAGAGGAGGGACAGGCGGCGAAGAGGAGAGAAGCAGGGCAAAGGGGAGAAAGGGCGGAAAGGGGCAGACGAGAGAAGCTGCTAGGCGAAAACCCAGGTGACCCGCGCTCTCAGACCCGGCGCTGGGCGTGGCGAGGGGCTCCAGGAGGCCTGGGTTTCGGGGTCTAGGTAAGGAGAGGGTCCCGAACCTCTGCTGCCTCCGGCTGTGGCGCAAGATCAGGGGAGCCACCTAACTCGGGCAAGAGAGCGAGCGGGGGTTCGGGGAAGAAAGGCCAGTTGGGCGCGAAGCGGGAGGCGCGGAGGGCGCCGAGGCCGGCGGGGCCGGGTGTGGCTGCGTGCGCAGAAGAGCGTGCGTGAGACGCAACACGCAGGCCCGGGGGTATAGCTCAGGGGTAGAGCATTTGACTGCAGATCAAGAGGTCCCCGGTTCAAATCCGGGTGCCCCCTGTGTGTGCCGTGTGTTTTATCCCGCGTCCTGGCTGCAACGTGGAGCTGAAAGCAACCACCGGCGTCCTTTCTTGCCCAGCTCCCAGAGCTCCGGACCAGAGAGAAACACGGAGCCGATCCTTTGGGGGAGGGGGCCGGGCTCTGGGGTCACAGGCAACGCCCACCAGCGAGGTCGGCCTTGCGGAGGCCAAGGTCTACCCCAGCCCGGAAGTAGAACGCAAACTATGTTTCTAAGTTTATGTTTTCTAGTAGGCACTTTAAATAAAGCAAAAAAGGGCCCGATGGGGGGAAGGGGGTCACAAGGAAGTCCCGGGGTCGCCAGGTGGCTGTAGATAACTGTACTGTGTTGTATATTTGGGAGTTGCTAAGAGAGTAGATCTTAAAAGTTGCCATCACAAGGAAAAATATATATAACTGATGGATGTGAACTAGACTTACGAGGGTGGTCATTTCTCAATTCCAACATATAATGTGGTGTGTCAATTATATCTCAACAAAAGTGAGAACTTTTTAAAAATATAAAGTGAAAATCAGCGACACTAAGTGCCATATGTTTAATGCAATATATCCAAAACGTTATCATTTCAACATGTAATCAATGTATAGGGGTGCCTGGGTGGCTCAGGCAGTGGAGCGTGGGACTTCAGGTCATGATCTCTCAGCCCATGAGTTCGAGCCCCGCGTCGGGCTCTGTGCTGACGGTTCAGAGCCTGGAGCCTGCTTCCGATTCTCTCTCTTTCTCTCTCTCTCTGCCTCTCCCCCTCTCATGCTCTGTTCTCTCAAAAATGAATAAACGTTAAAAAAATTTTTTTTTAAATTATAAATGAGATACTTCATGTTTTGTGGGATTTGGGGACTCTTTGAAATCTGGTGTGCAGTTTCCTCCAAGGCACCCTTTGATCAGAACCAGCCACCTGTATGTAGATGGTGGGCAGCTCCTGAGCGGGGGAAGCCTCCAGCTGCTTCTAGCAGTTTGGAGGGGATAGGTGGGTGTGCTGGTGAGGGTACAGAGAGGCTCCTCTGCTCCCCACAGTGCGGTGGGCTGCTCCCCCAATTACAGAGAAGAGACCCCGGTAGTAGGCAGGCGGCTCTGGGAAGGTGGAGGAAACCCACAGATTTCCAGGTCCCTGGACAGCCACCTTCAATTTTCTCTGCAGACCCTCGTACATTTAATGAAAATGCTTTAATAAGGGTGCTAAGGCAACTGGGAAGCTCGGGGCAAAATACGCTAATTAGAGTATTCTTGGTGCTAATTTCTTTGTGTGTGTGTGTATGTGTGTGTGTGTGTGTGTGTGTGTGTGTGTGTGTATTGCCATATGTAAATATTTTAGTCACAAAATTTTCATAGTGCCTGTCTTTTTGCATCCATTCAAGGTACATTTCTTCCACACAGCATTTAGAAGACAGATATTGCCACAAAAATATTTAGAAGACAAAACTCTTCAGATGAGTGTGAGGTAGGGGTCTGAGTAAAGTGGGGGTTAACTCTCGTTGTGTCATTTACTCTGTCAGGTGGGGCAAGTTGCCTTGATCTCCTGTGTCATCGTCATCCGTGACGAGGATGCTGATGGGGGGGGGGGAGGGGCGACAGCACGGGCACAAACGGTTTTTAAATGGTATAGACCTATCTAGATCCCTATCTACCTCTGTGTATATAAAGCTCTTAGAATAGTTTATCTGGCACACTAGAAGTGTTCAGTAAACATTAGGTCCGGTTCCACAGGGGTCTTGGGTGTGGTACCCAAGTGAGAAGTCCTGAGCAAGGTAGCTTATTCTAGCAGGGAGTATAGCTCAGGGGCAAGTTGCCTGACTGCAGATTGTAAGGTCCCTGGTTCAAGTCCAGGTGTCCCTGGTCCTTTACAATTATCCCAATTATCACTGCTGTCACACCATGACATTCCTGAGAGCTTTGAGGCTCTGTCCCATCTGGGGGGACAAGTCCACCCCCTGTGGAGAGGAATGGTTGCCGGCAAGGAATGCCATTATTTATATAAAACTAAATTACGTGAGAAAAGTAAGGGTGATACAGTGCGTCGGTCACACCACCATTTGTGTTTATCAAAAAAATCCGAGAGAGCCTATGGGTTAATTACATGTACAGACCGGGGAAGACTGTAAAAGAAACTGCTAGCATGGCTTTCCTCCAAGCACCAGGAGCGGGAGGCTTGTCAGATGAGTACGAGGGAGAATTTTCACCGCGTGCCTTTTTTCTCATTTTATTCTTTAAATCTATTTATTTTTAAGATCTTATTTTTTTTTTTAGTTTCAGGATCACAGCAAAATTGAGAGGAAGGGGCAGAAATTTCCCATATACTCCCGCCTCCCCACCCCCCACCAGCACACAGCCTCCCCGCTGCTAACATCCCGCACCGGAGTGGGGCATCTGGTACCGGGATGAGCACACAGGGACACAACACAATCACCCAAGGGCACGGTGGCCCCGAGGGTTCAGTCTGGCTGTCGTCCACGGGTTTGGACAAATGTACCACGACATGTATCCATTACTACAGGATCACACGGAGTACTTTCACACACACCCCCGCCCACCCCCGGAAAAAATCCTCTGTGCTCTGCCTGATTAATCTCTCTCCTCATCCCTGACCCCCCTGGCAACCGCTGAACTTTTTACCATCTCCATAGCTTTGCCTTTTCTGGAAAGCCGTACGGGATGTACCCTTTCCGGATTGGCTTCTTCGGTTAGTACTAGGCATCGAAGCTTTCTCCACGTCTTTCCGTGGCTTGTTAGCTCATTTCGTCTCGGCACTGACATTTCGTGACCTGGGCACGTGGGACAGTGCCTTTCCACGCATACTTTTTTGTGCCTTTTGTACATCGTGTCATGTGAATCCTGTGACTTCAGTATTTACCTTTCAAAAGTACAATCTACAGGGGCGCCTGGGTGGCTCAGTCGGTTGAGCGTCCGACTTCAGCTCAGGTCACGATCTCACGGTTCGTGAGTTCAAGCCCCGCCTCAGACTCTGGGCTGATGGCTCAGAGCCTGGAGCCTGCTTCCGATTCTGTGTCTCCCTCTCTCTCTGCCCCTCCCCCATTCATGCTCTGTCTCTCTCTGTCTCAAAAATAAATAAACATTAAAAAAAAAAAAATTTTTTTTTTTAAAAAGTACAATCTACAGTTTTATTTTTTTACTGTTTATTTATTTTGAGAGAGAGAGCTAGCGGGTGAGGGGCAGAGAGAAAGGGAGGGAGGGAGAATCCCGAACAGGCCCTCTGCCGGCAGCGCAGAGCCTGAAGCCGGGCTCCATCTCACGAGCTGCGAGATCATGACCTGAGCTGAAATCAAGATTCGGCCGCTTAGCCACCTGAGCCACACAGGTGCCCCCACTATAATTTACAGTTTTCAAACAAATGAGGTCTCACCCACCAAGATTGGAGGGGAACCCAGCATGGGTCCGTTTGAATGTCCTGCTCTGTTCCGTGTTTTGCCAGAATCTCCAGCGTGGAAAGTCTGTACTGAGGCCCACTCCTCAGCCAGGTCGGCCCCAGCCATTTCCAGGCAAGAAGCTTCTGTGGGACTCCCCTCCATCGGGCCTGAGCCCTGGTCCTTCGAGGGTCTCCAGGAGTCCTCTCCAAAGACTCCGTGTTCTCTTGGGAGTCAAGCTCCTCCACAACCCGAACCTGTCCTTCCCAGCCTGGCAAGTTCCAGCCGACGCTTGTCCAGTGGGGGCCACCCCCCTCCACCTTGCAGACACAAGTCAGCCTCTGTGATGGGGCTCGATGCCTCCTTAAAGGCGGCCCGCCCAGCCTGGCAGTCTCGGTTTGCTCGCGCAGACGCACGCAAACACACACCCTCACACTCACCCCCACGGGAAACAAGGAAATTCCCCAAGACTGATAGCATGTCACGTGGACAGAGCCAAAGGTGGGACAATTGGAGGACCCAAAAGAAAAACGAGCGTAACTGATTGAGACACATAAAATGTGCATTTAAGAATCCATTCATTCTCGTTTCTGTTTCTGTCTCTGTGGAGAACCCTGGCCCAGACACGGGATGATGGATGCCACTACGTTTGTATATACTTGAGATGTTCCAGAATAAAAATTTAAAAATTCCTTGCCCATGGATAAGCGTTTTTGAATATAACAGAAGGAAATGATGCCCCCCCCAATGAAAAAAACAATACAATTTTTCATTTTCTGGTTCCGGTTAGGGTTTGTATCTGACATTAATAAGCCGTGCGTTGGCGTGTGAGGGGGACAATGTTCTTTATTCCTCTTAGCGCCAGGGAGATAGGCCGACTTCTCAAAAGGAACTTCGCTGACAAGCAGGGAGAAACAAAGACGCCCGCTCATAGAACCAGTCGCTATGGTTTTGGGCTCCTTTAACATCAGGAGCATCGCTAGCGACAGAGGGCGAGGTGACAAGTGTACAGGGCACGTTCATGAGCCTTGGCTACTCTGTGCCCCCCGCCCCAGCTGGGGCCCCGCCTCGGGGATTGGGTAAATGACTCATCTCGCCCAGAGATTAGGGGAAAGTGCTTCCCTCCAACTCCCGGGACCCCCTCCCCCTTTTGTTTATATTTGGGATGGTGATACCCCTGAAACTTGAAGATAATATTGGCCCGTGGGAGTAAAACTAGAATCGGCAAAAAAATGGATAGGACTGGCCATCAGCGGAAATGACCCAGAGAGTTGTGTTTATGGGAAGATCATTCAAAGTGACTTCTCCAGGCAGCGGCACTTAAGTGCAGCACAGGGGAAGTTGTGCGGGGCCCCAGTGTTGGATGACTAAATTTCTGTCATTCAACAGGACGGGACACAAAAGAGAGATCGAGTTGCTTCACGGAAAAATGAAGTCATGGATCCTCTAGCCCTCGATTTGTGGACCCAGGTTGATACACAGAGGTCACAAGATTGATTCAGAAGCAGGTCACAGAGTTGAGAGACTAGACGGAGAAGGGGGGGGTGCGTGTGGTCAGGAGAGGGGGTGACAGGACGCAGCGACCTAGTACAAGTCACTGAGGACGCACCGAGATTCCCACTTTGGAGGATGTGGCCTCTAGAGAAGGGACAGTACTTTGGAACCGGAATAAGTCGTGAAAATGTTCCATGGCCTGAGGGAAGAAAACCCTCAGGAACATTCGATTCCACTTGCTCTGACTGCATATCTTCACTGAGCAACCTTCTGAGAGCTAATCTGGTTTCCCGGGTAACCTGGAGGGCATTCTGGCTCATCCGGTGTCTGTCTGGGAGAGTCTAATTAGGGGCGTCTTGAGGGCCAGGTCAAATCAGGTCTCATCTATAAATTCAGGGGTCTGGTATGCACGTCTGGGAGCCAAGCGCCATACCACACTGAAGTTCTGCCAGTTCAGGATTTCTGGACACCTGTTTCGGGGCCGACGGCGGACCCTCTGGAAGGGGCAGAGTCGACGTGGAAACCCGGCAGGACCACAGGGGAGGGACGAGAAGCGGAGAGCACAGGACAGCCACCGGCCGCGCTTGCTGAGAAGCGCCGCCGTGAGCCACGTCCTTGGAGCCTGACGTGCCCCTTTTAGGAATCAGTCCTCGGGAAACCTCGAGAAGCGGGCAACGGGTTGTGTTCACGTTCATCGAAGCCTTGTTGATAACCGTGGGAAAAAAATCATCCACTTACCAACACTCTTGACTCTTCTTTTTTTTTTTTTGAATAAAGGGAAAGTGCCACATATACACCTCATTTGGATGTGTCTGGCGTCTTGGGAGCTTGACTAGCCTCCATCCTCCTACACGGGGACCTTGAGAGCTTGTGGGGAGGTTCTAGTATGGACCGCAGCTACTCGGACGCTGTTGAGCAACGAACTGTCCTTCTGGACCGGGGAAGGCCAATCTCACTTCAGAGACATTCAAATACAATAACAGAAAAATCCCGGGGTGCCCGGGTGGCTCAGTCGATTGAGCACCTGACTCCTGGTTTTGGCTCAGGTCATGATTTCATGGTTCGTGAGTTCAAGCCCCACGTCGGGTTCTGTGCTGACGGTGCAGAGCCTGCTTGGGATTCTCTCTTTCTCCCCCTCTCTCTGCCCCCCCGTGCTCTCTCTCTTTCTCTCAAAGTAAATAAATAAACTTAGAAAAAATAATAGAAAATCCTGTCCAATAGTATAGGACAACATAACCAGGAAAGAGTCAAACAGAAACACGATGATGGCTCAGTACTAGAAAAATATATTGCCGTCCAGCTGGGGCTATTTGAGAGCAAGCATCCCGTGCCCAGTCCCGGGCCCTCCCACTGCGCCCACCCCTGGGCTTTTCCTTGCTGCAGACCAACAGGTGCTTGGTTCAAATCCAAGTGACTCTGTATCACGGGCCTTTCACTCCAGGGGAAGGGCAGCTCCTTGCTCCCCGGTAGGCCCAGCCTCCTGGAACCTAGATTTCCAACACGTAGTAAAAGACTCGAATGTTCCCCCTGTGGCATTTCTCTTGTGTTTCATGTTTACATCCTCAGCCACGCTCATTTCCCAAAGGGATAGAGGAAGTCTGCCCCAGGCTTTCTGGGTGTTTCCCTCGTGCCTAATTATTACCATCCAGATTTTATTTGTTTAGCCCAAGCTTGCTTCAAAAAAAAAAATTGAATCCGAGGCAGCTTGCAATAAAAGATATGAGAAAAATCCAGCCACTCAAACGAGTATGAAAAGGGCTGACTTACACGAGGCGGTGAAAATCATGGCGACAAAGTGGAAGGGTAGCTGTCGGGGACTGGGGGCGAGGGGCGGGGAGTTATTGCTGAATGGGGACAGGCTTTCAGTTGGGGAAGATGGAGAAGTTCAGGAAATGTTTGGGGTGCTGTGTACACGACAGTGTGCGTGTACTTAATGCCCTGAACCGTGCGCTTAAGCGTGGTTACAGTAACTCGTTTTATGTCCGGGGTCTTTTACCACAATTAAAAAAAAAAAATGTAACGTTTATTTATTTGTAAGAGAGAGAGAGACAGAGTGTGAGCAGGGGAGGGGCAGAGAGAGAGGGAGACACAGAATCCGAAGCGGGCTCCGGGCTCCGAACTGGTTACGGATAGGGCAGCCACGTAGAGATACACAGGGTGTGCATTATACGATTCCACCAATTACATAGCACCCTGCGGTCATGCAACGGGGTGACCCTAGATACTGGCTACATTTTACCCCCTTTGCCAAAAAAAAAAAAAAAAAAAAAGTAGAAACTGTGCTACACGCACGTGCGTGTGTGTGCACACAGATACGTGTGTGTGTGGAAGGGGCAAAGCTCGTCAGTTAACTACCTAATATACATTCTCCCCTCTTCCTTAGTAACAGACCCCTGATTTTTTTACCCAGCAGTTATGTCCCTCCTACAAGACCACATTTCCTGGCCTCTCTTTGGCTACGGGAGGAAATAAGGGAGAAGAAGCAATCATTGGACAAGACTTCTGGGAAAGCTTAAGAGATAGACAAACACAACATGTCCCTTTTTTTGGCCTTTACTCCTGCTTCCCACTTGGAGCATAGATGTGACGGCTGGAGCACCAGCTGCCAACTTGCACCATGGGTCAACCTTGAGGATGGGATCCACATTTCAAGAAAGGCTGCCCAGAGAGCTAAAAGGAGCCTGTGTCCCTAAAGACACCCCAGAGTGGCCATGCCGGTCCTGGTCTGCTCACCCCACACACGTCGGGTTTCCAAAAGAGAGGTGTATATGTCTAGCTTGTTTACACCACAAATCAAGATGACTCTGAAGGCTCGTGCCCTTTCCCCATCAACAACATATCAAGCCCCTAGCTCAGTTGGTCCGAATTAGTCATGAGAAGGAGGCTTTTCTAACACGGTCACTTTCTTGACCAGGAAACTCCCATCGTTATGGGCAAGCAGGTGTCCCCGAGGCCTTCCTAGATCCCCCATGACAATATAGAGCAGCCCAAGGAAAGGTCCTTCTACGCGTGCACGTTCCCGGATGCACCCAACTCTACCTGGTCCACACCCACCCCTCTGTGGAATAAAGAGAGCTCAGGGGCCACGTGCATTTGGCAGCTTCCTTGCCTATAAGTCCCCCCCAGGAACTTCCTTTCTTTCGCGCTAGGAATGCACGGTACCGTAGTGAGTGTGCACCCCTTAGCACAACAGCACTCTCATTTCTAGTCGGTTACCAGCAGCTGAACGCAGTTCCTAACCGGTGGAGTGTGAATCTTCAACCCGTTGGAAAAGGTGGTTCTACAGAGAGGTCCCATAACTATCCTAACAGAGCAGTGAAGCCATCCCTCTGTTCCGGAGAAGTTCACGGTCAACATGTCCTTGGGACTGGTGCCACTCAACGTGTTGTCCGTGAACTCGGTGTCAATGCTTATAAATTCTACAATGATCCGACGGCAGCCAGCTCTGGCGTCGTGTGGGGCTGGAGGGAGGGTCTCAAAGCCAAGTCTGTTGCACTGGTATTGAGCCATGACAGATTTTAAGAAAATAAAAATAAAGCTGAGCCTTCACTGCAGAAAGTTGGGAAGGCTTTGCTTCACTTCCTCCCCCTTGGAGACGCGTTTGTTGGCCGTGTGGAACAGAAGGCACTTGGGGATTTGGCTCGCCGCGGCAGTCAGGGCCCTCAGGTACCGGCAACAGAAGCTAGGTTGGGTCTTTAAAGTTCATTATGAATATATATCTCACTAGGGAAGAGTGGTGGAAACTGAGTCTCCGAGTTAAACTTCTAGGAGCAGTGCCCCAAAGCAAGCTGCAGAACCGGCATGAGGAAGAAACCGTCGCACCCACTGGCACGAGCCAGCAGTGGGCGTCAGCCTCTGTTTCCACCAGAAATCAGCAGGTGCGTCACAGCTGTATTGAACACGCAAGCCCGAAAGGAGGACAGGGATGCCATCCTGACCCAAGGAAGGATATTTTCTTTTTTTTAAAAAAGTCAATATTTCTTTCTGAGAGACAGAGCACCAGCAGGGGAGGGGCAGACAGAGAAGGGGGACACAGAATCCGAAGCAGGCTCCAGGCCCCGAGCTGTCAGCATAGAGCCCAACGTGGGGCTCAAACCCACGGACCATGAGACCATGATCTGGGCCAAAGTCAGACGCTCAAACAACTGAGCCATCTGGGCACTCAAATGCAGCCCCCAAATGAAAAACTATAAAGGATCAACTTGACCATATCGAAATTTAAACCTTCATATGACAAAAATTGAAAAGCTGGCAATGAACATTCTAGTCACTGTTCAATAAACAGCAGCTTACCTCTGGGCTTCACCTTCTGCCCAAATACCAAGCCAGGCACAGACTCCGTTGTCTCAGATGGAACCTTCAGTGATCTTCCAAGCTGATGCCAAGAAGGGATGGTGTCTTTTGTGAAAAGGAGGACAGTTATGGCACGAGACAGTGCATTTATCGTTGCACAGAACTAGCAATTCTCTGAGTCTGAATGAGCAGCTTGCGTGTGGAAGCGTAAGAAGTTTATTAATTACACAGCTCCTCTAGCAGGTGGGGGTATAGCTCAGTGGTAGAGCATTTGACTGCAGATCAAGAGGTCCCTGGTTCAAGTCCAGGTGCCCCCTTTGAGAGCATGCTTTTTTCCTCCTTGAACTGAAAGGACGAAACCAAGTTGTATGGACACCAAACTCTAGTTCCCTTCACAGGACGAGGCTGGTAGAGTCTACGAGCCAGCACATTTATGGCCACGTCATAGATGCAGGGGCCAGTCAGGCTCTCAGCACCACCTTGAAGACCAAGGACAAGACCGAATCTATCCCCAGTGCCCTCTCTGAGGGTCTGTTTCCCCCAGGACCACAATGGTACCAATTTCAGTAGCATCCAGGGTCCAGTCCAGAAACAAAAGCTGCCTCCATTATTTGAGCAGAGTAGTTAATAGAAATAATCATAGGAATGTAAGCTGGTGCGGCCACTCTAGAAAACAGTATGGAGGTTCCTCAAAAAACTAAACATAGAACTACCTACGACCCAGCAATTGCACTACTAGGCATTTATCCACGGGATACAGGTGTGCTGTTTCGAAGGGACACATGCACCCACATGTTTCTAGCAGCACTATCGACAAGAGCCAAAGTATGGAAAGAGACCAAATGTCCACTGATGGATGGATGGATAAAGGAGGTGTGGTCTATACATACGATGGAGTATTACTCGGCAATCAAAAAGAATGAAATCTTGCCATTTGCAACTACGAGGATGGAACTGGAGGGGATGATGCTAAGTGAAATTAGTCACTCAGAGAAAGATATCGTACGACTTCACTCATATGAGGACTTTAAGAGACAAAACAGATCAATTTAAGGGAAGAGAAACCAAAATAATACAAAAACATGGAGGGGGACAAAACATAAGAGACTCTTAAATATGAAGAACAAACAGAGGGTTTACTAGAAGGGGCAATGGGCTAAGTGGGTAAGGGGCATTAAGGAATCTACTGCTGAAATCATTGTTGCACTAGATGCTAACTAATTTGGATGTAAATTTAAAAATAAATAAATAAAATTTAAAAAATTTTAAAAATAATAATAATCGTTAACCAGTGCATCAGGATCCAAAAGCTGCTGCAGCCAAAGACCACGAGCTGGGAAGCTTAGAACAACAGAAATGTATTGTCTCACAGCCCTGGGGGCCCGGAGTCTGAAATCAAGGTGTGGGCAGGGCTGTGTCCTCTCTGAAGAGGACGGTCCTCCCTCGTGTCTTCTAGCTTTCCGTGTCCGGTGGCAGTTCTTCGAGTTCCTTGGCTTGGGGACACACCGCCGCGGTGACATGTCTCCTCGGGAGGACACAATTCAACCCACAACCACCAGAACTCCGAGAACTCGAAGACAAGAGGCCGCTATCACTCTAGGGCTGGGGGAGCAAACAGAAAAGGAGGAACTTGTTAAATCTCACAGGCTTGGGGAGGATCTCGGTGGGCCCCCGACTCAGATCTCTAAGGAGGCACTGGTGGCCCTGAAGAGTCGGGGCAAGGCTGGTCCCGTGAACGCCAAACCGCAGGTGGCAATCCCGGACGCTCCTGGGACGGACTGTCGCTGCCCGGTGACACCGACAGGAGCCCCAGCGGGCAGAACACGTGCTTCTTCCTTCTCCCACCCTCCGGGCTCCCCCGAAGAGCCCTTCAGGGGAACAATCAGGAAGCCCCCTGGCAAAGGATAAGCGTGGTTTACAGAGTCCCGGAGCCAGCATCGCAGAGCGGGGCGCAGAAAGGGGGACTTGGAACTGAGGGGCCATCATTTCCCCAATCATTTCTTCAGGCGGTTAAAAGGGTTGAATACGTGGAGATCCGAGGCCAGCAGAGGGGCCTGAGCCTGCGTCCGAGGGTAGGGCTCTGACCCCTTCTCCAGTCAGCGTGTCTTCTCCCTTTTTCAGGGTGTTCGTGCTTGGCCAGCCACTGGGCATTTTGATTCTCGGTTTGCAGGTGCTCAGCACAAAACCCACAAGACAGATGTTCCGAGAGATCCTCCCGGCTGTCGGCTGTCGGGGAATGCTGCCCAAGTTGCTGCCCTCGCCCGGGACAGAGTTGTGAGTGAAAGCTGCTGCTTCGCAGGCAGGGAGAGGAGTGAGCGGTAAAGCAGGTCTGGCCACTCAGCCAACCGTGCTGAAGAGGCACCCGGAGCCTAAGCCCTGGGTGTGGCTGTGGAGGCAAAGGGTGTTAATTGGGCCTCACTGGTATAGTGGGGGGTATAGCTCAGGGGTAGAGCATTTGACTGCAGATCAAGAGGTCCCCAGTTCAAATCTGGGTGCCCCCTAGCGTTTTGGTCACCAGGGGTGGTAAAGAAGTTCCAATTTCCTCTCCTCTTGCCGAATCTGGTTTCTGAGTTTTCCTGCAAAGGGTGCAGAAGCAGAGATCACACACACCCAAGTGGGCAGTTCTGCTCAGGTGATGTGTTTGTCCCCTCCTCCCATCTTCCCACACGCCCCTCAGCTGGTCCCCGCACTCTCCAGGGTGCACTTGGTCTCCTGGCTGAGGGCGAGGACTCTGTCCTTTGCAGGTAGCCAGAGGGAAATGTGAGATCACCCCTAAAAGGACAATATTTTGACTGTTGTGTGATTTCTCAGCAGTTGCAGAGGAAGCCAGAAGACAGCACAATAACACGTTCCGTATGTTGAGAGGGAATCACAGTCAGCTTTGAATTCTATTCCCAGCCAAACTATTCTTCAAGAACATACAAAAGCTGAGAGAGTTTCCTGCCAACAGACCCTCGCTAAGGCAAATTTTAAATATCTACTTTAGAGAAAAGAAAAATGATCCCAGAATGGGAGGTCTAAGATATAAGAAGGAATGTTAAACAAAGAAATGATAAGGTATGTAAATAAATCTAAAAATCATTGACCATTTAAAGCAATACTAAGATCAGGGGCGCCTGGGAGGCTCAGTCGGTTAAGCGTCCGACTTCAACTCAGGTCAGGATCTCACGATCTCGTGGTCTGTGAGTTTGAGCCCCGCGTCGGGCTCTGGGCTGATGGCTTGGAGCCCGCTTCGGATTCTGTGTCTCCCTCTCTCTCTGCCCCTCCCCCATTCATGCTCTGTCTCTCTTTGTCTCAAAAATAAATAAACATTAAAAAAAATTTTAAAACAATACTAAGATCTAATTTATAGTTCTTTTAAAAAGATAAAACAAAAATACTGGTTAATAATAACATATAAAGAATGGAGTCATAAGAGTTACAGTGTCTTTATGTAATTTGGGAGGAAGATAAAGATGTTGACTAACTTTAGAATTTTAAGATTTGAATACAGAAATTTCTAGTATATCATTTCAAAAGTTGTGATTTGGGGGCGCCTGGGTGGCTCAGTCGGTTAAGCTTCCAGCCTCAGCTCAGGTCATGATCTCGCAGTTTGTGGGTTTGAAGACCACCTCGGGCTCTGTGCTGACGGCCTGGAGCCTGCTTCGGATTCTGCGTCTCCCTCTCTCTCTGCCCCTCCCCCGCTTGTGCTCTGTCCCTCTCTGTCTCTCAGAAATGAATACATGTTAAAAAAAAATTGTTTTTAAGAGTGATTTTGCCAAGCAAAAGGGGATAAAAGAATGGAGGGTACATGCTACTCGTGTTGCTAACCACGCATTAATTCTAATAATTCATTTGTTGATTCTTTTAATTTCCTATGTATATACTCGTATCATCTAAGTAGTTTGGAAGTTTTATTTCCCTTGTTCCAATCCTTACTTTTTGTTTTTTTACCTTTTCATACTGACTAGGACCTCCACTATAATGTCGAATAGGATGTTGACAGCAGATATCTTGACTCATTCTGATTTCAAATGAACAGTTCTCAACATTTCACCATTAAGTACCTATTGTGAACTATACTTTTAATAAATGGTCTTTATCAAATTAAGGAATTTTCTATTTCTAGTTTAAAAGAATTTTTTTTATCATGGATTGATGTGAAATTTTATCAACCCTCCCCTTTGATCCATTGAGATAATCATACGATTTTCCTCTTTTAGTCTATTTACATAGTGAATTTCACTTATTGCTTTTTCTAAAATTAAACATACTTTGCATTTCCGATATAAATCCAACTTGGTCATGAAGTCCTACCCTTTTTATATATTTGTGAATTGGGTTAGGTAATAATTTATTTAATTTCTTATACCTATATTTTATGAGATTGGTCTATGCATTTTTTACACCATCCTCGTTGGGTTTTGGTATTAAGATTGTGCTAGTCTCACAAAAGGAGTTGTAGAATGTATCCACCTTTTCTATTCTCAGATTTTTACGTAAAAATAGTTATTGCTTATTTAAGTATGAGACAAAACTCGCCAGTAAGACCATCTCGTCTGAATTTTTTTATCAAAGGTTTCAAATAACAGTTTGAATAAAAGAACTATTTAAAAACTTAGATGACTGACTATTCAGTTTTTCTATTTTTTCTTGTGTCAGCTTTGTTAAGTTGTAGTATTTTTAAGTCCTTGATCAATTTCAGCATAGCATAGTGGCAAAGTCCTTGGACTCTTAAGGCATAATGCATGGGTTCAAATTCTGGGTTCTAACAAGAGGGGCCTTGGCGAAATTGATAAACTCTCTCAGCCTCAGTTTTGCCATATATAAAATGGGCATGATAATAGAAATGAGTACAATGATAGTGCCTAGTTTGTGGAGAGGTTACAAAAGTTAGATAAATTAATAATCTTTAAAGTACATAAAATCATGCCTGCCTCACAGTAAAGTTCTTTGTTTATGCTTATTAGATTTAAAAATTTTGTATATATTAATTTTTCATAGTGCTCAATAATCATTATTTTTAAGTCTAAAGAATCTGCAGTTTTTCTTTTTTGATTTATAATATTGCTTTATCTTTTTCTGCTATCTTCTTTTTCTTAACAGTTTCACCAGAGGTTAATCCATCTTTTCTTTTCAAAAACCAACTTTGGCCTTGTTAATCCTGTTCACTGTGTGTTCGCTTTCTATTTCATTAATTTCTGTTCTTTTATTTCTTTCTCCTCTCATAGTGCTCTTTCATCCAGTTTTTTTTTTTTAACTTCTTGAGATGGATTCTTAGTTTATTTTTAATCTTCTTTTCCAGCATATTGCTCAAAGCTATACATATTTCTCTAAATGCCAATATAGTGTCCATCAATGGATGAATCAAGAAAATGTTACACATACACAGTGGAATACTATTCAGCCATTAGAAAGAAGGAAATCCTGCCATCTGATGAAACTGGAGGGAATCGTACTAAACAAAATAAGCCAGACCAAAAAAAAAAAAAAAAAAAAAAGGTAAGTACCATATGGTATCACTTATATGTGGAATTTTTTAAAAAGTCAAACTCATAGAAACAGAGAGTAGATTGGTGGTTGCCAGGGGCTGAGGGGTGGAGGAAATGGGGGGATGTTGGTCAAAGGGTAGAAACTCTCAGTTATAAGATAAATAAGTTTCAGAGATCTAATGTACAGCATGGTGAATATAGTTAATAATACTGTACTGTATTCTTGAAAGTTGCTGAGAGTAGATCTTAAGCATCCTCTCTCTCTCTCTCTCTCTCTCACACACACACACACACACACACACACACAAAGGTAACTATCTGAGGTGATGGGTGTGTTAATTCACTTGATTGTGGTAACCATTTCACAATCTATACGTAAATCGTATCATTACTTTGTACACTTTAAATATATTATGATTCTATTTGTCAATTGTACCTCAATAAAGCTATGGGGGAAAGAAACTAAACAAAATTTTTAATTATTCATGTTTCTGCTCCCTTCTGTTCATTAATGAGAAAGGTATGTAAAAATTTTCCACTCTAATTCTAAATTTGTTTATTTCTCTTTGTTATTCTGTCAAGTTTTTGCCTTACATATTTTGAAGCTGTGTTACTAGCAGCATAAAGATTAGGAATTCTTACATCTTCCTGATAAATTCAGCCTTTGATTATTAATAACTGATCTTGTTGTCTCTAGTAACATTTTGTGTCTTTTTTTTTTTTTTTTTTTTGGTGCAAAAAGGTGATTTTATTAAAGCATGAAGACAGGACCCGTGGGCCAGAAAAGCTGCACTGGGGTTGTGCAGAGTGACTGCTTAGACACTGTGGAGTTGGGGGAGGTAAAGTCAAGAGAAAGTTTCTAAAAGGGATTTCCATATGCTAAAGAGGATTTGCAGATTACTGGAGGCCTAGCTATTGCCAAGCTAAGGTTGTTTTTCCCTCTAGCAAAGCATTATCATTAAGATAGTAGGGGGTTCCTGGAGATTAGGCTACTGATGAGCTATTTGTAACCTGATGGAGACTATAAGTTTAACCACTTGTTTTCTGTCCTTTCCTTTGTCCTTGGGCAGCCAGGAGTGCCTGAGGAATATCACATATATCCTACCTGAGGGTGGGGGGGGGGGGTCATGCTAGCTTGTGATTGGCCCTCAGCTTCCGTTATGGTTGCTCATTATATTCCTCCTGAAAAAATTTGACCCTTAAATCTTTAAGGTTGTTGAAGGTGAAAGGTCCCATCTTCTGTCGCTTCTTCCTGCTGAGTAGGGGCATAGAGATGTCCCTACCTATGGATCCACATTGGTCAGTCAGGAAATGTACAGGGGAGTTACAAAAGGCAGAGGAAGCTGAATCCAACATGGACAGTAAAGTGGTACCTCTATGGAGAAAGGTCATCTGTCACTGAGAAGTCACTGTAGTGATGGAGTCTGGGACACCGGTGGGGAAATCTGAAGTGGGTGGTCCAAGCGGGTGCTCTTTGATCCTTGAAATCCAGGGTGGGAGCAATATTTTGTGTCTTAAAGTCTATTTTGTCTGCTTTCTTTTTGTTAATATTCTGCAGTCATATATTTTTCATCCTTTTAGGTTTTAATCTTTCTGTAACCTTAGGTTGTAGTTGGTATCTTTTGTAAATAGAATATAGTTCGTCGGTTGCTTTAACCCCAATATGATAATCTTTGTCTTTTAACCTGGGGCACTAAACTTATTTACTTTTAATGTAATTGCTGATGTATTTGTATTCAAATCTACCTCCTTATTTTATGCTTTCAATTTATAGTGTTTATGTTTTTCTCCCTTTCTTTCTTTGTTTGACTGAGATTTTTATAATGCTATTATTTCCCCCTGATAGTTTGAAAAATATAAATGATGTTTCTTCTCCATATGCATAGCTATTTCTCAAAGTATATGGCTAACCAATGGCTTTACCCTCTACACAAGTAATACAAGCATCTTACAATACTTTTAATTCCATTTACTTTCCTCCCAACCTATATGCAGCTTTTGCCTTTTTCATTATTCCATAAGTTGTGTCAACCTCATTATTGTTTTTTTTAATGCAGTCAACGCTCACTTAGATGTATTCAGATATTTACTGTTTCTCTGCCTCTGTCTTCCTTCCTACATCCGTTCTTCCGTCCAAATCATCTCCCTGCTGCTTAGAATATACCGCTTAGAATTTCCTTTAGCACATGCAGACTGTGGATGAGTTCTTTCCGTTTTTATTTGTCTGAAATTGTCTTTACTTTACCTTCGACTCATGAAGGATATTTTACCTGAGTACAGAATTTTATGTTAACAGTTATGGTATTTCAGTAGATGCAATTCCACTGCTTTCTGGTTTCCATTGTTGCTCTTGAAAACTCACTGTTGTGTCTCATTGGAACTCATTGAAAGTAATGGGTCTTCTTTTCATGATGTCTGTGAGTTTCTTGTCTCTGATTTTCTGCAATTTTACTACAGTAACTCCTAAGCTGCAAAACTGTCTTAGCCTCTGTCTCCTCAAATATTCCATCTACTTCATTTTCTCTTCCAGGAGTCCATTTCAATGTACATGAGACTTTCTCATTGTATCCTCTAAATTTGTTACTCTCTATTCTGTGTTTGCTATGCTTTTCTCTCTGCATGCTTTCTAATGGACAGTTTTTCATTCCAATGTTCTAATTCACGATTTTCTCTTTGGCTGAAACTATTCACTGACAGTAACATGGACGTATTAATTGAGGTTTTTGTTTTTAAGTTTATTTATTTATTTTGATAGAGACAACCAGTGGGGAAGGGGCAGAGAGAGAGGGGGGACAGAGGATCCAAAGCCAGCTCTGTGCTGACAGCAGAAAGCCCACTGAAGGGCTCAAATTCACAAACCATGAGATCATGACCTGAGCTGAAGTCTAACACTTAAGCGACTGGGCCACGTAGGCACCCCCATTGAGATTTTAATTTTAGTTATTGATTTGTAGATATAAAATTTCTATGTTCTCATTTCATATCCTCTTAGTTATTGCTTATGCTTTCCAGCTTCCTACTGAAATTTTCAAGTTTGTCTCTTACCTTCTTGAAAACAGTAAGCATTATCTTTGTATAGTGTGTTTCTGCATGTTCTAATACAAAAGTTCCTGTGTTTAGTTCTGCGGCCTGTTCTTTCTATTGATTTTTATTGGTGGTTTTTGCCTCCTTGTGTACATAGTTATTCTTGACTGCCTACTGAACAATGTATTCAAAAATGTATTTGTAGGACTAATTTGAAGCCAGGTGGAGATGATAATATCCTTCCTTTGTTTTTTGCAGGTATTTGAGGGGCTCTAGCAGTCAGGATACCTTAAGATAATTTCAAGGCTTGAGTTTTCTGGGCCATTCGAATGACACAAAGACCAGCTACAAATTCTTGCAGGAGCTATTTTCATTCAGTTTACCTTCTAGGTGGGCCCAGACTTCTAGCCCCTGGTCCTGAGAGACTTCCAGAAGTTCACTTAGGCTCTCCCCTGCCTCTTCTGGACTGAGGCCCAAAGCAGCTTCTCATGTAGAGCTTCTCTTCCTGTTTCCCATTTGTTCTTTAAATTTTTTTTTAACATTTATTTATTTTTGACAGACAGAGCGAGACAGAGCAGGAGTGGGGGAAGGGCAGAGAGAGAGGAGGGACACAGAATCCAAAGCAGGCTCCAGGCTCTGAGCTGTCAGCACAGAGCCCGACTCGGGGCTCGAACTCACAAACGGCAAGACCGTGACCCGAGACGAAGTCCCACGCTTAATCAACCGAGCCACCCAGCTGCCCCATGTTTTGCATTTGTTCTGAATCTCCACCCATCTAACTAGTTAGTTATCTAACTAGTTAGTTCCTATCTAACCAATGAGCTCTTTGAGGCTTTTTAAGTTTTTTAATTTATTTTGACAGAGAGAGAGAGAGAGCATGCACACATGTGTAGGGGAGGGGCAGGGGGGGAGAGAGAGAATCCCAAGCAGGCTCTGCACTGTCAGCACAGAGCCCGACGTGGGGCTCAGGCTCACAGACTGCACGATCATGACCTGAGCCGAAACCAAGAGTCAGACACTTAACCAGTTGAGCCACCCTGGCGTCCCAAAGCCCTTTGAGGCTTTTAATGAGCTGTTTGGCAATATTTCCCAGCTTCTTTATTTGTCCTCCTAGGAAAGATCATTTCAAATTACTTTTCTCTTTAAGGAACGTGGAGATTGCTCTGCAAGATTCTTTTTTTAATTAATGTTTTTATTTTTTTATTTTTGAGAGAGAGAGAGACAGAGTGTGAGCTGGGAGAGGGGCAGAGAGTGTGGGAGACACAGAATCCGAAGCAGACTCCAGGCTCCGAGCTAGCAGCCCAAAGCCCGACGCGGCGCTCGAACTCACGAACGGCGAGATCATGACCTGAGCCGAAGTCGGAGGCCTAACCGACAGAGCCACCAGGCGCCCCTCTGCAGGATTCTTCATACCCATCCTGCGTTTTAAGGAGGGAGCAGGGAGGATGCAGTGGGTCTAAGGCTGTGGTGGAGACAGCACCTCTGAGAAATCCCCAGGGAGAGAACAGAGGCTCTGCTTTTGATATGTTCTCTCATCCGCACAGTCCCTCCCGGGGAGTGGGAAGATGTATGTCCATACTGAACACGTGGAGGCAGTAAGAACAAAGAGATCGCCTTCTCTCTGGAGATAACAAGGTCGAGAAAAATGAGACATTAAGAGAAGGAAAGTGATGTCCCCCCGCAGGCCACGAAGGTCAAGAGTCCCCAGGTAGGTGGGAGCGGACGGGGCCAATTTCGTCAGCCTCTTCAGTCCAATGTGATCCCAGGAGCTATTGTCTGGATGATGCTCAGGGACGGGTTCTTGGGGCTGGTCTGGGTGCAGATCCTAAATTCTCATCCCAAGACAGAGCATTAACTTAATGGAGGCAGTAATTCCATATACCTGCTTCAGTAATTTAAAAGGGAGGAGAGGGGGCACCCGGATTTGAACCGGGGACCTCTTGATCTGCAGTCAAATGCTCTACCCCTGAGCTATGCCCCCACCTGCCTATGGCTTCCCATCATCGCCTTTTCACCCAGGCACCACACTCAGGATCTCTGCACGCCTGTGTGTTGCTCTCATCAGGATGAGTGTGGTTGTTTCTGGGAACCTCACACTCATCCCAGGGAGAGCCTCCTACCGACTCCAAGCCTCGGGGAAGGTGCTCACTGTGTCACTCATTCATTCATGGACAAAGAACTTTCTAGAGGACATGGACAAGGAGGAGCCCGCTACATGAAGAAGTAGAGGAGGCCAAGGAGGAATAAGGCCAAGGGAGGAGTACGAACAAAGATTTTTGTTTTGTTTTTTAATTTTTGTTTAGTGTTCATTCATTTTTTTTTGAGAGAGAGACAGAGCCTGAGCAGGGGAGGGGCGGAGAGAGGGAGACAGCAGAATCGGAAGCAGGCTCCAGGCTCCGAGCTGTAAGTAGGTATAGAGCCCGACGCGGGGCTCGAACTCACGAACCGTGAGATCATGACCCAAGGCAAAGTTGGACGCTTCACTGACTGAGACACACAGGTGCCCCAAGAACAAAGAATGTTTTTAATAATTTTTTGTTTTTAGAAAGTGGGGGAGGGGCAGAGAAAGAGAGAGAGACAGACAGACAGACAATCTTAGGCTCCATGCTGAGTGCAGAGCCTGATGCAGGGGTCCATCCCACAACCATGGGATCATGACCTGAGCCAAAATCAACAGTCCGACACTTAGGGCGCCTAGGTGGCTCAGTCGGTTAAGAATCAGACTCCTGATATCGCCTCAGGTCATGATCTCACAGTTCGTGGGTTCGAGCCCTGCATCGGGCTCTGTGCTGACAGCACGGAGCCTGCTTGGGATTCTCTCCCTCTCTCTCTCTCTCTCTGCCCTTCCCCCACTTGCTGTCTGTCTCTCCCTGTTTCCCTCTCTCTCAAAATAAACAAACATTAAAAAGAAAAAAGAGTGGGACACTCAACTGAGCCACCCAGCACCCCCAAAAATGTTTTTAAAGAATGGGTCAGGTGTATCTGCACATCAGGGAGGCTGGAGAACGAGGTCACAAGGAAGGTGTGCCAAGAAACGTTCTGGAAGTCTAGATTCCTGCTAATGCAGTGAGGGTGCTCCCGGACACTGTCTGTGGGGGACAGCCTGTGGCACAGCATGACCAGCCGTGCCCTCATGGAACCCTCACCGCCACCCTAGAGATGAGGACAGAACAGGACCCAGACACCCGGCTGCATGAGAACTGCTGGCCTCTTCTTGACGACTTCATGGCCAAAAGTGACCTCGGCAAGGGGGCACCCGGATTTGAACCGGGGACCTCTTGATCTGCAGTCAAATGCTCTGCCCCTGAGCTATACCCCCAGGCCTGCCTCTGAGCCTTAACTGCACCTCTTGGACTGTGCAGTTGACTTGTCCCTGGACCGTGACGGCCAAGTTCCTGGAGGCGGGCAGCCTGCCCGCTGACAGCCCGGCTCTCCCTCTCGTCGCTCACTCCTGCGTTCACATCTCCACACCTACTAACCAGCTCCCGCGTGCCAGGCTGGTCCTCCCTTCGCCTCCCCACTTCCTCTTCCTCCCTGAGCTGGGGCGCTGAGGCGAGGGGTCTCTGTCCGGGTAGAAGAGCAGCTCCGGGACAGGAAGCTGGTCCCGACGCCACCCCCCGAGACGCAGAGGACCCCTTTCTCCCTTTCCACCATACGCTCACCCGCTCAGCCCCCGAAATACCGTGCGGGAATCTGGGGCACAGCTCCGGCTTCCCGCTCGAGGAGGGGTGTCCGCCGGGATCGCTTGTGAGCCCCCAGGGCATGGAAAGCCACGGCTCCCAAGACCGGAGCGAAGGCAGGTCGCTCCGTGTGGGCAGCGAGAACGGGGAGGCGGCCAGGGGAGGGGAGGGACGGTCCCCTGATCTGAAAGGCTGGGCACTGGCGGGGGACCCAGCCAAAGAAGGCTCTTCCCACCCTGCCCCCGCCCACCCGAGTCCCTATCAACCCCTCCCCGTGCCTTTCCACCCCCGGAGAAGGAGTCTTCCATAGTCTATGCCGCTCGCAGGGCTTTGGGGAAGTAGCCCTTTGGGGCCGAAATACTGAGGCAGGCCCCAGAGCCCCCGGGCTGCGGTGCGAAGTGACCGAGCACCCGAAGTGAGTCCACACGTTTGGTGCTCTCCCCCTGAGGCCGCGGGGACACCCCAAAATTGACCGCAGACCCTTCCCATCGGGTCCACCGGCCCGTTGACCCCAGGGGGTGATATTTTTAGTTCCAACTGACTGTAGGGGAAGGAGGTGGCAACCTGAGGCGGACCAAGGGGGACCTGGCCCCTGGCTAGGCGTCCTGGGGCCTGCCCCCCCCTTCTACGGAACCTCCGTGACCCCAGGCGAGCCCAGCCGGATGGGCCAGTTCCCCGGCCAGAAGGCCGGCAGTGAGGCTGCTGGCTGGCTCCCACTCCGCGTGGGTCTTCCGCCCCCCGGACTCCCTTCCCACCCCGGTGACATCGGGTGTCACGCCAGCGCCCTCTGGGAAGAAGGCTTGTTCGGACAGTTGCCCCAGAAGTGGCTCCAAGGGCCGAAAGAGCCAACGGTGTGCCCCTGGGGTTGGCAGGACAGGGAGGCGGAAGGAGCTGGCGTGGGTGCAGGGGAGAGAGGCCTCTGGTTAGGCCTGGCCCCTCGGGAGGTGGCCAGAAAGACAGACGCTATGAGGACAGTCGCGGCGGAGGCGCTGGGGAGAGGGAAGGGGCGGTTGACACTGTTTGAGTTAACTGTGCTCACTGAGAACGAAACCCCATGTAAACATGGCCAAAATGTCCAATTACTCAGGAGAGCAGGGCAGGTGGGTTCTAAGCAGTGCAGGGCCGTGCCGTTTCCAACCCGGTGACGCGAATTCTAACAGAACGGGGTCATGGCAGCCACGGGGAGAGAGGACAGGACGGGGAGGCTCCCCGACCAGTTTGTGACACAAAACGTTCAAAAGGTGGTGCTCCTGCTGCATCGTGTTGAGGAAGAAACGGGCACTTTTTACACCGTCATACCGTAAGACAGAAATATTCGGGTTCTTACGTGGAAAATTTCATAAAGCGTTTCCTGATATGTGGTATTTTCAACCATTAAAGAAAACTGGCTTCTCTCTGAGATTGAGAGCCGGGGGTGTGGCTTTGAATTAGGCAAAACCTTTCTTTCTTTCTCTTTCTTTCTTTCTTTCTCTTTCTTTCTTTCTTTCTCTCTCTCTTTCTTTCTCTTTCTTTCTTTTTCTTTCCTTCTTTCTTTCTTTCTTTCTTTCTTTCTTTCTTTCTTTTTCTTTCCTTCCTTCCTTCTTTCTTTCTTTCTCCTTTCTTTCTTTCTTTCTTTCTTTCCTTCTCTTTCTTTCTTTCTTTCTTTTCTTTTCTTTCTTTTTCTTTTAAAGATTTTATTTTTAAGGAATCTCTCCACCCAATACGGGGCTCGAACTCACAGCCCCGAGATCAAGAGTCGCACCCTCCACCGACTGAGCAAGTCAGGTGCCCCAAGTTAGGCAAAATTTTCTTAGACACGACACCAAAAGCTCACTTGATAAACTGGAATTCATCAAAATTAAGCACTTTCGGTCTTTGAAAGACACTGTTAAGAGAGTGAAACGACAAGTCACAGACCGGGAGGAAGTGTCTGCAAGCCGCGTATCTGACACAGAACTTGCGCCATTAAATACAGAGAACTTTCAAAACGGAGTCAGAAGAAAACAACCCAAATGAAAAAAAAAAAAAAAAAAAACGGACAGAAGACCTGCACAGACACCTCACCAGAGAAGACGTATGATGGCAGCGAGCACAGAAGGGTATCTTCCACATCATTGGTAATGAGGGAAATAAAAATTAAAACCACAATGAGATCGGGACGCGTGGGCGGCTGGGTCGGGGAAGCGGCCAACTCTCGATTTCGGCGCCGGTTATGACCTCACGGTTGGGAGACGGAGCCTCAAGTGAGGCTCTGCGCGGGGCGTGGGATTCTCTCTCTCCCTCCCCCTGCGCCCCCGCCCCCACGCCAGCTCGTGCTAAGAAACGACACCGACGACAACACAAGCCACGATGAGATACGACTGCGTCACATGAGAACGCACATCAGGAAGACTGAAGACTGGCCATACCGAGTGTGGGTAGAGCCTGGGCCAGCCACCAACAGCAGTGGCTCAGTCGGTTGAGCGTCCGACTCTTGATTGGGCTTGGGTCACCATCCCAGGGTGGCGCGCTCGAGCCCCGCCGCAGGCTCTGTGGCGAGCGTGGGGTCTGGGTGGGATCCTGCCTGCGCGGCCTCCAGGATGCTTCCTCGCCGGCCCGATGGCCCGGGCCTCGGCTCCTCTGCTCTCTGCTTGTGCATCCGTGGTGATGAGCCTCCCCCATCCCTGGTCCCGCAGTGCCTTGACCTCGGCTCCCCCGCGGCCGGAGGACACACAGCTGGGACCCACACGCAGAAGCTGGAACTCTGGAGGCCCCGTCCTCACTCACCGCCATCTCTAACCCTCCCCTGCACGGCGTCCGCCCTCCTCCCTGCGCCCTTCTCCTTCCCTCTCCCCCCACTGTTCAGCTCTTCTCACCTCCCTCCGGCCTCCTACCCAACACAGAGGCCATGCTTCGCCACCGGTCGGCTTCCCTGGTCTGCTGGGGTCCCAGGGAGGGTGGGACCGTGGGGACCAAGGCCGCTGTGAGCACCAGGTTCTGGGGGAGCCTGTACCAGCCGTGCTTTTTATTCTCCGTACAGGCCGATCTCACTGTCTTGCGCTCTGCTTTCTTGTGCTTCACAGATCCTGTCTTTTACAAATGGAAGGTTCAGGACCTCCGCGGAGGACGTCACTGCGGACGCGGTGGAAACGGCAAGAGAACTGGGATCAGAAGTGGAGCCTGAAGAGGGGACGGGGTCGCCGCCATCTCAGGATGAAACCTGGACGGACGAGGAGGAGCAAAGAGAGCGGCTTCCTGAGGTGGCATCTCCTCCCGGTGGAGATGTGGCACGTGGCCACCTAAAGACCCTGTTTCCGGGCCTCCCCTGCAAGCAGAAGCGGTGTGTGGCTGGTCATCAGTGCGATGTGACAGGCTCTGCGTCCACAGCTACGTGACACGGGGCAATGCACTGCCCTGCGCCTTGGTCTCTTTATCTATAATGTGAGTAAACAAAAGGTTGTAATGAGGCTTCACCTGGTCGGTACCGATAAAATACATTGTAAGTACTAAATATGTGCTTATTAAATAAGAAGTAAATAGGGGCACCTGGCTGGCTCAGTCGGTTGAGCATCCGACTTCGGCTCAGGTCATGATCTCATGGTTCATGGGTTCGAGCCCCGTGTCTGGCTCTGTGCTGACAGCTCGGAGCCTGGAGCCCGCTTCGGATTCTGTCTTCCTCTCTCTCTGCCCCTCCCTGCTCACACTCTATCTCTCTCTCTCTCTCTCAAAAATAAATAAACATTAAAAAAATTGGGGGGGAATGCAAGCTAGTGCAGCTACTCTGGAAAACAGTTTGGAGGTTCCTCAAAAAAACTAAAAATAGAACTACCCTGGGGCGCCTGGCTGGCTCAGTCAGTTGAGCATCCAACTTTGGCTCAGGTCATGATCTCACGGTTCGTGAGTTCAAGCCCTGCGTTGGGCTCTGTGGTGACAGCTCAGAGACTGGAGCCTGCTTCCGATTCTGTGTCTCCCTCTCTCTCTGTCCCTCTCCCCCTCACGCTCTCTTTCTCTCAAAAATAAATAAACGTTAAAAAAAATTAAAAAAAAAAAAAAGAACTACCCTACAACCCAACTACCCTACGACCCAGCAATTGCACTACCAGGCATTTATCCACGGGATACAGGTGTGCTGTTTCGAAGGGACACATGCACCCCCATGTTTCTAGCAGCACTATCGACAAGAGCCAAAGTATGGAAAGAGACCAAATGTCCACTGATGGATGGATGGATAAAGGAGGTGTGGTCTATACATACGATGGAGTATTATTCGGCAATCAAAAAGAATGAAATCTGGGGCACCTGGGTGGCTTGGTCGGTTAAGCGCCTGACTTCAGCTCAGGTCATGATCTCATGGTCCGTGAGTTCGAGCCCCACGTCGGGCTCTGTGCTGACAGCTCAGAGCCTGGAGCCTGTTTCAGATTCTGTGTCTCCCTCTCTCTCTGCCCCTCCCCTGTTCATGCTCTGTCTCTCTCTGTCTCAAAAATAAATAAATGTTAAAAAAAAAAAAAAAAATTAAAAAAAAAAAAAAAAAAAAAAAGAATGAAATCTTGCCATTTGCAACTACGTGGATGGCACTGGAGGGTCTTACGCTAAGTGAAATTAGTCAGAGAAAGACAAAAATCATACGACTTCAGGCATATGCGGACAAAACAGACGAACGTAAGGGAAGGGAAACAAAAATAATAGAAAAACAGGGAGGGGGACAAAACAGAAGAGACTCTTAAATATGGAGAACAAGCAGGGTTAGTGGAGGGGTTGTAGGAGGGGGGATGGGCTAAACGGGGAAGGGGCTTTAAGGAATCTAGTCCTGAAATCATTGTTTCACTGTATGCTAACTTGGATGTAAATTTTTTTAAAAAGTAAAACTAAAAGAAATTTTTTTTTTCAAGCAATAAATCAACGTTGACCTTAAAGGGCAAGAACACCGCCCGCCTTCTTGCTTCCTTCTTACTGGCTACAGACACGGGAGTGAGCCGTCTTGAACCACGGCAACAAGCCACATCTGAGGAAGGATAGAGCAACGAACTGGAAGCAGCCTGGGCCTGTGACACCAAGAGCCTGTCCGGGGACAGCACCAGTCACCACTATCTTGTCTAAGTTGCTGTTTCATTACTTTGTTTTGTTTATTCAGCCCGTCACACAGCCTGCATGCCACAGTGGTGGGGAGCAAATGTCCTCGGAGGGCTAAGTGACCTCACCAAGGGCACCAGTCTCTAAGATCTCTAAGACCCAAGGTGGGCACAGGGAGTCATTCCTGCCCCTCCTTCCTGCCTCAGGCATCAGGGTAGGCTCACTTTTTGTTACATAAATGAGCGAATGGAGAACATTCCAGGCCACCGGTATCTAATGGCTATCCACACCATGCAAGGCTGAGCCAGATTCTGTCCCTAGGACTACGAGGGCTCAGTGTGTCCCCTTCTGCGGTGCCACAGTCATGCTGGGGAGACGGCCAGCAGGGCCACCAGGCTGGCTACACGACGGACCGGACCCCGGACACCAAGTTCCCACCGTGCGGCCAGCCCAGGCTCCCAGAGAGTGACGCGGGTCAAAACGCGCCCCACCTTTTCCTGAAGGTTCTTAGGACATTTTGTTAAGTGAGAAGCTGCAGGTCGGTACCCACGGCACGGCCTCCCTGTCGTTTCAACTCTGCGTCTATCCCCAGTTCCCACGTGTATGAAACTGCGTGAGAGAGGAGCCTGAAATGCCACACAGCAGAGTGACAGTGTGGGGGCCCTTGGGAGGGGTGCGGTGGGGAGGGCGGCCACCACAGAGAGCCCGTCAGCTTCACCCGCACCCTTTGCATTTCTCCGTGAGAATGTTCTCTTGTGAGAAAACATCTGCGGAGTCAAAATGCAAACGCGTGCAAAGGGTAGAGGCTGGTAGTCTCTGTTCGAGATGGCCGACCCTGGTTCTCAAATGTGGACCTGCCCGGGGTTCCCTGAGGAACCTGTGGGAACCCCGACCCCACCCAGACGTACTGAACGAGAACCACATCTGCACTTTTCCTAGGACTCCAGAGGAAGAACCTGCCTGTGGAAGCGTCCAGTAAATAAAGAGGTCTCCGGCGCCCCCGTGTTCACAGCAGAGGGTACAAAAACAGCCCCAGAGGGCAAAGCCTGTCCTGGGGGCCAGGGAGGAAACAGAGCTCTCTCCTGTGGAGTCTGGAAAAGCTTACAGAGAGGGTGGAATGCAAGAAAGTAACTGTCAAAACGGCAGGGAGTTCTCAGGCCGCAGGACAGACCCAAGTGCCCCCGAGGACCTCATTCTCCCACCTCCCCAGTGCTCACTTGAGCCCAACTCAGGAGCAAACCCCAGCACCCTGGCAGAGCTGGGGCCGGGGCCTCTGGCACAGGGGTACCTCCCTGCGAGCCGCCGCCGCCTGGAACCGTGGCTGCCGAGGCCTAGAAACAGCCTAGTCTTCCCTCAACGGCACAGAGGCCCAGCCTGGCGGCCGCGGGAGCCCCACACCACCTCCCCAGGCTCCTGGGGTGGGAGCGCTCACAGAGGCCAACGGAGAGCACGGCCTACCCGCTCTCCCACTCGCTGCTTCGTCCCGCTGCAGAGGGCCCGGGTGCTAGGCTCCCCTTTCTCATCTTACAGGAGACTCAGCATCCTGCTCAGTCTCCGCCTTCTTCCAGCTCTGAGGTCAATGTGACTTCATTCGCCTCCTCAAAGAACCTGCTTCCAAAGTCAGCCTTTCTCCCCAGTAAAATATCTGAGTCTAGAAAGCAGGGAACAGGTGTCTTGGCATGCATGACCTTGGGGTTCGGAGAGAAGGGGCCTCCAGGGTACTGTGCCCTGCTTCAACCAGAGCGGTCCCGCCTTGCCCTGGGTTATATGCTCCCAGCTGTCATTCAAATCAAGGGTTCCTCACCCCACCCCTCCCAAAAAAGGCTTTCAAAACTGCATATTGATCAGATGAACTGTGGTCATCTGAGAGAGAAAGAAAACCGAGCTACTATTGGCTCATCATTCGTTTAACTGCCCAAAGGGCCGTGCAGGGTCCCGGGGAGGGGGCCAGGACACCCGGATGTGGCCCCACCAGTCGGCAGCTCACTGCACCCTCCCCGTCTCTGTTTCTCCACACGGGGGGTGGGGGGGGGGGTGGAGAGGGGACTCCCGATACCAGAATGCCCGTACTGGTGAGGGTGGGGGCTGGGCCTGCACTCGTCTTGAGGGGACAGGCTGTGGGGGCTCTCACGCTGCTCTGCCTCCCCCTCCCCTGGGGTCCAGAGGCTTGGTGGTGGCACAGTCTAGGAGGGAGGAAAGGGGGCCTAGGCCGCATGAAGGCGGTGATGGGGCTCGCCTCCGCAGGCCCTGCAGGGAAAGGGTGCCCGCTGGAGGTTCGGAGTAGGGTCCACCCCCGTCAAGATGTGTGGAGGACAGCACTGAGCTTGGGGCGTAGCAGAGCGCCCGTGCTCCCCAGGCAGGCAGTGCTCCTGACCAGGCCAGGAAGAAGGCTCTGGTCCTGCTGCCCCCACAGGGGACAAAGTGGAATCCAAGAAAGGCAGGGAGAACCCAAAGTCACTTGGTCCAGCCACCCAACTTGCCAGATGGGGAGACAGAGGCCCGGGACGGGGAGCGAGTCCCACGTGGAGGTCAGCTCTCGGTGCGTGTACCCTGTGGCACAGGCCTACTGAGGCCCTCCCTTCCAGGCGCTCCCCTCAGCCGGAGGCCTTGCAGCACCCCGGGTCCACCTTCTGGAAGAGGAAAACCTGTGGCCAGGCAAAGGGAAGGAAGGCTCTGGGCCCCAGCCTCCCAAGGAGGAGAGAGGACAGAAAGCTAACTGCTGAGCCGCTCAAAGCAGTGGGAGGATTCAGGTGTGCAAGCTGAGACGGGAGGGGAGTGTGGAAGAGACAAAACCGGCCCAGCCGTGTCTCACACCGACACGCGAGCGCCCGCGCACTGGCTCTTCGCCCACAGCCCGAAGAACTTCATGTTCCAGGACTGAACCTCATTTTCTGGACTTGGGGCACCCCTGGAGAGCAGGCCCACAATAAACCCTTCGTGCAGCAGCTTCCTGGGAACTCACAGTGTGCCGCGAGTCCTAGAGGTGCAAGTACAAATCGGGGGCGGCCTCCGCCCACCAGAAACGAACAGGCTGGCAAGTAAATGCGTGGGTACGAGCTGCCCCTGGGGCCACGGGAAGGGCGGTGTGGCCAAGAGCAGTTGCCAACTCACATTTAGTCTCCGTGAGACCCTGGGCAAGTCTTTGAACCTCCCTGCATCGCACTGCATTCTATTAAACCGAAAAAAATGGGAATTAAGAATACCTTCTTCCTGCTTGAAGACAGCTGATCAGACGATCTCAAAGTGCTCTGGGTTCTCAAATCCAAGGGGCCCATTGGATTCAATAAAGGAATAAAGCCAAGGACTTGGGGCTTGGAAGCGCCCAGGCGCCAGCCTCTTCCCCAGGGAGACCAATGTCTCCTGGCTCCTTTTCGTGCGCTCGCGGGGCCCCTTCTGCTGTCTTCCAGGCTGCCTCACTCCTACCCTGAGAGACACGCGGCCACATCTTCAGTAGTCAGGGACACCTGAAGTACAGGTCGCCCACGCCAACATGGGTTAGTGCCATTTTGGAGAACGGTTCAAACCAGCTCCAGGCTCCTCTCCCTACCCCCAGGCCAGAGGGCATCGCTGGCCAAACCACTGGGCAAATACCGTCTCATCTCCATCGCATCTGCTTCAGGTAAGAGCAGGGCCCAGCGGCTGAAAGGATCCGGGACCCGGGCTCCTGGGTGCTCGTCCCCTCTCCTAGGGCCACACGGATCTTCTGTGATTCCCCTACCCGAGCCAGCCCTCACCCTCAGAGACCCTTCTGGAGCAGCAAGCACAACCATAACCCTCCCAACAAACCCTGCACCGTCTGCCACGGCAGAGACGTCTCAGGTGTGTCACTTAACTTCTGAGGTTTTTCAAGCCCTTTCAAGTCAATTCGTGGCTGGCATTAAGAGCCAGGAGGTCAAGCATTGGCAGACATGGGGTTCCCCCCACTACGAGTCTGAGGACCCTGCTGAAGGCAAGCAAGCCCTCTCCACCGGCACCAAGCTCCTTGTCACCCAGGGGGGCAGCCTCGGCACCCAGAAGTTCCCGTTTCTCAGCAGGTTCCCCATGTTCTCCAGCCGCCTCTGCAGCAGCCCGTACTCCTGGTCCCCAGCACGGCCCACTTGCCCTCCAGCTGGTTCCCGAACTCCGCGGCCGTCTTCTCGCAGTCCGCCAGCTTCTTCTCCGCCGTCTCTGTCCGCCTCTCCAAGCTTTGAAGCTGGCAGCCGTGGGACTCCATCCTCTCCACAATCTGAACGGCAGTCAAGGTGGCCAGAAGGAAGATCTCTGCAGACTGGATCTGGGCCTCTGGTTGGAGGCCAGTCCCCATACGCCATTCCGGCAACTAGACACAAGGAGGTGGGTCAGCCACCACGAGAGAGGTACCAGAGCCATTCCCAGCTACAGGAATGCCAGGGTCCTTTGGAATGGGGTTAACTTGTTCTGGGCGCCAGAAGACCTCACCGGTCAGACCCCCAAACAGACCCGAGCTGGCCGACTTTCCGAGACAGCAGACACCAGACACTACAGAGCCTTCATGGGAAGAATCTTGAACCAAGACCCAGGGGCAATGGAAAATGAAATAACAAAGCACTACCATCATAAATGGACAAGAGTGTAATGGATTCGAATCACGGCTCTGCCACATTAACAGTGACATTAGCTTAGGTAATTACTTAACCAAACTTTTTTTCTTCATCTGGGAACACAGCCCAGCAGAAGCCAGGAAGTGAGTGAGACAGTCAGATCCAGAAAACTTCCCAGGGGACCAATGCACACTCAGAATGCTATTTCAGCCATCGAGTGTTCTAGAGCACACCACCCCATACTCAGAGGTAAGACTCTGTTGTTCTGGCTTTGGCATCTTTAAGGCCCTCCCACTCTGACATTCAGTGGCTTGTGACTTACTGACCTGTCTGGGACATCAGGTCCCTGTGACCCAGGTGCCTTGTTGACCAGCCCCAGAGCACCCTCCGCACTAGGAGACCAGGTCCTGGCTGCCAGGAAATAGAGCTAGAAAATGTTGAAAGCCAGCCCTTAAGAGTAGTTAGAACAAAGACATATTTCAAAAACATATCCTGCATGGGCATGGTTTATCATGTATTACTAGAAGTAATAAAATAAGAAATTCAGGAATGGCTCAGTAGAGATGGCCAAGGTATAACAGAAACATTCTTGGGGCTCCTGGTGGCTCAGTCGGTTAAGCATCCGACATCGGTTCAGGTCATGATCTCACGGTTCGTGGGTTGGAGCCCCACGTCCAGCTGTGGGCTGACCGCTCAGAGCCTGGAGCCCGCTTCAGATTCTGTGTCTCCCTCTCTCTCTCTGCCCCTTCCCGACTCATGCTCTGTCTCCCTCTCTCTCTCTTTCAAAAATGAATAAACATCTAAAAAATTAAAAAAAAAATTTTTTTTAATGGAACTCTACAAACTTGACTCAGTACCTCTCCTGCCATTTGAATCCTACAAGTTTTGGGGTAGTTGTGAGGATTAAGTGCACTAAAGGTGTAGAAAATCATTCAGCGCGCGTTACTTGCCTTGGCCCGTGTTCTATTACTGAAATAGACATAAAAGGCTGTGGGCCAACAATCAGAATGTGTTAGGAACCAAAGACTGATTAGTCCAATTCTATGTGACTGAGGTTCCCCCACGACCTCCTCCAAAAAGCACTTAGCAAAATGTGCAACACGTACTAGGTACTGGTCATCAGACATCAGTACTTCCTTCTCTCTTTAGAGCGTAATTGTTCTGTCTCTGAGTCTGGCCTCTGATCAATACAAGATGTAGCCTGGTGGAGGAAGATCCGGCCTTCGCAGACTAAGGATGCACATTTTATATTCCTGTAATGCCCTGTCACAAACGTGACACCCAGGAATGTATCTAAAATCATTTCCAAGCTATTTCTACCAGGGGAGGACACCCTACCGTCAGAGACAGAGAAAAATCTCATCTTGACACCTCTTGTCACACAGACCAGGGACAGACTAAGACGAATCTGAGCCGAAACACACGGAACCAAAATTCCTCTATAATGCAGACCCCCTCCCAGTAGCAGTAGGAAGGACTTCTCGCAGCATTTTGGAAAAGAGGGAGGAGGCACTCAAATGCATCCTCACTGAAGTCAGAGTTCAGGCCTAGCGTTTTATGGGATCCCGAGAGTCAGGTGCAAGACTGTGTCACAGGAAAAAAGCGAGGGCCTAGACTGGCGTGAAAATAACCTCCCAACAGCAACTGGTCTCAGCATGGAAAAGGGGGTGACGATGGGGTGATGGTCCCTCTAAGGTGTCAGTGTTGGGGACGGGGTGGGTGGGCTGAAGGACAGGTCCAAAAGGAAAGCCCTGGAGGGTGTCTCCTGTGAGGACGTTCACGGTCCAACCGCCCAACACCCTGACCCACAGAGCTGGTCCACCAAACACCAGGGCTGGCTGGAACCTCGGAAATCTTGTGGCTACGTCCGTAGACTAGTAAACTGGGGCCAAGAAAGGAGAGGGTACTTCATCCTCAACTTCAGACACCTCCCCTTGGCCGCTGCGGCCTCAAGCGTCCCGGTCGTCATCCCTCCCCTCAGGCTGAGTCTCCCCAATTCCAGGACATCCTCCGAGAGGACCGTCCTTACCGGCCCCGGCACCCCTGCCACGGGCACCGGCACCCCTGCCACGGGCACGCGCGGAGACCTTGCGGCCCAGGGCGGCGGCGTCGCGGCGGCCCTGGCAGGCGGCGCCACTAGCCCCGTACGGGACCCGCCCCGCGGCCCAGAGCCCGCTCTTCATTGGCCAGCCCAGGAAGCTCCGCCCCCGGCCCGCGCGGGCGGCTAGTCCCCGCGGGCTGGGAGCCGGTCCCCCACTGGCTGGCCCAGGAGGCCCCGCCCCCCGCGGCGGAAGCCCCGTCTACGCGGGTACCGGGGTCTCGTGCGCGAATGCAGGCCCAGGCTCGGCCCTTCGGGAGCTGCTCGCCAGCCGGGCGGACAGACTGCGCCGTAGGGCCGACTCCCGGAAAGCTGTAAGCAGGTCATGCGCACGCACTCATTGAGTCCAACATATTTATTGAGCACCGATGAAGGCAAAGGGCCGCCACCGTCACAGTTCTGAAGGGCCTTTAAGCGCCAGGACCCCACCCTTCCTTGTTTACAAAGGAGGAAGCCGAGACCCAGAGCTAGGAGTGAGTCTAAGAGCCAAACCAAGTGCTAGTCTCCAGGACTCTGGAGCACCCCTCTGCTGCCGCACCACGCAGCATCCGTTGATTCATTTGGTGTAAAGAATGCTCCTTGAACACCGATTGAGTGCCAGGCAAACTCCCAAGGCCTTAGCTTTGGAAGAAGGGGGAGCCTGTGCCCTGCGATCACCCCGATCACCCCGGGTTCGCGCGACCACTGGAGTCCCAGTATTTACACAGGGCATTTAGCATTAGAAAGGCCTAGGAACTCGGAGCCTTGAGGCATCCCCAGGAAACACCGGAGACCAGCTCTGAGCGCTAAGGGGCAGGCTCAGAGCAGCTACCTTTACACCATATCCTGTCAGAGCCCAGTCCTGACTGGTGAGGCCCCTGGAGAGAGGGTTGGGGAGGTCAGAGCAGAGAAGCAAGAATGCACAGTAGGGAAGGGTGGCACCCCTTCTCCCAAAGCCCAGGGGAGTGTGGCTGAGCTCGCACAGACTTGTTTACTCATCCTTGCCCCAAAGGTTATGGCAATGTTCCCATCTGCCCCCAGCTCCGTTCATGATTTTGGGAGCGGCGTGAGGGCAGAGGGGGCCACAAGAAGTGGCCCAGCCAGGGACCCAGGCACCGGGAAGCAGGCCTGAATGCCGGCCATTTCACACAGTGCCAGAAAAATAAGACAACAGTCAAAACAGCTAAGGACCCATTACTCCAGTTTGAAAATCACCCAAACCAAGAGCTAGTCTCTAGGTAGCACCCACGGTGGTGTTCCTTAAGAGGCACAAGATGCTAGCTGCCCTCGATGTTTCCAGGAGGGCTGATGCTGTTCCAACTTCCACGGCTTGAACCTCCTTGCTTGAACCTCCTTGCTGTTGTAAGAATTTGTTCCGATGAAATACAAAGGGCTCCTAGGGGATGTAGCCGATGGGAATGGCTCACCTCACACTCTGCACCCAAAGGACCTTCCACTCACTCTAGAAAATAAAGGTCCTTTCTGAGGGATTCTGGCGGGGGGGGGGGGGGCTGGAATGGGACAGAGAGGGGGCCCTGAACTTGCAGGATCAAACCACACTCCCCATTTGCCCCACTGCCTCTAAATCTTTTATGACCCTGAAAACCCTAAGGTGAGGTAGGATGCGCTGGGGTCATTACCCCCTTTGACAAGTGAGGAACCTGAAATGGAAGTGGTTAAGAAAAATTCACCCAGCTCTGGCCTTTCTCTGCTACCGGCCCCAAGTTCTTGGAAACAGATCCCTCTAAAGGTGGCAAGTCAGGCCCGGCAGCCCAGAAGTCCAGGCTGACTGGCCAGCCTCACCCACACCAGGATCTTCCTGGCAGGGAAGAGCCTCCTATGGCTGGGTCTGCATCCCTCCCCTCAAAGCACCCACCCCCCTCCCAGCAAGGAGCGTGCATACCCGTTAACACTGAGACCTTGGAGGAGGCGTCATCCACTTTCGACTTGTTTCCCGCTCTCAACTAATAACCAAAATCAATCATGGACGTTGGAATACGGGGACTCACATACCTGGGAAGGCACCTGGTCTCCAGGGCAGCAGCCAAGGAATCCCTGTCAACCCCTGGCTGATGTGGAGAGCCCCCCTGCTGTCCCCACACGCAAGGTGGCAGGAGAATTCCTGCCCCTGGGGGCTCCTGGTCCCCTTTGCAACCACACACAATACTTACAAAAGCATCAGAAAAGCTCCACAAGGAGGGGGGTTGGGGAAGGTTTCAAATAACAAAAGTAGGAAATTCAAATTTCCAGTGCCCACCCTTCAAACTGTCCACTCTGCTGTGACCTCTGTGTACAATAACAAAACTGCAGGCCCTCGGTGTCTCCGTCGCTCCCTACCTGCAAGGGCCACTGTCTCCAGTCCCCCCGCCCGCCTCCCGTACCTGCCAAAGGCTCTCACCGAAACTGGGCATCCTCTAAACCTTCGAGGGTCCTTTCTAAGTCAGGAATGTAGAAAAGGCAGCAAAGAATGACAAACTTAGGAAACTTAGGAAATTCAGGCATCTGGCCACACACAGACGGTCACCAAAAAGGCCACCGCTTCCCATCTGAATGAAAAACGAAAACAAACAAAAAACCTCTCCAAAGCTTCCCAGAATGAGGAACCGGTGTCAGGCACCAGGGGAAAGGCCTGAAGGCGGACAGAAGTCCCGCTGGGGGTGCCCAGGAGAGCAGAGGGCCCCCCCACCCCCAGGGCTCCTGCCGGGTCAGCCCTCCTCAGCGTGGCTGGGCCTGGGCCGGGGTGGACTCCCCACGACGGCAGAGGGAGCGGGAAAGTGCGGGCCCGCCTGGCCCCGGGCGTGAGTCTGCATGTGGACAGACAGGTGGTGGTTGCGGTTGAAGGCCCGGCCACACTGAGGGCACTGGTAGGGCCGCTCGCCGGTGTGGATGCGCTGGTGGCGGAAGAGGTCGGACGGCCGGCGGAAGGCCTTGCCGCAGTAGGGACAGGTGGGCCAGCCCTGACTGTCGCCCGTGTGCAGGCGCTGGTGCAGCAGCAGGCTCTTCCGCTGCTGGAAGAAGCGCAGGCACTCGCTGCAGTGATATACCTTGGTGGCCGCCGGCCTCCGTCCCATGAACGGACGGCCTGCCAGCGAGCGGCGCGCTCCGGGATCGTCGGGGAGCCAGCGGATGACGGGGCCCGGCACCACCACCTCCCCCGGCTCCAGTGTGGAGTGGTCCTCCCCCCAGCCGGTGGGCGAGCTCCCCGGGGCCTCCCGGTGCTCCTCCTCCACGTGGCTCCGCTGGTGAATGGTCAGGTTGATCTTCAGGCGGAAACTCTGCCCGCAGTCGGGGCAGGGGAAGGTCCGCTCGCGGCGTCGAGGGAGGATGCGGGGTGGCTCCCCGGCGGCCCCTCCGGCCCGCGGGTCCCCCGCCCGCACCCGCGGCACCCCGGAGGCATGAAGCCGCCCAGGGCCCCCAGTCCTGCTCCTGGGCCTTTTGGGCATTCGACACACGGTCTGGCTCCGGGACTCCCCCAGGAAGAGCTGCTCAGGCGTCATCTCGTCCTCAGACTGTGCTTCTGTCTTGATGACCACACCACCACCACCTGGACAGAGGAATCTCCACTGGTTTCAAGTGGGCCACACTGGCCCCCACCCAGGCCACTCGACCCGGTGCTGGCCTCCAGGCACATCTCTGGCCACATCTGCACCCATCCTGCACCTACTTGCACAGAGTCCTTTCTCCTCCACGAGCTCACAGCACAGATCAGGGACTCTGTTCGCTTGGCCCTAGCAAGCAGGCATTGCCTCCTAACATCATCCAGTCTGTTTACTGTCACGTAGCCCAGAGGCTCCGATGGCCCATCCTGGGAGGCCAAGCTAAGGACATCAGGAGAGAGGAGACAGAGCCGCAAAACCAGGACCCGGGAGGTCAGACGGAATGAAAGACGATAGGTAGGTGGGGGCAGGGGAGACTGTGGACCCCGAGATACATTGGCCATGCAGGGTCCCCAAGAGTTCTGACAACTTTAGTTCCCGTCTATGAAGGACAGTGAACCCTGGGGCAGCCAGACTAAGTAAGAAGCCTCAGGCCTGAAAGTGGTGGATGTCGTAGCCACACCCTGAGCTACTCATCGACATAACAAATCTACACTGAGCAACCGCCACCTGCCTGCCGCCATGCTCTCCAGTGACAGGCAGGAGGCGCGAGGACCTGGGCTTCCTGGCTGGGCCTCAGTGTGGGTCACCCTGGACTCTGAGGCGGGACTGAGGCATAGGAACTGCCAGAACAGAGGAGAGAAGGGAGACCTGAAGCAGCACAGCGGTCGCAGCAACAGCCCTCAGGGGTCCCTGATGCTGGGAAGGAAGGTTCCGGCCACAAGCCCTGCTGGAACGCTGCATTCTTCCCAATCCTTTACCTGCCGCTCCCTTCTGAGCTTCTCTGGAATCAGCCCCAACTACTGGCTTCTCTGACCTCCCCCAGCGCCCCGGAGCTCAGCTGAGGCTCCAAAGCTGACAGCGAACCTTACCCTGGGCCCTTTAAGACGAAACCTTTAGCCCTTTCTGAGAAACGTCCAAGGTCTAGGACAAGAGGGATTTCTATTCTTGCTGAAGCATGAACTGAAACCACACCCCGGCAGGCTGCAGTGAACCCTTAACTGCAGAACCTCCTGATGTCAGGACCTTGCAGCTCCCTGCCTGATGCAGCTTCCTGGTGACCCGCACAGATAATTCCTGACAGAACTTTATTTCTGTACTAGAAATGGCCCAACTGTGGGTCTCAGGCCCTATTCCCTGTGAAGGCCAAGGGTCCCAGATCTCTTGGTTTGAAGCCCATCCCCAGCTTGGACTCCCACCATGCCACCACCCCGAGGTGGGCCCAAATCTCACCTCTGCTCCCACCAAAGCAGGTACCAGGGTGGAACCAGGTGAGAACCGGATCGCTTTCTATTAGGGCAGAAAACCACCCCAAAGCCAGAATGGGCAACAATTGCTCTCTTTTTTCCTGCTCATCAGGTCGTAAGCCTGGTTTTACGGACTCGAGGCCAGGGAACGAAATTTAAGTCACAGGCCACCACATACAAACCGGGAGACATTGGAAGCTGTGAGCCTGGACCACTTCCCAGGGCTGCTGGGAGGCCGTTCTGTCGCCAGACTGCAGACCGGGTGCACACAGCTTGTTTTCAAGCAGCACCTTTCCACCAGGTCACATGTAATGGGGGGAAACCAGGACCTACGTGGTCTGGGTTGCCAGAGCCCCAGGGCACCAGTACCCGGGGATGAGGAAGGGACCCCTCAGGAGGAAGCCCCTCACCAGGTCCCACTTCGCCACCTCCCACCCCACTCCCAAGGGCCCCCAAGATCCTCCGAGGCTCTGCTGTGGCCACGGGGCCTCTCCCTTCACTCACCTGGCCCCCTGCTGGGCAGGCTGTCCCTGGGAGGGGAGGCTGGAGATTCCCCACCTGAAGATTCTTCCTCCTGTTTAACCGACGCTGGTGGACCTGTGAGAGAGAGTCCGTGAGGGCCTTTCCCAACAGCGGGCCCTTGATGGACAGCACAGGTATCTCTAAGCAGCCCCCAGACATGTTCGAACGCCTGCCAGGAAGAGGGGGCTCCAGGGCTCTGTCCGGAGGACTGCCCGATCCACCGGAGGACTGCCCACGGCACGGCCTCTGCGTCAGAGGTGAGAGGAGGGCCGAGAAGGCCATGCCCCCGGTTCCCGTCTGGGTCAGTGCTGACAACTCCCTGTCACCCAGAGGGTGTGGGGAGGCCCCTGGAGCACAGTGCCAGGTCTGCAGGGGAACAAGGACAGTGAGAAGGTCCTCCCTCTCCTTACACACTGGCCGGGAAGGAGGGACTCGGGAGAGGGAGGGAGGGTCACCTCCAACCTCAGCGAGCTCATATTCACTGGGGGAGGGTCACAGAAATGACTGGAGAGAAGGCGACCCAGCCCGGAAGAGTCAGGCCCCTGGAGGAGGAGGAGGAACGGGGGCGGGAGCTGGCAAAGAGCAGTCTGGAGGCAGAGAACAAGGCTCTGGTATGCCACACGTTATGCTACATGCCTTCTGCGTGATACTCCATTTCTGGGAATGGATGGACAGAAATGTCCTTCAAACATAAGCAGGCAGAGATCACTGCAAGGGGGGACGGAAGGCACAGAGCCCCTCACGGGCTCCAGAAAGAGGACATCTACGGAGGAATGCCCATGCCAGGGCTGTTCCAGGCATATGACACAGGTTACCCAGTTCGTGTGCCCCGTGTGCGAAGCCTGAGGAGGCCCAGCGCCTGCCCTCGTGTGCCCTTCCCCTCAGCCCAGCCAGGCCTTAGGGACCCACGCCTTTGCTCAGACCATCTTCTGCTGAAAATGCCCTCGGTTCCCAGCCAAAATCTACTCTTCCTCTAAGGCCTGCCTCAGGGGTCCCCTTTCCAGGCAGCCCGGTCCCCGCCACCCCTCCCAGCCGCCAGCTTTAGCACCCGTTCTCAGCACCGCCTGTCTGGGGCCGCCGTTGAGGTGCCGTCCGCACCGCTGCCCGGCGGCCCTCTCTCACCAGCGATGGCTCCGTCCAGGCTTCCCCTTGCTTCTGGGTCTTGCTCGTGCCTGGGGGCCCGCCCTTCTTTTGGCTCATCCTGGGCAGGGCTGACGGGGCTGAGGATGTGCTCTGGATGTGGAGGGAGGCCTGGAGAATGCAAATCAGGGATGCTAAGGACAACACAGGGATCCCCCAGGTGGCAGGAGCCTCTGAGGAACGGCTACACGCAGTCACTGGACCGGGGGGCGTCGGGTCAAACCCAGGTTATGATCATGCAGTGGGCTCCACTGACCATTAGTGGCTAAAAGAGAAGGAAAAGGGACAGCACAGTAACTCGTGCAATAGTCCCAGACAGGTCACGACACAGCAGGGCCAACGATCTGGCTTTTGGGGACTCCCAGCTCAGAACGGTACTACAGTGGCTCCCAATCACAAGTCCTACACCAGGCTGATGTATAAGGATCCCCTTGGAAGCACCCCAAGATTCTCATCACCGTGACTTCTGGGTAGGCCTAGAAAGTATGCATTTTTAAAAAAAGCTTCCGAGGGCAAAAGAGATGAACAAAGAGTTTATGGAATAAGAAATTTAAATGGCCCATGAAAACATAAAAAGATATTCGACCACACTCATAATGAGAGAGGCACCATTAAAAACACACTGTTGTACGGGGCGCCTGGGTGGCTCAGTCGGTTGAGCTTCCGACCTTGGCTCAAGTCACGATCTCATGGTTTGTGAGTTCCAGCCCCGCTGGAACTGTGCTGACAGCTCAGAGCCTGGAGGCTGCTTCAGATTCTGTGTCTCCCTCTACCCCCACTCACGCTGCGGAAAGAGGGGCACTTGGGTGGCTTAGTCAGGTGAGCATATGACTCTGGAATTCGGCTCAAGTCATGATCTCACAGTTCGTGAGTTCAGGCTCCATGTGGGGATCTGCTCTGACACCATGGAGCCTGCTTGGGATTCTCTCTTTCCCTCTCTCTGCCCCTCCCAGGCTCACTTGTGCTCTCTCAAAATACATACATACATACAATAAACATTAAAAAAAAACCACCGCGTTAAGAAATTAAAGGCATACGTAAATGTAAACATTTCATGTTCCTGGACGGGAAGACTTAATATTATGGCGTCAATACTACCAAACCGATCTATAGATTCAACACAATCTCTATTAAAGCCTCCATGATATTTTTTACAGAAATAGAAAACCCCATCACTTCTCGGCCTTTTGGCTAAGATCAAGTGTAGAAAGAGAAAAACCCACCCTAAAATTCATATGGAGTCTCAAGGGACCGCAAATAGCAACAATAATATTGAGAAGGAAGAACAAAGTTGAAAGACTTCTTGATTTCAAAACTTACTATGCAGCCTAAAGAAACAGAGAACCAAGACATAAACCTTCACATATCTGGTCAAAAGATATTTGAGAAGGGTCCCAAGACCACTCAACGGGGAAAGGACTTTTCAACAAATAGTGCTGGGAAATCGCACATCCACACGCAAAAGAATAAAGTTGGATCCTTACCTAACTCCATATACAAAAATAAACTCAAAATGGATCAAAGACCTAAATATAAGACCTAAAACACAAAACTCTTAGAAGAAAACCTAGGACAAAAGCTTCAGGACATTGGATTTGGCAATGATTTCTTGGACAGGACACCAAACGCACAGGTAACAAAAGAAAAAAAGAGACAAACAAGACTTCCTGAAAACTTTTTAAATATGTGCATCAAAACACACTATCGAGTTAAGAGGCAATCCCCAGAACAGGAGAAAATATTTGCAAGTCACATATCTGACAAGATAGTAATACCCAGAATATGTAGAGAGCTCCTAAAACTCAATAACAGATGGGGCATCTGGGTGGCTCAGTTGGCTGGGCATCCGACTTCGGCTCAGGTCATGATCTCACAGCTTGTGAGTTCAAGCCCCACATCAGGCTCTCTGCCGTCAGCATAGAGCCCGCTTGGGATCCTCTGTCCCCTCTCTCTGTGCCCCTCACCAACTGGTGTTCTCTCTCTCTCTCTCTCTCTCAAAATAAATGAATAAACTTAAAAACAAAACTTTAAAAAATTCTCAATAACAGAAAAACAAACAACCTGACTCAAAAATGGGCAAAGGACTTGAATAGGCGTTTCCCCAAAGAAGATATACGAATGGCCAATAGGCACATGAAAAGATGCCTGGAATCGCCCATCATCAGGGAAATGATGGCCACTATCAAAAAGAAACAACAGAAAATAGTAACTGTTGGTAGGAACATGGAAAAACTGGAACCTTGGCACAATGTAGGTAAGTGTATGGTACAGTCACTATGGAAAACAGTGTGAGAGTCCTCAAAAAATTACAAATAGAATTACCATATGATCCAGCAATTCCATTTAGAAGTATACACTGAGGGGCGCCTGGGTGGCTCAGTCGGTTAAGTGTCCAGCTTCGGCTCAGGTCTGATCTCACGGTTTGTGGGTTCGAGACCCACGTCGCGCTCTGTGCGGACAGCTCAGAGCCTGGAGCCTGCTTCGGATTCTGTGTCTCCCTCTCTCTCTGACCCTTTCCCGCTCACATTTTGTGTGTCTCTCTCAAAAATAAACATTAAAAAAAATTTCTTTTAGAAGTATACACCGAAAAGAACTGAAGGCAGAGTCTCTAAGAGGTATTTGTACGTGCACGATCGTAGCAGTGTTATTCGCAATAGCTAGAACATGGAAACAACCCAAGTGTCCATCAACGGGATGAATGGCTAAGCAAAATGTGGTACACACATACAACAGAATGTTATTTAGACTTATAAAGGAAAGAAATTCTGACACAGGCTAAAACATGGGTGAACCTTACGGACATCATGCTAAGTGAAATAAGCCAGTCACAAGAAGACAAATGCGGTATGATTCCACTGATACGAGCGACTCGGAGTAGACAAAATCATAGAGACAGAAAGTAGAACGCTGGCTGCCAGGGGCTAGGGGAGGGGGACAGAAGGAGGGAGTACTGTTTAACGGGTATAGTGTTTCAGTTTTACAGTTTACAGTTTTAGAAGGTGAAGAGGGTTCTGGAGATGGGTGGAGGTGACGACTGCGTGCCATTATGAATGTATTTAATACCATCGAACAGCACACCCAAAAAAGGCAACGATGGTAAATTTTATGTTATATGTATTTGACCACAATAAGAAAAAGAGAAAAGAAAACAGAAATGAAATACTGACACACAGTACAACACGGATGAACCTTGAAAACATTATGCTAAGGGGAATAAGCCAGAGTCAAAAGACCGCAGATTCTAAGATTCCTTTTATATGAAATGTCCAGGCAGGGCAAGTGTATCGTCAGAAACATGTGTCGTCGCTCAGAGCTGGGGGAGCTGGGAAAGCGTTGGGGGTGATAGCTGCAGGGTACAGGGTTTGTGTCTGAGGTGATGAAAGTTTTATAAAATTGACTGCCGTGTTTGCTGGTTGCGCGTCTCTATGAATGTTCTAGAAACCGATGGACTGGACACTTTAAATGAGTGAGTTGCATGGGGAGTTCATTATATCTAATAAAGCTGTTATTTAAAAAAACAAAAAAAAACTATACTGACATACTTCTTACCTATTAGGTAGACAAAAATTCTACAAGGTTGACCACATTCTCTGCTAGCGGGCCAGTGGGGAAGGAGGCTCTCTTTCACAACACTGAGGGAGATGCAAATGGTAAAGCCCCACGGAGGGGTATTTGGTGGTAACTTCTGGCAAATTTACATATGCCTTTACTTCCCCTGCAGCGCAGTTCCTAGGAATCTATCCCAAAGATACACTGGCAGAAATATGAACTGCCTTAGGCACAACATAGTCCCTTCGGCATGACTTCTATCAGTAAAACACTGGAAATACCCAGAGGTCCGCCAATGGGGACTGGGTAGACGGACTATGGTGTATCACACCACAGAACATTCCACATCCACAAAAGAAAGGAGAAAGATCTCTACCTACACGTGTGAAGCGATGCCCAGGGCAGACTGTGTAAGACAGGGATGTATCTCTGTGTTACTGATCTTTTCAAAAGGAAACACCAGAAGTACCAACAAGAAACTAATACAAATCGTTATCTGTAGGGACATGGAGGGGACAACGATGGAAATAAGACTTCCCTGAATGTATCCTGTTAAACCAATTTGACTTTGCAAACATCACATGCCTTACATACTCAAATGGCTAAATCGAAAAGTAAAAAGAGCCATTTCTAAAAATCTAAAAATAAATAGAAGCAAATGAACTTAACTGTATATCAAGTTGATGTCATACCACATAGAGAAAATAATTATTTCAAGGGACCTTAAAAGGCATTATTTTGTCTGTAGGTCCCGAATGGAATGCATTCAGAAGACCAAAAGAGCTATACAAAAAAAAAAAAAAAAAAAATCTCAGGCTTTAATCAAAAGTGTAATTGTTTAACATTCCCATGTAAAAGAAAAGTGACACACAAGTATAAGATCAAAGAACATTAAATTTGAGTTAGAAATATCACTATGAACTCATGATTTTTTTTCTTTACAAAAATAGCCATTTTCTCAAAAAAAAAAAAAAAACCCACATATTTTCTGAAAAGGTTTAGAAGTAATACCAAAAATTAGCCACTACTGGCACTGATACTGTGGTCTCCAAATATCATTCATCACTGAAAGGAATTAAAACTCCATGGAGAAATTTGTATTCCAGGTCTGGGGTAGGAAATGATTCTAGAACATCTTGAATCTGAAAAGCCACTGAAGTCACACCAAAATGACCTACAACCCAACGTAAGGGGGCTGCCGTGAGCTAAAGATGGGACAATTTAAGCACAAAAAATAATGACTGCGAAGGATTGGCACATATAACATATTCAACAGTCTATGAAGTCACAATAACAACAGCAACAACGACAATGATAATAATAACGTAAAAAGCTCAAGTATTGGTCACCTTTGCAGGTTTCTAAGGCAATAGCTCTTCATTCTGAAAAATGACGAAGGAAAAGAATTCAGCATCTCTCCTGCCTGTTCTGTACAGACTGCATTTCCGGGGAACTAAAAGAGTTGATTCAGGAAATTACTCTTTACAAAAGAATTTCAGCTATTCGGTGCATAAGGAGGACAGGATTTCACCATTTTGCAACCCCTAATGGAATAACAAATCCGGGCAATCATGTTCAGTGACTACTGATGTCATCAGGTGAGCTGGTGACGGGGAGCTTTGGAAGAGCAGGGGAAGGAAAGCACTGGAAAGCCAGGCGAGGGGAGCCTCTGTGCCTCCTGACGGGCAGCGTGGAGCGCACAGCACCACCTCTGAAGTAATCCTGCCCGTAAGAGTCTGCCGGAATCCAAACAGGCCTCCCGATCTACCAGTTTATAGGAAATGCAAAAAAACGGAAGAACAATAAATGACACCAAATCCAGAATATGGGAAATAGTGGCATTTAAAAAGGTAAATGACGTGGCGCACCTGGGTGGCTCAGTCGGTTAAGTGTTAAGTGCTCGACTCTTTTTTTTTTTTTTTTTTTTTTAATGTTTATTTCTTTATGAGAAGAGAGCGCAGGAACGGGGGGGAGGCTCGAACTCACAAACTGCAAGATCATGACCTGAGCCGAAGGTGGAAGCTTAACCGACTGTGCCACCCAGGTGGCCCAGTGAAGCGCCCCCGACTCTTGATTTCGGCTCAGGTCATGATTTCACGGTTCGGGAGGTTGAGCCCCGCATCAGGCACTGTGCTGACAGAGCCTGCTTGGGATTCTCTCTCCTCTCTCTGCCCCTTCCAGGCTCTCGTGCACACGCGCTCTCACTCTCAAAATAAATAACTTAAAAAAAAACACAAAACTATTCAAAAGATAAATGGCATTAGAAGGTCAAACAAATAAATGACGTTAAAGAGGGAGAGGTGGGGCCGGTCCATCAACTGAAGAGCGGGAGGAACAGAATGTGTAATATACACGCACCCAGCTGGGCCCAGGGACAGTGCAGAGGTGGGTGAGCCTGGAAAACAAGCTCAAAGTAAGCAGGCAGACACAGAAGGTCACACCCAGCAGGATTCCATTGACAAGAAACGTCTAGAAGAGGCAAATCTACAGAGATGGAAAGCAGGTCAGCAGCCTGGCCTCGGGCTGGGGAGCAAGCAGAGGGAACCGCTAACAACTACAGGTTCGGCTCTGGCGGACAAGAAAGTTCTAGAAACAGACGGCGGTGATGGTCACAACCGTGAATGCAGCAGAAACACGGACTGCGTCGTATACGAATGGTTTGGCAAGTTAGCTATATCTCAGTAAAGCTGCTAAATGGCGGAGGAGGAGGTGTTCCCAGGCTGTTTTACGAATTTTTTTATAAACCGAATACAACACGTGGACTTTGGTGGACTAGAAATAGAACCCGATACCTATAGGAAATATTTTGGAGACAATCGGGGAAATCACAACACGGACTTGGGAGGAGATCCTAATCTGCTGGGTGTGAGACAGTGGTATTTTGGTGTTTATGTTCAGAGAAAGGAAAGAAAGAGACGGATGGAGCCAAGGTGGCAAACTCCCGATCGTTGCTGAATGTGCTTGACCGTCATTCGGGGGGTGCGCTTGCCCTTCTCTCGACTCTACTTTCTTCATTTTATTAAAAACAAAAACAAACAAACAAACAAAAACAACCCTCCCAGAAGATTCTGACCTGCTAGAACCACGGTCCTACAGCACGACAGCTGGCCAGCTAGGGTCCCGCCCTGGCCGCCCCTCCGAGATGGGCCGTCGCCACAAAGGGAAGCCGGTGCACCACGGGCCTCGCAGCCACCGCTTAGGTCGGGGAGCAGAGGTGGGAGGCCCGTGATGCACCGGTGCCAGGAGGGTCACTGTCAGGAATAAGGCCCCACTGACACGATGCGCAGCACACGTGCGCTTTACTTTACGTCTGCCACGCAGTCCTCACAATAACCAACCACTGCCGGCCCCTGTGGCTCTAAGGCGAAAGCCCTCCCCTCCCCCCCAACAGCCTGTGACCAGGCCGGCCTAGGACAGAGCGGGCCCCGCTTTGGGTAAAGGGGCCTGTGCTCCCTTCCTGGCCTCACAGCACATCTGGAAAGCCCGTCCGGAGAGCAGGGCTCCAATTCGGTGTGCCCACCCCCCACCTCGCCCCCACTCACCAGGGCTTGGCCTCCTGGGACGTGCTGCCTCTCTCTTACTCCCCTCCTCATGACCCCACAGGCTTTCAGGACAAGGCTCCTCTCCCCTCTCCATCTGGGTTAGGATGTCCGGTTTGGAGATAGCATAATCTGCGCACAGAATGGAAGGAGAGCTGGGTCAAGACTGGACACCCGCCACCCGGCTGCCCACAGAGATGGAGAGGCACGGAGCAGAACAGAAGTCAAAGCGAAGACAGAGACTGCCCTGCCGGAGGCCAATCTGTGAACACAGATCCCCACCTACGCAGCCTTACCCAGGGACACCAGCATCTCATAGTTGCCCCGCATCACGTGCTTGTAGAGCTCCTTCTGCCACTCGTCCAGCTTGCCCCACTCCGGCTCGGAAAAATACACGGCCACGTCATCAAAGGTCACGGGCACCTGGAACCACAAGCACCACGTGCGCTCACCCACACGCTTACGGGCACGGCCCCGCGCGCTGTCCCACCCCCGGTGCCCGAGGGATACCTTGGGGACCTCCCCCTTGCTGCCCGGGGGCAGCCGCAGGATCCAGAAGTTTCTGTTTCTCAGCAGGTTCTCCATGTTCTCCAGCCGCCTCTGCAGCAGCCCGTACTCCTGCAGCAGGGTCCCCAGCACGGCCCACTTGCCCTCCAGCTGGTTCCCGAACTCCGCGGCCGTCTTCTCGCAGTCCGCCAGCTTCTTCTCGGCCGTCCCCGCCCGCCCCTCCAAGGTCAGCAAGCGGGCCAAGCAGGAGTCCACTTTCTTCTCCAAGGCCTGGATGGCAGCCACCACCGTCCACAGTGTGATCTCCGTGGAGTACAGGTAGGAGTTCTTCTCAGCAGCTGGCTGGGGTGACAGAGAAGGTGTCGAAGGGCTTTCGTCCCCTGTTTGCTTGTCCCTCTCTGGAGCCTGTCCACACGAGAAAGGGGAGATGGTGTCACAACGACACGATCAGGGGCGCCTGGGTGGCTCAGTTGGTTGAGTGTCTAACTCTTGATTTCAGCTCAGGTCATGATCTCACAGTTCAGGGGATCCAGCCCCACATAGGGCTCTGCACTGACAGTGAGGCCCCTGCTTAGGATTCTCTCTCCCTCTCTCTCCCTCTGCCCTTCGCTCTGCACCTACAGGTGCACACATTTTCTCCCGCAAAATATATAAACATTAAAAAAATATATACAATCCAATGCCTCACAGTAACACTTGCCCTGATAAAGCCCCGTCTGGGATCCTGAGGGCCAGCCAGGCAGCAGTGTGGGATGGGAGGCAGGGACATCAGTTAGGACATCAGTTAGTGTAGCCTCAGGGACACGAAACACCGGCTGGACCAAGGTGTTAGCAAGTGGGAAACAGGAGGAAAAACATGGCCAAAGGCATGGGTCTCAGGTGACTTCCACCTTGGGTCTTAGTCTCCTCTACAAATGAAGGCACAGGCTTTAAAGCACAGAGGACATGAGGTTTGCAGTGAGAGAGCCTGGGTGCAACTGGCAACTCCGCCCACTGACGTTGGGCAAGGTTTTGACACATCTTTCAACGTCAACGTCACTTCCGCATCTAGACAATGGAACAATAATAGTGCTCAGGTGGTAGGGTGCTGAGAATTAATGACACAATCTTTGTTGAAAGCACTTAGCACCGCATCATATACGCAATACGTGCATGCATGCGTGTGCCGCCCTATGTTGATTCAGCCAAGATGATAATGATCAGGATGCTGACAATGATAATGGTTCCGGGCTCAGGGACACGGCATGAAACAGTTCTCATGGGCTTTTTTCTCCCCCTCTGTCATTTCATCATCCTTCGACACCCTGGGAAAGAGCTTCTTATTTATTTATTTATTTAGAAATTTGTTTTTAATGTTTCTTTATTCTTGAGAGACAGAGACAGGGCACGAGTGGGGGAGGGGCAGAGAGAGGGAGACGCAGAATCCGAAGCAGGCTCCAGGCTCCGAACTGTCAGCGCAGAGCCCGACGCAGGGCTCGAAATCCCAGACCGCGAGATCATGACCCGCGCCGGAGCTGGACGCTCAGCCACCCAGGCGCCCCGGTGTGGAATCCACTTCCGTTCTGTGCGCAGATTATGTTATCTCTAAACCGGACATCCTAACCCAGATGGAGAGGGGACAGGAGCCTTGTCCTGAAAGCCTGTGGCGCCTCAGCTCAGCGCCTGGTGCACAAGCCTTTCCGGAGCACGTGCAATGGCCTGGCCCCGGTACACGGTGCTAAAAGCCTTGTTGGAAGGATGAACTGACCTCTTACTCCCCCAGCTCACTCCTCCTTCACGGCCAAACCACCATCAAGTCCTATCCGTTTGACTTCCAAACTTAAACCCATCCTCTTTGCTCCCTCCCTCTCCCCTGCCATCACCCGGTCCACCCAGAGAGCTGCTGCAATGCTAATTTTCCCTTCTCCTCCATACACTTTCCACAGAGTAGTCAGTAAGCATTAAAAAACAGGCTAGACCATTTTAGCCCCCTGCTCGAAACTCTTCAACAGCTTCCCAGCGTACTTAGAACAGAATCTAAGCTTCTCAGACCTCAGCCTGCCCCCCGACCTCACTTATTTACTACACTCCGGCCACCCCGGCCTCCCTGGATTCCTGGGACACATAACCCTCCTCCACGTCGGCTTTGGCTCTCCCTGCACCTCTCCGCGTCTGGCTGCCTCTCATCTTTAAGGCTCCAGCTCAAAGCCCCATGGAGACCTTCGCCGACTAACACATCTAAAATACGCCGCGGTGGGTTCCTTCTTTCACAGCACTAATAACCCGTGATGATTCTACGCATCTATCTGTGTTATGGTCTGTTTCCCCCAGAACATGAGTTCCCGAGAGTGTGTTTGTGATTCCCAGTTGTATTTCCGGCTTCTAAAAGAGCGCCTCTCTCACCGCGGATGCTCAATTAATACCTAGTGAATGAATGAAGGACTACACAATGAAACAACATTAATTAACAGTTACCGAACACCTGTCGTTGCAAAGGTGCAAGGTGGGAATGCAGAAAAAATGATGTGGCTCTTCCTTCGCCGGGAGAAAAATTCCGTACAGAAACCGTCATGATAAACGACAGTATATGATGGGCTAACAAGAGTTGGGGGCAACTCTGTCCTGTTTGGGCAGTTTCTGGGGAATCTCAGGTACTGTATGATGGCAGAGGGAAAGGAGGGAGTGGGTAGGAATGGCCAGAAAAAGTTCTGAGGCAGTGGCCCTGGGCTGGGTGGGAGCTGGTGCTGTCACCAGTGTAGTCACAAAAATGCTTTGGGGGGGGGGGGCGCGGGGTGGAGGTTGGTAACCACAGTACTCGCACCCTCATTCTCTCTCCCCTGCACTCAGGGAACCCTAAGGGAAGCACACACCAAACTCATTAAAGAAGAGGGAGAGGAAGTTTCTCCTGTAAAAGGATCCACAAAAATCAAAGTTTCAAAAAGTTCACTGAGATGCGTTAATAGAAGCTATTTATTGAGCTCTGTTTGCAAGTGGTTTTCTGGTGCGTCAAAAATAGCCAAAGGATTCTTTTCTCCGAATTGGGCATACTGCACATTATCGGCCAATACTCTAAAAGAATACAAGTAATCTAATCCAACATGCTAATCGTAGAAAAAAAAAAAAAAAATCTACCTACAATTCCTCTCCTGCGCAGCATTCAACACCTGTCTCTCAGGTAAAAGTAGAACACTGGGTACCTTCGAGGGGGCGTAATTCCAAAGTCCTGGCCGCGGCCTCGACTAGGTGAGTGACCTTGGGCGGGTCCCTTCCCTCAGACTCTGTGGCTGTCAGAACCACATGGTGCTGGGGGCTGGCGACCCTGTCCTCCGTGCGCGCCCCCGGGAAGACAATGGACGGGGGAGGGGTTGGGGGGGGGAACAGCCACTCTGTTCTAATGTGAGGCCTGTCATCTGAGGTGTTACTGGGTAGCCCGGCCTGTCCCCCGCCGTCGGGCCTCCCGGCCGGCGCCCGCCGCCCCGCCTGCCCGTTTGGGCCGCCCTGCCGGTCGGCCCGAAAGCCCGGCCCGGACGCCAGACGGGGTCGGCGGGGTGGACCGAGCGGGCGCGGGCGCGGGCGCAGGCCCGGACGGAGACGGCGGGCCAGGAGGCCGCGCGGCGGGCCAGGAGGCCACGCCGCGGGGCCGCCCCACGCCGGCCGGGCCGAGACCCTCGCGGGCCCTCGCGGCGGCGGCGGCCCCGGCCCGTCTGGGCGTCTGCGCGCCTGGGCGCTTACCCGGGCGGGCGCCGCTTCGGCCATGGCTGCTCGCGTCCCTCTCTCGGCGGCTCTCCTCGGCCTGGCCTGTCGGGCCTGGCGCAGCGCGCAGGCGGCGGCGGAGGCGGAGCGAAGCCGCCCAGCCTCGGAGCTCCTGCCGGGCGGCCGCGAGCTGCGTTCGAGCCACGTGCCCCGCCGGCCCTTTAAACAAGAGCTGTGCTCGCGGCCGGGCCCGAGGGTGCGCACAGCGCCCCCTGCAGCCCGAAGGACCGCACGCCCGCGGCCCGCGGCCTTCCGCGCGCCCACCCGGGGGAGGGCGGCCGCCCGCCCTGGCCTGGGCCGCGGCAGTGGACGCGGGCGGCGGACCTGCCGCGGGCCCCTCCAGCCCGGCTTCGGCGGGAGGGGGAGCGACCCGCGGACCCCGTGCAGGAGCAGCTTGGTGGACCCAGCCCTGGCCCCTAACCCCTCTAGGACGCTGGGGCCCCAGCGTCCCTCTTGGGAGAATCGGATCAGGTTACTAACGAAACAAGCTTTCAGGACACTAAGAAAACGTGGGAGTTTCCCTTTGTGTGGGGGAGGAAGGGCCGTCCTCAGCGGGGAATCTGAAGTGTATGCAGATTTACCATTTTAACACTTCTAATGGACCCAAAGTGACTATTAGTTTGGGTATACACGTTTTGCCCAGCGGTGGGGTAGGGTGGGACAGATAACTACTTGTTTAGTTTTCCAGAGCAAATAGAAGGCCCTCAGGAAAAAATTATTTCATTTAAAAGAAAGAAAGAAAAGAAAGAAAGAAAGAAAGAAAGAAAGAAAGAAAGAAAGAAAGAAAAGAAAAGAAAGAAGGGCAAAAAGCTCTCCCTCCCTTCCCCAACACCCACCCCCCCACCCCCCCCCACCCCCCCCCCCCCCCGGAATCCTGGGTCTCCTCCTCCTTCCCTGGGGCCTGCTTCCCCAGCAGACACTCCGTCAGTTCAGGCACGCTTTGCAGAGCTCTCTGTGTGCCACACCCAGTCTTCACTTGCCCATCAGCCACCAACTGGGGATCTTCTGTAGCTTTGGCTCCCGACTGGGTGTGCAGCAAGAGTAAATCGAACGCTAATTCAGGCCCTGACACATCTTGAGTAAACCACTCAATCTGGGACCCATTTTCCTCATCTAGTTAACCACTGAATATAAAGTAAAATGTGCTTATGCAGTTAAAGTTTTATTTTCTATCTTTTCTGCATTTCCCATTCATCCTAGTTTCTGTTCAAGTCGGAAAACAGTTCCCACTAGAAATTACTCTGCAGTTTTCTTTCTTTTTTTAGTATTTCCTGTTTTTGGAGGGAGGAAAGAAAATTATTTGCCCATATATTTGATCCAAGCAAAAGTGTGGTCAACTGACCTACAATAAAGAAACTGACTTTCTCCAAGTAAGGTGCACCCCTAGAATTTGGGGCAAGGTTAGGAAGCGTTCTTTTATTTTTATTTTTTTAGGAAGTGTTTTTTTTTAATGTTTATTTTGAGAGAGCACAAGCAGCGGAGGGAGGGAGGGAGGGAGGGAGGGAGAGAGAGAGAGAGAGAGAGAGAGAGAGAGAGAATCTGAAGCAGGCTCCAGGCTCCCATCTGTCAGTACAGAACCCAATGGGGGGCTCAAACCGGTAAACTGTGAGATCCTGACCTGAGCCGAAATCAAGAGTCAGACGCTTAATCCACTGAGCAACGCAGGTGCTACAGGAAGTGTCATTTTAATAAAAAAAATCAAGTCAATATATGGCCTCATTCATTGTGGAGATCCTTGTTGAGATAACCCAGCCTAAGAATTTGCAAATGTGTGCTGAAAAACATTAAGAGCATCCTCAGCATCTCATCAGGGGTTGGTCAGACAAATGTATTAAGGATTATAAAATCCTGGTAGGCTGTGGTCTTATAAAATAAGAATGTCCAATGCAAACAGAAAGAGTCTGGAAGATGAGTTGGAGAAGAAAACATTAGTATTTAACAAGCTCTGTTCAGGGAAGAGTGCTCTAATTTTTGACAGCCGTCTTAGATTCTTAGAAAGTTTCTGTAAGTCTGTGGTAGCCAGCCTTCAGTGTGCATCATGTTCCTCTGGTGCGCTTGTTAAGACACAGACTGCTGGGCACCTGTCTCGGAGTGTCCAAGTCTGAGGCTGGTGGGGGTGGGGGTGACCAGAATCTGGTTTTTTGTTTTTTTTTGTTTTTTTTTTTTTAGCATTTATTTATTTTTGAGACAGAGAGAGACAGAGCATGAACGGGGTCAGAGAGAGAGGGAGACACAGAATCTGAAACAGGCTCCAGGCTCTGAGCTGTCAGCACAGAGCCCGACGCGGGGCTCGAACTCATAGACTGCAAGATCATGACCTGAGCCGAAGTCGGCCGCTTAACCGGCTGAGCCACCCAGGCGCCCCCAGAATTTGTTTTTCTAACTAGCTCCCCGGTGATGCTGATTCTACTGATGTGGTGATCATACTGTGAGAACCACTGCCCTGTTTATCAGGTTCCCACAGCTGCCTCCCATTCCCATGCTCGGATTTTATAAATACATTAAACAAAAAACACAAAAACTTTACACCACGATGTGGTTTACTGGGCAGACCAGCCTGGTGTAGCTTTTTTGTATGTATGTATGTATGTATGTATGTATGTATGTATGTATGTATTTACTTACTTACTTATTTATTTAGAGAAAGGAAGAGAGAGAATCCCAAGCAGGCTCCGTGCTGTCAGCATAGAGCCCAACGTGGGGCTCAAACCCATGAACCAGGAGATCATGACCTGAGCTGAAATCAAGAGTCTGACTCTTGATTAACCAACTGAGCCACCCAGGAACCCCCTTGTGCAGCTCTAATAGAAGTTACAATTACCTGCATCCTTAATTATTAATGTTTCTGGTGAGTTTGCTCTTTTTTGGATCAGATCTCCTGGGCCTGAATACCTCTCGGTGAGCTGACAACACCGGATTTCCAAAATGGCGGCGCAGACCCTGGAGGAACTGGGGTGACTCTGCCAAGGTGTAGGTCACTCTGAAACAGTGTATCCTCAGGCCTCTCCTGCAGAAGGTGGTATCGTCAGAGGTTGAGGCCCACCACACCACCACCTAGGGTCACTCAGCGTGGGGTCAAGATACTCGAGTGCGAGCGTCCTATAGGCACGTTATGAGCCAAGGGATAGGCGCAGCTCGGAAAAAGAATTCCTGTGCCCCCCTCCACACACGCCCTATTTCCAAGCTTGTAACTTAGATTAGGAAATGGGCCCACGCAGAATTATAAAGCATTAGGAAGGGAAGTATTAGCAGAGGGAGACCAGAAGTATAACCACGCCCCCCTTCCCCCCGGGAGCCTAGTGTAGACAATACTGAGCTCCCTATTCCGGGAATACCCATTATACGGAATCGTTCAACAACCGTGGTGAGCATGTAAGTGCAAGACCCTGGTACTCAGAGCTGTAGAGTCTGGTCCCTGTCTTCAAAACGCATCACATCCTGTTGACTCTACCTTAGCGATCTCGTCCAATATCCTTGTCCGTCACTCTCTTCCCATCACAGCTGTACCGTCAGGTCTTCATTGGCTCTTGTTGGCCTCAGAAACCTTCTAACACATCCCCTTACCCCAACCAAAAAAAGAAAGAATACAAAAAAACCCACCCCACCCCACATGATGTAACTCTCATGACATTAATATTCCCAAATCACAGCTAGAATCAGTTCACCATTTTGCTCAAACTCTGAGCTCTCCATTACTAACTCAATAAAATCCAAACTCCTGAGGCTGACTGCAACCTATCTTTCCAACCACATCCCCGACTATTCCTCTTCTCACATCCCACCCTCCAGCCAAATCTTATGAATTGGTGTTTCTTTGTACATGCCCTATAATGTCTCTTTTGCTTATGTTGCTTCACCGAGAATGTCCTTCTTCCCATCCTTTTTTTTTAAGTTTACTTACTTATTTTGATAGAGCAAGCGGGGAAGGGCACAGAGAGAGAGAGAGAGAGAGAGAGAGAGAAATTCCAAGCAGGCTCCACACTGTCAGCGCAGAGCCTGACACAGGGCTCGAACTCATGAACTGTGAGAGATGACCTGAGCTGAAACCAAGAGTTGGATGCTCAACCAACTAAGCCACCCAGGCACCCCATCCTTCTTCCCATCCTTAAAGGTCCAGTCCAAAAGTCCCGTCTTATGGCACCTGGGTGGCTCAGTCGGCTAAGTGTCTGACTTTGGCTCAGGTCATGATCTTGTGGTTCGTGAGTTTGAGTCCCACGCTGGGTTCTGTGCTGATAGTGTGGAGCCTGGAGCCTCCTTCAGATTGTCTCCCTCTCTCTCTGCCCCTTCTCCGCTTGCACTCTTGTCTCTCTCTCAAAAACAAACACACATTAAAAAAAAAAATTCACCTCTCATAAAGCCTTCCCCAACCCCCACAACTAAATGTAATTGTTCTCTGAATTCTTTTTTAAGTAGGCTTTGCACCCAGTGCAGGGCCCAATTCGGGACCTGAACTCACAACCCGGAGATCAAGCCCTGAGCCAAGACCAAGAATTGGATGCTTAACCGACTTAAGAATTCTCTGAATTCTAACAGACCTTCAGCCTCATTTGGGACATATAATTTTACCTTGTATTAGATTCCCTTAACAGCCTGTAAACCCCAAGAGCAAGATCTCTGTCTGATTTAGCCGTCCACATCCTCTGCAGACCTTGCACCCGGAGGCCACTCAGGTCCTTGTGAGCGGACACACTCTCAGGTGGAATGGAATCTTGCACCAGTCTGGGAAAGGGTTATGCAAACACGCAGCACAAGGAGGAGACAGATTTTGATAGAATATAAACTCGACTAGGGCAAAGATCTGTTTTGTACACTTAAATATCCCAAGTGTTTAAAAGTGCCTCGGGGCGCCTGGGTGGCTCAGTGGGTTGAGCGTCTGACTTCCAGCTGTTCGTCGGGCTCTGTGCTGACAGCTCGGAGCCTGGAGCCTGCTTCGGATTCTCTGCCTCCCTCTCTCTCTGCCCCTTGTCTGCTCACATCATCTCTCTGTCTCAAACATCAAAAAAAATAATAAATTTAAAAAAATAAATAAAAATAAAAGTGCCTAGATGACAGGTGTGATATATAGATTTGTTGAATAAGAAACACATGAGGGAAGTGTTCACACAAGGGGGCTTATAAACTGAGCAGCGAGGGACGCCTGGGTGGCTCAGTCGGTTGAGCGTCCGACTTCGGCTCAGGTCATGTTCTCCCGGTTCGTGGTTCCAGCCCCACGTCGGGCTCTGTGCTGACCGCTCGGGGCCTGGAGCCTGCTTTGGATTCTGTGTCTCCCTCTCCCTGGCCCTCCCCTGCTCGCACTGTCTCACTCTTTCTCAAAAATAAACATTAAAAAAAAAAAATTTAAACTGAGCAGCGAAAAATAAATAGTATTTGGTTCACAAAGAAGGGAATTCCTGGAAAATGGAAGGCACAGCTTATTCACTAAGTGGCAGGCAGCCCAATGTGGCAGCAGCAAGGATACTTTAGAGAGTGAAAGGGGAAGAAACTCGGAGCAGGTTAGGTTTTGGGCGGCCAAAGTGTAAGTTCTATACTAAAAAGCCGGCTCTTTGTCTTGGAGGAAAGTCCTTCTCCAATTCGTGTGCCAGGACAATGACTCTGGTAGCATAAAGGATGTGGTGAAGGGCAGGAGAGCAGTTAGGCTACCGGACAGTTTAGGTGGGCAACAATCGGGACCCTAATCTGTAGGAAAGGAAGGAGAGAAGATAGGACAGAGGAGAGTCACTAATGTTCGGCATTTAATTCTTCCTTATTGTCGATTTAAAATTTTCTAACCTGATCATCCTTGTCCTTCCGACAGCTCCATTTCCCGTTTCCCTCCCGGCACCTAGCAGAGCCAGCAAAAGGTTGGTATTTTGTATCACACTCAAGAAGGCACCGCAGACACAGATGCAGACACAGACCCGGAGATCTTGTTAAAACCTGCAGACTCGGCTTCGGTGGGTCTGAGTCTGCATTTCTACAAAGCTCCCCGGCCATGCCGATGCCGCTGGTGCAGAACCCACGCTTCGGGTAACAAGGACTCAGAACCCAGCCTGGACCCGAGGTGCCTGGTTACGGTCAACCAGAAGCACCCATGGTCAAGTGTATGGGCTCTGAGGCAAGATGGCCTGGGTTGCCAGCAACCTCCGCCGGTCACTTCATCTCGCAGAACGCGAGATGTGAAACGGGGTATAATCGTACCCCCCAAGAGGCTGGTGTGAGGGCTGAGTTCGCTTTTAAAAGAGTGCCTCACACATGAGGGCTCAGCAATTATCAGCCATTATTACAGTAGTCCAAAGGCCTGATAAATTGTTCTCCTGCCTCTGGGAAAACTTAAACACTGCCAGAGAACCAGAATCCTATCCTGTCCTTTTTTTTCCCCACGATGCCAAAGACTGGTCACATTAAGACACTCAACTGGCAGGTAAGGATATTCAAGGATGGGATTTAGGGGAATCCAGGATGCAAAAAAGCTTGGGGGCAGGAGCCTATAGAAGGAACCTGGAGTAGCTCCAGAGGTTTTCCTACATATAACGAAGCCCGACACCTCAGCTGAACACGGCACCTGCGTTCCCTTCATGTTCAATTTCTACACCAAGCCAGTCCCATACCTTACAGCGACCTGCGTTTATTTTTATCTATTTATTTATTCCTTTTTATCCCCACGTCCCTCTCACCGCTCCCATAGGCAACCGTAATGCCTTTAAGGTGTCACTTTTGGTTTCCAGGTGTTCTTACAAAATGTTTTGTGTACGTGCATTTCATATAAATGGTATTGTCATAGATCTCGTCCAGTTCCTTACATTTTCCCACTCGGCACTGCATGTTTAAGATCAACCACCAATGTGGCCACATGCATATCCAAGCCGACATTCCTGCTACCCAGTACCCCCTGAGATCACACCCTACCTGCCCTCTCTTCCTTCCATCTCCCAACACCCAACACCCAGACTGTGTGCGGCCCTCGATCACAAACAAGGTCCCACGAACATCCTCGTACGTGCCCTCTTCTCGTCTGTCCTAAACTGAAGTAAAAATGCAGGGCAGGCTGTGACTTTATGCCTCTGTCACTGCTCCAGGTCAGCCACCTCTTCCATATTATTTGTTTGTCTGGAGAGAGAGAGAGAGAGAGAGAGAGAGAGACAAAGAGAGCAGGGGAAGGGCAGAGAGAAGAGAGAGGGAGGCAGAATCTCAAGTGAGGCTTGAACTCACAATCCATGAGACCACGACCTGAGATGAAGAGTCGGACGCTTGGCTGAGCCACCCAGGCGCCCCTCCATCTCGGTATTCTTGACAAAGGGAGAAAAATATCCAACGTGAGCATATTTTTTTTTTTTTTGCTAGTAGCAAGTTTTATTCTAGGCAACTGCAAATCATCAAAGGGGACACTCACATAGGACCCAGAAGCCCACTCCCATCTCCCCAGACAACAGTGAGGCAAGCATTCAACACTCCTGAGAAATAAGCATTTCTGCGCTTTTTCTCCACCGTCTCTGGAACAGTCAACCCCAGAACTAATTTGGAACATGTGTAATCTGCACAATCTCAACAACTGGTGTAGTAAGAACAAACTCCAACACCCACCGGAACGAGTCAGACAACCATAAGGAACGAAGTAGTCTTCTACCCTGGGCGGCTGCAGAACCCAGCGAGGACCAGGTGGGAAGAGGAAGATCACGGTGAGAGACCGGGATTCCCGAGCAGTGAGCTCTTGGCTCCATGAGGGACTCTGTTCTCAGCAGGGGCTTTGGGGGTCTACTCCTACCGCTCTCCTCCTCTGGCTCCTCTGGCTTCAGGTAGCCCCTTGTGAGACTGCCAAGGACCCCCACGACAGGGAGCCCAGCACTCTGCCCCCTGATCTCTGGCCTAACTAAGTGTGGGTGGGCTAGAAGAGCCCCATAAACAAATCCCTCCTAGAGGGTAGGCCCAGTCCCCATGTTAGGAACAACCTCTACAATGCTGGAAATTTAGAAAACAAGGTCAGACTGTATTTTTTTTAAATCAACTAAAATCTAATTCCAAAACAGTTTCTTCAGAACAGGGTAAGCAGTCATTTAAATTATGTCCTCTACTTGTTATTAACAAAGAGACTACAAAAGAAGAGGAAAGAGAGGGTTATATGCTTCCCAGAACACTTCCGCCCACCTGCTCGCTCCACTGACCTGACCCAACCTCCCGGGAAGACCTGAGATGCTGGGACAGGCCCTAGAAGCAGCCACCGGTCCCTGCAGGGTCAGAGGGCCAACCCCAGCCCACGAGTATCAGCCCGGAGGAGAAAACCAGAGACGTGAAGGTGCCCGAGACAGCAAGCTCCACAGCAGGGTAGAGACGGCAGGGAGAGGCGCGGCCCCCGACTCCTCCTCCTCCACAGTTTTCAGCACAGTGTCTGGGCTCGGCCTGGTGCTTGGCCAAGGGAAGGCAAATCAACGCGACTCCCCTCAGGAAGAAGTCAGTCCCTGACTCTGCACAGCGTCTCTTCAGGGGGACCGATGCCAGCCCCTTCGCCCCCCAGACAGACGAGGGGCCGGCACCCTTAAAGCAGGCCGTTGGGCCTTCCCGGCTGCAGGGTCAGCCCGCCCCGCTCCCGCTGGTGGATCTTCTGGTGCTGCAGAAGGTGCTGCTTCTGGACAAAGCTCTTCTCACACTCTGAGCAGCTGTAGGGCCGCTCGCCCGTGTGGATGCGCTGGTGCCGCACCAGATCAGATGGGTGGCTGAAGCTCTTGCCGCAGTAACCACAGAGGAGGGAACTCCGGCTTTTCCTCCAAGGGATGTGGCCGGGCAGGGCGACCAGGCTGTTGGGCGAGAACCTCTCCTGGACAGAGTGGCCAGCACTGGGCCCGTCCTGCAGGTGGCAGCGCTGGTGGATTACCAGGCTCACCCTGCAGCTGAAGCTCCGCATGCACACGTCACACTGATGCAGCTTTGCCCTCTTGGACTGGGGCTTGAGTCGTGGCCTGGGTCTAAGGCTCTCCTCTGGCTCCGAGGCCACGCCCGACTCCGAGTGGGTGTGCAGATGCGCGGCTAGCTGCTGCTTATAGCGGAAGCTGACCTCGCACTCGGAGCACTCATAAGGGCCAGAAGCGTCCCTTTTCAGCTTTACGCCCTGGCCACACTGCTGTTCCAGCTGTGCCTGCCTACCAGGCTCCTGCTTCGGGGGGCAGCCCAGAGTGCCGCCACTGCCAGAGTCTCTACTGCCCTCGATGGGATCCTCCGGATTAGTGTCTCCAGGGCCTGGATCCAAGAAGACAGAACTACCCTGACCACCCCAGAGTTCAGTGTGTTCTGGGCTCAGGAAAGCGTGCTCTTCTGCAATGCCTGAGAATTCTCCAGGAAGATCCGCAGAGCCTTCCTGAGTATACTGTATCTCCTGCTTGATCATAACCCCTTCTGCTGCCAAGAGAAAGAAGATCGACAAAAAAGATCACATCCTAGCACGTTCGGTTTCTTCAGAACTAAACAAACATCCGTGAGTTTCAAAAGGGCTCGAATCAAAGCATCCCAGGATCAAGGGAATTAAGACAATTTGGAGGAGAAGGAGACTGGGTTCTAAGACCTGAAAAACTAAACCTATATTCATGAAGAAAAATCTGAATACTATTTTTCTAGAACAATGTTATAAATGATAGTTCTCTAAGGCTGTCCACAAATTTGTATTCAATTTCTATGAAAAATGGCAAAATACACTGTAAAAACTGTACTAATTCAAGAGTGTTAAAATAATGTGAATGATTAAAAAAACAACCCTTAAACCTAAAGCTTCAATATTCACGTATCCAGCCCCAATCTTCCTGCACATTCCCCCCGAATTACCTGGCTTATAAATGCTCTGCCTGCCTCTCACCCAGATCTGACCAACTCCTAAGATCTGACCAACCCTATCTTCAATCTTCAGTGGGTTTTAACTAGAACTATTACGTACACTACTCTTACAGTAGAGCAGGCATGAGGTAGGATATGGTCACGAAACTCAAGACCTTCACAGCGGTAAGGAGTTAAGACTCCTTAGCAGGTGAACTAATGAAAATCATCAAGGAATCTGAAAGAAGTAATACCAGATGAGGTTGCTGACAATGTTTGGCAGTTTAGCAGTAGGAAAGCTCATTACAGGCTGCAGGGAGTAGGGAGAGGGATGGAATATTCTGGTTCCACTCACCTGGGTGGACATCACCAGGGCCTTCCTCCTCCAAGTCACCCAGCATCCCTGTACCCAACTCCGCTTCTTCTTCTGGAGGGCCAAGAACCTCTGGGTTGGAATAGGCACAGTGTGAGCCCAGGAGAGAGTAAAAGCTCACCGGGCACTGGTCAGTGGCCAATGAACAAGGTGACCACTGCCAGAGGGTTGATACTAAAAGCTGAAAAGATTAAAGGGCTACCGTTCTTGCCACTTTCCCCTGGCAGTTTGGGACAACTGGAAAATTAGAGACGATTAGAAAGATCTCTTCAGTTTGCTGCTGCCTTCCACGCTCCTTCATGCGTTACCATGGCTCAAGTATTCAGCCTCTGGAGCCCGCTCCCCTTCCCCCAGCACCACCCTGCCCTCACTTGTACAGGGTTTCAAGTGCTGCCTCCTTTCAGGGTATCTAATTTCAACCATGCTGACATACCGCAAGTAAGGCAGGCACCATTATCCCCAGCTAGGACAGCCGAGGAACCTGCCACTAGAACACATAACAGCCGAGGTCAAGCAGTCCCTTCTCTGGCCCATTTGCTACTTCCCTCTCTGCTCCAGTCATGCTGGCTTTTTTTTTTTTTTAATGTTTATTTTTGAGAGAGAGAGAGAGAGTGCAAGTGGGGGAGGGATAGAGAGGGAGAAAGACAGGATCCGAAGCGGGCCCTGGGAGGAAAGCAGAGAGTCTGATGCGAGGCTAAAACTCACGAACCATGAGACCATGACTCGAGCCGAAGTTGGATACTTACAGACTAAACCACCAAAGGCGCCCCACACACTGGTCTTTCTGACATTCCTCCATGAAACTCAGTTGTTTTTTTTTTAAATGTTTATTTATTTTTGAGAGAGAGAGAGAGAAAGAGCCCTAGTGGGGGAGGGGCAGAGAAAGAGGGAGACACTCATACAACATTCTTTTCTTTTTTTTTTTTTAAATGTTTATTTTTGAGAGAGAGAGCTGGGGGTGGGGGCGGGTAGAGCAGAGAGAGGGAGGAAGACAGAGGATCCAAAGCGGGCTCTGGACTGACAGCAGAGAGCCGGATGTGGGGTTCCAACTCCCCAGCTGTGAGATCATGACCTGAGGCGAAGTTGGACGCTTAACAGACTGAGCCACCCAGGGGCCCCCATGGACTTCAGTTTTAAAAGATTTTGTTTACCAAAATCTACTTACTAAGTAAAAGCTAGTCTTTTATATATAAAGATATACATCTATTAAGCAGCACTTGTAATTAACACAAAATAGACACGGAGCTCACAGTGATTGGATGTAAGTCCAGCCAAATGCCAAGAAAATGTTTTGGTTAGCCTGTGCTGCCTGCCTCATCTTAGGTAACAAAGGATTTCTTGTCAAACAGTTTAAGTATTAAAAACAGCATATATATGACATCTTATCTACTAGTAAATACTGTCAGGAACGGACTATGTGACCGCAGAGAAGAAATACACAATATGCAACACCAAGACCTTTCTAAAAGTCTTCGAGAACTGAGGACCTGGAGATTCCCATTTCTCGACCCGGCCCAGATCCACAGAGGAGCCAAAGCCGACTAGAATCACAGGTGTGGTCTGAGTCACAAGCTACTTGGCCAGGGATGTAAGATGCTGAAAGAGAATTCCAGGGAGAAACTGCTACTTACTCAGAGAGACCAGGGCCTCGTAGTTGCTCTTCATCACATTTCTGTAAAGCTCCTTCTGCCAGTCCTCCAGATTCTCCCACTCCTGCTCCGAAAAGCACCCTCCATCGTTTTCAAGTGACCTGGGCACCTGAAATCACAAACACTGAGCAGTGAGCGCCTCCAGCCACGGCTACGAAGGAAAAGCCAGCAAGTCAGAATCTTAAAGAATAAAAGGCAGGACTCCCCATCTAGCCTAATTCTTAATCCCCAAGGGGACTACCTTGGGGGCCTCCCCCTTGCTGTCCGGAGGCAGCCTCAGCACCCAGAAGTTCCTGTTTCTCAGCAGGTTCTCCATGTTCTCCAGCCGCCTCTGCAGCAGCCCGTACTCCTGCAGCAGGGTCCCCAGCACGGCCCACTTGCCCTCCAGCTGGTTCCCGAACTCCACGGCCGTCTTCTCGCAGTCCGCCAGCTTCTTCTCGGCGGTGCCCGTCCGCCCCTCCAGGCTCTGTATCCGGGCGGCCTGGGCATCCACCTTCTTCTCCACGGCCTGAAGGGCGGCCACCACGGTCCACAGTGAGATCTCTGTGGTTTGCAAATAGGAGCTTTTCTCTGTCTCTTGTGGGGGCAACATGGAAGGACTCAAAGGTGTGGAGCGGCGTTTCCTCCTGTGCTGAAGAATCAGACACAGGGTCAGTGTCGTTTCCAAACATCACGTAAAGGAAACAATGGGTCCAGTGGGTCCAAGAGTGTTTAGAGCTACCTAGTTTCTACTTTTGTTTTTTTAAAGCATGCTCTTTTACATTCTGATACTGCAAATGATACATGTACGTTGTAGTGAGGAAATACTGAAAAGTAGAAGGAAAAAATTATGTAAAATACCACCATCCAGAAGTAAGCTGTTAGAATTTTGGTGTATTTCTGTAAGGTTTTTTTTTTTTTAATGTTTATTTATTTTTGAGAGAGAGACAGAGAGGGAGAGAGACAGCATGAGCAGGGGAGGGTAGAGAGGAAGACACAGAATCCGAAGCAGGGGGGGTGAGATCATGACCTGAGCCAAAGTCAGATGCTCAACCGACTGAGCCACCCAGGCGCCCCTGTAAGGTTTTCGTTAATCTTTTAACTTATCTATTTTTCCACAAAGTTGAAATTATATTGTACATAATATTTTGTTACCTGTTTTTCACTCTTAGCATATTCTCTAAGACCAAAAAAGACACAAATCCTCAGTAGGACCTACAGGACTCAACTCCTTTATCTTTGTGCCCAAGCAGTTAGCACAGTACCACCTCCTAAATCCTTCATATACGTTCACTGACATGATGTGATTAAGTCTACTGACATTTGCCTTACACTTCTCGTTTTTATGATCTGTCCCCAACAGCAGGAAAATCACTACAGCTGAAGCTCGACATGACTGAAACCAACATCTGGGAAGTCTTCCCACCACTCCCTCTTACCCCCCCCCCCCCCCCCCCCGTTGGACCACTGCAAGTTGATCTCAGTCCTAAACCCCAGAGGTTCATGTTCTTTTATATGGCATAGACTTTGTTCAAGGCTGCTTCTCCATCCACTGAGACCAAGACACTGAGAGGAAGTATCTTTGGAAGAACAGCTGGGGCCAGGACTTAGGGTCTGGAGAAACAGGGGCCAAAATGCAACCGACGGGCCCCAAACTCAAAACATACGCTTTGGCCGTGACCTACTCCAGTTACTCAACTCAGTTCATTATGGAACATGTGGGTTAAAAGCTGAACTATCGCCCCTAAAAAAGATTTAAATGAAAGTTTAACCTAAAAGATCGATACAAATGAAACAAAACAAAACCCTAGGCTTTTGGACAGACTCATTTCATCACATGTTCTGCTTTTCACTTTCACTCGCTCCTCTCCAGCTTCGTGGAGCCCCCTCTTGCCTTTCTGCCGCCAGCTTTCTGCAGCTTGCTGAGCACTTCAGGCAGACGGGCAGGTGGGTCAGGATCTGAGCAAAGGAGTAATTCCTCTCCTCTTGTACATAATAAAAGGCTGAAAAGAGTGGTTAAATCAAGCTGCTACTTCTGTTTGGAACGATCTATTGAGATGGAAACAACTCAAATGTCTACGGACCGGGTGAATCAATAAACAAACTAGGGTCCATTCTTATGTTACGGGTTGAATTTTGTTTCCTCAAACAGATATGTTGAAGTCCCAACCACCAGTATCTCAGAATCTGATCTTATCTGTGTAACTATTTTTTTTTTAAAGATTTTATTATTTTAAGTAATCTATATACCTAACATGGGGCTCAAACTCAAACAGCGAGATCAGGAGTCTCATGCTCCATCAACCGAGTCATCCAGGTGCCCCGGAATGTGATCTTATCTTGAGATAAGAATATTTACAGAGATAATCAAGTTACATGAGGTCATTGGGTGGGCTCTAATCAAATATGATTTGGCGTCCTTATGAAAGGGGAAATTTGGGCAGAGACAGACGTGCACTTAGGGGAGACGACGTGAAGACACACACAGGGAGAAGACAACCACAAGACGGTGGAGGCAGAGGTCAGAGGTCTATTGCCACAAGCCAAGAAAATGCCTGGGGCACCAGAAGCAATGAGAGAAGCCTGGAATATCCGATTCTCCAATTCGGTGGACACCCTGATTTCAGACTTCCAGCCTCCAGAACCGTGAAGACGATACACCTCTGGTGTTTAAGCCCCCCAATTTGCAGTACTTTGTTACGGCAGCCCTAGGGAACTAATATACCATACAAGAGAATACTAATATATTATTACTATATTAATAATTAACGTATTAATCATACATTAGCAATAAAAAGGAACAAACTATTGACATATGTAACAACATGGATGGATCTCAAAATCATTATGCAAAGTGAAAAAGGCCAGACACAAAATGCCACCCACTCTATTCCATTTACATGACATTCAGGAAAGGCAAAATGACAGAGACAGAAAACAGATGAGTGGTAGCCAGGGGCTGGGGCGGGGGTGGGGGGTAAGGGGGTTGGAGGGGAGAAGGAGAGTGAATGCAAAGGAACACTTTCTGGGATGATGGAAATATTCTGTATTTTGGTAACATGATGATAGCTACACATTTGTCAAAACTCACTGAACTGTATGCCTGAAGAGCGAATTTTACCAGATGTAAATTGTATCTCAGTAAGCACGACTAAGAATGCCAAGAGAGAAGAAAATGTTAGCTGCCATGAAAGACGCCATAAACAAAGTCTAAAAAAACAGACAGGGAGAGAATATATGTAAACAGGGTATGAACTGGAAGGAAAAGATAACAACCCCAAAATAAAACTGCAAAGTAAGCAATTGTGAGCGCAGAAACGCAAGTGGTCAAGAAGCAGTCAGGAGTGCAAATATAACCAAGTAAAACTGCTTTTCACCCACCAGGCTGACAAACTTGAAAAAGAGGGATAAGGAGCTACATTCAGAGCTGACTAGGATATAAAACTGGCACTTTCATAACACTCCCAGAAGGAACGAAAACTACCACAAACTTCAGGGAAGAATATCTCATAAAAGTCATTAAAAACCCTCTCACCTAGCAATCCCGTTTACCAGAATCCATCTTACAAAAATAAATGGCATTATTTACTGACATCCACACAGAGATTACTGGTAACATCCTTTGGAACAGTCAGAGCCTGGAAATAATCCAGATGTCTGTTCGTGGTTAAATAAATTATGGCACAACCAAACAGGACCTTTAAAAATAATGAGTTAGGGGCGCCTGGGTGGCTCAGTCGGTTGAGCTTCCGACTTCGGCTCAGATCATAATCTCGCGGTTGACGGGTTCAAGCCCCAAGTCAGGCTCTGTTGGACAGCTCGGAGCCTGAAGCCTGCTTCAGATTCTGTCTTCCTCTCTCTCTGCCCCTCCCCCACTCATGCTCTGTACCAAAAATAAACATTAAAAAAAATTTTTTTTAAATAATGAGTTAGATCTATGTGTATGGTTCAGTAGAGTTTTCACCATACACTGCTGGTTAAAAATCCAACTTTTAGGGAAAGAGACTTATTTTAATGTTTATTTTTGAAAAGAGAGTGCAAGCAGGGGAGGGGCAGAGAGAGGAGGGACAGAGGATCTGAAGTGGGCTCTGTGCTGAGAGCTGAGAGTTCAATGCAGGGCTCAAACCCGGGAACCACAAGATCATGACCTGAACCTGAGTCAGAAGCTCAACCCACTGAGCCACACAGGCTCCCGGGGAAATGTATTTATTATGATCCCACTCTCCTAAAGAAGAGAAGATATACAAGTATATGTTTGTTTCAGCACACAGGGAGGTCTGAAAGGAACTCAATAAACTGTTAACACCACTTACCTTCAAGGAGATGAGTGGGAGGGATTTTAACCTTTCCTTGTCAACTATCGTTTGACTTCGACAATAAACATGTATTTTTTTGTAATTTATTTTTTACAGAACTTCCATATTTAAGAGTATTCCTGATGGCAGTGAAAAATACAGTAAGTACACTTATTGGGGCGCCTGGGTGGCTGTCAGTTAGGCATCTGACTTCGGCTCAGGTCGTGATCTTGTGGTTCATGAGTTCCAGCCCCATGTCAAGGCTGTGCTGACAGCTCAGACCCTGGAACCACTTTGGATTCTGTGTCTCCCTCTCTGTCCGTCTCTTCCCCCTCTCGCACTCTCTCTCTCTCTCAAAAATATGCATTAAAAACCAACCAACCAACCAACCAACCAACCAACCAACCAACCAACCAGTACTCGTATGTTGCCCATACTTCTGGATATTCCAGGGCAGTCCTGCTTGAGTGTTCTATTATACTGAGATCAAGTCTCATACAATGGGACTGCAGCTATGGTCTGAAACCCGTCACCATTAAGCATAAGACACAGTCCTTGCTAAGGAACCTGCAATCTGCTTGACTGAAGTACAAAATAATGAAATAACATCCTAAAGTGGTATTTGATTAAGGTGGACTAAATAATATTTAAGGTCACTTCCAACTCTGAGATACCATGATTTTTAAATACTGAATAGTTTAAATAAACTACTTAATGCATAAGATCTTATGCATCTTATGTAGTGGCAACAAATCACGTAACTACCACTCAGTTACAGATATATAGCCTCTGAAGTCCTCGGTATGACTCTCTGAAGTACTATCCTGAATTTGATTTTTCACTATTTTCTGTTTCATGTTTTCACCAAATGTTTGTTTCCAAAACAATGTATGCTCTTTAGTTTTACATATTTTAGGACTTTACACAAATAGAATCCTTATTTCACAACTCCTAAGAATATCCTGTTGTTGCAGATGGCTGTAATTAATTCATTTTCACTTCTATATAACAATGTGCCGATACCACGATTTACTTTTCCGTCCCATTACTGACGTGTCCTCCACCTCTGTCATCACAAACAGTGCTGCAATGAACCAGACCGTGCATGGCTCCTAACAGACACAGCCCAGTTTCCTGAGGGTATAGTCCTAGAAAGGGAATTGTCGGCTAATAGGGTAAACATCTTGAACTTCAGTAAATATGCCAAATGTTTTCTAAAGTGGTTGTATCAATTGCACTCCTATCAATAGTATGTGCATATTCTAGATGTTCCCCAATTATGTGTTACTGTCAGACTAGTATTTTGTCCTAGTAGGTCTGAATTGACATGTCCTCATGGTTTCCATCTCCATTTTCCTTGATTACTAAGGGTAAGCATATTTTAAATGTTTATTGGCCATTCAAATTTCTTCAGTGAACTACTTGTTCAGTCTTTTATCCATTTATCTTTTGGGTTATCTGACTTCCTTACCATCTCAGAATTTCTCTGAAAATTCTGGAAACTAATCTTTATCCATGCTATATGTGTTGCAAATATTGCCTCCTTATTTGTGCATTTAAAAAGTTTCCTTTACTGGGGCGCCTGGGTGGCTCAGTTGGTTAAGCGTCCAACTTTGGCTCAGGTCGTGATCTCACGGTTCACGAGTTTGAGCCCCACATCAGGCTCACTGCTGTCAGCACAGAGCCTGCTTCGAATCCTCTGTCCTCATCTCTCTGCCCCTCTCTTGCTTGCGCTCTCTCAAAAATAATATTAAAAAAAAAAATACTGTATTGCAAAAAACAATGCTAACCATCACCTGAACTTTTAGCAAGTCATAATTACCAGTCACAGAACTTCACAACAAACATAATAATAATGAAAAACTTCAAAATATTGTGAGAATTACCAAATTGTGACCCAGAGACACGAAGTCAGGAAATGGTATTGGAAAAATGGCACTGGGAGACTTGACATAGGGTTGCCACAAACCTTCAATTTGTAAAAAAACAAAGTATCTGCAAAGTGCAACAAAACAAAGCTCAATTAATTGAGGTATGCTTGTATGTTGATATTATATATTGACAGATACATGGCTAAAAAAATCTCTATCTGTGCTGTCTGACAGCCACTAGAGGCACATAGCTATCTAAATCTAAATTAACAGAAACTCAATTAAAAATTCAGTTCCTCAGCCATACTAGTTACATTTCAAGTGCTTAATAGCCATATATATATGTATGACTACATGAACAGTGACTATATTTAACAGTGCAAAACAGAGTATTTCCATAATCTCAGAAAGTTCTATTTGATGTGCCATACCTTACTAATTTTTTCTCTGCTTGATAAAAACTAAAGTTTTGTTAGTCTTCTACTATGCTAGTGAATTTTCCTTGTAGTTCTGTCAGCTTTTGTTTTATATATTTTGAGGCTATGTAATTAGATACAAAATATTAGAGGGGCGCCTGGGTGGCTCAGTCGGTTAAGCGTCCGACTTCAGCTCAGGTCACGATCTCGCGGTCCGTGAGTTTGAGCCCCACGTCGGGCTCTGGGCTGATGGCTCAGAGCCTGGAGCCTGCTTCTGATTCTGCGTCTCCCTCTCTCTCTGCCCCTCCCCCGTTCATGCTCTCTCTCTGTCTCAAAAATAAATAAACTCAAAATATTAGAAATGTCATATCAAGCTGGTAAATTGAGTCTTAACCATTATAAAAGTAGTAGTACCTCTCTAGCTCTAGGAATATTAATATAGTTGAGCTAATTTTCTTTTGATTAATATTAGCTTGGTATGTTTTCATTTTTTTTTTTATGTTTATTTACTCTTGAGAGAGAGAGAGAGACAGAGCATGAGTGAGGTAGGGGCAGAGGGAGAGGGAGACACAGAATCTGAAGCAGGCTCCAGGCTCTGAGCTGAAGATCCATGAGATCATGACCCAAGCCAAAGTCAGATGCTTAACTGACTAAGCCACCCAGGCATCCCTCAAGTTCTTTTATGTTCAACCATTCCTGTAATTTTATCTTTTAGTTGTATCTCTTATAAACTACATAATGGGATTTTTTTTCTCATCCTGACAAATATTGCCTTTTAACTAGAACATTTTGTCCATTTACATTTATTGTAACTGTTGATCTATTTTTATTGATTTTTACCTTGTACTGTTTCTCTTCTCTTTTCATTGTCTTTGTTTTCTTGTAGATGATTTTTTTTTCCTTATCCTATTATTCTCCCTTCTAACTTGCAGGTTTTACAGGCAAGTTCTAGTCTTTTAGCAAGTATCTTAGATATTACAGGAAGCATACTTATAAGGGCTTTTGACTACCTGAATTCTGATCTCTTTCTAAGTTTACATCAATGCTTCCATGTATTTTAATTTGCCTTTGTTTTTAACCTCACAAAAGATTGTTTTATTTAGTCAATATTTGTTTAGATTTACCCATTTACATGGATCATCATACTTTCTTACATTTTCAGACTTTCCATTTGGGAAGATTTTCCTTTTACCTGAAGTATACCCTTTATAATTTCCTTTACTGAGAACGTATTGGTAGTAACATGGCAGTTTTGTCTGAAAATACTTTTTTAATTTTAAGAGAGAGAGAGAGAGAGAGAGAGAGAGAGAGAGAGAGAGAGAGAAAGAGAGAATTCCAAGCAGGCTCCATGCTCAGTGTGAAGTCCAATGCATGGCTCAATCCCACCTTGAGATCATGACCTGAGGCAAAATCAAGAGTTGGACGCTCAACTGACTGAGCCACCCAGGCGCCCCCATCTGACAATATTTTTTTTACCCTTGTCTTTAAAAGATCTTTTACGGACTATAAAAATCTGGGATCACAGCTATTTTCTTCCAGTTTACTAACATCATTCTAGTTTGTCTGGCTTCCACTGTTGCTGTTGAGAAGCTGGGCCCCATTAATCTAGTGACACTTCATTTGAAGGTAATCTCTTTTCTCTAGCTGCTTTTAAGAATTCTGTCTAGTATTCTCTACTTTCACTATTATGTGTCTAGGTAGAGATTTTTTTCTGTTTATCCTGATTGGGATCCACTAGGTTTCTAACGTATTTATTAATGTTTGCATTGGTCCTAAATAGCCTCAGTCATTAGCTATTTATCAAATATAGCTTCCAGTGCAGAGTGTTAAGTGTGCATGTGCCTTCCTTCTGGAATTTCAGTTTTTGTGTTTTTTTTTTAACGTACTTTGAGAAAGCACAAAAGATATAAAATATGTGCAAGAGAGCGGAGGCGGGGGCAGAGAGAGGGGAGGGACACAGAATCCTAAGCTGGCTCTGAGCTGATGGCAGAGAGCCTGATGTGGGGCTAGAACTCACAAACCCTGAGATCATGACCTGAACTGAAGTCAGACGCTTAACTGACTAAGCCACCCAGGCACCCCTCAATATGTTTTTCTTATGTAATTTCAATATCCAGAATCTTTGAAGGTCTACTTTTGTCCATTATTTTTACTGCCTTTTCCTTGTAGTTTTCATTGCTTGTTTGGTAGCAGGTTGTGTTTTTTTTTTTTTTTTAACTCAATTTTCCTATAATTTTATATAGGGGAATTATTTGAAGTCTGAGTCAAATGCAGATTCCTCCAGAGAAGATCTGTGTTTATTTCTGATGCACAGCAGTACTTTAAACTACATTCTTGCGAGGTGGGGTGGGGTGGGGTGGAATGCCTGGTTGGCTCAGTCAGTAGAGCATGCAACTCCTGATCTCAGGGTAGCTGAGTTCAAGCCCCACATTGGGCACGGAGTCTACTCAAAATAATAACTAAGTAAATATAAACTACATTCTTGGCCTGAGGTTTCTTAGACCATCCAGGTAGCATGAATTCGGGCAATAAACCCATATCAGAGTCACCATAAATTCTCAAGGGACACCTTGCATCTATCTCCCAGCACCAAGGTTTCACACAATTTTCTGTGTAATACTGGGAGTTAAGAGCTTACGTTCAGTTCATACTGAATGCTGCCCTTTGAAGTCTCCACTTTAAGGATTTGGGGCAGGAAGCTTCTTAGACACACACACACACCCACCCCTTAAGTTTGGTCTCCTGGTTTTCAGGTCCTTTGGGACCATAAACACCAAAGATGAATGTTTAGCAAACGCCCTCCAAGCTGGCCTCAGAACTCATCTTTGGGCTCCAAGTATTCTTTATTAACTTACATTTCAGATATATTTAAGTGGTGTTCCCCCCCCACACCCCCCCCCCATTGTTTCTAGCTGTCTTCTTCAGGGTGCCTACTTGGTCAGTGTCAAAGGAAAGGTACGGAATCCTCATCTGAAGCGGTAATATCTGAGAACAGAAATAGGCTGCGAAACGATTTAAATACATTCTACAATGACAGATCTTTAAGTTATTTAAAGGGCGGTATGGGATTTTGGTGGATCTTTTAAGGCTCTTTTGACAAGGTCTGTTGGTGACACACACGGAACGGGGCACTGACACTGACGAGTCAGAAAGGAGTACTCTGGAGGTTCGTAACTTGTCGTGCTGCCCTACTTTAGTACCAATTTGGTCTTGAGGAAAAGCCAAGTCTTGGACTACAACAGCTGAGATGAAAAGGGTCACAGGAGGCAAATATTATAAACATTTGTGTCTCTGCAATTCCACTGTAACTTCTTGAAAGCAAACACTGCCTTCTCCGAGTCTTCCAGTCCTTTCCCTCTTCCAATCCTTTCCCTCCTGTTCTTACCCACCTTCTACAAGAATCAAAAAGGAGCAAGTTTAACCTGCTCATGGTAAACTTTTCACCACAGGCTCTCCTTAGCTCCCAATTCTCACAAAGATCTCACATCATTCCGAAAGTGTTTCTAGACCCAGAAATGCTTCGTCAAAAACTAATTTAATTCCCTCTGTCCTTTCCAGAGCAAACCTCCTTGTGTTACCAAATTAACCGCTAGTAAGAAAATGTCAGAGCTAGAAGGATCCTCTGAGGTCATCTAGTAAACCAGTCCTAAACTCTCCATCTCTAGCCAAAGAAAGGGAGGCCCAGGGTGTACACACAGTTGCCTAAAATCAGTCAAATGGGTATTTGAGAGCTGAGTTCCCCAGTTTCCTGACTCCGTAACCGGGATTTTCTTCACCCCCAAGCTCCGTGTCCTGACATCCCCTGAACGGGGACGAATGGGGGCGAATGGGGACCGGGGAAAGGGAGAGAGATCCGAGAGCTTCACAGGCAAAAGCAGCAACTACACTGTGGGGTAATACCTGTCCCCAAAGGGAGGAAGCCCGGCCTGATTTCACCCTGTGGCTGCGACCCAAGTACAGAAGTCTGCAGCAGGAGAGAGTGACAGAAAGAACGAGCAAAACACACCCAGCTGAGAACATGCGGCGAGGCCGTGAGTCCTGGGGTCCCGGGGCACCACGCGCGCTCGCTGGCAGAGATGGCGACCCGGGGTTTCCAAAGCGCGCCACCTCTCCAGCCTGGAAGCGCATGACGAAAAAGTGTGGGGACGGTCGCAAATCCAAGAACACGAAACAAGCCTCGGAGAAGTTTCTCGGCGACGGTGCGTGGCGCTGGGGCTCCGGCCCGACGCGGAAGGAGCCGGAGAGGGGGAGGGCAGAGCCCGGGGGTCGCCGCGGGAGGAGGTCGGCGTTCGCCAGCAGCAGCCCGGGAGCCCCCCGGACCCCCAGCCCCACCGGAGTCCGGACCTCGAAGCCCCGCCCCGGCCAGGAGCTCCGCCATCCCGAACGCGCCCGCCAGTCGGTGCCAGGAGGACCCTTACCCGAGTAGGCTCCGACTCCGCCATGGCTGCCAGTCGCCCCTCAACACCCGGGCCCCGCCTGATAACCCTCGGGCTGCGTGCCGGTCCTCTGGGCGCTCCCTGCCCCTCCTCGAAGCCGCCACCAGTGCCGTGTTGATACAAGGTGCATTGTGGGAGTTCGGCCCTCCGGCGCCAAGAGCTGCTCCCGCCGCTCGTCCTCGCCGCGCGGGGTTTCTAGGGCGCCTCCGTGCGGCCGGAGGGTGAACAGCAGCTCGGCCCTTGGGCCCAGACTGTGCGACCTTAGAAGGGCTCTGTCCCTCCAAGTCAGGGGTAGGTTCAGAATTTAAGGCGAACGCGGGCCTCTTCTACGTGCCGAGCGCTGGGCTTTGAGGGATATAAAAATGTATACAAGTCAGACTTTGCTCTGAGGGAAGAGTATGTAATTTCGTCGGGGAAAAGAGATACGGTCCCAAATGGCAAGTGATTTTATTCCATTAGTTCATCTGTCATTTGATTTTCTAGAAACGAGAAATACACTTTCCACATCAACAGTGTGGGGTCAAGGTGCCCAGGCCAACTCACTGTATCCTATTAACTATGGTAATCACATGCCATGGAAAATCCAAGATGGCCCTGATTTCAAGTGTTTAATCCAGTCCACATGTTACTGTTAGTTGAGGTCTTTGGAATTTTGATTTGGAAAGCACGGCTGCGTTTCCATTTGATCACCCAATACAAAACACTAGTGCAGCCATACTTGCCTAATTTGTACCACATTGTCTCTATAGAGACAGGCGATGGACTTCCACTTTGAATTACAGGCCTGAGGCTCTTCCCCAGAAAACTAAACTCTTAAGATCAACAGAAAATTATGTTCACACGTAACTGACTCCTTCTTAGCATGCAGGGCTCAGTTCAGACGTTACCTCCTTAGAGAGACATTCTCGGGCCACCCTGCCCATAGCCCATCCCAACGTACAATCTTGATACTCTGATCAAATTTTTTCACAGCATGATCACTACCTGAAGTAACTTCATCTTGTCATTGGTTTACATGGTAATCACGTCTCTCACTAAAATGTCCCTCCACAGTACATGCCATTTCTCGCACACCGATGTGCTCATAAAGATCTCTGGGTTACTGAATGGTGAATCAGAGAATAGAAATAGATAAACTCACCTCCAAGACAAGGTAGGATATCCATGCTAACCAGATCAACAGGGTGGTCAAGCCGAGGAAACTAGTCAGCCGTTGACATACGTCTAGGGTCTGACCTCCTTTCTCAGACCAACAAAAACTTAGACCCAGAAAAAAAATGGATCATGGTTGTGGAGACAGACATGTCAGGACATAGGATACTGGGGTCACCAAGCGGTTCAGTTCTAGAACTCTCTATTTTGCTGCTGTGTTCACCGGGCAGTCTGATGAGGCAGGTTCCCATGTAGCCACTGGGCAACCACATGCAGGGAAGGCTGACACAAATTAGTATCTTTCCACTGGGAATACAAACACCACACCTGAGGGTTGTTCACGGCATTAAAAGGAATAACGTGTGTAAGTAAAGTGTTGATATAGCTGAATGCCTGGTCTATAGCAAGCATTCAGTAACAGGTGATTTCTCACCTGTTTGGTACATTTGTGCTTTGGCGGGGTCCAAGCTTAGAGCTGCAATGAATTCACCAAGGTTAATGGTACCTTCTCTGGTCTCCTAGAAGCTTCCTATTTGTCCTTTCCCAATGACACTCACATCTTGACACGGGCCTTTAAATAAACGTTTAAATAAGGCTCATAATTGTTCTCATTGGTGGCAGTGGTACCAAAGGAATCAAGAAAATATACTTAGTATATTCACCTCTATGTCTGAAAATATACTTAGTATATTCATCTCTCTTAGTATACTCATCTCTACGTCTGTAAAATATGAATGTAATATGCAGAGCTGAAGGTGACCTTAGACATTATCTCACCCACCCCCTCATTTCTAGTGACAGAAAAAAAGTATCCTTTGAATCACCTATAATTCAAATTAAGTTTGAGATAATGTTTCAGAAATGTCTTGTCCTTTAAATTTTCTATCATGCATATGATTTATAGCCTACATATTAACATATATATGTGCATATATGCCCAAACATTTTTTTTTTACTCAAGAAAGGTTATAGACCGTGGCTTTACTCCACTTAGTTGAGACCCTTTCTATTCTGCTCCCCTTCCTATCCTGCAAGTCTCTAGATGGCAGAGACAATGTCTTGTGTGCCCCTTCTCGCTCATAAACACCCTCCTGGGGAGCACGCTAGGCTTCCAGGTCAGGGAGAATTCTAGAATGAATACATCTTGGTTCAAACTGCATGCCACCCTCTGGCCCCCATATATGTGTGTACGGACACAGTGGACAGTTAACACACACACATGTGCACGCACACACACACACACACACACACACAGTGTGTCCACATGTAGTGGACATCTGTTAACTTTGTCAGTCTAGCACTTTTCCCTTCTTCTTCTGGGCATAGATGCACCTTCTTCTCTTTGGGGACGGCTCCTCCCTAGGCTCCAGCCATGTGTACTTGAAAATGGTAGTGCCATCCTGTTGCATGACAATTCCAGGCTGCTGACAGTGATTGCTGAAGCACCTGACTCAAGTCCAATCATAGCACCCTAGCCTCCTGGCCACAGTGATTGAGCCAAGGGTGGCCATATGACCTAAGCTGGAGCAGTCAGAGCTCTTCCCTGGGGTCTTTCTAACTGGAGCTGAGAGGACAGGTTGTTTTCCTCTCTGGTGAAGTTATAAATATATGAGTCAGGAACAGTCTTGTCCCCCATTTTGGGGGGTAAGTGGTTTGAAAGAATGATCCCAACACATAGAAAAGATTAGAGACGAGAGATACATTTTTGTCTATGTCCAGGATTCGTTGTTCAACTGTACCTTTGAGTGTGTGAATGATTCCAGCTTCCTTCCAGAAATGTCCCCTTTCTCCATAGTCGACTAGTCTGCTTCAGGTAGAGGAACTGAATGACTGGGTGACAAGGAGTTGTGTTTTGTCTTTTTTTTTTTTTTTTAAAGCATATCCTTTTACCCATTTTGAATTTATTAATGTAAAATCTATTCAAAACCCCATAAATGGATTAAAACCTGGTGCTGAATCCCTCTTAGGGAGCAAATAGCATTTTGTTTTGCGAAAGAGTTTTACTGGTCATTTTAATTGTGGGAAAATAGGCCTCAGGGAATGGCTTGGAAGGCAGAAGGTAAGGAAAGATAGAACTAAATTGCTATCTCTTGGGGCGCCTAAGAGGCTCAGTCGGTTGGGCCACCGACTCTTGATTTCGGTTCAGGTCATGATCTCACGGTTCATGGGACTGAGGTCCGAGTGGGGCTCTGTGCTGATGGTGTAGAGCCTACTTGGGATTCTCTCTCTCCTCTGTCTCTGTCCCTCCCCCACTCGCTCAAACGCTCTCTCAAAATAAGTAAACATTAAAAAACCAAAAAACTAAATTGCTCTCAAAGGGGGGAGGGGGTGTGGTGCCCAGGTGGCTCTGTCGGCTAAGCATCTGACTCTTGATTTTGGCTCAGGTCATGATCGAGCCCTGTGTCGGGCTCCACGCTGTCAACAGGAAGCCTGCTTAGGATTCTCTCTCTCTCTCTCTCTCTCTCTCAAAATAAATACATAAAATTAAAAAAAAAAAAACCTAAATTGCTCTCTTTAATCAATTAAGATTTGGGGAATTCCTTGGATACTCCGGGAGGGGGTGAGGGGCCTCAGAAAGGAGGAGGAGAGCTACTTTTCCGAGAGGCAGGTGACACAAGACCAAGAGTGGGAGATATTGAATTCCGAGAAATTGCTGATGGTGAAAATTGTTCAAGGTCTTTTAAGAACAGACATAGTGGATATTTTAGGTCTAAATTTTGGGCCATATGCTGTGCTAGGCTGAGATGAGACCCTCTCTGTAACCACCAAAGTATAAGTCTACTAAACATAAGACCTTATCTGGGGAAGGAGCTGCCTGGGCTAATGCAGAAGTGAGAGGAGACAGCAGCATGAAGGCAGACATACTTGAACTTGAGAATCCAGGAAGCGTGGGCTAATGAAGAAAAAGGAAATTTTCCTCAGCCTCACATCCTTGAGATGTGGGGCAGGGGTTGCTGGTTTTGACATTATTTGTAGGATGGGGACTTAAGCCATTTTATAGTTAGAGGATATTGACCCCCTAGGGATGGAAGTTGGGGGGACGCTCGGGTAACCAACACTGGCTCTCACTTCCAAGAATGGATATGGGAGCTCCCTTGAATCTTGAATGGGATACTAATCAAAGATAGTTTTCTTTTACAACAGGAGAGAATAAACCTAGAGAAATTACTACAGTCAGGGATGAGGTGGGTTTAAAACACACCCAGGGGTAGCTGGGTGGTTCGGTTGGTTGAGCATCCGACTTTGGCTTAGGTCATGATCTCATGGTTTCTGAGTCCGAGCCCCACATTGGGCTTGGTGCCCTCAGCACAGAGCCTGCTTTGGATCCTTTGTCCCCCTCTCTCACATTCTCTCTCAAAAATAAATATGAAAATAATACACCTAAAGAAGCTTGAGTAGAGGTTCTTGACCTTTAGGACACAGTCATCACACTAGAAGATTCTTATAGAAGGAGGCTTATGGAAGCCTCACAGGGTGGAGTGGGCAGGGCGACGGAGATCCTCATACCCAAGATCCCTCTTCTCAAGAATTACTTTTAGAGGGGCACCTGGCTGGCTCAGTCGGTTAGGTGTTAGACTTCAGGACTTCCGCTCAGGGCATGATCTCATGAGCTTGAGCCCCGTGTTGGGCTTGTGCTGACAGCTCAGAGCCTGGAGCTGCTTCAGATTCTGTGTCTCCCCCTCTGCTCCTCCCCTGCTCGCTCTCAAAAATAAACATAAAAAATTTTTTTACTCTGTTAGAGATATCCCTCCACAGTGGCTCCCTGAGTGGGTGGCAGATGGAGAGCCAGTCCTGGCCTCCCCCAAATGGTGCTGTCAGGGCCCCAGGCTGATAAGATGCTTTTATTACACGTTTTCCTGATGATAACCACCAGAGATCAATACCCTAAAATACAAGCATAGGCTGGTTCATCTTGACCCTGGGGTGAAGTTTCCTCTTTCACCTTACTTTCCAACAACACCCAATATCCTGGAATATCAGAGTCAGTTATGGTGCCCAGATCCTTGCTGGTAAGAGAACCGTCCCCTTGTGTGTTTTCTCATTTTCAGTGGGGTCTAGCTTAAACTTGCTATCTCAAGAGTCCCATTTTCACCCTCTCTGACCTCTCAGAGCTATACACTCTGGGCTTCTAAAGAGTTCTAAAGATTTTTGGGGCGCCTGAGTGGCTCAGTTGGTTGAGCGTCTGGCTTTGGCTCAGGTCACGATCTCACAGCTCGTGGGTTCAAGCCCCACGTCAGCACAGAGCCTGGAGCCTGCTTCTGCGTCTCCCTCTCTCTCTCTGCCCTCTCCCGCTCATGCTGTCTCTGTCTCTCAAAAATAAACATTAAAAAAATAGGTATTTTTTCAAAGTAATCCCTACACCCAACGTGGGGCTCAAACTCATGACTCGGAGGTCAAGAGTCACGTGCTCTGCTGACTGAACCAGCCCGGCACCCCTGGGCTTCCCAAGAATTCTAACGGTCCTATGAAGAATCTGTGGCCAGTAGACCCCAGGCTAATTGACAGCCTGTCTATGGAATAGTCTTGGCATTCAAGGTCCTCCCATGGCCTGGCCTTGACTCATCTTGAAACTGCATCACTGACCAGCTCTTCATCTCCCAGGTATGGCCAGGCCAGACTGCTGTTTTGTGATCCCAATTCATGCCTCCCTGCTGCCTTTCATCCTTCCCCCACATGGCCTCCCACCTCGCCTCCCCCTGCCCCATCCAACTCATCCTGCAAGCCGTGACTTCTCGTTCTGGAAGGAGACAGAAGCTCTTAGCTGTGGATTATCTCTTAACAGGGAGTCTGGTAGGAAAGAGTTTTACTCTTATGTCTTTTTTCTTTTTTTTAACCATTTAAAGTTTTACTGCATGCATTAATTTTTAAATTAAAATAGTTAATTTTAATTAACACATCGTCAGAAGGAAAATAAAAATCCACCTTCAAAGCAGGACCCCTGACCTTTGTCCTGCTTCAGTAAGTGGACTCCAGGGTCCACACTGAGGTCCCCTGCTGCCTGGGAGAGGTCCACACTGAGTGTCACCACCTTTGATCAGCTCCTGGGGTGGAGTTCACTCTAGGACATGCCCGAGGCCGGTGCCAGATGCTGGGGTGTCTCGTGGTGTAGCCGAGGGGCACTTGATGCAGTGGCGTCCACCAGACCAGGACGCAGGAACCAGACAGCCCTGGCCCCCCCTCTCACTGGCTCAGTCACTAAACCTCTTTGGGAATCAGCTCCTTGAGGTTAAAATAAAGGGAGGGACTCCGGCTATGCGTTCAGGTGTTTCAAACCCATGTCTCAACAGTGACTTCTCCCCCTTCTTTGCACTCTCAACAGCCAAAAAAAAAAAAAAAAAAAAAAAAAGAAAGAAAGAAAAGAAAAAAGAAAAAGTTGGTCTTATTCTCCATGATTTAGATTCTGAAAATATTGATTTCCTGCATATACTCTTACAAGCAGAATACTGCCTCCTCCCAAAAGGAAAACACTGGACTAGAAGGTTCCCTTCTGCTCTACCAAAACTCCACGGAATCTGTTTAACTTCTCATCTCAACTCCTCTTCTTAAGATTTGCCTTCTTCAGAAAGCAGAAGGAAGGAAAAAAAGAAAATCGCAGTCAGGCTCCGGTTCCTCGAGGCTTTACCGTAGGAAGCCATGCTGCAGAGCCCTCTGGCCTTGTGAAAATGCAGTCTGCAATCTGGACACCTTTTATTTAATTTCAAGAACTCCCCTTGCCTGGCGGAAAGGGGTCTGAGCAAAGCAGCGCAGCGCAGATGAGGGGAGGGTGGAAGCAGGACACTCGCAAACTGGTGCCGGCTGGGCTGCCCCGACTGGGACAGAAGCAGGAGCGACGGGAGGGGCAGAACAAGTCATTCTTGACGCAAACAAGGGTCTTGGGGCGCGCCACCCCATCCCAGTGCCTGGTCATGCAGGATGCAGAAATGGAGACCGTGGCCCCTCAGGACCACGGAGCAGATGCACCAACCGAAGGGAGTCCTTTGGGCGCCTCCCGAGGCGCCTGCAGGGTCTGGGGCAGAGTAGGGTATGCTGTCCACGAGCATGGTCAGATAACAGATAGCACCGGTTGGGAGGCTCAGGGCAGGAGACCGAGGCTCTCAGACTCTAGCACCCGCTTGCCCGGCCCTCCCGGGAAGAGACTCACTTCCTTGATCGCTGCTCCTGCGGCCACAGCCTCTCCCTCACCCCTTCGCCCTGGGAATAAATCAACTGGAATAAATCAACAAAGTGAGGTCTGACCCAGGGCACCGGCTGCCTCTGGAGGGCCGGGTCACTACTGTTCAGTAAAAAGACGCACCGGATTGAAGGACCGGAGGTGGGAAGAACAGGCTGGGGGCAGGGGACCTACTGCCCTGGCAGGAAGAGCCTTTCTGGGAGGCACCAGCCAGGGCATCGCGGAGCTGCTTGGTTCCCCGCCTCGGGGTAACCCGGGGACTGGGCCCCCCGCTGCTTCTGATTTCTGGTGGGTCAGGGGAAGGAGGCAGGAGAGAGACCGAAAGAGGCCAGGCCAGAATAGTCTCTCAGACGCGGGAGGTAGGCAGTGTGTGTGGTGGGGGACACTGCTCTGGGGCCCAGGAGCCCTGCCACTCTTCTTGCGGGATCCTGGGTAAGCCATCCATCTGGGGTCTCTCTTCTCTCAGTTGCCAAGTGGGGACGATCCTACACCCCATCCACCTCAGAGGGACAGGCTAAGGGTAAAAACGGCTGACGGATAGAAAACACGTTTAAAAAAGTACAAAGCGCTATTGGAACGCGAGGCAGTGCTGTCATAAGACACGTTACCCCTTAGCCCATCCCTCATTTCACCGACACACTTTGGCTAACCTACTCGGCATCTCTTAACCTTAGGACCTCATTTCTTTCGCTCAGAAGGCTTCTGGGACTCCCTAGTTGCTTCCCCTGATCACAGTCTGTGACCCCCGCGGCCAATGGGGCGCGCCAGGTGTCTGAGGGGAGTGCCCGAAGGCTGTCGCCTCTTCACTGTCCCTCTGGCACCTTCCCTTGGGGAAGACGCTCAGCTGGCCCCTTGGTCCACCCTATGAGATGAGCTGGCCGTCCGTTCAGGCCGGACAGGTCTAGGGGCCCCTGCCAAAGCCCCCCTTCCCCCCCCCCCCCCGCCCCCCGAGGACCCTGTCTGGAGTGCAATTCCTCTTCCCAATTTCCAGCGGGCGGCAGGTGGAGGGAGGGAAGGCGCGCGGAGAACCACGAACCACGGGCAGGATCGGGTTGGGGGGGGGGGGTGTTCCGGACGCGCCCCCAGCCCGGGGCCGCTCCCCACCCCCTGCTCCTGCCGCCGGGCCCTCCCCTCCCCCAGCCCAGCCCTAGTCGTGCTCTGGTGGCGCCTGGAGAGGCCGAGGGGCGCCGAGCCCGGGGCCGCCACTGTGCACGCGCAGGTGGTCCTTGAGCGACTCCTTGTAGCGGAAGCTCTTGCCGCACTCGCCGCACGTGTAGGGCCGCTCGCCCGTGTGGATGCGCTGGTGCTTTAGCAGGTTCTGCTTGCGGATGAAGCTCTTGCCGCAGAGCGCGCACTGGAACGGCCGCTCGCCCGTGTGCAGCCGCTGGTGGTTCTGCAGGTGCTCCTTGCGGCTGTAGGTCTTCTCGCACTCGGAGCACTTGTAGGGCCGCTCGCCGCGGTGCGTCATCTGGTGGCGGATGAGGCCCGAGTGGCAGTTGAAGCTCTTCTCGCACTCGGCGCACTCGTACGGCCGCTCCTTGGTGTGGCTGCGGTGGTGGATGATGAGGCTCTTGCGCACCCCGAAACTCTTGCCGCACTCGGGGCACGAGTAGGGCTTGCTGCGCGCGCCGTGCAGGAGCAGGCTCCGCCGCAGCCCGCCCGGGCAGCAGCTGCCGCAGCCGCCGCCGCCGCCGCCGCCTCCGGGCCCCCCGCCCGCGCCCCCGCCGCCCCCCTGCGCCCCGCCCGCGCCCCGCTCCCCGGCCAGCGCGGGGAAGCCGTCGTCCGGGGGCCCGCCGCCCGCCGCCGTCTCGGCCGCCGGGAGCACCGCCAGGCTCGGCGGAGCCGGCTGCGGCTGCGGCTGCTGCGGCTGCTGCGGGGCGGGGGGCGGGTTCTTCACCAGCAGCAGGCTGTCACCTGCAGAGGAGGACACACGGAGAAGTGACATGCTGATGGCGCTCTGTCCGGGGTCCGCCCCCCCGCACACCCTCCCTGAGAGGGGCCCAGGCCCTTAACGGATTTCCTCTGCAGCTATCTGGGCCTCAGCTTCTCCGAAAAAATGAGGGGACTGAGCAAGGGCAGGGGGCATGTTCCCTATGGTTCCGGGGCTCCTTGACCCTCTGACATGCCCAAAGCCACCCGCTGGCCAGAGAGCACCAGAAGCAGGTCCGGCAGGTGGCACTCAGTTAGGAGAGGAAACACCTGCAGAAAGCAGGGGCAGGGATGGGGGGTGGGGGTGGGGGCTGGGCTATGCGGAAGTCACGTTGGAAGGCCGAATTGCCAGGAAATAAGAAAACCGCATTCTGATGTTTGATGCTAATTTATCTAAGGAGAATCTCTGGACCAGAGGGAAAGAATTTACCAGAACTTATCCAAGGCGAAAGCCTGTCTGGGGGGCCTACAGAAATGGAATGCAGGGAGTGGGGACCAGAACCACACGGCCATTTTCAGTCATGTTTCTTTCAAGCCACTGGCCTTCAGACTTGAACAGCAGCACAGTGCCCGGACCACTGGGCCCAGCCTGCCGTCTCTATCCCCATCAAAACTGACCAGACAACGGGGGGTGGGGGGGCGTGGGGGTTCAGTCAGTTAAGCCTCCAACTCTCGATTTTGGCTCAGGTCATGATCTCGTGGTTCGTGAGTTCAAGCCCCGCATCCGGCTCTACGCTGATAGTGTGGAGCCTGCTTGGGATTCTCTGTCTCCCTCTCTCTCTGCCCCTCCTCCAAGCATTCTCTCTCTCTCTCAAAAATAAATAAATAAACTTAAAAAAACCCCAAAAAACTGACGAGGTAGAGAGCCAACTCCATAGGACACTGGCCAGGGGCAAAAGCCACAGTAACTCTCCCGGCCTCGATCCAGGGTGCCAGGCCTTCAATCCTGTAGGACTGATCGTGGGCTGTGGCCTCCATCGCAGCTGCACCATGGGCCTTGTTTCTCCCTCCACCCAACCTGCTTCTCTCACCCCTTCATTCCCAAGGGGACCCCAAGGAACCACATGCACATAAGCCTCCATTTCAGGGCCTGTTTCCCAGGAAACCCAACTTGAAACAGTCCTAATTTCTACTCTGATAATTCTTCCAACTCGGTGTGCGTGTCAATCCACTGCTCTCACCTTCCCATCATTCACCCGCTCCCCTCTGCCCTCCCTTGCTGACCCAGCCCAGTTCCCGTGGTCAGCACCGGGGTCACTGGGCCACGAAACACCCTTTATGCCTCTGCTCTGCTTGCCTGGGGAACCCCAACACAGCAACCATGCTTGAGCAGCTGAAGACGGCTGGCAAAAACTGCACAGATCTCAAAAGGGGCCCCCACCCGGCCTGGCACCCTACTCTACTTCTCAGCGTGCCCTGATTTATGGGGCGTACATCCCACCTCTTCCAGCCGCCAGCCTGAGGACTGTTGTTCCCGCCCTCACTGGCCAGTAATGGATTCAGACTTAGGCATGTGACCTCGTTCTGGCCGATGACACGTGAGTAGGAGGCTTCTGGGTGCTTCCTCACTCCTTCGAGTGTAGGAAAAGAGACGGCCTTTCCTTTCCCTCTGGTCTGGATGTGACTGCTTTGCAAGAGCTGTGCCCACCTTGCTCCAGCCATTCCAAGGAGGCTGAACAAAGAGCTGGAAAGAACCCGGGTCCCGGATAATGTAGCTTCATCCTTGAATCAACTTGAGGCTGAACCTCAACTGCCTCTTAGTTATGCAGTGGAATAAATGTCTTCATTGTTGAGGGCAGTTTCGATCAGGGGTCTAAAGCAGTGGAGAACAGCCTACCAGGTACGGTGGTCCAGTATCTCCCAATTTAAGAGAACACTCTCCCCGGACCCCATGTGCTCCCAGGCTCCGCTACCCCATCTCGCCTCATCTTTGGTCCTTTTCATACCAATGTTCTTCAAGAGTTATCTACCCTTGCTTTTACTGATCTCTTTCAAACTCTCCCCGCTGAAACAACTTTTTCAAGGTCATCAACAACCTCCAAGTTGCCCAACCCAATGGCCTCTTCGCAGTCCTGCATATTCAGGCCCTCGTTGTGTTTGTAGTTAACCCTCCCTCCCTTGAGAGTCTCTTCTCTTAGCCTCTGGATTTCCTCCAGGTTCACACCTCATGGCTCTTTAATTCTTTGTCTACGCTCTCCCTAGATCTCTTAGAGTCCCCAGCCTTAAAATAACCTATGTGTAATAATTTAGCAGGCCTTTGTCCCTGGTCCCTAGGAGGTAGCCTCTAAATCCTTGGAATTTCCAGGGTGAAAGGAGTGTCTTTCTTATTCCAGGTAGGCTCTGGTGTTATGCTAATGAGGCAATTCGTGGTGAGTGCCTAGATAGTGGAAGCCAAAAACTGATGACTCAGGATCTGGGCTGCCTATGCCTGTAAGACCCTCCCCACGACTGGAGAGAGGGACAGGCTGGAGAACGACCTCAACCTCACCTCCAGTGGTTCAATCAATCAGAAGTATGCAAAGAAACTCCAGTAAAAATTCTAGACACAGAAGCTTCAGTGAGCTTCTCTAATAGGCAATACATACTGTGTATTGTCACACATCACTGTGCTGGGACGGTGACACTCCTGATCCCACAGGGAGCAGACAACATAAGCTTCAATGTTTAGGACCCTTCCAGAACTGGTCCTGTGGATCTCTCCTTTCGCTCTAATAAAACTAACTATGAGTGTAGATGCCTTCCTGAGTTCTGTGAGTTGTTCTAGTGAACTGAACCCCAGGGGCTAATGGGAACCCCTGGATTTGTACCCAGATGGTCACAAGTGAGTGGGTTGGGGACCCTCAAATTTGCAGCTGGTGTCTGAAGTCAGAGCAGTCTCGTGGAGGAGGGTACTTCACCTGGGAAGTCTGGTCTAATTCCAGGGAGTTGCTGTCAGAAGTCATTGCCACCTACAACCCCAGGTGAATCTAACCCCGAGTTCTCTCTTGAACTTCAGACTCCTGTGTTCATCTGCCTACTTGGATGCCATCTCAGATCTCACAGGCCCAAAGTAGAGCACTTGATTTACACAGTGAACCGGCTCTGTCCCAGGACTCACCATTCCAGGAAACGGAATTTTGGTTCAGGTCCTGATTTCACGGTTTGTGAGTTCGAGCCCCGCATCGGGTTCTATGCTGACCCCATGGAGCCTGCCAGGGATTCTCTCTGTCCCCCCCCCCCCCCGCCCCTCTCCTTCTCTCTCTCTCAAAAATAAATAAAAATAAATGAACATTAAAAAAAAAAAAAAGGAAACCAGATCATGTCACTAACCTGTTTCTTCCCCAGGGAGGCCTTTCCTGACTTAACCCCCCGGCCTCCACCCCACCTGCCTGCTTTCCCCCTGAGTCATCACCTCAGAGCCCAGACTGCCCCTGACTTTATCTGGTGTGCTCATGAACTTGCTTGTCCCCCATCACCTTCCCACATAAGGAGCGACCCAGGCTCTTTTTCCCTGCTGTTCCTAAGTACTTGTAATACTGCATAGCACAGAGTAGGCACTGAGGAAATCTTTCTCAAATAACAGAAACTGAAAAAGGCGGGGACCAGAACTTTAACCCAAGGCAGCGAACAACGTGGGAATTTCAGGAGTGGGCCTTCAAATCGCATTTTGTAGGTGTTGGCATCTGCGTAGGGGAGTCTGGCTCTAGGCTCCTGACCCCACTCGCTCCAGAAGCATCTGGTAGCCACGGGACTCCAAAGTCCTCCTCAGACTTCCTGCTTCGATGGAGCCTCACGCACATTCCCTTCCCTTTGGCTGAGTTAGATTTTTCTTCCTGTCTTACACTAGCTATCAGATGTAATTGAGGAATCCCTTTTACTACAGCGTAGTGTCCAATCAGGCTGAAGTCTGACTTTGGGTCAAATAGGACACCAGGTCTTTCTTGCACACCCCGGGGCAGGGGGAAGGAGGCTGGCAGAGACGGGCATCCTAGGGTTCTGTGTTTTACTCTAATTCCACTACCCTCTCCAGTCCCAAACCCTCTCCAGAAGACGTGATCCCACGTCTCACCAAAAGTCCATCCTGTTGTCCTTGAGAGAGGACGTGCACTCTTTAAACCTCAGAGATACCACAGGTGAGATACTAATTTCAAGACGAACAAGTGGAAGGCGGGCCCCCCCCTTCGGGAGAAAGTCAGGAAGCTCTGATAAGAGGCTCTGGTGACTAGGCCGGTGGGAGCATTTCCCGACACTCCTGTCTCCCAAACACTGGGCATTGCCTCCCAAATGCCAAGGTTCGAAGGCCTCCCAGAGAGAAAACAGCACGAGGCAAATCGTTCTGTGACTCAGAATATCCAAACCGAGTAGGTAAAATGGTCTGCTCACTTGCAAAGCTTTGCAGTCTCTGTCTAGACTCCCCTCGATCATTCCCACGGCCACACAAGGTCTCCAGGAAAAGGCTCCCCCAGGCCCACGTACCCCCAGGCAACTTGGAGAAATCAAGCGGTCGTGCTGAGGGACAAAGGCTTGGGCAGAATTCCTGGCACGGGCTTTAATGAACTAGCACCTACGTCTTCGAGGCCAGAAACGGCCTGAGCACCATCAAGAAGGAAGTGGAAAACTGCGGTCGCTTCTTCCCGGCCTCAGTCAGTCCCCTGGCTTGCCCGGTCTCACCCCAGCCCAGCAGCAGGTCGGAAGAGGACCACTTTAAATTCTATTTTCAACAAGGGCACACGCGGCTCCTCTCCGGCTCCCTGACCAGTCCTCCAGCCCCCGCCAACTCTTCCAGACTGGACTCAACTGGTCTCACGGAGAGCGGGATCCACTTGCCTGGGTTTTAAATGGCCTTCCCGATCGGAAATAATCTATGTGCTCAGCTCTTCCCTGGATTCTAGGCTCTTGGAGGGTTTCAGGAGTATGGACAGGGAGCATACTGACCAGAAGACACTAAGTCAGCCATCTCGAGGGCAAGGACATAGTGCTAAGTCTGGCAAGGAACGCCAGCCAGACGCTAAGGGTGTTAAATGATCCGCGAACATATGCCTAAGGTCACTGGCCAATAAGTGAAACTTCAGAAAAGACCCAGGAGACCCAAGTCATGTGAGACGTTTGGTCCCTTACCTACTGGGGGAAAAAAAAATTCCCTCTGCCTGTTGGAGCTTTAGTATCTTTACCAGCTACTTTGGGAGGTCAGCTCAGGGCTGGCTTGGGACTACGGCCAGCGTCTTCTAATTACGTGAGCCACCTGGTGTCATCAACTCCTGCTCAGGCGCCAGTGGCTCGGCTCTCTCCCAGCCCCCTCTCCTTTCTTTGCTGTTACGAGCTGAACTACAGCCCCCCAAAAAGATGTGGAAATCCAAACCCCAGGTACTGCAGAAAGTGACCTTATTTGGAAACAGCCTCTTTCCAGACGTAATTAGTTAAGATGAGGTCATACTGGAGTAGCGTGGGCCCTGACGCCGTCTGACTTATGTCTTTAAAGGAAGACGGCTAGGAGAAGACACCGACACGCAGGGAGAACACCACGCGAGGGTAAAGGCAGAGGTGGAGCCATGCATCTGCAAGCCCAAGGAATGCTAAACGCTGCCACAAACACCAGAAGCTAGGAGGTTTTCAGAAAGGGCATGACCCTGCCGACCCCTTGATTTCAGACTTCTGGCCTCCGGAACGGAGAGACAATACCTTTCTGTTGTTCTAAGCCACCCCGTTTGTGGTGCCTTGTTAAGACAGCACTAGGAGGGGCGCTCAGTGGGTTGAGCGGCCGGCTTCGGCTCAGGTCACGATCTCACAGTTTGTGGGTTCGAGCCCCACGTTGGGCTCTGTGCTGACACTTCAGAGCCTGGAGCCTGCTGTGGATTCTGTCTCCTTCTCTCTGCTCCTCCCCCACTCGTGCTCTGTGTGTGTGTGTCTCTCTCTCAAAAATAAACATTAAAAAAAAAGAAGACGACAGCACAAGGACACAAACATGCCTGCCGTCTTCCAAGAGGAAAGGAGACAGTGCTTTGATACAGAACATCACCCTGTCAGGGGGTAGACCGAGGCAAGCAACCATCCCTGTGGACGACATACCCAGGGGCCCCAGGGGACGAGTTACTCACTGGGGCCAGAGTCTAATCCGAGCTCTCCTTCCATGGAGTCACGTGGGCCCCACGGGTATGGCTGCTCCTCCTGTTTGATCCACGACAGAATGTCATGTGCTGAGATCAGAGACTCTGTTCGCGGAAAGAAGGCAGCCTGAGATTCTGTTCATTCCCACTGAGCAGCCCATCAAGGGTTAGAAAACCCTCACATGCAAGGCCCGCCGCCCCGGCTCACAGGGCACGTGGCAGTGGGGCATCTTTGTCTCATTTCTTGGCCTCCTCACCCTCCCAAGCGCCCTCACGGATGGGATCTCGCTTGTGCTCGAGACATTGAGCTGGCCACGGAGGAGGAGGCTTCGCCCAAAGTCTGTGCAGCTGCAGAACCCAGATGAGAACCTGCATCTTCCAATCTGTCCACGGAGCCCCAGAGCAGCCTGCGGGTCCACAAGAGGCCAGAGGGAGGTCTGGTGTCTGACGGCCCATGGGACCGGGGTACGAGTAATGGGACTTAAGAACCAGCAATGGCAGGGGCGCGTGGGTGGCTCAGTTGGTTAAGCGTCTGACTTCAGCTCAGGTCATGATCTCGCGGTTCCCGGGTTTGAGACCCACATTGGGCTCTCTGCTATCGGCATGGAGCCTGCTTTGGATCCTCTGTTCCCCTCTTTGTGCTCCCTCTCTCTGTCTCTGTCTCTCTCTCTCAAAAATAAATAAACATTAAACAAAAAAATTTTTTAAGTTCTAAAGTTGAAACAAGGAATGCTAGCTTTTTTTCTTTTAATTTTTCTAATGTTTATTTTATTTTTGAGAGAGAGGGAGACAGAGAGAACAAGCAGGGGAGGGGCAGAGAGAAGGAGACACAGAATCCAAAGCAGGCTCCAGGCTCCGAGCTATCAGCACAGAGCCCGATGCGGGGCTTGAACTCCGAACCGTAAGATCATGACCTGAGCCGAAGTCAGATGCTCAACTGAGCCACCCAGGCGCCCCAGGAATGCTAGCTTTTATGTCTGATCTTGTCTTCCTGGTGTGTGGCGTCAGTTGAGACCCTGGGTCATCGCTACCAAATATGAGGACACGGGACTTCTCCAGCTCTACAAGCACACGTGAAAACACATACACGCATGTGCGCACACGCACGCACACACACACACACACACACACGTCCCAGACAGGTGCAACTTCACTGTTCTGTATGCGTGGACCGTACCCAGAAGTTTCTCAGAAGAGATTTAACTAGCGTGCACTCATGAAAAATTCCAAAAAATGTAAATTACTTTCATTCTGTCACAGAAATATACACCAGTTCTAAAAGTCTTTCTGGTTATATTTATTGCTCAAAAATTGTCATTGCTGAAATAACTGTCGCGTCAGTTACGTTGACGCAATAAACTGTCAATGTAATGATTCTTTTAGAAAAGCCCTCTGTACTTTACGAATGGTTAGATTCCAAAATCTGTACGAAGTTGCTAACTGAGGGACACGCTGTATTCTATCCCCTGAGCCTTTTACTGGCCTTTAACCAAAAGTGATCAGACTGACTTCCCAGCAGTTACAAAACTCAGAGACAGTCTCCGTGTCCTTGACATTCATCCTGGTATCTTGCTCACCTGAATTGGGGTCCGTTGGAATATCTCTCTCTGCCAGATCCTGCTGATCCCATACGCACGGGTGCTCCTCCTGTTTAATCCGGGACAAGAGGTCCTGGGCGGAGGCTGGTGAGTCTGTGGGGATACAGCAACAAAGGCCTCAGGGGACACGAGGGGGCCTGCAAGTCTGTGCTCTGAGTAAATCTCTCATCTCCTGCAACGATCTCTTTTCCCTAAAATTCAGGCATAATTGAATCACACTAATTAATTAAAGGTTTAAGTCAGCTTGTCCCCATTTAATGGAGCTTTTGCAGCAGATGAGTGGATACCGTGGGGGGAGCATCATTACCGGTGACTTCGAGAGAGAGTCTTTCTGTGCTTCGGGAACTTCAGTCGTTAGAGTAAGAGTCACATTTGAGCACAAAGCTCCACCGTGGCCAGAGGTATTCCTCGCGAGGGGATTTTCCAGGAAAATGAGGCCTTCCATGAGCCTTTTAGATTCACCATTTTATTGGGATTTTTCTAAGACGTATGCTCTCTCTTCTGCAGTCTGCTCAACCTCATTTACTCTTTCTTGCCTTCTTATCTCTCAAAGCTCTCTTTGAAGATACTAATACTGTGATGCCATCTGGGAGCGTGCCTGATGGAAAGGGAACGGGCTTTCCTCCACTCAGATGATGTGATCCCTTACCTGTGGGCGTGAGGCTCTGACTAAGTGGGGGCTGAGGTTTGTGGAACTCTAACCTCTGGATAAGTAATGAGCTATAGTATGTTACGAGATCCTGTGATGGGTAATTTTGTGACAGCTAGGCCATGGAACCCACATAGTTGGCCAGACGTCATTCTAGATATTTCTGTAAATGTATTTTTTTTTTTTTCAGAGATTGGTATTTAAATCAGGAACCCTTGAGTCAAACGGACTGCCTTCCACAACGTGGGTGGGCCTCATGCCAACAGCTGAAGGCTTTCATAGAAAAAGACCGAGCACCCCCAAAGAAGAGGGGATCTGGCCAGCAGACTGGACACGGCAGCCTCCACAATCATTGAAGCCAAGTCCTTAAAATCAATCGGTCTGTCTCTCTCTCTCCACACCCGGACACACACCCACACTCACCTTGTGGGTTCTCGGGAATAGTTAAAATAGTTGAAAACTGATACAAAAAAGACAAGAAACAGGACAAGCTAAGCCCGGATGGGCGGCAGATTGCCGGAGCCATGTTCGTGCCCCTTCAGGAAACCCTGTCTCTCTGCCCACCCGAGGTCCAGCTCCTCCATTTCCAGCTCTGGCCTCTGGCCTGGCACACACAATGGACAATGCTGGGGGCCGTCAGACCATGCCAGGCCCTTCCTCTCCCTCCCTGGCTCGGGCAGCTCCTGGACTCACTCACCAGTAATGGACTCCGTGGGGATGGCTCTTTCCTCCAGGCCCCGCTGGCCCCGGACACATAGGGCTTCTTCCCGCTTTACCTGAGAGGACGAATCCTGTGCAGGCACCAGGGGCTCCGCTCCTGGGGAGAGGGAATCATGTCATTTTGGTGTCCTTTCTGAACAACATCACCCGGATGTTCTTGGGGTCAGGAGCATGGCTGACGGCACTTGTGAGGGAAGGACACGGGGGCTTCGGGTTCCTGGTGGGCAACTGCAGGGGACCCCGAGAAGCAGAAGGTCCTGGGAGCAGAGAAACAATCAGTATTCAGGACAAAGGGGTAGGCCTGGCCACAAGATGAGGTGTAATAAGGTCGGGAGAGAGTTCCAGAAACAGCCCAGGCCGGGTTCGGGGCTAATCAGGACCAGATCAGAAGTTTGACCTCCGTGTAGGAGTCACTGATTTTCACTTTTCACCCCAGTCAGAAAGAGGTGGCCAGATACACACACACACACACACACCCCCACGCCAGGCCCTTCTGATGTTTCATGGCGTGATGTACCAGCCCCGGCAGCAGGCGGCTTGGGTGGAGGGGGACAGATTAGATGAGGGACTGGGTTCAACACTGCCCGCAGCCCAGCAGGTGAGTCACCCGACCTCTCTGGCTCTCAGCCTGCTCGTTCCCCCCACAACGTGGGCATAGCGATCACGGCTCTAGCTCCCGCCCAGGGATGGATGAGAACTCGGGGAGACTGCTAATGTACCGGACTGAAACGTGAACGCCTGCAGCGCTGGAAGGCAGGGAAGGGGCCGCTCGGATGAACTGTCCAGAGACAGAGACTTGATCAGTGGTGGCCGGTGGCTGGGGGCCGGGGGCTTGGCGGGGGAAGTAGGAGTGACTGCTCATGGGTCCAGGGTCTCCCATGAGGATAATGTTCTGGAACTCGACAATGGTGACGGTCACACAGCTTTGTGAACCACTGAATTACACACTTTATAAGAGTGACTTTAGGGGCGCCTGGGTGGCTCGGTTGAGCGTCCGACTTCAGCTCAGGTCATGATCTCGCAGTTAGTGAGTTCGAGCCCTGCGTCGGGTTCTGTACTGCCAGCTCAGAGCCTGGAGCCTCCTTTGGATTCTGTGTCTCTGTCTCTCTCTGTCCCTCCCCTGCTCACACTCTGTCTCTCTCTCTCTCTCTCTCTCAAAAATAAATAAACTTAAAAAAAAAATTAAAATAAATAAATACATAAATAAAAGAGTGACTTTATGGCACATCAATTACATCTCAATGAAGAGAACAGACTGGCAAGGAGGGGTCGTTACCTTCTAAGGGAGCTTCCTTAAAAAGGACAGAGTTCAGGGGCACCTGGGCGGCTCAGTCGGTTAAGCGTCCGACTTCAGCTCAGATCACGGTCTCAAGGCTGAGTTCGAGTCCCGAGTTGGGCTCTGTGCTATCAGTGTCGAGCCTGCTTCAGATCCTCTGTCCCCGCGCCCCCTCCCCTACTCGTAATGTCAGGAACTAGATCTCCTGGGGACCACACATCCCCTCTTGAGTAAGGAAGGCAGTGAGGAAGGCGTGAAGTGTGAATCTGCCTGTGGTGAGGCCCCAGCAAAACCCCGTATCCATGCGGGCTCCCCATCTGCCCCGGGGCTAGGCCCGGCTGCTCCCAGGTCTCCAGCCTCTCCCTGCAGGCGGAGGTCAGGCCTGGGAGGCTGCGAGCCTGCTCCTCTCTTCTCTCTGCCCAGCTCACCTGGGCCTCCACAGCTGCCTGGCTCTGACCCAACAGACAAGCTCGGTGCTCCTTGGGCCCAGAAGCCTCTTCCTGTAAGTGACTGCCATTATTTCGGTGGTGGCAGAACCGGCCCCAAGAACGACTCAAGGGAAGCCCGTCTTGAACTCAAGCAAGGATGGTGAGGCTTCTCTCCTGCCCTGACCTTGGCCCGGGGCTTTTTTTCAGCTGCCATCACCTGTGTCTGGATCCATTAGGATTTCTCGCTCTTCTGGGTCACGCTGCTCCCACACACAAGGCTCTTCCCTGGGCTCCGCCTGGGATGGCGCATCCGGCTTGGGCACTGCGCCCTCCGCGTCTAGAATGAGTTGGAGGGGAAGGAAGGACACAGCGAAGTTGACCAACGGATCCCGATCAAGGGCGCTGGCAGAAGTCTCCCTCACCCCAAATGCCCTCCCCACCAGAGGGCCCCTCGAGGCGGTGGCCATCACGTATACGAGCTAATCTCTTATGAGGAACCTTGAGAACCAGCGGACGGATTCCCAGGTTCTGGTGTAGAAACAGCTGGACTCTGAAAGCCAGCAGCAGACAGACCGTGGCTCGTCCAAGGCTATTGGGATGAGGCGTGTAGTCAGGTGCCAGTGATGCGGTTTGGCTACATTCCAGAACAAAGCAGCCCCGAGCTGAGTGCTATAGTGACAGTTCCCGTAACTGGGCTTTCAACCATCGTGTTGTTAGAATCATTCTATCTTTAGGGCATTATAAGCACAGAGTTTCTTGCATTTCCCTGAGGGATAAACACGAACACCTTGCCCGGGTGGTGTGAACGTGGGTTGGAAAGCGTTTCACTGCCCTCTGCACACGCTGCCTGCCCCAGAGGAGGGAGGGCGCTCTTACCCAGGGACACCAGGGTTTTGTAGTTCTCCTTGACAAGGTTGTTGTAAAGCTCCTTCTGCCACTCGTCCAAGTTCTTCCACTCATCCTCAGAGAAGTAGACAGCGATGTCGACAAAGGTCACCGGAACCTGGGCCGACAAGAGTCACAGTCTGGCATCTGCTTGCTTGTCCCCGCAGCCTCCCCTCCAGGGGCCACGGGGACCCTTTCACCCCAGAGCCTGGCCTTCGATCTCCACGGCTCCTTGCCCCCCAGATCCCAGCCCAGTCCACCTCAGTGGGCACAGTCCACTCTACTCCCGATCTTCTTATGCTTCCAAAACAGGGATGGTCAACATGCCATCGCCCCACCCCTTTTTTTTTAACACACTTAACCATATCCTTTGTAAGTTCGCTTTCAGGTAAACTGGGTACCTGAAGGCAGAGCTGAAATCCACATGCTGCTTTTGGCACTCCAGGTGTCAGAGGTGTGGAAGGTTCTCAGAGGGGGGGGTCCCTGTCCCCAAACCTGTATTTCCAGTCAGGTTAGCTCAAGGTACACGCTTACATTTTTGTCACCAAAACACGTAAATCTAAGGGCGTGTACTAAAGCTGCAGGACCTTGATCTCGATGGTTCGACGCTAGATTCCCAAGCATCTGGAGGCACCTGCTTTGGAGCCAGTAACTGTGTGTTGACTATGTTGAACGGCTGTTGCCAGTACTGGGCAGCTAAGTCCACTGCAGCCTGGCTCACCCATCGCCGGGGCGGCTCCATAGTGATTCCACCCAGTCTAGTCTGTTCTCCAGGACTCCTATTTCGGTATGACAAGGGTCCTTGTCTCTACTCCCCTCAGACGCTCACCGGCATGGCCCAGCCTCGCACCAAATCTTTCCAAATGGTTTCGCTTCATGACTTTATTATCTGAGCTTCCCCTCCGGGACACATGGCCTTGTCGCCATCGCTCGCACCCTGGCCTCCCACCCTCCATTCTCCCCAGCCCTAACTGGAGTGGGTCAGGCTCCGAACCTGCACACACGTGTGGCCAAGGCAAGCCCCTGCGGCACCTCTGGACACATTACATAAGGACAGCCCTCGGGGCACCTGGCCCACTGGCGTCCAGCTCGGTGAGTGGGCAGTGCCTTTACATGAATTAGAAATGTCTAGGGGCACCCGGGTGGCTCAGTCTTTGGCTCAGGTCATGATCTCACAGCTCGTGAGTTCAAGCCCTGCGTCGGGCTCTGTGCTGACAGCTCAGAGCCCAGAGCTTGCTTCAGATTCTGTGTCTCCCTCTCTCTCTGCCCCTTCCTTGCTCATGCTCTGTCTCTGTCTCTCTCAAAAATAAATAAACAGTAAAAAAATTTAAAAGAAGAAGAAGAAGAAGAAGAAGAAGAAGAAGAAGAAGAAGAAGAAATAATAATAATAATAATAATAATAATAATAATAATAATAATAATAATATCTAGGGGCCCCTGAGTGGCTCAGTCAGTTAAGCATACTCTTGGTTTCAGCTCAGGTCACAATTTCACGGTTCGTGGGATCAACCCTCACATCAGGCTCTGCAGCAACAGTACAGAGCCTGCTTGGGATTCTCTCTCTCTGCCTCTCCCCTGCTGGTGCGCGCACTCTCTCTCTCTCTCTCTGTCTCAAATAAATAAACTTAAAAAAAAAAAAAAAACTTTCATTAAAAAAAAAAGAGGGTACCTAGGTGGCTCAGTCGGTTAAGCGTCCAACTTTGGCTCAGGTCATGATCTCGTGGTTCACGAGTTCAAGCCTTGAGTCAGGTTCTGTGCTGACAGCTCAGAGCCCAGAACCTGCTTCAGATTCTGTGTCTCCCTCTCTCTCTGCCCCTTCCCTGCTCATGCTCTGTCTCTCTCTCTCTCTCTCAAAAATAAATAAACACTAAAAAAATTAAAAAAAAAAAAAAAGAAGAAGAAGAAATGTCTAGGGGCCCCTGGGTGGCTCAGTCAGTTAAGCATCTGACTCTTGGTTTTGGCTCAGGTCACAATTTCACAGCTCGTGGGATGAAGTCCCCACATAATGCTCTGCAGCGACAGTACAGAGCCTGCTTAGGATTCTCTCTCTCTGCCTCTCTCCCGTTGGTGCTGTCTCTCTCTCTCTCTCTCTCTCTCTCTCTCAAATAAATAAACTTAAAAAAAAAAAAAAAAAAACCTTCATTAAAAAAAAAGAAAAAAAGAGAGGACTTAGGTGGCTCAGTCGGTTAAGCATCCAACTTCGTCTCCGGTCATGATCTTGCAGTTCATGAGTTCAAGCCTCATGTCGGGTTCTGTGCCGACAGCTCAGATCCTGGACCCTGCTTCAGATTCTGTGTCTCCCTCTCTCTGTGCCCCTTCCCCACTCATGCACTCTCTCTCTCTCTCAAAAAAACAAAAACAAAAACAAAAACACCAGACCTGCTGGTGCCCAGCTCAATGAGTGGGCAGAGGCTTTATATAAATTAAAAATGTCTTGGGGGTACCTGGGTGCCTCAGTTGGTGAAGTGTCTGTCTTCTGCTCCGCTCATAATCTCACGGTTCGTGGGTTCACGCCCCTTGTCAGGCTCCATGCTGACAGTGCAGAGCCTGTCTGGGATTCTCTTTCTCTTTCCCTCTTTCTCTCTGCCCCTCTCCCACTCTCACACATGATGCCCTCTCTCTCCCTCTCAAAATAAATAAATAAACGTTAAAAAAAAACGACAGAGGGGCACCTGGGTGGCTCAGTCGGTTGAGCGGCCGGCTTCGGCTCAGGTCATGATCTCACGGTCCGTGAGTTCGAGCCCCGCGTCAGGCTCTGTGCTGACAGCTCAGAGCCTGGAGCCTGTTTCAGATTCTGTGTCTCCCTCTCTCTGACCCTCTCCCGTTCATGCTCTGTCTCTCTCTGTCTCAAAAATAAATAAATGTTAAAAAAAAAAATGACAGAATTGTCTGCTCTCACATCAGGTGCTCATAACCTTACGGGCATCCTGCACACCTATATGCCACCCGCTGAGTGATAGCTCACGCATCACCCATCTTTAGAGACAGAACAGAATTCCTAATTTCCTGGATCTTCCACCAGACTTCGGCAAATCCCCAACCTGGGAAAACCGACACAGACCACTTTCCGCATTTGAATTTCCTGCTGCTAGACAAAAGTCACAAAATTCTGCAGGTGACACCCACCATACATTCGTGCCACTTGTCCCAAGGCTGCTTTGGAAGCCTCTCGTTGATCTTGTTGACATCTGCTGTGCTCCCTGAGAGGCATCTTTCAAACTCTTCCCTCCTCCCAACCCTCCCCTACCCCCATCGGTCCCAGATTCTGCTCATAGGTAGCTGCTGGCAAGCTCCCCTTCTTGGCCCGTCTCACCAAGCCAACCCTCCTGCTAACGTGCCCCTCATTTCTCCTCCATCTCCTGCCCGGGAAACTCAACCCAAACAATCTTTTCTCTCTGACATCCCAGGCTCTCCCTTGTGGGTCACCCAACCTAAGATGAACCCAACTCTGCTGCATCAAGAGACCCTACCCTCCCTCTTCGCTTGAAACACACTTGGCATTTCTTCTCCACAACCCATGCCTCCTTTAACCCTTTACAATCCGGCTATGAACCCCTCACACTCTGAAACCACACCCTGGATGGTCATCAGTGGCCTCTTGTTAACCCTCACCCTTTCAGACCTCTTTGAAAGGGAAGATCGCTTTTCTGGAATGTTCTCCTTGTTGGTTTCCACAACTCTGCTTCCTCCTGCCCACCACAGCTTACTGCTTCCTCTTCCTCCCCCAACCCCAAGGCTCTACCCTTCCCCTTCCCTGTTCCTTTGCTTTTTCTTCAGCAAATTCATCCCCTGCACCACCTCAGTGGTTACCTCTTTGCACATGACACTCTTCAGCTTTCCTTGTTGCCTTCAGAGTTCAGATTTCCACAGCCCTCTGAGTGGCTCCATTCAGTCACCTTTTAGGTACCTCAAACTACACGTATCCAAAACCAAGTTCATTTTCTTTTCCAACAGGCCGACTCCTCGGCCTCACTTCATCATTTCTATGAAGAGTCACAATTCTGGAATCATATTCTCGCGGTCGGAAATAGACATCCCTTCATAAAAACTTCCCTGGGCCAGGATACAGCAGACAGTCTGAGACATGGCTGGAGACTGCAGGGAGCCTACAGTCTGGCTAGACAGAAAAACCATCCATGAATTATCTGTCGGCCAATTAACAGACACAATAGAACCCAAAAGGCACAGAGGATCTGAGAGACAACAGCCTTCCTTGGATCTGACAAAGCGGATGCATTTAGCATGGCCAAGAGTACACGATGAATTCTAACTATTACTAGCAACGTTAATTAACTTTCTCATGGTGCTTTACGGGCGTGGGTTTTACAACAGGCCCACAAATTCTTTGACCGTCCCTTCCAAAAGTACAGCCCAATTCTCCTCCCCCTAAGTGCGGGCAGAAGATTCAGTGACCCACTTCTAACAAACAAATTAAGCAGCGATGTGTACGATTTCTGAGCCCAGGTCATAAAAGACATTACGGCTCCGCGCCGGTCTCTCTCTGGGGTCACTCAGTCTTGGGGGACAGCTGCCATGTCGTGAGGGCACAACAGGCGTGTTGGGAGGTCCACATGGTGGGGAACTGAGGCCTCCTGCCATCAGCCAAGTGAGTGGGCCATACCGGAGACAGGGTCTCCAGCCTCGGCCGAGCCTTCAGGTGACCATACACTGGATTATAACTTCATGAGACTCTGAGCCAGAACCACTCAGCCAGAACTCCCTAAGTTCCTAACCCACAGAAAGCACAAGATGGTAAATACGCTAAGTTTTGGAGTGATCTGTTACACAGCCACAGGTAACTAACACACAGCGAGCTACACAGTGTTGTCCCATCAACAAAATCAATGAATGCTCACAACTCATGCGACACACGTATCATCATTGTCATTTCCCGTGAGAATACTGAAACTCAGAAGGACCAGCTGGGCATTTACCTACAGCATCATTTACTTCTCCTTCACTTCTTTCAAAAGAGGGACTGAGGAGGCTCCGCGACAACCAAAAACAGACTTCAGCAGGTGTGGGAAGACAGGACGTGGCAAAAGCCGAGATTCACACCCTAGTCCTCTGATCCCAGACCCCATACCCATCCCATCGTTCTGCGAGGGCATATGTCAACTTGGAATGCCTAACGCCCGATCCAATGCACAGAACACACAAAGGTGCCACCGGAGGCCACGGAGCCGGGTTAAAGCATGCGGCACGGAGAAGGGGACAGGGCAGTGTGTGAAGAGATGCCGGTTGGGCCAGATAAGCAGTGTGCCAAACCACACTGAGAAGGAGCATCTGTGGCTGCAGCGGGAGGGGGTATTCGAGAGAGGAACCAAACCACTCTTACCACTCAGTTCTAGGAGCCCGCAATAAATTGCCGTCACACCACTCTGCTGGCAAAGTCACTGCCTCGGTTGCCTCAGCAGATATGGAGACAGAGGAGACCCAATCCCTTATTTGGAGGTGGGAGCTCTCCAGCTGGACAGACTCACTCGGCAAATACTTTTGGAATACTGACTAAAGTCAGGTACAGCTATAGGCAAGGAGACACAGCAGTGAACCATGCAGAAATGACATTCCGGTCAGAGAAAACCATCCAAGGGGGCAAAAAAAAAAAAAAAAAAAAAAGGAAGTACATACTTACGGTGCCCAATGGCACAGAGCAGGGACAGGGAAAAGAGCATGTAGGGATGGGGGGGGGGGCGTGGTTTTCTTGTTTGGGGGGAGGGGCATGGAAGGGCAGACCCCTGGATGGATGGAAGCAACGGGAGGGGTCCAGGTAGGTACTCAGGGAGGGAGCTTGCTAGTGGAGGAAAGTCCCTGAGGTGAGACTGCGTGGCCGGGAAGGAGTGGACAGGAAGGGCGGAGGGGAGAGGAGGTCAGAAAAGTGCAGCTGGAGAGAGGGCTCCTGATGGAACAGGGGCTTTTATGTTGCATGAGGGGGAAGCCATTTGGGGGTTTTAAGCAGAAGTAACTGATTTTTTTTTTTTAATTTTTTTAAATGTCTATTTTTGAGAGAGAGAGAGAGAACATGCGCAATTGAGAGAGGGGCAGAGAGAGAGAGAGAGAGAAAGAGAGGGAGACACAAAATCTGAAGCAGGCTCCAGGCTCTGAGCTGTCAGCACGGAGCCCTACTCATGGCTCAAACTCACGGACCTCGAGATCATGACCTGAGCCAAAGTCAGAGGCTTAAATCAGCCACCCAGGTGCCACTAACTGGTTTATATTTTTGAAGGATCGCTCTGGCTGCTCTGCTGAGAACAGACTGTACAGGGTGAGGGACGAGGATGGAGACCAGGCAGGAGACCATGGCGACAGAGGTTCCCACCAGATGATGGTGGGAGCAGTGGAGATGGAAAGCAGAGATTAGACCATGGACAGTATTTTGAAGAAGAGTCAGGCAGACAGCATTTACCAATCTATTGGAAGGAGGGTTGAGAAAGAAAGGAAGCAAACGTGACCCCAAGGTTTTTGGCTTGAACGCCTGGAAGGGTAGAGTCGTCTTCCATGGAGACGAGGATGATTCGGTTAGAACAGGTTTCAGGCAGAAGATGGGAGTTCAGTTTGGTCGCGTTAAATCTAAGATACTGATTGAATACCACTGGATTAGCAGGTAGACATGTGAATCTAGCATTTAAGAAGGAAGTCTGGGCAAGAGACAGAGAAAGAGTGTGGGAGGGGGAGACTGCATTCGGGAGCCGACAGCACACAGGCTGCATTCAGAACTCCAAGACGAAATGAAATCATGAGGGAGGGAGTGTAGATAATGAGTCAAAGGTCAACACCCAGCTCCGGACCTCTCCAAACAGAAGAGGTCGGGAAGTGGAGGTGAACCAGTGCAGAAGACTGAGCAGGAGCCACGAGTAGAAAGGAGCAGAATCAAGAGAGGTGACTTGGGAGCCATGTGAAAAGGTGTTTCAAGGAGGGGGGTGGCTTCCCTGTATGCATCGCCACCTTCGGGGCAGAGAGGACGAAGACAGAACTGACTGTGGACATCATGAAGGCTTTGGCAAGATGAACAGGATGTAGAGGTGACAGCAAAAGCCTGGTGGGCAGAGGTTCCAGGGAGAATGATCCAATTACCAAGGTACTGGGATACTGAGAATAGAGGAACACGTTCAACGAGACCATGGAGGACGCAGAGGCAGAATCCAGACAGTCAGAAACTTGGGAGGACACATGGCCTACTTTCTTCTACAGACACTTTTCTTTTCTTTTTTTTTAATGTTTATTTATTTTGAGAGAGAGAGAGAGAGAGAGCTGGGGAGGTACAAAGAGAGAGGGAGGCAGAAGACCCAAAGCAGGCTCTGTGCTATCAGCGCACAGGGGATCATGGGGCTCAAACTCACAAACCACAAGATCATGACCTGAGCCGAAGTCAGATGCTTAACCAACTGAGCCACCCAGGTGCCCCTCTACAGACACTTTTCATGGAAAAATGAAAGAGACGAAGGAGGAACTGACAGATTTTAAAAGACTTAAAAAAAAAATAGCACCTTCTTAAGTTCTGATCCAAACAAATTAATAGAAAACAAATTATAACATGTTTGGAAGACCAGAAAATGTGAACACTGACTGGATGTCTGAGTGGGCTGAGGCTTTTGTGGTGGTAGCAATATTGAGACATTATTTCAGAAAAAGACTCTACTTTTTAGAGCTATACACTGAAATATTTACAAAAAAAAAAAAAAAAAAAAAAAAAGACTGATATCTGAGACTGGCTTCAAAATAAAATGGGAGGGGATGTGGGTAGGGATTTAGAGGAAATGGGCAAAGGGCTGACAGCCATTGAAACTGGACAAAGGATGGGCACCTGGGTGGCTCAGTTGGTTAAGGGTCCAACCGCAGGTCAGGTCATGATCTCATGGCTCGTGAGTTCGAGCCCCGTGCTGGGCTCTGTGCTGACAGCTCAGAGCTTGGAGCCTGTTTTGGATTCTGTGTCTCCCTCTCTCTCTGACCCTCCCCAACTCACGCTGTGTTCCCCATCCCCCCCCCCCCCCCCGCCTCTTTCAAGGATAAACATTAAAAAAAAAATTAAAAACAAAACAAAACTGGATGACGGGTACAGGACAGTTCATCACACTATTCTATCTACTTGTGTGTATATTTGAATTTTCTATAATAAAAAGATGAAAAAGGGGAGGGAGAGAAGGAACTGGAGACAGCAAATACTGATGACTCGGTTAAGGAATTCTGCTCTAATGAGGAGCAGAGAAATGAGGCACGGGCTGGAGGGAGAGGCAGGGTCTAGGGACGGTTTCGTTACAGAGACAGGCAATGTTCGAAGATGTCTAGAGCAACCAGTAGAGGCAGGAGTGGACGACCCAGAGGAGAAAGGGGGAGAAGGCCCGAGTGAGCCCCGGGGTCGGTGAAGGGTGGGCCAGTAAGGCCGCAGGAACAGGGAAGGCAGCAGGCCCGAGGCAGCATCGGATGAATGTGGTGGCTTCACGTGCATCTCTTTTGGGGACTCCCATTTTCTCAGTGGACCAGAGGCTGGGTCATCGATCAACCGTGCTATGTTGAGGATCCAGAGGGACAGTGGGAGAGCAAATGGAAGGGGGAAATGGAGCATGAATTCTGAGCTGCAAGAGGGGCCCACAGAGGGGACGGTCACAACTTCCTAGCAATTCCAGTTAGCATGGTTTGGGGTGTGTCTCAGCCACGCTCAGATAAGTTCATCCAAAGATAACCAATGACTCATGGTCGTCTGTAGGTGCCAAGGGGAAACCCCAAGCAATGAAGAGCTGCAGGAGTCTGCAGACACCCAGGTACCTTGGCGGTATTGGGAAAGGTGACGGGAAAGGCCAACAGAGAAAAGCAGCACACGGATTCCGCGGGGAATGGGTAGAGGGCAGCCTCACGGAGCTAGAAAATTCAAGACTAGGTTGTTTAAGTGGAGGCAGGCTTTAAGAGAAACCGAAATCCCACATGGGGGAGCCAGAGAGTTTCATGGGCAGGACTGGCAATTTGGAATCAAGAGTTGTTCACATGTGCGGGTCCTCGCTTCCATCTCTGCCCGCGAGGACCGCTACGTACCTTGGGGACCTCCCCCTTGCTGCCTGGCGGCAGCCTCAGCACCCAGAAGTTCCTGTTTCTCAGCAGGTTCTCCATGTTCTCCAGCCGCCTCTGCAGCAGCCCATACTCCTGCAGCAGGGTCCCCAGCACGGCCCACTTGCTCTCCATGTGGTTCCCGAACTCCACGGCCGTCTTCTCGCAGTCTGCCAGCTTCTTCTCGGCGGTGCCCGTCCGCCCCTCCAGATTTAGCAGCTGGCTGGCCTGGGCATCCACCTTCCTCTCCACGGCCTGAATGGCGGCCACCACGGTCCAGAGCGAGATCTCTGCTGTGGGCAGCTGGGGCTCTCTCATCATGCGGTCAGGGAAGACGGGTGCCCTATCTGGGAAGGGTGGGAACTGAAAAGGCATCGGTCGCCGGGCATCCATGTCCCATTCTTGAGCCTGTGTGCGGAGCGAGAAAGTGACAGTCTGGGATGAGACCCCATGTGAGTGGGGAGTGGGGCATGACAACAGGAAACAACGAATCAAATGCCTCAGATTCTCGCCCTTCCGCCATGCCCCCACCCTCCAGGCCACGGTGTTCGTTAATGTCCCCAGTGACAGCTCAAGCAGCCCAGCCAACCTTCCCATTTCCTGCCATGGTCACTGGTTCACCTACCTCGACCCTTGGCAGGTCAAGGCTGTGGACAACCCCCCCCCCCCCCCCTTACAATGTCACATATCGCTTTCACAGAACAGCCGCTTTCCTCAGGGGCTAGACTTAGTGATGAACTCTCTCTGGAGTTGCCTAGTGCTTTCTGTTTCAGAGTAAGAATTTTCTTGTAAGTCATCTGACCCTAATCTTCCCAGCCATCTCTAAGCAGGTTGGGGCAAGAACGATTATCTCCGCCTTCGAGATGATGGAACTGAGGCACGGAGAAGTGGTGGTCATTCTACGGCACCCGGTTTCACCGCCAAATGGGTCAGCTCTAGGTGCGGCAGGGAACAAAAACACAGTTGAGCAAAGTGCCACCATACCCAGCAGGGCTGTGACCCAAGGAGCCACCAGAGAGCCCCAGTGAGTGAGCTGAAGGGCAGCCTTTTTTCCATATACAACTACTTATTCATATTTTCTAAAATGAAAATAGGCTCACCAGAAAACATTCACTGACAAGGGGAGAAGAGGACGTGCCTAAGAGGAAGAGGAGACTTCCCAGTCCCGTCCTTGCTTCCTGGAGGAGGGGCACCCCAGGGTGCAGCTCTGCCCCCAGAAGGTGAGGCCTCCTGGGTACAAGTTGGGAGCTAAACCCTGTGACCAAGAGGGGGTGGTCACAGTTCATTGGTGACCTGGGAACCAGCCCCATACCATAGCAGCAACCAGGGCTTAATAATGGACAACAGCAGGGATGATAGCCAATTCTCCTTACATGTGCGATGGGAGGAGGTATCGTTTTCTTTTCTCCCTGTTGCTGCTGAAGAGGCCCTCAGGCTGGGCAACGTGGTGGCTTGCTGCTTAGGGGTGACCCGGGCAGGCTAGGGACAAGCATGCCAACTGCCCTAACTCTAAGCAGCTGTGACCGTCACAGAGGAACACCCCACAGCTTCCAGGGAATCGCTCGGTGACCTGGGATAAAGGGGAACAGGGCCCTGGATGCCAGGCCCTGCAGAAGAAAGAGGCGATGTTTCCATCAAAGCCATCCATCTGAGCAGATTTAGGCTTGACTCCTCCAGGCCCGTAGGAGGAGACAAGGGCCGACAGCGGAAGCTCAGAGCGTCCCCAGGCCCAATTTGCTTTTGGAAGGTTTAGAGACCTAAGGCTGAAAAATGATCCGACACAACGGAGCAGCTCCCGGCTAACTTGTCAGAACCCGGTCGAGAAGCAGGCCAGGAACAGAGGGGGCTTCTGGGGGATCCGCCCAGGGTCGGTTCCCACACTCTCCGGGGGGGGGGGGGGGGGGGGGGGGGGGGGGAGACCCGTCCAGGTCTCCATGGGCACCTCCTCGCCTTTTACACAGTACACAGCTCCCAAGCACTGGCTATCAAACTCCTCTGCACACTGAGGTCCTCACGGAGCTTTAAAGAACTGACTGGTGTCTCCTCTCAACCTTAGAGACGCTGATTTCACTGGGTTGGGGCCAAGTTGGGCGTCAGGAGTCTTAAACGCTGCTCGGGTGACTCTAACGTGCAGCCAAGTTTGCCAACGGCTGAAAAGAAGGCAAAGTCACCTCTCGACGGCCCCTCTCCTCCGTCACACCCGGTGCAAGGGAAAAGCGAATGACTCGTTAGACTTGGTGCAAGATGGCAATACAACATCCAAAAATATCTTTTTGTCAAAGTGGCTACGGTGTAAACCTGTTGGGGTACGCAGGTGCGCACACGCCCGGGGCCGGGGCACGAGTGCGGCGGGCCGAGCGCTCGGCCGCCGGGCGCGAAGGTGAGCCGCGGTCACGGCTCCGCCAGGTCTCGGCCCCCTTCCCCGCGGGGCCTCCTCCGGGCGCCCGCACCCCGTGCACGCGGCCTCGGGGCCTGCTGCTCGGCGGCGCGCGCGGGCCGGGCCTGCTCGGGCGCCGGGGCCGGCCGCGGGACTCGGGGCCGGGCCTGCTCGGAGCCGCCGCGCCCCGCCTGCCGCGCGAGTCCGCCCGGGCCCCGGGCCCACCGGGGCCTCCGATTCCGCGCCCGCACGCCGAGGGCCCCCGGGCGCCCGCAGCCCCGCGCCCCGCCCCCACGGCCAGGCGGCGCGGCCATGGCGCTGGGCGGGGGCTGCACCCACCTGCATGGGCGGCATTCCCTCGGCCATTTCCCCGCGCAGCGCCGGCTCCTGGTGGCAGACCTCCTCCGGGGGCAGAGCCTGGGCCCAGCTCCAGCTCCCGCTGTCCAGCCCCAGGCCCTGGATGCCCAGCTGCTGAGGCTGCGGCCGTGTTGACACAAACTGCATCCTGGGAGTGCTGTTCCCCGCTCGGGCCGGCCAGGGAGAAGAAGAACGTTTTCCAGGCGCCTTCCCCCTCGCCGGGGCCGGACAGCTCCATCTACAGCCCGTAGGAGCAAACAGTCCCCTTCGGCGGCGCTCCCCGCCCCTGCGCCGCCAGCTCGCCAGCCAATGGCCTCCGAGCTCCTGCCCGCCCGCGGGGACCGGCGGGGGCCACTTCGGGGCCTGGGCCACGCCCACCGCCGCCCCCCAGGTGGCCCTGGGTGGATATGCTCGTTGGATCCCTGCGTGCGGGATGCCTGGCCCCAGAGTCCCAAACAATGCCGGGTCCCGATTTCTGTTAATGCTGAAAATATGTATTGGGCATCCCCAAGGGAAATGGTGTCTGACCCTACTGAAAAATTTGCAAGAGTAACTGTGCCTGCGGACTGTATCTTCTGGCCTTTCCCCTTCCCTCGTTCCTTTACGGGCTTTACCTCCCACTCTCCCTCTTCCCAATCCAAATTTACCGCGACCAATTCCAGGCCTTTGCATTGGTCTGGATGACAGAGAAGTGATCTGGGCCAACGTGTCAGAAGAGGGCCGAACTCTTCCTCCCAGGTAAGGTGCACCGTATTTTAATAGCAGCCTCTTCCAAAACCTTTAAATATAGGTCAACATCACTTTGAAACGTCCAGTTAAATCAGAGGAGGAACCAGGGGGAGGCCCTGGTAGGCTGATGGAGATTAGGGTGAGGGGGAAATTCACTCATTCATTCCACAAATATTTACTGAGCAGCTACTATGTGCCCCCTACTGCTTAGGCAGAGGGTGGGCTTTGGAGTTGGATATACCTGAGTTTAAGTTCCAAAATCACCACTCGCTAGCTGTGACCGTGAGCAGTTTAACTTCTGACCTTCCCCTCAGTCTCTTCCTACAGAAATGAAGCAAATGTCTACTCCACAGCTGTAAAATCAAATGAGACGGGAACAGTGCTTAGCACATAATAGGCACCCAACTAAGGTAGTTACCCCCCAAAGATGTCTTACAATTATCCTTAAAATTGTATCTACTTTGTCTTCCTAAAGGACTAGTTCCTCTCTTCTAAAGACCAAGATCTCCAAAGCTACTTACTGCCCTGTGGAGAGGCAGGCCTGCCACAGAATCACCCCAGACTGGTACCCTTTGGTCCCATTGCACTTAGTAAAATAAAGGGCATTATCGGCCCGGGTGAGACCTGTGCTTACAGCATCATATTCCGATGAATAATTATCAAGTGGTTTCTCTGTTAGACACCCTTTCCAGATACAGAATGAGTCTCTTGTGGACAGTCATATCCTCAAGGAGCTTACAGGCTAGTGAAGGTTCTATTCCCTGCATGATAAGCTCGAAGCTACTCAACTCAAACAGAATTTAAATGTACAGCTTTCACTGTACCAGCATTATTCTAGAACAATCACGCTCGGTGACCACAGGCCACAAAAACCAGTGGTAGCTACAGCTGGGTGGGAGGGAGGGAAGGGGGGGTGGGGCAGGGCGGGGCGGGGGAGAATGGATCAGGGACACCTCCCAAAAGGAAAACAAGAAGGGCCCGAGGAAGGGGCTGCCGGAGCGGCACTGCCCACAGACCCTCTGTTGGGTACTCCAGTGACCGGTGGCCTGATGGGCTGAGGGCTGTGCTAGGAAGGCGGGGAGATCTCATACTGGGAGGGCTGTCCGGTCATTAGACCTGTTTCTCTGAGTCACTGGGTAACCAAGAGGCAGTTTAAATTATTGAGGGGCAGAGTAAGCAGCTGGACAATGTGCATTATAAAATGTCAAGTATCGTTGTTAATAAACAGCTCTTGTGAGGGAAAGAGACCCAGGCTGTGGAGCCTCTGTCTCTCTGGTGGGAACTGCTTTTCATCTCCTCACTAGAAGTTCCATAACTACTGCTCTGGACAGGGTGTTTGAAGTGATAGACGCTGAACCAGAGGATGTGGGAGAGGCCAAAGGAGAGGGCATTCATAAATGCCAGAACATTTATGTGTCGTGATGGGTCATTTTACGCATCAACTTGGTCGGGCCCAAGGATGGCCGGATGGTTGGTAAAACCTAATTTCTGGGTGTGCCTAGGAGGGTGTTTCCAGAAAAAAATTAGCATTTGAATTGGTAGACTGATTATGGAGAAGATACCCTCATCCAAGTCATTGAGGGCCTGAATAAAACAAAGAGGCAGGGGAAGGGCAGATTAACTCCTTCCTTGAGCTGCGACATCTATCTCCTCCCGCCCTTGGACATCACCTCTCCGGGTTCTTAGGCCTCTGGACTCAGAATGAATTGCACAACTGGCCTTCCTGGTATTCCAGCTTGCAAGTGGCAGATCATAGGACTTCGGGACCTCCGTAAATGCATGAGCTAATTCCTAGAATGTATCTCCATATACCCTTTTAGTTCTTTTTCTCCGGAGAATCCCATCACGTGTGTCTATCACTTCCTAGGTATTCCTGCTGCCCCCATGCACTCCACGCCCCTTCAACAACCACAAGCTTTATTTGAGGAAGGGAACCTCCAGATTCACTCAGCGAAGCCAACAGGGTAACCGGATTTGCACTCCTATCTCGGTGGTCTCCCCACGCCTAATTTACCAAAGCAGGCTTAGGGCCTACAGTGTAACCCACGGGAAGGAGAACAGAGCAGCGGCAGGTCCCCTCACCCGCTGGCGTGTCTGTGGTGACAACTTCCTGTCTTCACGTTAGGCTCTAGTGCTGCCAACCTCCAAGGAAGGGTAACCTGTGGGTGTCAAAGTCGCTGATATCCTAAGTGTGACTAAAAATCAGGCAGGGCTGGGGTGCCTGGGTGGCTCGGTCGGTTAAGTGTCCGACTTCGGCTCAGGTCATGATCTCGGGGTCCGTGAGTTCGAGCCCCGCGTCGGGCTCTGTGCTGACAGCTCAGAGCCTGGAGCCTGTTTCAGATTCTGTGTCTCCCTCTCTCTCTGCTCCTCCCCTGTTCATGCTCTGTCTCTCTCTGTCTCAAAAATAAATAAACGTTAAAAAAAAATTATAAAAAAAAAAAATCAGGCAGGGCTTATGGAGGGGCGGGCACTGCAGGGCGAGGTGATAAAGCTCCGGCTACTTGAAGAGGCAGAGTGCTGATGGCAGGGTCACAGAAAAATGTTTTGTATTCTACAGTTTTAAGGTCAGTTTGCTCTCGCTAATGAGTTTCCAACATACTTGCCCTTTCAGACCCACCTTTACCAACGTTTTTATTCAAACTTCAGTGTGCGCGTGCATGCACACACACATTCCCTCTTTCTCACTAACTTCTGAGAATTCCTGCTTTGCAGAAAGTTTAGAGAAAATACTTTTTCCCTCCTGAGTTTATTCTCAGCCTACTTCAAGTAGGCATTTCATCACCTTCTTTACAAGTCTTGGCACAGCAGATGAGTGAAGTTCCCTGGCTCCTCTTCAGTTCTTAATGACTACGGTACTTTGCTCAGTGTCAGTAAATATGTGATTGCTTGGGTGCCTGAGTTAGCTACTCAACAGTTCTACTGCGACAGGTGTCCAGGGCTTAGAAACTCTGTGCATGCAGAAGACAGGTTTTGTGTTGGTAAATTAACAATCGCAGTATGTTCTCTTGAATCCTCCCGACGGGCGTCACTTCAAGTGTGGATTTGATTATTAAAAATGGTCAAAATTCATTCCAAATGAAGTCCAGTGCTCCTATACTGGTTTTCCTAAATGCGACAAATAAGGTGTGAAACCCCGTATTATTGTTAAAGCCGAGCCGGTAAGGACATCACCAAGATCCCTTTTCCTTCTTCATCAAACTGCTAGTGTCACAATGCGAGTCAGGGTACACTGCAGGCATCGGAACGGATCCCATCTGGGCTCGTCCGGTATGCTGACAGTGTGTCACACACCAGGTCTCTCTGGCCAGAGCCCGCAGTGGGCGCAGTGGAGAGAATGCGGCTTTTCCCGCGGCCTCTAGAGGTCCTACCGACTGCGATCAGTCAGAACTTTTTCAACCACCATGCCCATAGCCTTACTTCCTACGAAATTAGGACGGCCCGTTGTGGATTCAGTGACCCTTTATGAATCTCCGATCCACAGCTCCCTGCTCCAGTAAAGCAGGCTAACTGCTCATTTCCAGTCCAAGAATTCACTTTCTTGTTCTAGGATCTTCTAAACTTGCAGGCACATTAGAATCGCGTGGGGGGGGAACTTAAAAAAAAAACAAAACACCCAGGCTCCACCCCAGGAAAATTAGATCATGCCAGGGGGGACCCTGGCACAAATTTATTTTTTAAGGTCCCCGGCTTCGTCTCACGTTCAGCCGAGATCAAAACAGTGTGCCTGTCTCCGCCTTACAGGATCACCCTGTGGCAATGAGCATCCCGAATTAGTACTTATTGGCTAATAAACATGGGACTGATTGAACTATTCTTGTCCATTGTTTTTATCCTGCTGTTTACTCAGTGAGCTTGGCTTGTAGATATTGTTTTTCTTACACAATTTTTTTACAACTACAATTCAACGCCAAGAACTGCCTTATGTAGACTGCTTTCTGTACTTCCTTGATTTTGAATTCAGCCTGTTTAGCCCGGTCTCTCCAGTAATGTGCCTGCCTTTCTAATTTGTTTCAATTCCTCATGTACATAAAACTGGTTATCTGGCATAAGTTGCTGGTAGAAGTGAACGCATTATATAGGTCTGACACTTTCTGCATCAAGCTTTGTTTTCAGTCTCTGCTCACACATACTGTTCTTCCCACTGCTTCCCAAATTGCCGTCTCGGGCCAGCTTCTCCCCAGCACGGGCAGGCAGACTGGAAGCGAAGAAACAACCGCTGCCTGGCCTTGAGCGAAAAGATGCACCAACAACATCCAGGAAATTGTTTAACTGGTCAACAAGTAATTCTGCATCGATGTCAACACTTTCTTAGGCCTGCAGTATGTTTCAAAGTGCTTTCAAAGACCTTTCCTCATTTGAGTGACCTATGTAAAGTTAGTAAAGTGGGCATTATCCTCATACTAGGAATGAGAAAACCAAAATGAGATTGAAACTCTGGCCTCCTGACTTCCTTTCCAAGAATTTTTTCATTACGATTAGCCTTATTCTTATAAAAGGATTATAGATGCTGGACATAAAGTATTTTACATTACAAACACGGGGAGGAAGAACCACTTTCCAAAAAGAACCACTGAATGGCCCCAGTACCCTAGATCCATCATTGTTATTTTGGTATGCCTTCTTTTTGTTTTCCTGTGCTTTAAGTAAAATGCAGTCGAATGTGTATTTAAAACAAAATGTTATAGTTTTGCTGGAATTTTGTCAGTTTGTATGGCTTTGGAGTAATTATAATACGGTTAGAATAAGAGTCTAAGAATGCATACCTCTCCAAGGTGTTTATTCTACTGTGTCAGATGCAATCTCTCAACAGGGCGGAATCTGGGGAGAAACCAGACAAGGAAAACAGGACCCAGATGTAAAATGTTAAATTCCATGATTTTGGAGTTGGAAGAACCATCGTGTTCTGTCTGCATATTAGAATTAGGAAGATGAGACCTACAAATTAAGTGGCTTGCTCCCTATCAAGTAAGTAGTGTTCAGCTTGGCCAGAATCCCGTTTTTAACTCCTGCTCAGGTGGTCTTTCCACTGGATGATTACGCACTGAACACCCATGTCCCTATCAGCACGTGGCCTGTGAGGGATACGAAACAGGATATGGCCCGTGTTCTTGGTTATTAGCTCACTTTTTAGACCAGTTTCAAGATTTTACAGTAAATAATGGCTTTGCTATTAAAGCCACATAGCTCAATGAGACTTTATCAAATATTTCAAATGTACCTGGCAGTTTTTGAGAGCATTGCAGCACACTGCTTCTGAGGCTTCTCTGATTGGGCCATATCTCTCTGCCTCCTTTACTGGTTGATTGGCCCTAGGGGTGAAATACTTTTTTGTTTTGAAGAGACAACTTGACCTAGCTGACAGAAGTCATTGTGTATGCGTGTATATAGGATCATGGCCAGAGTTACACATTTGAAAAGAAACTAGAGCGGGGCCAGAAAGGGAGGAGTTAACACCTTAGAAGGCAAGAGATTGCTCACGTTGCAAGATACGTAAATAGTACCTTCTAGTTCCCTTATGGTGGGGACAATAAGCTCTGGTCTCTTAAAGTCCTAATGAAGTAGACGTCTTTGAAACAGAGACTGTCCCCTGTCCTGGTGGTGCCAGAAATACAACCCTGTGCCACCGTTTGCCCATTCCCAGGCCCACAGACCCTGGTGCAGGAAGCACAGGACGTTTCCTCCTGACCACAGCTGACTGAACCAAGATGAACACGCAACCCAAGGGCAGCCAATCCAAGGGTTGGCTGGAAACCTGTGTGACCTGGTATAGAAAGGGGAGCTGGGCCACATCGCATGCTTTAGAATCTGAAGAAAAAAAAGAATCAGAGCCACGTGGGGTCAAGGTACACAGAAACCTGTGGGAACCAGGAGGTACAGGAAAGACCGAATACAAGAACAGGTTAAACAGAAGCAAAAGACGGCGGTCAAAAAGCTGAGACATCAGGCAATTAAGTGCTTCTGTAGAGCAGCCCAGACTTAGGATCGTCTCTCCAGTCGGTCCCGTAACCTTTCTGGATAGTTTCCGTACTGACCCCTGTGTTGGCAGGCTCTGAGCTAAGCACTTCACACAGGCTTCCTTTTCCTCTAAGCCCCAAACCCTCTTGAGACCTAGATGTCATTCCATTTTACAGATAAGGAAACTAGGCTCATGATGGTTACATAGCATATGTTATGATATTTCTGATGATGCTAGGACTTGAATACAGGTCTGACTCAGAGTCTGTGCCCATTAAGCTCTACTAACCCACGTGTGTCCTTCAGTTAAGGCCCTGTGCATTTCCCCCTCCCCCTCCCCCTCCTCCCCTCCCTGCCAGTTTGACCTAACTTGAGGTTCTTTTGCTTAAAGAACCTGGTACTTCCCTACTCAAAGGATGTCCTATGTATAGACCCTGTGAGTTTGTAGAGTTAACGGAACAGGGTCAAAGCATCCACCAAACACACAGAAGAAACCTATCTGATGATAACAGAGTTCCTCGTCTATAAGAGCCATTTGGGGAAAGACTTGCTTTGACTCATTGCTACTGAGCAGCCCTCAGACAGCTTTTTGTTGTCTAAGAAGCTTCGATATGGGGTGGAAGGTGGGGGGAGGGACCAGGGTGTTCTGACTCTCCTCGGAGAAAACCTGAGCAGAAACTGGGTTCTCCATCCCATGTTATGAATAAAGGAACCTGGGTCCTTTATTATCAACAGAGTTTTTGCGGACTGAGACAGTGAACGTTTGTTATTCCCCAGTAAGCAGCCATCTGATCTCATCCTGGTTGAGATGGGCATGGTCACCCAAGTCTTTCCGAAACGCTCCAAAAAGCAGCCCAGCGGTCTCCCACTGGAACCTTGCAGTCTTAGTTACGTAAAGCACTGCTCTAGCCAGAGCCCAGCTACCGTGTTTCCAATATTAAATACCCAGCAGAAAGGACCAGAGTCTTCTTTCACTTTCTAGACAAGCAATCAACTTCCATTTATTTTCACACCTGTGGCTGAAACAGAGGCTCATCTAACGGTGACGATGAAAAACTTGGCAAGCAAAGAGTGAATCTGGTTAGAGTCAACATCTGGGTCTACTTCAAGGGGATGTGCCTATTTGTACGTGACATACCTCTTAGCCCAGGGGCAGACGGAGAGCACATTTCTGGGTTCTTGTCTTTCCTATCTTGTCTGGTCATGACAACCGATCCTCAGCTACTTCAACTTCAGTTAAATGGTCTCTCTCAAGAGCCCTCGATGGACCAAGTTTCTCCACACTCTGAAACCTTTCTGTTGGACTTAAGTTTTCCACCGATACATTTATGCATCCGCTCAGGAATCTTAAGCAAACAAACTCTAGAGCTGGCCCGGAGTTCTACCTGTTAGAGGATCGGTGCAGGGAAAGGAGACCAGAATGCACAATCGAAAACCCCTGGTGTGTATGGGGCTGAGGAGTAGAACACGGACTTCCATCTTTCTGGCATGGCCCTGCCCATTCCCTGTCATTCAGCTTCATGGCTATTGCCATGGCATTTGAACCACCTCGTTGATATTTGAACCGTGTTCAACTTCTTGCCAGAGCGTGGGTCCCTGCTGACTACAGTTCCTTGCAGAAAAGACTGTGGGATGTATTTGTAGCATTTTAACCCACAGGTCTCTCTCATTAACAAGCTCTGTACCCTCGTTAAATCTTTGAGTAGAGAGTTTCTGACGTTATCTAGACCAGCACCACACCTAATGTAGGAATCCCTTTCTAGCACACCCTGGCAAATATTCAAATCCTTCCAGAAAAGGGAACTCACCACCTAAAGGTAGTGCTTTGATTCTTGTCCCCTTTAATGAGGAGACAAGGTTCAAACCAGAGCTGGATCTCACACCAAGTTCCTAGTAGGTCACCAGTGAAGCTGGAACCCTGGCTTTGGGAGCCCCAGAGCCCCTACATTTACCTATAGTATTGGTCTAGATTCTAACTAGAAAGCACTAATCCCAATATGCTGGGGTTCTTTTCATCAGTTGTCCTGGTTTGTTCTACACTGGATTTTCTCATTGCCTTCAGACTATAAGTTATGGCAGGGAATCGGGTCTCACACTCATTCTTAGATCTCCTGTGATCCCTGGTATTGTGAATGCCACAGAGCAGATGTTTCATAAATGCAATTGTCCTCTAAGGGCAGCATGTTCAGACAGAGCCTTCCCAGGAGCAAAGCTAGCCAGGGCAAAACCTTTTTCCTAGTGTGTTTATGCATAGCTAGGCTGGGTGAAGGCTGGACTAGGTGATAAGGGAAAAATGGGTGCCTCCCTTATCATTTCATCAAGAAACTGTCCTAAGTACTTGCAGACCTTGTTTCCAGGCATCTGAGAAAGATTCAGGGGAAACAAGAGAGGGTAGGAATCAACAGCGTTACAGCCCAAGACTTAGGGCAGTCTCTTCCACCTCAGGCTCCCAGCCGGAATAAAACAAATCGAGTTCGGTCAAGTTTCAACAAGAACGTCTCTGCTTGGATTTGGGGGGTCTTATTTGGCTTCGCCTGGAGAGAAGCCAGAGTTAGAGATGGAATTTTGGCAGAAGAAATGAACCACGAGTTTTGTTAATTTCTTTGTTAATTTCACTTTTTTTTCCTTCCACCAGCCTCATCATTTTGCAGATGAAAATTTGCAGTCTGTACAGGGAAAGGGACTTACGTCCCACTGCAAAGCCACTTAGCAGCAGGACCACACTCCGACGCCCTCCTCTGACTGAATGATCTCGAGCACATGGGAGCCAAGGTCCCTAAAAGCAGAACAGGCAAGAAGGGGCTGTCCTTGTCTGTACTGGTGCTTAGTGCTCAGGGACCCACAAAGCCCTTCAGTCTGCCCACTGCCAACGGGGAGAGCCGGAAGGGGCGCGCAGACACTGATAACTCAAGAAAGCTGCAGGAGAGCACCATCATCTCACTACTGAGGAAAGGAAAGCTGAGAGCCACGGGCACTTTCTGAAACTCCGTAACGCTTCTGGAAAGCGCTGTGATCTTTTCTGCTGATGACTGTCAAGAAGATGAGACAGCAGGAATGGAAAAACCAGCTTATTAGCTTGGAAATAAGGAAAATCTGACATAAATTTATATGTCATGGTTCAGGCACAAATTTCAGGCTGTTCTGTCATTTCTCTGGCTCTCTAGATTTTAAAGCTGGGGCTAAGGACACTGCTCCCGCTTTTTTAACGAGGACCTCCACAAAGGCTCCTAGCAGTTTAAATGCCAATAAGATCCTGAACTCTTCAAACTATTCAAAGTTAGGAACTGTTCTCCTTAAGGAGCTTTTAAAGTCAGGCTTCTTGCTCCCCCGATATTAACAAAATGTATTAGAAGAATTAATCTAGGAAACCTAGGAAGGCAGTCTTGAATTCTCATCTCGGGAGAGGCAGTACATCGGCACAGGAGCAGATTTTAGCTGGTGTCAGGAAGGGGCATACGCGACCCAGGCTCCAGCACTCCCTCCTAACAACCATCTCACCATCAAGGAATTAACCAGAGGTTCGGTGAGACATTCTCATGCCTCAGGATGGGCTTCGAACTTTGGAGGCTCTTCCTACCTAGAGCCACAATCATTATTACCTTACGACCCCGTGATGGATTACCAGAGGACAAATCTTGCTTCCTAACCTCTCTGCAACATTCGTATATAACATTCTTATACAACTTCTGCTTAGGTAATACTTTTGAAACGATCGGGATGCTGGGTCCCTTTCCAGGTCTTTCTGGGTTTCAGAGTGTGGTGTTCTCGTAATGTTGTCAAGTTCCAAATTCCGGCCTGTCTGTAGTCAAGTGTGTAAGATCCCAAACTCACGGACGTGCCACACGGCGATCACTGCAGAGGGCCCAGGGGCCAGCGGGCACGGAGAACCGCGAAAGGAGCGAGATTTACAAAACTCCCCCTCCGCTCCCTTCCCCGTACCACTGACTGGTCTCTAGACCTTCGGTGTTAACGCCCAGGCCAGAAGTCTCGAGCCCAGTTAGGAGCGGCCCCGGGGGGTCGGGCGGCTGTCCAGAGGGGTCGCTGTCGCCCGCACAGCCCCCGCTGTGGCCCGAGCGCAGGTGGTCCTTGAGCGTCTGCTTGTAGCGGAAGCTCCTGCCGCAGTAGGCGCAGGGGTAGGGCCGCTCGCCCGTGTGGATGCGCTGGTGCTTCATGAGGTGGTGCTTGCGGATGAAGCTCTTGCCGCAGTGCGCGCAGCTGAAGGGCCGCTCGCCCGTGTGCAGCCGCCGGTGGTTCAGCAGGTGCTCCTTGCGCATGAAGCTCTTACTGCAGTCAGTGCACGGGTAAGGGCGCTCGCCCGTGTGGATCATCTGGTGGCGAATCAGGGCCGAGTGGCCATTGAAGTCAATGCCGCACTGGGGGCAGGAGAAAGGCCGCTCCTGCGCGTGCCCCCGCTGGTGCAGCAGGAGGCTGATTTTCAGGCTGAAGCTCCGGCCGCACTGCGCGCAGCGGAAGGGCCTCTCGCTCGCGTGCGCTCGCCGGTGGCTGGTGAGCCGGGCCTGGTCCGCGAAGCGCTTGGGGCAGTCGGGACAGGGGAAGGGGCGCTCGGTGCTGTTATGGACCCGGAGGTGGTAGGTGAGTCTTGAAGGGTGAGTGAAAGTTCTGGCGCAGTGCGGGCAGGTGGGGGGCGTGTCACTGGCGTGGGGCTGGGAGCTGCTGCTGAGGTCGGCCTGCTGGGGAAAGTGCTTAGGGCACTGGGCACAGGACAAGGGGTGCTCACCTGTGTGGCTGCACTGGTGGGTCAGCAACATGTCTTGGCTGAGGCTCTTGCCACAGTGGTGGCACGAAAATACCTGTTCCCCGGCCGGAGGCGGCAGGGGGTAGCTGCCCAACTGCGTGAAAGTCACTTGTCCCTCAGAGGCTTCGGCCAGGTCGGCGGCTGGACGTCCAAAAGGTGCCATGGACGCAGACGGCTGGCTTTTGAAAGCCACATCGGAAAAAGCGTCCTTCGCTGCCGGTGGTGGAGAAGAGAAGGTGACGGGAACCTCGGGGCACAGGGAGGCTCGGGCAAGGCCTTCAGCTTTGATGACAAGCTCCTCATCTGAAAGAAAGGACTCAGGGTCACCCCTGTCAACAGCCGTCTGATGGCAACTCCCGGCACAAGGCCTAAAAATGACACATTCGTCTACTCTTACTTCTCTTCGGTCGGCCAGATAAATGCTTCATGACTATTAGCTCTCTTTACTTTGCCTGAAAATCCAGTCCACATTTCTGGCTCTGAATCTTTGCTCGTTCTGCCCTCCCTTTTGTAGCCTCCATCCGTCTCTTCCCAGCTTCCCAAATCACACCCGACCATGTCACGCCAATCTTGCAAGGCCCAATTCCGGCTTCACAACTGGCTAGAGGCCGCAACTAAACACCTAAACTAAAACTAATGGATCTTCTCCAAACTCCTGATTTCTCTTATAGAAGTCATCCACCCCACTCACCCTGGAGACTTAACAGTGGGCGTGCCCAGTCCTGGGGCGGGGGGAGGTGTCCGATATAAATATCTGGAAGAGCACCAACTGGTATTTTTTATTTGTTTCCTAGACTCTAATGGAACACAGGGCATAGAAGATATTTAAAACAGGCTGCATCAAGTCATATATATGAATGGGTTCCTTCTGACCTTGGGATTCTCTTCTACAATTCAGATGGCAAAATATAGATGGTGCTAAATCTCTGGGAAGGAAGCTATTTGCTGCTTCTGCCATCACTTTGTCCCGCGGGAGAGCTTTGTCAACACTTGCGCCTCTCCAAGGACATTCTTGTCTCTATGGCTCATCTCCTCCCCCCGTTTTTGTTCTATCCTTTCTACACAATCCTCAGATGGTCTTCGGTCTTTCCTCATCCTCCTACTTTTGGTACATCCTGTGGGCACTTATCTTTCTCCCTCTAACAAATCGACTTTGTCTTTACACTTAAAAGGGTGTTTTCACACGTAAAATTCATCTTACTTTGATTTCATTATTTCTAACCTACTTGAGTGTGTCCTTTTCCCCCTTTCCCCAATCTTCTTCCCCATCCTTGCCTCCACAACACGCCCCCCCCCCCCCCCCCCGCCGCTTCCTCAGTCAGTCCTGGCCTGAGCAGAATCTGGACAGGGGCATCTCCGAGTCCTCACTCACCGGCATAGGCACCCTTGTGCGGGTCACTCTCCTTGGCCTCCTGTGGGGCCCCAACCTGGGGTTCTTCCTCTTGTTTGATCCAAGACAGAATATCTGATGTTGAAATGCCAGGCTCTATTTGTGGGGAAAAGAGAATGGCCTTCAGGGCTTAACTCCAAAAGTGACAATGATCGGGTTGGTGTGCTGAACACTATGTTTTGCCCAAATATTTATCTCCAACTGGAAAACCAAAACTAAATCAGCCTTTGAAAAAAAGGCATACATCTAGAGAACCTGATTTATGTATTTTTACATGGTATACCGAAACCTATTTTCTTTCTTTTTATTTATTTAGTAAACTTTCACTCGTGGCCCCAAGATCAAGAATCAAATGCTCTGGGGGCGCCTGGGTGGCGCAGTCGGTTGAGCGTCCGACTTCAGCCAGGTCACGATCTCGCGGTCCGTGAGTTCGAGCCCCGCGTCGGGCTCTGGGCTGATGGCTCAGAGCCTGGAGCCTGTTTCCGATTCTGTGTCTCCCTCTCTCTCTGCCCCTCCCCCGTTCATGCTCTGTCTCTCTCTGTCCCAAAAATAAATAAAAAACGTTGAAAAAAAAAAAAAAAAAAAAAAAAAAAAGAATCAAATGCTCTGTCGACTGACCTAGCCAAGCATCCCTTGATTCACTATTTTCATTTTTTTTCAATACAGTATGAGTGCCCTAGGCACACCCACATTTCTAGAATACTTTTTAAGTTTATTTATTTTGAGAGAGAGGGCAAGTGAGGAGGGAGGGAGGGAGGGAGGGAGGGAGGGAGAGAGAGAGAGAGAGAGAGAGAGAGAGAGAGAGAGAGAGAGAATCCCAAGCATGCTCCACACTGCCAGCAGGGAGCCCGACACAGGGCTCAAACCCACACACTGTGAGATAGTCATGACCTGAGCCAAAACCAAGGTTGCCCACTTAACCGACTGAGCTACCCAGGTGTCCCTCACTACTTTCATTTTAAAACAAATCAGAGTTTTTACCTTGGAGAGGACACCCTGACATAACCTAGAATCAGTAGTGCTTTCATTTTGTTAGCACTCTTACTTCCAAAATGTTTTCACCTTCTCTCACAGCTTTTTAATGAAATAATAAAGTAGGGAATATTTTCTCCATTTCGGTAGAGAGGGCCCCCAGAGGTTAAATAAATTGCCAGTAAGGAAGTATGTATGGTGAAATGCCATATTATCAAAGGTCTGCTTTAAAATGTAGCAGGAAAAAGGCAGAAGAAACAAGATTGACCAACAAGTTTTTCTTAGATGTTAATTAAAAAACAAATACATTCCCAGAATTACAAACTTAGGCCTATTTAAACACAGATCTGACTCCTCAGAAACATACTTTTCAGGTTCTCAGTTCTAGGCTCTAAAAGATCATAGTACTTTAAAAAATTAAAAAAAAAAATTTTTTTTAATGTCTATTTATTTTTGAGAGAGAGAGAGCAAGCAGGGGAAGGACAGAGAGAGGGAGACACAGACTCTGAAGCAGGCTCCAGGATCTGAGCTCTGAACTGTCAGCACAGAGCCCAATGCAGGGCTTGAACCCACGAACTACGAGATCATGACCTGAGCCAAAGTCAGATGCTTAATCGACTGAGCCACCCAAGCGCCCCTAAAAATATTTTTTTAATGTTTATTTTTGAGAAAGAGGCAGAGTGTGAGCAGGGGAAGGGCAGAGAGAGGGAGACACAAAATTTGAAGCAGGCTCCAGGCTCTGAGCTGTCAGTGGAGCCCGATGCAGGGCTTGAACTCACGGAACGCGAGATCATGACCTGAGCCGAAGTTGGATACTTAACCACCTGAGCTACCCAGGTGCCCCAAGATCATATTACTTTTGCCTATTAAATGATACAGCTCATTGTTCCCTGAACCCCCAGGAGAGGGAAGAATAGTGTTTCCAAGTCCCTCAGGCCTAGTGGATTCTTCTGGAAAGAAAAAAAGAACAGCCTCCAAACGCTTTGCACATAACATGCCTCATTTGGTCAGTACAGAAACAGCTGTGCTTGCTATTTGAGCCACGGCGCCTATATGGCCTTTTTTGGCCTAAAAGGACAAGCTGGCAAGCTGAGAAGGTACACAGAGTAAATTCAAACTATACTATTTCTCAAAAAAGCCTTGTAGGTAGGTTCTGGTTTTATTTGTAGCAAATGAGCAGAACTCACTGTTCTGCCCAGTGCCTTTAAAATCAGTTAGAGTCCACTGAAATTTGGTGTGCCTAAAGCAGAAATATGAGGCGGACAAGACTAAGGCCCCAAAGACTCTCAGGTTATGCAGCAAGACCAGGAAAATACAGGTTCTAGTGCACACAGCAGGTTGCCTTTCCAACTTCCTGCTTTAAACTACAGGCTGAAATGTACTAAACATAGTCCAACCATATCTTTTTTTCTTCCAGATTTTATACCCACACACATATATGGAAAAGAGCAGGAGGGGACAGACTAGGTGTAACGAAGAGGGTCTTTTTACAGACATCCAGAGGATGAACTATTCATCAAAACTGCGAGACTTTTAAAACAGTGCTTTAGAAACCTCTAAATGTGATTCAAGTGGTTTTGACTTTTTTTTTTTTTTTGCGGGGGGGGGGGGGGGGGCGTGTAATATATTTGATGAGTTTCAATCCATTGCTCAAATTGTGCCTTCTTTGGCCAGTGGGAGCCTCTTCAGAGCGGCTCCATGTCTTTTCATATCATCAGACATCTAGTTTCTTCCATTTCTGGCATGACAGACTATCCCAGGTTCATCCTGGACATTTCCTGTTCCACGCACACAATCACTGATCTGAGAAACAGAATTTAGAGACCGCAATCTGGATGATGAGGATGCCAACAGTTAACAGGTTGTTGTTACTTCTCTTTTCAATGGACACAGCTATTGAAATACATACCTTTTAGAAAAAATGTCATGAGTTTACATTCATATTCATGATTCATATGTAAGATTACACGACTTTCATTAAATCCTTTCATTTTATACTTGTATCTTTTCTCCCTTACCTTGAAAATTTTGGTTCCTAATGACATTAATATAATCTTTGCTTTATCTGAAGACGTGTGTCAAAATAATAGCAACGTTATAAACAAAAATATGAACTCGATTTAAGATTATTTTGTGACTCTTTTATATATCCTCTAGGGATATATAGTTAAAATATTATGTTTTATTTCTTAAAAAAGTTTTTTTTAATGTTTATTTATTTTTGAGAGATAGAGACAGCACATGAGTGAGGGAGGGGCAGAGAGAGAGGGAAACAGAATCCGAAGCAGGCTCCAGGCTCTGAGCTGTCAGCACAGAGCCCAATGCAGGGCTCAAACCCACGAAACACCCGATCATGACCTGAGCCGAAGTCGTATGCTTAACCAACTGAGCCACCCAGGCACCTCAAATATTATGTTTTAAAGCCATTTGAAAGAAATCTATTTTATGTATTTATGTCACACATGAATTATATAGTTTAATTATTTCAGCCTATGCTTGATTTTTAAATTTTAATTGTTTTTTTTTTTTAATTATATAAAATAATTACAAGGTAGTGCGCTGGGGTGGCTCAGTCAGTTAAGCGTCCGACTTCAGCTCCGGTCATGATCTCACAGTGTGGGAGTTTGAGCCCCGCGTCAGACTCTGTGCCGACAGCTCAGAGCCTGGAGCCTGCTTTCAATTCGGTATCTCTCTCTCTCTCTCTCTCTTTCTCTCTCTGCCCCTCCCCTGCTCACGTTCTCTCTCTCAAAAATAAAGATAAAACATAAATTAATGTACAGAGATCTTTCTCATTCCTTTCTAGAGCTGTACTAGGTAGCTATACCATTGTTTATTCAAGAGTCCCCTACTGATGGGTATTTGGATTCTGTCCAATCTTTTGTTAGCAGCTAACCATAAAAGTTATGGAAGGGTAAAAAAACAACCCAGTTCTCCACTTTATTAAAACCCACTGGCGCCTGGGTGGCTCAGTCGGTTAAGCGTTCGACTTCGGTGACAGTATGGCAGCTGCCGGCCGGGCCACCACAACTTTCAGAGCACATTCCTCACAGGCCTGCGGAGTCCCAACGGTGGATACTTACAGAAACAAAATGAAAGTCAAATCGTAGGTTCATGCAAGCAGCAGGCTTTGGAAAAGCCAGAGAATAGAGAAAACCTGAATAGCAATGAGGAGGAAGTCAAAAAATGCTGAGGTTCTAGGTCTGAGAGGTAGTTAAAAATAGAAAAGCTGATCACAAGAAAATATAAAAATTTAACGTCTACACCAGTTAAATATTATTTTAACTATGAGGAAATTGGAGTGTGAGTGTGTGTGTGTGTGTGTGTGTGTATGTGTGTGTGTGAAACAGGTAAGGACCCATGCCGTCTGAAAAGGAGCTGGAACCTTGAGGTTTTGGGATATATACAAAGGTGTTATAAACTGAGTTAAAAATGGTACAGAGATCTGACTTTTTAAGGAGACAATGAACAATACTTGATACATGAAACAACCATTGGTAAAAATATAAAAACTTTCTTTTAAAACTTTTCGTGAGGGGCGCCTGGATGGCTCAGTCGGTTAAGCATCCAACTTCGGCTCAGGTCACCATCTCGCAGCTTGTGAGTTCGCGCCCTGCGTCAGGCTCTGTGCTGACAGCTGGGAGCTGGGAGCCTGGAGCCTGCTTCGGATTCTGTGTCTCCTCTCTCTGCCCCTTCCCCTTTTGCACTCCGTCATCTCTCTCTCAAAAATAAATAAACATTAAAAAATTTTTTTAAAACTTTTTGTGAAACAGGTGTGGAACGGAAACGTTGCCAGATGAACGTGTTAAGTATTTGTGTGAGTTAAAACCTCAGAGTTTTATCATTCCCAGGATGATTCTTGTTTTCAAACAGGATAAAGCAAAATCAAAGGGGTATCATACTGGGATGCGCCTTAATCACTGAGTTTGTATAGGAAACGATGGCCTCACTGGACTAGGGTCAACAGGCATCAACAGGGGCTAATGGCAATGCACCTGAAACCATGACCAAGGAGATCTCCCCAGAGGTGTAAGACTTAGAAACGAATTCGTTTTACTTTTGGGTCATTTTAGAATCATTGCTTGAGTTCATGGCTTCTGAACTAGAAGAAGGACAAAGATAATGGACTTTCAGTAATTATTCCATTAGAACTTCTTGGGTAGTTTTTCTCCAAAGAATTGCAAAAACTTGGGAGTTCAATATTCAAACCGTTAGTGACCAAATAATGGCCATGCCCCCCACCCCACCCCCCACACAGCTGATCTGCACTTGGCCCTAATAATAGAGTTAAAGAAGAATTTCAGAAAATCTCAAGATTATATTTTTCTGTATTCTCCCATTCACCACTCTTCTTTACTGATTGTATAGAATTTTATCCAACACATCAATAGGTATCCATGACCATTGCCTAGGGAGGTATAACAATTTCTCTTTCCCTTCATCGGATTCAGATGATGGTGATAGGGACAGAATGTAACATTAATTCCAAGATATTTGGCCATAAAAAGGAAGGGGACTCGCATGGTACCATTACTATCCTCAAATCCATTCTAGCTACATATTTTTATTATAACGCACAGTTCTTTCTAAAGCTCTAAAATGTAATACAATAATACATTATGGGCTTTATTTTATGAGAAATATGGATAAAATCCAAATTATTTCAGAAGATTAAGGTTTCTAGAAGTCCATCAATTATTCCAATATAAATACACTGACAATAATAAATTATACAATGTGTTAAAATTGATTAAAAAAATTTGTTTAGGGGTGCCTGGGTGGCTTAGATGGTTAAGCATCTGACTTCGGTTCAGGTCATGATCTCACAGTTCATGACTTAGAGCCCTGCATCGGGTTCTGTGCTGACAGCTCGGAGCCTGGAGCCTGGAGCCTGCTTTGGATTCTGTGTCTCCCTCTCTCTCTGCTCCTCCCTCATTCATGCTCTCTCTCTGTCTCTCAAAAATAAGTAAAAGTTTAAAAAAGTTTATTTTTAAGAAAGAGAGAGACAGAGTGCAAGCAGGGGGAGGGGGGAGGGGCAGAGAGAGAAAGAAAGTGAGAGAGAAAGAGGGAGACACAGAACCCGATGCAGGGCTCGAACTCACAAACTGAGATCAAACTGTGGCAAAGTTGGATGCTTAACCAACTGAGCCACCCAGGCACACCTAAAATTGATTTTTAAAAATATGATGTTGCTTTATGGAAGAAAAGCTGCTTGCACCAAAGTAAAAAAGCAAACAAACAAAACAAAAATGATTAGTGTTTCCATTAGAACAAGATGAAAATAGGATTTAAATGGTTAGAACTCTAAGGGAAGAGGGGTGCCTGGCTGGCCTAGTCTGTAGAGTATGCAACTCTTGATCTCAGGGTCATGAGACCAAAGGATTGTGAGTTCAAGCCCCATGTTGGGTGTAGAGATTACTTTAAAACAACAACAACAACAACAACAACAACAACAACAACAACAAAACCTAAATGGAGAATAATCTATCAAAAAGGTATTTTATTAGTTATGTCACTAAAGTGGCCTAGAATGAGTACCTCTGCCTAGTATTTGTATGCACCCTAATAACCAGTTTATTCTCCACTGAAAGGAACTGGGATTTTGCGTGTGTGTTAGGAGCAGAAAACTCTGCTGGGCCTGCGTTAAGGCAACAACCTGAGCCTGCCTGTCGTCAGAAACGCCTGTTGCAAGGTTTACGTCCCTACACCAATTGGAAACTTCCCCCAAATGTTAGGAGGGCTTCGCCTGGCCTAGTTGTTTGTGCAGCGGAGGTTATGCGGAACGTTTCTTTTCCTTCTGGGAGTCCAGAACTTTGGAATATGCTAGGCAGAGGATGCCTATGTGACCAGCTCGCAGTGAAACCCTTGGATGCTAAGTCTCTAAGTTTCTCCGGGAGACAACATGCTGCGCATGTTGTCACAACTCCCTGCTGGAGGAACCGCGTGTGTCCTGTGAGACTCCACTGAGAGAGACTCTCTACTGACAGAGGACTCTGGAAGGTTCCCCTGGTTCCCTCCAGACTTTGCCCTGGGCACCCTTTATCTTTGCTGGCTTTGCTCTGTATCCTTTTGCTGTAATAAACCTCAGCCCTAAGCATGACATTATGCTGAATCCTGCGTGTCCTCCTAGTGAAGGACCGAACCTGGGGGTGGCCTTGGGGACCCCCCAGAATAGACTGGAGCGTATTTTTTTTTAAGAAAACAAGTACTGAGGCAGTACTGGAAAGACACAGGAAACCATTTAAAAATCATCTCACTTGCCAAGTTGACAATTTCAGCAACCAACAGAAAATAGGCTTAAATGAATGAAAAGGCATGAATATATGATTAAATCTATAAGGGGGGAAATATAAAGGATTCTAAAGTAGAGACATCTGAGGGGGTTTTAAAAATGCTATATATTGATCTGCCCAAATAATATGAAGCCTGTCCTCAAGTTCTAGTAAGTACCTAGGTTGATAATCACCAATGTAAGCTAAAACTGTACGGAATCAAACCAGAGCATTAAAGAAATTCAATGCTTACACTGTTTGTTAATTTTCCGTAAACACGTATTAATACATTTGGCTGACCACCCACAAATGGAGCCTTAAAAACCATGATAAGGGGCGCCTGGGTGGCTCAGTCGGTTAAGCATCCGACTTTAGCTCAGGTCATGATCTCATGGTTCGTGAGTTCAAGCCTCGCGTCGGGCTCTGTACTGACAGCTCGGAGCCTGGAGCCTGCTTCGGATTCTGTGTCTCCCTCTTTCTGATCCTTCCCTACTCGCGCGCGCTCTCTCTCTCTCAAAAATAAACAAACATTAAAAAAAAAAAAAAAAAAAAACCATGGTAAAAATAGAGAAACTGGCAGCTAAATGAAATTTTCATATATTATTATAAAACCAAATTATTTACACCTTTTCCATTCATCCTCAAAAATAAGATGACACACTGATTTATACTGGTTGAAAACTATGTTAGATAGCCAATAACATCAACTACGGCATAATTTCCAATAATTTCTGTAATCGAGTCACCCATCTTTGTGATATGATTTTAGATTCATTACTTAGATCCATGATATAAAGGTTCGTCAAATTCAACCTGTTTGATTGCTTAATACCACCACCCACAGAGACTGTAGAATAACATAATGTGTGGCAGATATATACATTCTTCAAAATTCAGAGACTGTCGGGGTGCATGGGTGGCTCAGTCAGTTAAACGTCCAACTCTTGATTTCAGATCAGGTCATGATCTCAGTTTGGGAGATAAAGCCCCACGTTGGGCTCAGTGCTGACAGAGTGGAGCCTGCTTGGGATTCTCTCTCCCTCTCTCTCTCTGCCCCTTCGCCTGTTCGCATACTCTCTCAAAATAAAGAAACAGACATTTAAAAATAAAAAACTCAGGGCTCCTGGGTGGCTCAGTCGGTTAAGCGTCCAACTCTTGGTTTCGGCTTAGGTCATGATCTCATGGTTCGTAGGTTCGAGCACCGTGTTGGGCTCTGAACTGTCAGTGCGGAGCCTGCTTAGGATTCTATCTTTCTCTTTCTCTGCCCCTCCCCTGCTCTTCTTCGTACTCTCTCTCTCTCAAAATAAATAAATAAACTTAAAAAAATATATTGAACTCTAGGCTAATGATATTCATACTGAACTACATATGGGGAATTTTTTTTTTTTTTTTTTTTTTTTTAAGGAGAGAGAGAGAACTCAAGCAGGGGAGAGGGGCAGAGGGAGGAAGGAAGAAAAGGAGGACAGGGAGGGAGAGAGGGGGGAGAGAGGGAGAGAATAAATGAATTTTAAGCAGGCTCCACACTGAGTGCGGGGTCAATCCCACAACCCTGGGATCATGATCTGAGCCACAATCAAGTGTTGGGCGCCACGCCAACTGAGATGACCCAGGCACCCCTATGGGAAAATGTACTGATGTGTGTATTGAACTGGAAATACACTGAAAATAGGATGGATTGATAGGGATGCAGAGATGGATAAATACGTGTAAACTGTTAGTGACAGAATCTAGGTGGTAGGTATCTAGGTGTTCACTGTAAAATTATTTCAACTTTTCTATTTAGAAATTTTCATAATGAAACATTAGGAAAAAAATAGTGCCCGGGAGAGGGGGTGGGTTCCAAGAAAAGTTCATCTAATAGAGTGGTCTGAAGGATGAACTTTCTGTGAGCTTTCTGTCCAACAAAGAACGAAATGGTGAGCTTTTTCTGACCGCAGGGGTGGGACTTGAGACAAACAATACAACTGTACTTGGCTGAGCAGTCTTTGCACACAACAGCAGGCAGCTGCCAACCAAATAAAGCAGGGAGGGCTCATTAATGACAGCTGGCTCCCAAACCAGGTGAAGTTTGCCCAGGTGGCCATCATTGGGCTCTGCCGGTTAAGTGCATCTCTGAGGGACCCTGCGGACGCCCACCGCCCCCCCACCATTTCTGACCCGCCCGGTGTATATTCACTGAAGCCACTTCCCTCCAGGAAAGCGTTACCGCTTCCCCTGCCATCTACGGATGTTAATTTTACCAGATAATTAGGTGTGGGAACCTGTCACGGAACACCATGAATAGCCCTCAGAGGTGAGGTAGTCGTGGGGACAGGCCACGGACTGGCAATCTCTAATACTCCCCCTATTTAAGTGTCTGAGGGTCACGCGTTACTCACGGTCTAGCTGATTGAGATTGGAGAGGCTCTAGAAGCCCCAAGCCCTGCTTACTTAGTTCTGAGCCATCGTCTCTGACCAGGAAGGGGAGACAAGGAGGGGATCATCTCCTCTCCTACTTACCTTCACTGGGGTCAGTGGGAATCTCACTCTCCTCTGGTCCTGCCTGCTCCTCTGTGTTATGCTCTCCTTCCGGCTGAATCTGAGATAAGACATCAGGTTGATTCATGGCATAATCTAGGAGAGGAAGAAGGAAAAGGAGATAGGACAAAGAGCTCAATGAGGATGACAACTAATTGCCATTAAGGCTGAATTGTAGGCTTTGAGGTCCACAGTCCCAGGGAAGTTGTTTCAGATTCTAGAGCACTCCTCCCCTTCCATTCCCCTCCTGTACGGATGACATCTCTTGGGAACGCACACGAGAGGAGAGGTGATGGGAAAGGCATGTGTGCTACTTTAGCACTGCCCACCTGCTGCTTTCACTGAGGAAGAGGGACAGTTGCCTCAAGGGGGAGAACAAGGCCCTTTCAACGTGAAGAACACCTATGGAAACCACTGCAACTGGGAGACCCCTAACCCTGAGCTTCATTCTCCATCCGATGAACTGGCAGGAGAGATTATGATTTCCTACTTGTGAAGGGTGAACTGGAAATCTCTGGCTTGCACCTAGAATCTGAAGTGTGTGGGGACAGAGGGAAAATGAGGACCACTGGAGGGAAAGGGACTGCTCTAAGCCCCCGTGGAGCTGGGGTCCCCTCATTCAAAAGGCGCCAACTTAGCCTCACCCATGGAGATAAGAGACTCGTAGTTGCCCTTCATGATATTCTTGTAAAGCTCTTTTTGCCATTCTTCTAATTTTTCCCACTCTGGAGTGGAAAAGTAGATGGAGATATCATCAAATGTCACAGGCACCTGAAATTATAATCATATTGGAGTTAGTCCCTCCCACTGCAATTCAGTCATTTAGCCAATCTTACTAAGTGCCTACTTGTCACACAAAGACTGTGTGGGATGCAGGAGGGATACAGGAAAAACAGGGCACAGACCCAACCTCTAGGAGTTGAAGACATTTTCAAGGAGAAAGGCAATAAACTTTAGAGCGACGAGTTTTGGGAGGTTGGAGCACATGACTTGTAAACAGTCCCTCACGGAGAGAGGCACAGATGCAAAGCAGTATATAATTCACACAATACAACATGTTCTGAATACCCACTACGTACAAGCTTTATCCTAAGTGCCAAGATTACAAAAATATGGTTTCTGCCCAAAATAAGCATATGGTCACATTCAAATTGAAGACATGGACCAGAAATTTTGGATATCGAGCTATAATAGGGCTGGGATGAGTCTAGAAGAGATGGGGCTCTGGTGGGTTATTAACAGGCCTAATGGGAACAGGAAAAACATGTAAGCATGGAAGACCGGAGATTACTTTCAGAGAACAACGATGAAGCCTGCCGAGTTGGGAGCTCGGGCTTCATGTAGGGAATGGTCATAGGCAGAACAGAATCCCCCCACCCTCTGGCAACGTTTCATCCAAAGCTAGGTACTTTTCCCTAGGTAAAAACTGGAAGGTTCTTCTGTAATGAAGTATAAGAGTTGCCTGGGGAATTTAAGGTACCTAGTACGGGCACTATCACCTCATTCTGGCATCTAGCTGGTCATAAGGCTAGCTCACCCTCCTGTCACTGGACAGCTTCCTGTAGTTAAATTCTGAAATACAAGCTAAGCACTAAGTGTCAATGCCCATTTAGCAAAGTCAGCCACTTGAACAAGAAAGACTAAAATGAGGGAGGAAAATGTGGAAGGAAACAAATACCCAGGCAACAGAATTTAAAAAACAAAAACAAACCACCACCACCTCCTAACTAGTATTCCCACAAAGATTTGAGAGATATTACACCACCCGTAAAATAAAAACAGGATGCTATGGAAAAAGGAAGATCAGAGAAGAAGAAACATTTCTGGTATCTACTATACACACACACACACACACACACACACACACACACACATTTTTCCCAAAATTAAAAAATTCAATGAAAACCATACATATTTATTTTCATAAACTTAACATACCCATTAAGAGTCAAAGGTCTATACAATACTATGAGGCAACTGGGTTTATTTTCTAATTGCTTCATTTTCCAACTAGAAATTTTGTTCTTTAGGGGCTAGAACTTTAAATTACTTACTTTACACTTGCTCAGCACCTGAAGCCAGGGTGAGGGCAAGTGTAGATGACATAATTGTATCTAATGTCACTACACAAAAGATTTGTGACACCTTACAACAAAAACACATGACAAAATAATGATTAAAAAAAAAAGGATCAGGATGGGATTCTGGTTCAAGGCTATGAACTAAACACATATGAATCTTCCTTCCCTCCCTGAGTTCTACTGAAATGACAGTAAATAAGATCAGCAGGGACTAAATCTTTTTTCTTTTAATTTTTTTTTATTTTTGAGGAGGGGAGGGGCAGAGAGAGAGGGAGACAGAGAATCCAAAGCAGGCTCCTCACTGGGAGCACAGAGCCCAATGCAGGGCTTGATCTCATGAACCACGAGATCATGACCTAAGCCGAAGTCAGACACTTAACTGAGCCACCTAGACGCCCCATAAATCTAAAGCAATGCCAAGAATAAGGAGAAGCCATCACTAGACCAGAGTTTTTGATGAGTTTCGCACCGAGACCCAAACGATGGGCACACTCTGGGGTCCAGGGTGTAAGAGGAAGCCGCAGCTCCGCGACTCCGCGAAGGACAGACTGCAGTTGAAGAATCCAGAGATTTCCAAGCTCAAAGCTGGCAGAGACAATGAATGAGTGGGAAGAAAAGTGATTATGGGTTGCAGTTTGAAGGTGTATCTTGGGACTAGCAGGGACCCCTCCACTGCCCTGGCAGAGGGAGGAAGCGGCAGCGTTTACCCCAGAGCTGAAACGGCGGACATCACCTCTAAGGACATCTAACAGTCCAGCCCGCCTGGAGACAGCATGCACTTCCAGGGGGCATGTGATGACACAGAGTACCGCTTCCCTCCTGGTCTCTGGGTGGTCCCTGCACCCCCTACTTGCTCCTCACCAGGGCACCTCAAAGCAAAGCCCAACTATGTCTAGCATCAATGGAGGCAGCTCTCTGCTGTAAAGGAAAGATCTTTTGGTTAAACAGACTCACACAGTGGCCGAGGAGACATGCCAGCTTCCTGTCATTAACCTATTAATCAGTTGAGCCTGTCACTTATGGATACACAACCTAGGTTTACTCAATATTAAAAAAATGATGCTGTGAGGATACACAAACACTACAAACGATCCTAGAAGAAAAGCAATGAACAGGGGCATCTGGGCGGCTCAGTCGGTTAAGCATCCGACTTCGGCTCACGTCATGATCTCACAGTCCGTGAGTTTGAGCCCCGCGTCGGGCTCTGTGCTGACAGCTCAGAGCCTGGAGCCTGCTTCAGACTGTGTCTCCCTCTCTCTGACCCTCTCCCATTCATTCTCTGTCTTTCTCTGTCTCAAAAATAAACAAACATGAAAAAAAAACAAAAACAAAAAAACAATGAACAAATCAAACACGCCTCTAATACATATTCCCAGAGACATTTGAATATCACATCCATTTAAATAAATTCAGGTTGCTTCAAAAAAAGGAGATAGAAATAACTATTCTTGAAAATTAAACATGTAATTTTTTTAAATGTTTATTTATTTTTGAGAGAGAAAGACAGAGCGTGAGTGGGGGAGGAGCAGAGAGAGAGAGGGAGACACAGAATCCAAAGCAGGGTCCAGGCTCCAAGCTGTCAGCACAGAGCCCGACGCGGGGCTCGAACCCATGAACCATGAAATCGTGACCTGTGCTGAAGCCGGTCACTCAACCAACTGAGCCACACCCAGGCGCCCCTAAATATGTAATTTTTAAAATAAAAATGAGAAAGGCTGGAAAGGAAGGTGATGAAACTCTAAAAAGATGAACAAGAGGCTCCTGGGTGGCTCAGTCAGTTAAGCATCTGACTCTTGATTTCAGCTCAGGTCAGGATCTCATGGATCGTGGGTTTGATCCCTGCATCAGGTTCTGCACTGACAGTGCGGAGCCTGCTTGGGATTCTCTCTCTCTCCCTCCCCCCACTTGCACATGCATGTGCTCTCTAAATAAATAAATAAATATGGGGCGCCTGGGTGGCTCAGTCAGTTGGGCGTCCGATTTCAGCTCAGGTCATGATCTTGGCAGTTTGTGAGTTCGAGCCCTGCATCAGGCTCTGTGATGACAGCTCAGAGCCTGGAGCCTGTTTCAGATTCTGTGTCTCCTCCTCTCTCTGCCCCTCCCATGCTTGTGCTCTGTCTCTGTCTCTCAATAACAAATAAATGTTAAAAATTCTTTTTTAAATAAACAAACAAAAAAAATTTTTTTAAAGGTGAGGGGCACCTGGGTGACTCAGTCGGTTGGGCGACCAGCTTCAGCACAGGTCACAATCTCATGACTCGTGGCTTCAAGCCCCGCGTCGGGTTCTGTGCTGACAGCTCAGAGCCTGGAGCTTGCTTCAGATTCTGTGTCTCACTCTCTCCCTGCCTCTCCCCTGCTCACTCTCTCTGTCTCAAAGGTAAATAAACACCAAAAAACATTTTTTTTAATAAAAAAAATTTTTTTAAGGCGAATAGGGGGTGCTTGGGTGGCTCAGTCGCTTAAGTGTCTGATTTCAGCTCGGGTCATGATCTCACAGTTCATGAGTTTGAGCCCTGTCGGGCTCTGTGCTGACAGCTCAGAACCTGGAGCCTGCTTCAGATTCTGTGTCTCCCTCTTTCTCTGCCCCTTCCCCGCTCACGCCCTTTCTCTCTCTCAAAAATAAACATAAAAAAATTCTTTTGAAATAAAAAACAGAAAAAGGTGAATAATAGGAAGGGAAAGTTAGAGACAAAGATCACAACCCACCATGAGTCAGATGGTAGTTCCAGAAAAAAAAACAGGAGAAATGGGGATGAGATATTCTACAAATAGGATTATGGAAGAAAAGTTTCCAGAGCCGAACAAGACACCCATCTTCCGAATGAAAGAGAACACCAAGTGTGTGACACAAATGTTAAAAGACCTACACGAAGACACACCCTCAACACGTTTTAGAAAAACAAGTACAAAAAAAAACACCAAGTACAAATGGGAAGATTCTAGAGAACAGATTTCTTGTAAACGGATTTGGTGTTCATTTGGAATTAATGCAGAAATATTAATTTGGAATTGATTTGGTATTCAGGTTTATCATCAATGGCATTCGATGTTATGAGACAAAGGACCGATGCCTTCAAAATTCTGAGAGAAGTGGAGTATTCAGCCTTAAAACGGAAATGCTGATACAACATGGGTGAACCTGGAAGATGTTGTGCTGAGTGAAATAAGCCAGTCACGGAAGGACAAATAGTGTATGATCCCATTTATATGAGGGACTCTGAAGAGTCAAATTCACAGAGACAGAAAGCAGAATGGTGGGCGCCAGGGGCCGGGGCAGAGGGGCTGGGGGATTAGCGTTTAATGGAGACAGAGTTTCAGTTTGGGAAGTTCTGGAGATGGATGGTGTTGGTAGTTGCACAGTGACGTGAATGTACTGAGTACCACTAAACTGGGCATTTAAACGCGGCGAAAATGGTACATTTTAGGTTGTGCACATTTTACCACAGTTTAAAATTGAAAGTAAGAAGAAAACTGAGGGAAGATTATTCTGAACTTGGCACTCAGAAGTAAGGACAGGGTCACCTGGCGGCGGGGGCGGGGGGGAGGGGTTCAGTCAGTAAGTGTCCGACTCTTGATTTTGGCTCAGGTCATGATCTCATGGTTCGTGAGTTTGAGCCCTGAGTCAGGCTCTGTGCTGACAGTGAGAAGCCTGCTTGGGATTCTCTCTCCTGCCCTTCCCCAGCTCTCTCTCTCTCTCTCAAAAAGAAATAAACAAACATAAAAAAAATAAATAAATAAATAAAGACAGAATAAGAAGAGTATTTTCAACAAAGCAAAAATGCAAATTTTGCTTCCCATATTTAAAGCTAATAAATCTCTAATATGTTCTAACTTTATGAAGATATCTTAAAGAAATATCACATTATCTTCTATACGATTTTGGAGTTTAAGATGGAGAGTTTAAACATTATCCATTTATCTAGGTAAGACAATGGGCGCACACTTTAACTTACCTTTTCTACTAATCTTATGGCAATACTAAGTATAAATTACCCCAAAGAACTCCTGGAGGGGCTCCAGACACACAAGTAAAACACACTGGGGAAGGTTCTCTATCAGATGCTGACTCTGATATCCCTCCCTGCAAACCTGGAAAGAGGCATCGGTCATCATTCTCTCCCTTTTCTCCCTTCCCACTCACTCTTCAACCTGCCCTTCCCAGACTTCTATGCCCCGCGTCTTAGCAAGGTCTCCGGCCAGGTCTGTGTTGCCAAATCATACTCTGTCTGCATCTTTCTAGACCTCTCAGTGACATGCGATCCAAATGACAGCTTTCTCCTTGAATGCTTTTCCTCCTCGTCCTGTGATGCCACATACACTCCTGTCTTGTTTCCATCTCGCTGGCCACTCCTTTTGGTCTCCTTTGCCAGCTCTGCCTGCCCCTGGAGCATGGTCCTTGGACTCTTCTCCCTGCTTCGCCATGCTTTCTCCTGAGGCAATCACCTCCAGTCTCAGGACTTTCAACAGGGTCTGTGCACCCATGACTGCCAAATATTACTCTGCTCTGAGCCGCGGGGACCACTTAACATCTCTCCTGACTGTATCGCGGGCACCTCAAACCTAATACTGCCAAAAGAGAGCTCCTAATTCCTTCCCAGTCCTCAAGATAGTCCCCATCTCAGTAAATGTCACCACCATCCATCGGGTTCTTGAGCCAAAAGCCTAACAGTCAGTAAACCTAAGGTGGTTAAGAGCATATGCTCTGGAGCCAGCTGGGTTGCAAAACTACTCTATTACTTATATTTAGTAACTAAATGATCTTGGGCAAGTTAGGGTTCCTATGAAAATAACCAAAGCACTTAGAACAAGTTCTATGTAAATTATCACACACTAAATTTAAAATTATCGTTGTTCTTCATTACCAAATTCCCATCCGTGACTTCTACCCAGCATCTCCGCCAAAAGTCCAGAATCTGCCCACTATCCGTCTCCACCACGGCTACCCTCACCCAAGCCACTCTCATCCCTCCCACTATTGCAGCTGCCTCTTGTTTTCTCCCTGCCTCTATTCCTACCAACCTGATCCGTCTCCTACGGAGCAAAGCGATTTGTTCAAAATATCAACCAGATAGAACTCCTCTGCTTAATACCCTCAATTTCTTTCCATTATACCCAAGATAAAACCAATTCCTCACCTTGGTCTCAGACCCCTACATCAGTGATTCACAGCCCCGGTTGCACATTAGACCCCACCACAGAGCTGTTAAGATTTGTGTTTTAGCTTCATCCAGGACCCACTAAATCAGAATCTCTAGGTGTGATGCCCACCAAAATGGAAAAAGCCCTCGGGTGATTCCTATGTACAGTCAGTGCTGAAAAACACTGCCCTAAATGACGTGACCTCATCCATTTCTCTAGGCACAGGCCTGTTTTCACCGCATACCAGCTAATGGGTTTCCCCTTGCCTTCAGTGTTCCACGTTTGTTTGTCTTCGGGACTTTGCACGGGGCATCGTCACCGCCTAGAAAGTTCTTCCTCAGATCTTCTCACAGCTGCGTCCTTCCTGTCATTCAGTCTCAGCCTAAATATTAGCACCTTTATGAGAGCTGCTCTGAAAACCCACCAAGAACTAAATCACCGAATAGCACTTTTTTTAATCTACTTGCACCTAAAGGGATTTATATTCTTGTCTGTTTATATTTTCTGTCTTTCTCCACTAAAATTTAAGCTCCAGAGAAGCTTACATGAATTGTTCAGTGCTGTGCCTCCAGGATATAGATATTCAGTAGACAGTACGTGTTCAGGAAAACCAGATGCCTCGAGGCTATGTTCCATAGATTAAGAATGAAGTTTATTTTCTTCTGGTGTATGGGCCACTCCCTGCAGAAGGGCCGGGCCCTAGCCCCACAACATACTTCCGTAAAGGGTACTAAAGGGCAGGATCATGCCAATCCTAGGCCTACGGAGAGCCCCAAACCATCTACTTGCCAGCTCTTCCCCCAGACTCCTCTTTTCACCAGAATTACCAACAAATTCATAAGGGCCGACTGAAATGATATTTAATTTAGCTTCCGCACCAAGACGAAGCAGACAGGTTAACAAAGACAAAAGGGACTCGGAGATAAAGGACAGGAGAAAGCTGAAGAGAAAAACAAAATCTGCCAGGTAGCCAACTCTGAATTGGAAAGAGGTTTCTAATCTTCAGTCGGACACTTCAATTCAAATCACAGCTAAATTGAACGTGAAATGTTTCCCAAATAGATGAACAAAACCCAACTTAATCGCTCCTTTAGCCTGACTGGCCAACAGGATCCCTTACTCCTAGTCTATGGACTAGTGGTACCACTTTCCACCCAGAAGGGGCGAGGGAATTACCTTTGGGATATCCCCTTTGATCCCCGGCGGCAGTCGCAGGATCCAGAAGTTTCGGTTTCTCAGCAGGTTCTCCAAGTTCTCCAGCCGCCTCTGCAGCAGCCCGTACTCCTGCAGCAGGGTCCCCAGCACGGCCCACTTGCCCTCCAGCTGGTTCCCGAGATCAGCCACCGTCTTTTCACAGCTGGCCAGCTTCTTCTCCGCCGTCCCCGTCCGTCCTTCCAGGTGCAGGAGGCGCCGGCTGTGGACCTCCACCTTTCTCTCAATGGCCTGCACGGCTGCCACCACGGTCCACAGGGAGATGGCTGCCGTCTGCAGATGGGCCTCGTTTGCTGCCGGGGGCGTGGGAAGAGGAAGGGGCTGCAGGGAGGTAAGGCATTCAGAGTCCCATTCAGAAGTCTGTACGCGGTGGAGAGAGGAGACAAGACACTGAGTGTTGGAAGGAACCTAAGCCAAACTAAAATCAAAGAAGGACTGGTTAGCTGGTTAACCAGCTGTGATTCATCTAAATACAGTTTTAGCACTGCCTGCAAAAGCTTCATCTTTATGGTGCTCGTCAGCAGCAAAAGCCAAGAGGGCCGCTTTGGCGGTTCAGGGATGAATGAAGTCAGTGAGGGACACTGGATTCAGAACCAGCCTGGCCTATCCCCTGGGGTGTTACGCTGTAGAGCCAATTGTCCAGAGGCTCGGGTTGCTGCTGCATCCTCTATTTCTGGAAAAGGCCTACGTGCACCAGATCTTTCTAGGTTCCTCTGAACTCACTGCCCTCTGATAAATCCTTTATTGATTTATGCTCCAGCCCTGTCCACCACCCTGCTTACGAAAAGCTGAGAGTATTGAGTATGGAGAAAACATATTTTCAAATATTTGATGGTTCTAAAACGTTAGGCAGAACAGACTTTTTTCAATTAAAATTTTTTTTAATGTTTTAAATGTTTATTCATTTTTGAGAGAGAGAGAGAGAGAGAGAGAGAGAGAGAGAGCGCAGGAGGGGCAGGGGCAGAGAGAGAAGGAGACACAGAATCTGAAGCAGTTCCAAGCTCTGAGCTGTCAGCACAGAGTCCGACGCAGGGCTCGAACCCTCAAACCCGCAAGATCATGACCCGAGCCAAAGTCGGATGATTAACCGACTGAGCCACCCGGGAGCCCCCTTAATTAAAATTTTTTTTAACGTTTATTTATTTTATTTAAAAAAAAAATTTTTTTTAACGTTTATTTATTTTATTTAAAAAAAAATTTTTTTTAACGTTTATTTATTTTTGAGACAGGGAGAGACAGAGCATGAACGGGGGAGGGTCAGAGAGAGAGGGAGACACAGAATCCAAAACAGGCTCCAGGCTCTGACCTGTCAGCACAGAGCCCGACGCGGGGCTTGAACTCACGGACCGCGAGATCATGACCTGAGCCGAAGTCAGATGCTTAACCGACTGAGCCACCCAGGCGCCCCAACGTTTACTTATTTTTGAGAGAGAGGGTGCATGTGCAAGAGAGCAGGGAGGCGGGGCAAAGAGAGAGGGGGTCAGAGGATCTGAATCTTCGCTGAGAGCAGAGCAGCAGAGAGCCCAATGTAGGGCTTGAACTCACGAACCGTGAGATCATGACCTGAGCTGAAGTCGGACACTTAACTGACTAAGCCACCCAGGTGCCCCCAGAACATTATCATTTTTTATTTAATGTTTAATATTTTAAATATTATATTGCATTTATTCCAGAGGGCAGAACTAGAACATGGAATTTTCAGGCAGGCAAACTCTGTCCTACATAAATAATTTTTGAAACTAGATCTTTCCAAGAAAATACCAGGCTGCCCCATCACTGAAAATGCTGTGAAATAAAATGAATATTAAAAAAAAGAAATTCCAGGGAACCTAGGTGGGTCAGTCTGTTGAGTGTCCAGCTCTTGCTTTTGTCTCAGGTCATGATCCCAGGGTCATGAGACACAGCCCCCGCTGAGCGTGGAGCCTGCTTAAGATTTTCTCTCTCATCGGGGCCCCTGGGTGGCTCAGTCGGTTAGGCGTCCGACTTCGGCTCAGGTCATGATCTCGTGGACGGGTCCGTGAGTTCGAGCCCCACGTCGGGCTCTGTGCTGACAGCTCAGAGCCTGGAGCCTATTTCGGATTCTGTGTCTCCCTCTCTCTGACCCTCCCCCGTTCATGCTCTGTCTCTCTGTCTCAAAAATAAAGAAACGTTAAAAAGATTTTCTCTCTCATCATCCGACTTCAGCTCAGGTCATGATCTTGCGGTTCTTGGGTTCGACCCCTACACGGGGCTCACTGCTGTCAGTGCAGATCCTGCTTCGGATCCTCTGTTCTCCTCTCTCTGCCCCTCCCCCACTTGCGCTCTATCAAAAATAAATAAAACATTAAAATATTTTCTCTCTCTCTGCCCCTCTCCCCAGCTCTTGGTCGGTCTCTCTCTCTCTCTCCAAAATTAGAGAAAGAAAGAAAGAAAGAAAGAAAGAAAGAAAGAAAGAAAGAAAGAAAGAAAGAAAGAAAGAAAGAAAGAAAAAAGAAAGAAAGATCCTACAACATAGGGGAGATTGGACCAGAATGACCTCCACAAAGCCTTGCGACTCTATGAATTTGACAACCCGCTCCCTGGCCACAACCTCCCATCTCTCCAGCTCACCCACCACCTGCTCTGCAATCCCACTAAACCCCTGCCCAAGCCATTTGCTCCTGGCTTCCCAGCCCGTTACAGGCTTCGTTTCCTTCCTCGGTGCATCATTTCAACCACCTTCAACCCCTTTCTGTCTTTCTGCCTCACCTGCTCCAGCTCTGAATCAGTCTAACTGTTCCTTCTCTGTTCCTGTAAGCAACCTGGTAAACCCTACTAAAGGAAGTCACACGACAGGGAAAACTGGTGTCACCCCACACCAGTGGTCTCTAAGCTCAGCAGGAACTCAACACTGCCTGGTGCCCCCTACGCTTTTCTTCCCATTCCATATAGTAGCCACTGCAACCCCCCGCACACCCCTTAAACTTTTAGTACAACGCTTCTCAAACTAACGTGCCCGAGAATCATCTGCAGATCTCGTTAAAAGGCAGACTTGGACGGTTGAGCGTCCGACTCTTGATTTCAGCTCAGGTCATGAGATCGGCCCCGCATCTGGCTCAGCGCTGACAGTGTGGAGCCCGCTTAGGATTCTCTCTCTCCATCTCTCCGCCCCCCCCCCACTCGTGCTTGCTCGTTTGCACGCGCGCGCGTTCTCTCTCTACAATAAATAAACTCAGAAATAAAAATGCAGACTTTGATTCAGCAGGCCTGGGAGGAAAATTGAGATTCTGCATTTTTACCAAGCTGCCGGGTGATGCAGATGCTGGTGGTTCAGAGAGCACACGTGGGGCAGTGAGACACTTGTCCACTGCAGGCCCCCTCAACCTCAGGGGACAACATGGCCTCCTACTTTGAGAAGAAGAGTGGCCTGCAACTCTCTCAACTTTCTCCTATTACACTGGCTTCTCACTTCAAACTCATCAGTAGCTTAATCCATGCTTTCTTCCTTCCTTCCCCCAGGAAAAGGTTGCACGCATCCTATTTAAAACTAATCTCTCCACTTATGCTCTGAATGCCAACGCTTTCCACACTTTTAGGGACATTGTTCTTTTCTCTTTTTTATGGTCAGTAGTTCAATGTCTCCTAATTCTTCTCGGTAAAGACAGACCCGCACCATTCAATATGGGAACCACATGTGGCTATTAGCACTTGAAATGTGGGTATTGTGACTGGGACGTGCTGGAAGTTTAAAACACACACCAGATTCTGCAGACTTAGTATGAGGGGGGAAAATGGAAAACTTCATTAGTAAGTTCTTAATATTGGGAGCACCTGGGGTGGCTCAGTGGGTTGAGCATCTGACTCCTGGTTTTGGCTCAGGTGACGATCTCAGGGTCCTGAGATTCAGGTCTGCCTCTGGCTCAGGCTGTGCACTGAGCATGGAGCCTGCTTGGGATTCTCCCTCTGCCTCTCTCCCCCTCCCCCGACTAGCGTGTGCTCTAAAATTCTAAATTTTTTTTTTTAAGTTTATTTGAGAGACAGTGCACGTGGGGGAGGGGCAGAGGGAGAGAGAAAATCTTAAGCAGGCTCCCTGCAGCCAGTGCAGAGCCTAAGAGTCAGATGGGGGGGGGGGGAGGGGGTTTGAACTCACAAAACTAGGCGATCATGACCTGAGCCAAAACCAGCAGTCAGATCCTTAATCGACTGAGCCACCCAGGCGTCCCCTGCCCCCCAGAAAAAACATTCTCAATATTGGTTACACACTGAAATATTCTGTATGCTTTGGATTAAATAAAATATATTAAAATTAAATTCATCTATTTGTTTGCACTTTTTAAATGCCAGCACTAGAAAATTTATGTAGTGTCCACTTTATTTCTATTAAATAGGGTTGGCATTGAGGCTTGATCATCTTTACCCTGGTAAAAAAAAAAAAAAAAAAGGAAAACAGATCCAAGGGCAGACACTGCGTTCCTCTCTACCCTACTCCCCACCCCATTGCTACCTGCTCCCTCTTTTCCTCCTCACTTTCCAGGCACTCCATTGCCCATTCTGTTTCCTGACTCACTAAAACGGCTCTCCTTGGGGCGACCAAAGGCTTCCCGGCTGACAAAATGCACGGCGTCCGTGTCAGTCCTATGCTACTGGGCCGGTCCCTGCTCCTTCTACGTGGCTCTTGTGCGCAGGGACTACGTGGGTCACCTCCGCGGCCCTAGCAACTGGGAGAGGGCCTGGCTCGCTGCCGGCCTGCGGGAAATAGCCGCGGGATGAATAAACACGTCTAAGGCTATCTGGTCCTCGGAACCCGCACCAGTCGTTCAGCAGCAGCACAGACGGCGGGCCTAGGGTGGCGCGCGTCGTCATCTACCTGGCGCTGGGGACCCCGGCGCTCACGCAGCCCTTCGTCCCGCCCGGGGGCCACCGTCCCCGCCGCATCCGCGGCCGCGCGGGGCTCAGGCGGACGGCCCCGAACGTGATTCTGTGCGGACGGCTGCCGGAGCCGGAGAACGCTGATGGAAACACCCAACCAAGCTTCCTGCCGGCCGCGCGTCTGGCGGGCAGTGGCGGGGCTGACACCGAGCGGGAGGAGCCCCTCTTCGCTCATTCCTTTCATTAGCGGAAGACGCGCTCTCGGCTCTAAACGTCCGAATGGGAAGGAGGAGCCCCGGGCCTCGCACCCGAGGCGCCGGGACCGCACGATGGGGGAGGGGGCGCCGCCGTCCCGGGCCGGAGTTCGGCGTCGGTGTCCCCACTCGGCGCCTCAGGCCCTTCCCCGCCGGCGGGACCCCGGGAGCGCCCTTGCGCCGGGGCCCCGCGCCTGACAGGCCGGGCGACCCGACCTCCTCCCCTTCCGCGGGTCCGCGGCGCCGAGCCCTAGGCGCCCAGACCGTCCCGGGCTCGCAGCGCTCGGCGCGCGGGCCGCTCTTACCGGAGCCGGGGCCGCCTCGGCCATGGCCCTGCGCTGTCCGGCCCGGGCCGGAGTCGTCGTCGTCGTCGCCGCTGCCGCCGCCGCCGCCGCGCGCGGCCCCACGCAGGCCGGCCCCGGGTCTCTCCGCAGGCGGCGCCCGCCCGGCTCTGCCTTCCCTGCCCGGACTCGCGCGGCTGCTCGGGGCGCCGGGACGCAGCGGAGGCACGGCGGCCGGCCGGTGAAGCTTAGGAGGCGGGCAGGCTCAGCGGCGCTCGGCCCGCAGCGGCCCCTCAGCTGGCGCTTTGTGGCCACCGAGCGCACCCTGGAAACGGCTCCGGCCTAGACGCGCCGCAGGCCCGCGCCGCCCGCCCGCCGCCGCAGCGCGCCCCCTGCCGGCCCCGGCGGCCACTTCCGCCCCGGCGGTGGAGGTGCGGCGCCCGAGGCTTCTGGTTTCTCGCTTACCCCCAGAGGCTGTGTCTGTCGGAGCGGAGCTTAGGACCCAGCCCCAAGCCAGGGCTCGTTCCCGGGAGCGCCTTTCTTCCTGAGGGCCCGGTTAGCGGGCACCGCGCGACAGGAGGCGCGCCGGCGGGAAGACAGCCCAGTTTGGAAAGGTGGCGATGGGCGGAGTGCGGGAGCCAGACCGGCCGGAGCGAGCCGGTGCGTTACGACGAGTGACCGAGAGGCACAAATCTGCGACGAAGAGACGTCCGTCATTTGCAGACATAGCACTTGTGGCTAACGAGGTGAAGCGGCTTACGTCTCATGTGGCCTGTGTTAGGACCAAAAGCGAAGTCTACGGTCTCGGATTATTGAGGTTGCGGTTTGCTGCGTCTGTGCTGATGAACAGGAGAGAGCCGAGTGTTATTATGGAGGTCGTGGGTGTTACAGTTAAGACAACCACACAATCCTGAGTTTCTAGCACAGCCCTCAGTTCGAACATGCTCGACGTGAATGAAAATCCTCCCGAGCCTGTATTTCAACCAATGAATCAAGTCAATGCCCGTAACGGTCAAAGTAACACTAAATCACAAAAGTATGAGAACCATCCTGTTGGGGCACCTGCTCTTGAGCATACAAACTATCTTTAGACTGGAGCTATACCTGAAAATCTATTTTGGTCAAGTGCTGAACGTTTGATAGTTAAAAATTAAAAATTGCTATTCTCTAAATGAGAATGTCGCCATAACAGAGTGAGCTTTTTTTTTTTTTTTTTTTTTAACATTTATTTATTTTTGAGACAGAGAGAGACAGAGCATGAACGGGGGAGGGGCAGAGAGAGAGAGACACACAGAATCGGAAGCAGGCTCCAGGCTCTGAGCCATCAGCCCAGAGCCTGACGCGGGGCTCGAACTCACGGACCGCGAGATCGTGACCTGAGCCGAAGTCGGATGCTCAACCGACTGAGCCACCCAGGCGCCCCCAGAGTGAGCTTTTAAAAAAGAAAGAAAATACGAACTTTCCCGGAAACTCAGTTTTTATGGTTTTATTATTAAAAGCGTAGCAGTTAAAATGTTAAAGTTTGGCTTTGTAAGGCAAGAACAGTAACTTCTCAGCCCTGGCGACTGCTGGATCCGTATGGCCAATAAACAGGTTCATTTGCATCACCAAATAAAATACTTTCAACTGAGCTTCAAGGAATAGCAAGGCTACATCTGCCAGTATAATATGGTAATATTGCCACCAATTTATGTGTTTCTTCCTCTAAGAGGAACTGATTATGGTAAAGACTTTGTGCCTTTTTAATTGTTGGCCTTGGTAATTTCTTGGGCAATGACAGCATTCCATTGAAGCAATTTCACTGACTAAAGTTTTGTGCACTTTCAAGAAAAGGCGTGATACTTTCAGAAGCAGGTTTTAACATGTTTGTACTCATTTATTTAGATTCTAAGTTGTAATATTTTTGTCTGTTCTTGCCACTATACACAGTGACCAGAAATAAATTTGTCCTTAAAGTTTGGATCTAGAAATGTGACAATGGAGCGATTTAATTACCTTTCAAGTTAAGAAAATAATCAAAGTTCCGTCTGTAGCTTATCTTGTATGCACACCAATTTCAGCATCTTCCCTGGAGTAGAATCAAAGGAAGATCTTTTCAGCAGGAATCATGCAGGAAATACTTACACTCTTAAGGCACATCAATTTATGCATCAAGTTCCAACAAGCAAACTGCTTTCTATGTAATTAACCATTGGTTATTAGTAAGTCTTGCTATGTTGGTAATGTTCTTTGGGAAATACAGAATTAAGGCCTCCTTCGTTACCTTTGAAAAGCATAATAGCTGTTATTCCACCTTGTTTAAATATCTCGTATATGAACTGACAATCTCACAATCTCTTGTATATCATATAATTTGTTACTGGCTGAAGAAAAATTATGGAAGTGGTCTTTCTGCTTGCAGCCAGTCATTTTTTGTTACATCTTTTTAAGCTATGACCATTTTATGAATATAAAACTGAAGGGTGTAAACAAATTACAGTGTGTTTGTGTTCATAGCCTTTTACTGTATGTGTCCTGTGGTCAATGATAATTTCATGCATTGGTCTGTATGATTTTATATTTCATAAATATTTCTCAAAGTCAGATCCACTGTGTGAGACACAAGAATCTTTCACCAAGTAAGGAAAGTGGAAACATGGTTGAATTAATCTTTAATCCTCTTTGTTGTCAAATCTAAAAATTAAGGTTGATTCTTCCAACCTTGTGTCCAAAGGTCACACCATATACTTTGGGAGCGTATTTAACATTCTCATTAACCTTTTTGTGTATAACAAAATATAAATCCAGCAACAGTTTTTAGGAATGTTTTCTAAAATAAATCAATATTTACAATCCATAGCTTCAGCAAATCTCAAAAATCCTTTCTCTTCAAATGCTGAAACGGTTATTAGTCTATTGCAATTGTTTCTACAAGCTTTAAAAAGCATTAGCCTTCACAGATCCCAAACCATGAGGTATTATCTTATTAAAACCATTCTTGAATAGTTCATTATTTAGAGAGAACGAATGTATTCTGGGTATCTCATTTTATCTAAAAATTCTTTTTTTTCATTCTGTCTTTATACTTTTAATCACGACACAAAGATGATTTATCATGGGCACCTGGGTGGCCCAGTGGGTTAAGCATCCAACTCTTGATTTCAGCTCAGGTCATGATCTCATGGTTAGTGAGTTCGAGCTCCATGTTGGGCCCCGGGCTGTCAGCATGGAGCCTGCCTGGGACTTTGTCTCTCCCCCAACCCCTGCCCCTCCTGAGGCAGTGCTCTCTCTCTCACAAAATAAATAAACTTAAAAAAAAAAAAAAAAGGGTGATTTATCACACATCTGTTGTATATGAGTTTTTGTCTTCGTGAAATTTTGAGGTAGCCATGTTGACATTCTGCTTTTTATTATTTTTTTTAGTGTTTATTTATTTATTTTTGAGACAGAGAGAACACAGTTGGGGAGGGTCAAAGAGAGACAGGGAGAGAGAGAGAATTCCAAGCAGGCAGAGCCCGCCTCAGGGCTCCATTTCAGGAACAGTGAGATCCTGACCTGAGCCAAAATCAAGAGTTAGACACTTAACAACTGAGCCACCCAGGCACCGCCCCCCACCGACATTCTGTTTTTAATTTATCCTCCTAATATGTGAAAAATTATCAAATAGGGCTTTTTGAGATTCACAGACTAAATGGAATTAAGTAAGCAGACATTAGTTTCTACATATTTTTTATAAAGTATTTTTATTTTATTTTATATTATTATCTCTTTTTAAGTAAGCTGTATGCCTGTCATAGGGCTTGAACTCACGACCCAGATATCAAGAGTTGCGTGCTCTACCTACCAAGCCAGCCAGGAGCCCTTCTACAGATTTTATTTAGTGTTATGAATGCCACTGCACCAAAGAATTCCACAGTAATTAGAATTATGATATAATCTAATCTATTATTTTGCCCTGTGTTTATATTTATATTTTTATAAACATCTGTAGGCTCAAAAAAGATAACAGTGTTCTTTCTAAAGTTATCTGGGCAGGAACGCCTGGGCCTGGGTAGCTCAGTCGGTTAAATGTCCCAACTTCAGCTCAGGTCATGATCTCACAGTTTGTGGGCTCGAGCCCCTCATTGGGCTCTGCATTGACAGTGCAGAGCCTGCTTGGGATTCTCTGTCTACCTCTCTGTCCCTCCCCCTCCTCTCAAAATAAACATTTTTTAAAAATCTTTTTAATGTTTATTTTTGAGAGAGAGAGACACAACGTGAGCAGAGGAGGAGTAGAAAGCGAGGGAGACACAGAATCTGCAGCAGGCTTCAGGCTCCCAGCTGTCAGCACAGAGCCCGACGCGGGGCTGGAACTCACAAACCGCGAGATCATGACCTGAGCCAAAGTCGGAGGTTTAACCAACTGAGCCACCCAGGCACCCCAAAATAAACATTTTTTAAAAATCCAATCATATGTACTTCAACTGACTGTTAGCAGTACAACATATAAAGGACATCACCAAATTTAGCTTTCTAAGTTACCAAGAATTTAGAATACCTTAACTTGAAAGTAGATATTCAGATATTAACAATAAATACAAGTGACATGCCATATTCATGCTACTGAAGATCGAAGCACCAATGGGACATGATAGAAATCTACCCAATTGTACGGTCATGACTCAAGTACAGGTCTAAGAACACCAGCAATGACACTGAGCAAGTATTCAGCTATTCTACCTTGCAATGGCCAAGCCCGGATGGCAGAATTTGGTCAGGCTCTGAGTCCAAAACCAAAGGTCAGCACGCCCCTGGTACAAGTGCATGTAGCTCTCGTCTAGGCATACGTGAAAGATTGGGCAACTGTGCAGTGATCAGATTCCTGGAGTTGTAGATGAAAATTTCCGTAATTCCACCCACAAGAGATACAAACACGAAATGTTTGTACTACAGTAGCTGTAGTATTTCTGTGTTTCAGGGAGTTTCAGGGAAGGCTTCCTGGAGCAGGTGACCTGATAGCTGAGTCTTGAAGGAAAAACAGAAGTTACCAGATGTCCTGAGAAGGGAACACAGTCATTCCAGCAATGCAAAGTCCTGGAGGTGTGCTCGGCAAGGGATGTCCAGAGAACTCCAAATGGGGCAGTGCTGCTAGATGTTAAAATGTGGAATCGTGGGGAGGAGAGCGCAGACGCACATGGTGAGAGAGGCTTGCAAGCTGTGAACTCACAGAAGCTTGACAAAAGAGGATGGAAAGAATTAAAAATGGCAATTACCAAACAGGCAGTAAACTAACATTGAGGGGCGCCTGGGTGGCTCAATCGGTTAAGAGCCAGACTCTTGATTTTGGCTCAGGTCATGATCTCACGGTTTGTGAGTTCGAGTCCTGCGTTGGGCTCTGCCCTGACAGCATGGAGCCTGCTTGGGATTCTCTCTCTCTCTCTCTCTCTCTCTCTCTCTCTCTGCTCCTATCTCTCTCTCTCACTCTCTCTCTCAAAATAAACTTTTCAAAAAGGGATATTTTTAAAAAACCTATCTGTAAAAATAAAAAACTAACATTGAACTGGTGATTCGTATTTATTGAGCACTTTAGACAATCATCTAATTGAATCCTTACATCAACCACATGAGGTAGATGTTGCCTTTTTTACACCTCAGTTTATGTGAAATTTTACGTGTCTCTACACGTGTTGTGACACCTTTTATCCCGGACAAGTTTTTCCAGGATAGTTGTCTGGCAAATAATCTGTGAAACAGAGGTAGTGTCTTCCTCTGGGGGAGAAGGCATATTTGTTTCTTCATTAGGATAATAAAGATACTGTCTTCCCCCAGGTCAGAATCTGCACATGTAGGGGAACCTGGGTGGCTCAGGCAGTTGGGCATCCAACTTCAACTCAGGTCATGATCTCACGGTTCGTGGGTTTGAGCCTCACGTTGGGCTTTATGCTGATCAGATTCTCTGTTTTCCTCTCTCCCCTCCCCTGCTGGTGTGCTCTCTCTCTCTCAAAACTAAATAAACACTTAAAAATTTAAAAATTAAAATTAAAATAAAGAAGTTGCACATGTATGCTAGTATCACCCTCATAAGATTAGGATAGGACTGCCAGGTGAAATAGGATGCCCAGTTAAATTTGAATTTCAGATAAGCAACAAGTGTGGACTGTGAAATACTTACACTAAGAATTATTTGTTGTTTATCTGAAATTCAAATTTAATGGACATCTGTATTTTTACTTGCTAACTCTGGCAACTCTATGTTGAGAATTTCCTAAGCTTGCTGTCCCCCTGCTGTGACACAGAACCACACTGTGTACAGCAGCCACCTGAGCCACCTGAGTTGTCCGTATGGGCGAACTGATGGGAACGTGAAGCTTATGCTCTTTGCTGCTCTGTGAGTAATAAAGTCCCTTGTCTCTGACCCAGGAGTCTCCTGTCTTCTCCACCGTCTCTGGAAACTATAGCAGGCTAACTTGTGAATTTACAAATCGGATAAACCCCAGAACCAACAGTTCCTTGACAACAATCCCCTATGGAGAAACACTGAGGTTATTTCTAATCTAATTAGACAATATTACTAATGTAAGCAATACTGTCCCAAATATCCTGGAACATACTTCTCTGTGCATACGTATAATAATGTCTGTTGGAAACTTTGCTAGAAGTGGAAATGTTTGTTAGGTCAAAAGGTATGTATACATAAAATGTTGAAGTATATCAACAAGTTGTAGAGGTCATATCCATAAAGGTATATATCCATGAGGTATAAGAGTGTCTGTTTCACTCCCCACGTGAATCCACTGTATCCTGAACTTTTTTGATCTCTGCCAACCTGATGAGTAAAAAGTGAGATCTCATTTAGTATTACTTGTATTTATTTATTATGAGTAAAGCTGAACATCATCAGCTTAAAAGCCTTGTGACTTTCCTTTTCTCTGAACTGTTCACATTTTAAGCATTTTTCTGGCTTGTTGGTATTTTCTCTTTTTTTCTTTTTCTTTTTTTTTTTTTTAATTTTTTTTTTAATTTTTTTTTCAACGTTTTTTATTTATTTTTGGGACAGAGAGAGACAGAGCATGAACGGGGGAGGGGCAGAGAGAAAGGGAGACACAGAATCGGAAACAGGCTCCAGGCTCCGAGCCATCAGCCCAGAGCCTGACGCGGGGCTCGAACTCACGGACCGCGAGATCGTGACCTGGCTGAAGTCGGACACTCAACCGACTGCGCCACCCAGGCGCCCCTTTTCTCTTTTTTTCAAGTTTTTATTTTAATCACTCAGTGCTCATCATGACAAGCGCCCTCCTTAATCCTCATCACCTATTTCACATATCCTCCCACCCCACCTACCCTCTGGTAAGCATGTTTGTTCTCTATATGGTTTTTTTGTTGTTGTTCTCTACATAGTTAACAGTCTGTTTCTGGGCTTCTCTCTCTCTTTTTCCCCCTGTGCTCATTTGTTTTGTTTCTTAAATTTCACATATGAATGAAATCATTTGGTATTTGTATTTCTCTGTCTTACTTATTTTACTTAGCATTATAGCATTATACTCTCTAGCTCTATGTCATTGCAAATGACAAAACTTCATTCTTTTTAAAGGCTGAATAATGTTCCATTGTGCACACACACACACACACACACACACACACACACACACACAAACCTAGCTCACATCTTCTTTATCCATTCATCAACCAATGAACACTTGGGCTGCTTCCATATCTTGTCTATTATAAACAATGCAGCTATCAACATAGGGGTGCATGTATCTCTTTGAGGTACTGTTTTTGTATTCTTTGAGTAAATACCCAATACTGTGATTACTGGATCTTTAGGATAGTTCTAGTTTTAACTTTTTGAGGAACCTCCGTAATGTTTTCCAGAGAGGCTGCAACAGTTTGCATTCCCAACAAGCATGAAAGAGGGTTCTTTTTTTTTCCCCACATCTTTGCCAACACCTGTCGTTTCCTGTGTTATTTTAGTCATTCTGACGGGTGTGAGGTGATATCTCCTTTTACTTTTGATTGGCATTTCCCTGATGATAAGCGATGATGAATACCTTTTCATGTGTCTGTTGGCCATCTGTATTTCTTCTTCTTTTTTTAATGTTTATTTTTGAGAAGGCGGGGGGTGGGGAGGGGCAGAGAGCCAGGGAGACACAGAATGTGAAACAGACTCCAGGCTCTGAGTTGTCAGCACAGAGCCCAATGTGGGGCTCAAACTCACGAACTGCAAGATCATGACCTGAGCTGAAGTGGGACGCTTAACGAACTGAGCCACCCAGGCACCCCGATCTGTACTCCTTCTTTAAGGAAATCTCTGTTCATGTCTTCTGCCTATTTTTAAACTGGATTGTTTGTTTTTTGGCTGTTGAGTTTTATAAGTTCTTTATCTATTTTGGATACTAACCCGTTATCAAATATGTCATTTGCAGTATCTTCTCCCATTCCACAGGTTGCTTTGTAGTTTTATTGATTGTTTCCTTCGCTGTGTGGAAGCTTTTTATTTTGATGTCGTCCCAATAGTTTATTTTTGCTTTTGTTTCCCTTGCCTCAGGGGACCTATCTAGGAAAAAAGTTGCTATGACTGATGTCAGAGAAGTTACTGCCTGCTCTCTTCTCCAATTTTTATGGTTTCAGGTCACACATTTAGGTCTTTCATCCATTCTGAATTTCTTTTTGTGTATGGCATAAGAAAGTGTTCCAGTTTCATTCTTTTGCACTTTGCTGTCCAATTTTCCCAACTAATTTCTCAATTAATTCACCATATAGCTGAGGGTTTATTTCTGGGTTTTCTATTCTGTTCTGTTGATCTATGTGTCTATTTTTATGCCAGCACCATAATGTTTTGATTACTACACCTCTGTTACATGATTTGAAGACCGGAATTGTGATGCTGCCAGCTTTACTTTTCTTTTTCAAGATTGCTTTGGCTATTTGGGGTCTTATGTGTTTCCAAACAAATTTTAGGATTCTCTGTTACAGTTCTGTGAAAAATCTGTTGGTATTTTGATGGGCATTGCATTAAATCTGTAGATTGCTTTGGGTAATAGAGACATTTTAACAATATTATTCTTCCAGTCCATGAGCATAGAATATCTTTCCATTTCTTTGTGGATACTTCAATCTCCTTCAACAGTGTTTTATAGTTTTCAGGGTACAGACCTTTCACCTCCCTGACTAGGTTTATTCCTAGGTTTTTTACTATTTTTGGTGCAGTTGTAAATGGGGTTGTTTTCTTAATTTTACTTTCTGCTCCTTCATTATTAGTGTATAGAAATGCAACAGATTCCTGTATATTTTGTATCCTGCAACTTTACTGAATTGTTTCTCAGTTCTAGTACTATTTGGTGGAGCCTTTTGTGTCTATATAAAGTATCATGTCATCTGCATCTAGTGAGAGTTTTACTTTTTCCTTACCAATTTGGATGCCTTTTATTTCTTTTTGTTGTCTGATTTCTGTGGCTGGGACTTTCAGTACTATGTTGAATGAAAGTGTTGAGAGTGGACATCCTTGTGCTATTCCTGACCTTAGAGGAAATGCTCTGTTTTTCCCCATTGAGAATGATGTTAGCTGTGGGTTTTTCATAGATGGCCTTTATTATGTTGAGGTAGGTTTCCTCTAAACCTACTTTGCTGAGGGTTTTGATCATGAATGGATGCTATACTCTGTCAAATGCTTTTTGTGTCTATTGAAATGATCATATGGTTCTTATCCTTTCTCTTATTGATGTGATATATCACGATTGATTTGTGAATATTGAACCGCCCCTGCAACCCTAGAATAAATCCTACTTGATTATGGTGAATGATTTTTTAAATGTATTTTTTTTTATTTGGTTTGTCGATATTTTGTTGAGGATTTTTACTTCTATGTTCATCAGAGATATTGGCCTGCACTTTTCTTTTTTGTGTGTGCTGTCTTTATCTGGTTTTGGTATCAGGGTAATGCTGGCCTCATGGAATGAATCTGAGAGTTTTCCTTCCTTTTCTATTTTTTGGAATAGTTTGAGAAGCATAGGTAGTAACTCTTCTTTATTATTATTATTATTATTATTATTATTATTATTATTGCATTTATTTATTTCTGAGAGACAAAGAGAGACAGTGTGAGCAGGGGAGGGGCAGAGAGAGAGGGAGACACAGAATCATAAGCAGGCTGCAGGCTCTGAGCTGTCACCACAGAGCCGGACACGGGGCTCAAACCCATGAACTGTGAGATCATGACCTGAGCCGAAGTCGGACGCTTAACCGACTGAGCCACCCAGGCACCCCAGTAACTCTTCTTTAAATGCTTGGTAGAATTCGCCTGTGAAGCCATCTCGTCCTGGACTTTTGTTTGTTTGGAGTGTTTTGATGACTAATTCAATTTATTTCTTGGTTATTAGTCCATTCAAATTTTTTATTTCTTCCTGTTTCCATTTTGGTAGTTTTTATGTTTCTAACAAGTTATCCATTTCTTCTAGGTTGTCCAATTCATTAGCATATAGTTTTTCATAATACTCTTTTGTGATTGTATTTCTGTGGTCTTGATTGTTATTTCTCCTCTCTCATTTGTGATTTTATTTATTTGAGTCCTTTCTCTTTTTTCTTGGTAAGTCTGGCTAAATATTATTGATTTTTCCAATGAACCGGCTCCCGGTTTCATTCATCTATTTGTTTTGTTTTGTTTTTTAGTTTCTACATCATTTATTTCTGCCCTAATCTTTATTATCTCCTTCCTTCTGGTTTTTTAGGTTTGTTGTTCTTTTTCTAGCTTCTTTAGGTATAAGGCTAGGTTGTTTATTTGAGATTTTTCCTGCTTCTTGACATAAAACTGTATTGCTATAAACCTCCCTCTTAGGACTACTTTTGCTACGTCCCAGAGGTTTTCAGCCAGTGTGTTTTCATTTTCATTTGTTTCCATGTATTTTTTTAAATTTCTTCTTTATTTCCTGGTTGACTCATTCACTTAGTAGCATGTTGTTTAATTTCCATGTATTTGTGGTCTTTCCAGAGTTTTTCTTGTGGTTGACTTCTAGTTTCATGGCATTGTGGTCAGAAAAGATGCATGGTGTCACTTCAATCTTCTTGAATTTGTTGAGACTTGTTTTGTGGTGTAGTATGTGATCTATTCTGGAGAATGTTCCATGTGCACCAGAAAACAATGTGTATTGTGCTACTTTAGGATGGAATGTTCTGAATATATCTGTTAAACCCATCTGGTCCAGTGTGTCATTCAAAGCCATTGTTTCCTTGGAATGCCTGGGTGCCTCAGTCAGTTGAGCATCTGGCTTGATTTCGGCTCCAGTCATGGTCTCATGGCTTGTGAGCTTGCCCCCAACCCCTCATTGGGTTCTACGCTGACTGTGCAGAGCCTGCTTGGGATTCTCTGTCTCCCTCTCTCTATGCCCCTCCCCTGCTCTCTCTCTTACTCTCTCTCTCTCAAAAATAAATAAATAAACATTAAAAAAAACCACATTGTTTCCTTGTTGATTTTCTGTTCAGATGCCCTTCCCATTAGGATTCTTGAGTGGCTCAGCCGGTAAAGCATCTGACTTTGACTCAGGTCATGATCTCGTGTTTTATGAGTTCAAGACCCACATCAGGTGAGCTCAAGCCTCATTTTGGGTCAGCTCAAGTCCCACATTGGGTGAGCCCCACTTTTCTCTCTCTCTCTCCCTCTCTCTGTCTACCCTTCATGGGATTCTCTCTTTCTCCCTCTCTCTCTCTCTCTCTGCCCCTTGCTCACTTGTGCCCTCTCTGTTCCCAAAAAATTTAAAAAAAGAAATGGAGTGCCTGGGTGGCTTAGTTGGTTAAGTATCTGACTTCAACTCAGGTCATTATCTCGCAGTCATTATCTCCCCATATCAGGCTCTGTGCTGACAGCTTAGAGCCCGAAGCCTGCTTTGGATTCTGTGTCTCCCTCTCTTTCTCTCTCTGCCCTTCTTCTACTCATGCTGTCTCTCTCTCAAATAAATAAATAAATAAATAAACATAAATTTTTTTTCAAAAAAAGGAAAGAGATGATCTGTCCATTAATGTAAGTGAGGTGTTAAAGTTCCCTACTATTACTGTATTATTATCAATCAGTTCTTTTAGTTTTGTTACTAACATATATATTTGAGTGCCTCCAAGTTGAGTCGTTATAGTGTTTACTTTAAAAAAAAATTTTTTTTGTTTATTTATTTTTGAGAGAGAGACAGAGACAGAACGTGAGTCGGGAAGGGGCACAGAGAGAGGGAGACACAGAATCCGAAGCAGGCTCCTGACTCTGAGCTGTCAGCACAGAGCCTGATGTGGGGCCTTAACCCACAAACTAGGAGATCATGACCTGAGCCGAAGTTGGACGCTCAACACCTAGGTGCCCCACTAGTCTTTGTTTTAAAGTGCATTTTGTCCAACACAAGTACTGCTACTCCACCTTTCTTTTGACATCTATTTGCATGATAAATATTTCTCACTTTCAATTTGCAGGTATCTTTGGGTCTAAAATGATTCTTCTGTGGGCAGCATATAGATCGATCTTGTTTTTTAATCCATTCTGTCACCCTATGTCTTTTGATTGGAATGTTTATTCCTTTACATTCAAAGTGATTATTAATAGATATGTATTTACTGCCATTTTATTACTTGTTCTGTGGTTGTTTCTGAAGATTTTCTGTGAATGTTTCTCGTCTTTCAAGGTTTGCTGGTTTTCTTTAGTTATATGTTTGTATTTCTTTCTCTTTATTCTTGTATATGTATTAGTGGTTTTTGATTTGTGGTTACCATTAGGTTTGTATACAACATCTTCTACATATAGCAGTCTATATTAAGTTAATGGCCATTTAAGTTTGAACCCATTCTTTCCTCCTTTCCTCCCCATTTTTTGGGAATATGGTATCATATTTTACGTCCTTTTATTTTGTGAGTTCCTTGACTGATTTTTTTACAGAAATATTTTATTTTACTGCTTTTGTGTTTCCTACCTTCATACTGTCATTTTTGGTCCCTCCTTTCCACTCAAAGAGTCCCCTTTAATATTTTTTGTAGAGTGGTTTAGTGCTCATTAACTCCTTTAGTTTTTGCTTATCTGGGAAACTCTTTATCTCTCCTTCTGTTCTCAATGATAGCCTTGCTGAGGTAAGTATTCCTGGCTACAGGTTTTTCCCACTCAGCACTTTTAATATATCATGCCAGTCCTTTCTAGATAGGAAAGATTCTGCTGAAAAATCCACTGATAGCCTTTTGGGTTTCCTTTGTATGTAACTGTCCTCTCTGTCTTGCTGCTTTTAATAATTTTTTATTTATCACTACATTTTGCCACTGTAATTACAATATATCTTAGTGTGGATCTGCTTCTGTTGATTTTGTTGGGGGTTCTCTGTGCCTCCTGAATCTGGATATCTGTTTTCTTCCCCAGATTAGGGAATTTTTCAACTATTATTTCTTGAAATAAATTCTCTGCCCCCTTTCTCTCTCTCTTCTTCTGGGACTTCCATGATACGCTATTGAGTTTCCCTGTCTATTCTCATTTTGCATAATTATTTTTTCTCTCTTTTGTCAGCTTGATTACTTTCCATTACTCTGTCTTCTAGATCACTGATTTGTTCCTCTCCTTCTTCCAGCCTAGTGTTCATTCCATCAAGCATGTTTCTCCTTGCATTTATTGAGCCCTTTATCTCTGCTATGTTATTCCTTATCTCTGTGTTAACGGTCTCACTGATTTCTCCACTGTTTTCTCAAGTCCAGTGAGCATCCTTATGATCATTGCTTTAAACTCTCCATTAGGCACGTTACTTATATCTGTTTCCCTTAGATCTCTGTCATGGCCTTGTCATATTCTTTATTTGGGACAAATTCCTCTGTCTTCTCATTTTGTCTAAGTCTCTGTGTGTGTTTCTCTGTGTTAGGAAAGTCAGCTATGTCCCCTGTTCTTGAGGGTAATGCCTTTATTAGGAGAGGTCCTGTAGTGCCCTGCAGTGTAGTGTAGGGCTGGGAGTGTCTTCGCTATGTGCTACATGTGCTCTGCTGTTGTGTCCTGGCTGCTTTGTTCTTCAGGCCAGTCTGCAGAGGCTCTCTTTGCCTCTTGTGGGCAGTGTTTAGTCTGTGGCCTGAATGTGGCGCATTTTAACTAGGTGTGCTCTTGTGAAATGAGACTTGTGATCACCACCGCTGGAACCAAGCCTGGCAAAACTCCTGGGTCAGTAAGTGCAGTGTTGGCAGGGGTTTAGGCCTGTCTTCTGGGGGAGGGACCCACTGTGCCGGGAACAAGACAAGTGTAAATCAGAAGGGCAGTTCCACCAGAGCATGAGGGGGCGGGGCTTGGTGTAAGCAATTAAGTAGTGAGTGTCAGCCACTGTGCTCTGTGCTTAGGAGAAGAAGACGTAAACTGTGCAGGCCTAGTTTCTTTGTTCCCAGAGCGCTTTCTCCATAAACGCTGCCTCTCTGGGACGCACTTCAAGATGAGCAACTAACCTCCCCACTGTGTGCCCCAGGTGCTCACTGACTGCTTCCATGTTGTAGGTCTATGGGCTGTTTGCCCTGCCTTCTCTCCAAGAGCAGCCCCGTGTCCTCCAAGCTCACGGAGCCAATCACGCTAACCTTTAAAACTCCAAGCTTTAAGCCTCACTGGTTGCAAGAACTCACAAAACTCAGGCCCTCTCGCTTTCCAAGCCAATTGCTATGGGGATTCGTGTGTTCCGTTGAGCGCTTATGTGTCTCTCACTCTTTTCCACGACTGTGGCTCCTTCCCCACCACAGTGGTCAGGATCTGTCTCTCTCCCAAGCCATGTCTCCACACTTCTACGTGGCCTCGTCTCTACCTTTATTTGTGGAGATTCTTCTGTCAGACTTCAGATCAATTTCTGGCGTATTTAGGATGATGTGATAGTTATTTAGTTGTATTCATGGGACAAGGTGAGCCTAGGCGCCTCCTACTCCACCATCATCTTCCCCTCCACTATGAGTTGTTGATATTTTCTTATTGGGTTGCACAAACTCTTTATATAGTACAGAAATTAAACACTTGTTTTTCTTGTTACATATACTTTACCTAGTAAAGACGTCTGCCATTTTGCGTCTTGCCAAATAGAAATTTAAAATTTTTGTGTAAACGTTTTCAGTGTTTTGGTGAACACTTTGGTTTGGTTTTGATGCCTTGCTTAAAAAGGCCCTCCCCCGGGGTGCCTGGGTGGCTCAGTCGGTTAAGCCTCCGACTTCAGCTCAGGTCACGATCTCACGGTCCGTGAGTTCGAGCCCCGCGTCGGGCTCTGGGCTGATGGCTCAGAGCCTGGAGCCTGCTTCCGATTCTGTGTCTCCCTCTCTCTCTTCCCCTCCCCCGTTCATGCTCTGTTTCTCTCTGTCTCAAAAATAAATAAACGTTAAAAAAAAAAATTAAAAAAAAAAAAAAGGCCCTCCCCTCGGGGCGCCTGGGTGGCTCAGTTGGTTAAGTGTCCGACTTCAGCTCAGGTCATGATCTCACACTCCGTGAGTTCGAGCCCTGTGTTGGGCTCTGTGCTGACAGCTCAGAACCTGGAGGGGCTTCGAATTCTGTGTCTCCCTCTCTCTGCCCCTCCCATGCTCATGCTCTGTCTCTCTCTGTCTCAAAAATAAATAAAAACATTAAAAGAAAATTTTTAAAAAGGCCCTCCCCTCTCTGTTTTTTGGTTTTGTTTCTCCAATCCTTCACATTTAAAAAAATATATATATCTTTTTAATGTTTGTTTATTTTGAAAGAGAGAGAGAGTGAGCAGGAGAGGGGTAGGGAGAGAGAGGGAAACAGAATCCCAAGCAGGCTCCACACTGTCAACGTGAAGCCCAATGCGGGGCTCAAACTCACCGACTGTGAGATCACGACCTGAGCCAAAATCAAGAGTCAGAGGTCCAATCGACTGAGCCACCCAAATCCTTCACATTTTTTGAAGAAGACTTTGTGAAAGAAACAATGACTCAATACTTCAGCCTCCCTCTGGAAGCATTTTGTATCATCTCTGGGATCCTTGTGGATCACTGGCATTTTCACAGACAAAGTACTTACTCAATTGGCACACTTGTGGGATTCTCAGCATTGGTACAGCACAGGCTACCATGAGATTTATCAGAGGAAACTCTTGATCATATCTGGGGCGCTGCAAGTCCCAAGGGACCTCTCTCTGTCCAAGTTTCATTATTCAGGAAATAGAAATTTTCACATCACGAAAGCAAAATACAGCCAGAACAACAAAAGTCATTTAATTCAACAAGATGATGAGGCAACCACAGGGTCCCAACGCTTCCACATGACCTCTTTCTCCAAATCCACATTTTGTAAATTCATATATGGATCTGAGGGAGTTATTTCGGGAACTCCCTATCTGTATTATTGTTACATTTTCTTCGACTATAACAGGTAGAGAGTCTTGAACTCACATTTTTTTTTTTTATGTTCACCACGACTCCCAGAAAAGCTTCCTCAATGAAGATTAGCAGTGTCAGATCTTTAGAAAGGAAAGGGGGTCGCCTGAGTGGCTCAGTCGGTTGAGTGTGTGCCTTTGGCTCAGGTCATGATCTCACGGTTCGTGGGTTTGAGCCCCGCATCGGTCTCTGTGCTGACGGCTCGGAACCTGGAGCCTGCTTTGGATTCTGTGTCTCCCTCTCTCTCTGCCTCTACCCTGCTTGTGCTCTCTCTCTGCCTCTCAAAAATAAAGAAATGTAATAAAAATTTTTTTAAAGAAAGGAAAGGGTAATTTGACTACCAGGTGATGCATTTTTGCCCCTTATGGCAAGTAAGGCATGGCTAATATGGTCTCCAAACAAAACACTATGACAGGGGTCTGTTAATGTGTGACTGAGGATCAGACTGTCACATTTGCCCTGAATTTCTAGATTCAACACAGATTCCTCCATTTATTCTTGTTTGGAAAACAGGATTTTGCCTCCTGTTTATTAAGGAGAAAACAACCTTGTTTGCCTATAAATGGCGATTCAACTCAGACTTCAAACTTGACAAATAAAACATTACAATCTTAGCTGCAGTTTAGAGTGTGTTTTCTCCTTGGGGGTTAACATACCCCGGCCACCTCATTTCTAGCACCTACTGGAAACAAGAACAGTGAATAGGGGTGCCTGGGTGGCTCAGTCAGTTAAGCATCTGACTTCGGCTCAGTCATGATCTCGCGGTTTGTGGGTTCAAGCCCCGCATCGGGCTCTGTGATGACAGCTCGGAGCCTGGAGCCTACTTCGGATTCTGTGTCTCCCTCCTTCTTTACCCCTCCCCCACTCATACTCATGCTCTGTCTCTCTGTCTCTCTCTCTCTCAAAAATAAATAAACATTAAAGAAATTAAAAAAAAAACAACCAGTGAGGGGCGCCTGGGTGGCTCAGTCAGTTAAGCGTCCGACTTCAGCTCAGGTCACGATCTCACGGTCTGTGAGTTCGAGCCCCGTGTCGGGCTCTGGGCTGATGGCTCAGAGCCTGGAGCCTGCTTCCAATTCTGTGTCTCCCTCTCTCTCTGCCCCTCCCCTGTTCATGCTCTGTCTCTCTCTCTCTCTCAAAAATAAATAAACACTAAAAAACAAAACAAAACAAAAAAAAAAAACACCAGTGAACAGTGAATTCCAGTAACTTAAACAGATCCTAGCTTAGTAAGGCCTTCAAAAGAAAAAGTAGAAATAAAACATTAGAATAGTATAGGTAATTCTAGGTAAGATTCTTCCTCCTCTTGTGAGTATATGTATGATTTTTTGGAGTCTCTGGTTTCTCCTAACCACATATTTAAAAGGGACTCGTCATGTATTTTCATTTAAGTGCATATGATGCTTCTCAGTGAAATGAGAAAGACAGTTTTCCATCTGGTTCTGGGATTTTAGGTTCTTTATCTGAAGCTTTTCAAGAAGATGATAAAAACAATTGCTAACTTATATTAAGTGCTTACTATATGCCAAGCACTATGTGAATAAGCACATACTTTGTAGCTTTTAGCCCTCATAATGCCCCCATGTGATAGATACTTCTTTTTTTTTTTTAATTTTTTTTTTAACATTTTATTTATTATTGAGAGACAGAGACAGAGCATGAGCATGGAAGGGGCAGAGAGAGGTGGAGACACAGAATCCGAAGCGGGCTCCAGGCTCCGAGCTGTCAGCACAGAGCCCGATGTGGGGCTGGAACTCACAGACCATGAGATCATGACCTGGGCCGAAGTCTGTCGCCCAACCGACTGAGCCACCCAGGCACCCCGTGATAGATACTTCTTAAGTCACATCCCGTGTGCTTATAAGGTGGGGTAATCCTCTAACTAAACAAGTCTATTGACTCTGTTAAGGTTATAGAAATTTAATATTAATGTGGAATGGAGTAGGCCCAATAGGCAAGCAGCAACACTTTCATTTTCTCCATTTGTTGCTTCACTACCTCCAGAGATTTGATGATTATCTTAGAGGCAGAATGGTTTGAATGCATACACATCTATAAACGGGCTTTCCTTTCCTTCCTTCCCTTGATCTAAGTCAGTGGTTCTGAAACATCGGTGTATATAAGAAATGCTGTGCAGAACTGCATAAAGCCATTTATACCGTACTTTAGGAGCAACTTAAGAAATGTCAAAGGTGACTTGATTCTGTAAGATTTTTTGCCTATTAGGTTGGCTTGATGCTGAATCATTCGTGGGGAAATAACACAGGACCAAGAGATTCAGGTTAGGGGAGAAAAGAAGACTCGAGAGAAGGGAACTGAGGAGACTTCCACATAGGGTGAAAGAGGTGCCTATCAGCATACTAGACAATCTAAAGTTGAGGGAGATGGGAAGGAGGCAAGGCCAGGAGGAATAAATGCTAGATACTGTGGTGAAAGTGCTTTATCTATGTTATCTCACTTAATTATTAAAAAAAATAATTTTTTTAATGTTTCTATTTATTTTTGAGACAGAGAGAGACAGAGCTTGAGAGGGGAGGGGCAGAGAGAGAGAGACACAGAATCCGAAGCAGGCTCCAGGCTCTGAGCTGTCGGCATAGAGCCCGACGCGGGGCTCGAACCCACAAACTGCGAGATCATGACCTGAGCCGAAAGTCGGACGCTCAACCAACTGAGCCACCCGGGCGCCCCCCTCACTTAATTATTACAGCAACCCTTCAGATATGGAAACCAAAGTTACAAGTATTCAAGTGACTTGCCTGATGTCACAAAGATGGCAAATGGTAGAGCCAACACCCAAACCCAGGTCTCACTCTAAAATTCAAGGTCTTTCTACCATAGCTGGCTTCTTTGTGGGTTGGGACCTCCTGAAGTCAGCCAGAAAGAACTCTGGGGAACGGAGATGTGTTGTCTTGGGATGGCCTAAAGCTTGGGGCGAGATTCTTGTCAGGCCATGTAGTGGAAAACCTTCATTCCTCGTGGAGAGCAGAGAGGCTGACCTGGAATGGATAGTTTAGGAAAGTAAGCAGAATTTTACAAAAATAGCTGCATCCGTGCCTCTTCGTGATTTCTTTCCTTCTGCACACGCGGAAGACACATCAAGATACTGGGCTGTCATGTACACAGCAAGTGTGTAACACGTGGTGGTGTTCCTCAGGTGCTCACTTCTCCGGTCCCCTGGGAATATCATTTGAGTGTCCAGTAAAAGATACAGTAAACCCAGAGGACCGACCTCACTTAGACTGAAAACTGTAATCGTTCCAGGAAAAAATATATATGCCCCTAACTTTGAGGACCTGGTAGCAGCTTTAGGAGAAATAGTCCTTGGCTATAATGACAACAGTAAAGATGTGGAGCTGACCTGGCCAAGCTCACCGGCAGCAGGAGAAGGCAGAAGGCTGGAGAAATAGAACCACTAAGGAAGTCAGTGAGTGTCCTTGACATTCACAAAGAAGAAGGGGCTCCACTGGCTTAAAATTTCGTTTTTACTGTTTATTTATTTTTGAGAGAGAGAGAGAGAGAGAGAAGAGTGCGAGCAGGGAAGGGGCACAGAGACAGACACAGAATCCAAAGCAGACTCCAGGCCCAAGCTGTCGGCACAGAGCCCCACGGGGGGATCGAACTCACGAACCTGACCTGAGTCAAAGTTGGCTGCTTAACCGACTGAGCCACCCAGGTACCCCTCCATTGGCTTTAAAGGCTCATGAGCACTTCTAATTACCGGCATAAAGTGAATTTCACTAAAACAGGACAAAGGCCGTCCACGTGGTAAAAGTGGATATTAGAACAAATAAAAACTATTCCATATCCACATCTAACACCATATCCTGCAATAATTCCACGTGGCCAATGAGTTTACTCAAAGAAAAAAAAATTCCTTTCCGTAATTTGTTACCCTACCTTATATGTACAGAGTGTCTAAGACAATTCAAAGACAAATTCTTATATAGAAAGAAATTCTAAGAAATTCAAAGACAAAAATGAATACATCTCAATATATACATTTTATAAAACCTAATAAGTCAAGCTACTGAATCCAAAAAAAAATATGAGAAAAATCACTGGATTTTGTGATGTGACTGTGATGTGATATGAAATTTACTTAAATAGGTAAAATCGTTTTCTAGGATCCACCAGTGAATTGCCAAATAGGAAATGAAGAGTTTACAGAGCAGGAAAAAGAAATTAGTGCATAGAAAAGCCTACAGCCTCATGAAACTAAACAAACGCACACATACAAATACGTACCAGTAAAACATGGGATGTTTCTGTATTATTTCTTATACTCCCACGTGAATCTACAATTAGGTATCTACATTAGGTAGATACATTTTTCTATTTAGAAAAGAACACAGCATCAATCAATTTTTGTGAAACGAATGCAAATCAAAACAAAATTAAAATATGATTACGTGAAATGGATGTCAGAGCAAATGAAAAACGTTGGCAGGGGTGCCTGGCTGGCTCCGTTGGTGGAGCATGTGGCTCTTCATTTCCGGGTTGTGGGTTCCAGCCCCATGTTGGGTGCAGAGATTACTTAAAAATAAAATCTTGAAAACAATGTTGGCAAAGGATGGGAGACATGTAACATTCTTATATTGATAATAACATTGCAAGTCAGTCCAATCAGCTCTGAGACAATCAGACTTTTAAATTTTCTACAGTTAGAATTTTATATAGGTCATTGTGCAGTTCTGTTTCCTTGGATTCTCTTAATCTTGAAAATCCTGCATGCTTGTTTTAATATGGGAAATCGAGGGAAGGTGGGGGACTAATGGGAACTCTGTATTTAACACTCATTTTTCTGTGAGTTTAAAACCGATTTTTAAAAAGTCTATTATTTAAAAAAGAAAGAATAAAGGAAGAAGCTGTGAATAGACTAAAAGTCATTGAACTGTACTCTTTAAATGGGAAAATTGTATGGTATACTAATTATATCCAAATAAAGCTGCTCTTTTAACAAAGTAAAAGAAAATTAGGGGTGCCTGGGTGACTCAGTCGGTTAAGGGACTGATGTGGTTTCAGCTCAGGTCATGATCTCACAGTTTCATGGGTTTGAGCCCCACATTGGGCTCTGCACATTGACGGCGTGTGGAGACTGCTTCTGACGGCGTGTGGATTCTCTCTCTGCCCCTCTCCTGCTTGTGCTCTCTTTGTCTCTCTTAAAATAAATACACAAACTTTTAAAAACGGTAAAAGAAAATTAAATGCATATTTTAGAGTTCCTAAAGCAACTACGAAATAGAATATAAAAAGATACAGTGAGGGACACCTGGATGGTTCAGTCAGTTAAACCCCAGACTCTGGAATTCGGATCAGGTCATGATGTCACGGTTTGTGAGTTTGAGCCCCACACGGGGCTCTGCGCTGATAGTGTGAAGCATGCTTGGGATTCTGTCTCTCTCTCTCTCAAAATAAATAAATTAATTAAAAAAAAAAATAAAAAGACGCAGCGAAAATTATAAGTAAATTAAAATGCAATACTAAAACAAAGTCAAATAATCCAGAAGAGAAAACAGGGAAATGAAAGGCAGAGAGGAAAAGCAGATGACTAATAATAAAAAAGATCTAAATCCAAGTACTTTAATAACTACGTTTAGTGTAGTTATTAACAATAAAAGAGAGATGATCAGAGTAGTCGAGCAAATTGCTAACAGCTCCACTGTAAGAGTGGGAATGCCATGGTTTGGGTTCTTCACCTGCAACACAAAGCCATCATGTGTGCAGGATCCACCTGGGCCACCCCATATCATTCCCATGGGACTTGAGGACAAGGTAATGAACGATGTGAACATAAATCTCAAGCTGCCTATGACCCATGAATTTTGTCTATTGTCAACGCCTATGAAACTACGGCAGGCTGATTTGTCGGCTTGTAAGATGAGTAGCATTTCAACCCTCCACAGGTCTTCCCCGTAAGGTTTATGGCAGGAATGCAAGGCTGGTTCAACGTTCACAAATCAATCTATCTAACCGACCATATTAATTGTTTAAGAGAGAAAAACCACATAAAAATATAAATTGATGCAGAAAAGGCTTTGGGCAAAACAAAACACCCACTCACATTGTAAATTCCCAGCAAACTCTGAATAGAAGAGCACGCCCTCAACCTGAGACGTATCTACAAAAACCTACTGTTAAATATGGGCTCGACGTGTGTCCAAGGTAGACCAGAAGTGGTTTCACTGAAGAAGCAGGATTTGGTGGATGACTTGCCTGCCTTCTGGCCCCTGGCGGGAGGATTCTGAGCGGGGGCGGGGGGGGGGGGCTGCACACTCTCAGAATCCCTGGCAGGACGGACTCCCCATTGCCCATGACAGGGACCTGCTCGTTGACCCCCTGGGCCGGCTCACCTCCCTCGCTTCATTCCCGGGATGGCCTCACAGATGATCCTCCCTTCGCCTGGGGTCCGCTTCGGGGAGGAACCAGCCCCGCGCCCCTTCTCTGTCCGGGGCTCACTGAAGAGCGAGTCGTCTCCCCACTTGCAGCTGAAGCCCCACGTCCGCCTCTCCGTCTTCCTCTCTCCAGCTCCGTTCAGTGCCTCTCGGTCTGTCTTCCTCGCTCGGAGACCCAGACCCTGCGCCAGGACCCGGGGACGGCGCTGGCTCCTCCCGGCCGCCGGGGGCGCTGTGGGGCCGGGCCGGGCGCGAGTCCCAGCGTGCACCGCGCGGGGGCTGGGCCTAGCGGGGCTGGACGGGGGTGGAAGGCCGCGCGCCGTGGGCGGTGCCGGGGGGGTGACCCGTGCGCTCGGCGTCTCCAGGGCAGCGGCGAAGGCAGGGGCAGAAGCGGGGGCCGCGAAGGGCCATGGCTGAGCTGGCTCCGGTAAGAGGGGCCTTGGAGGATGCGGGCCCTGTCGAAACTCGTCCCTGTCGCGATCTGGTGTGGGGTCCCGATTCGGGCAGTGGGGTGGCGGGGGACTGTACGTGCGTGACCCTGGACTGAGCTCGGAGCCCCCGGCGGTTAAAGGGACGGTTTTGGTGCTCAGGTTGTTTCTGCAATGGAATAGGAAGAAAAGGGGTCACTGGGAGAAATTCAGGGTCTAACCAAGCGTCCCCTCTTGTCACCCGCTGTTTCCGCCGTGTGTCGGAGTTCTTTGGTTTCTCTTGGGTTCTCGTTCTGTGCTCTGCTGATGGATGTAACCTCAAAGAAGCTCATCTGAACGGATGAAAAAAAAGTTAGGGGAAGGAAGACTGGGAATGAAAGGAACTGGAGACTGCTCCCTGTAGGAAATGACAGAAAATTTGAAACCAGTTGGGGTGGTTAACGGGAAATTTCAACACCGGTTTTAGAGTTCAATAGGCATATCCTGGGCTCAATCCAGGAAACTCTGTTAAATTCAACTAAGTATATAACCTGCCTACTTATGCAAGTTTTGTTTCTACCCTTACTGAGATTTTCATATCTAATAATCTTACTAATGTAATGCATTTTTTTCCCCTTCCGCTTCTCACCTCCTCCCCCATCAGGTATAGGACACAGGGAACCTTTCTGTACTGTACTATCTTTGCAACTTCCTGAGTCTATATTTCAAAATAAAAAAGTTTTTAAAAGTCTTGCATACCAATAATTGGTTGTTGCTAAGTAAAGGATCCCCCTTTAGGTGATGCATGTGTTCAAAGGCCTGCTGGTCATTAATTCACTATGTGGGTCAAGTAGACTTCTGTGACCCCTTTATTACATTGTTCATGGCACCATCCAGAGAGAATGATAGAATATATGTATCACATATAATTATATATATGTATATGATTTTCTTTTTTTAAATTTTTTAACATTTATTGATTTTTGAGACAGAGAGCATGCGTGTGCACACACACAAGCAGGGGAGGGGCAGAGAAAGGGAAACAATCCAAAGCAGGCTCCAGGCTCTGAGCTGTCAGAACAGGGCCCAACGTGGGGCTCAAAGCAACAAACCACGAGATCACGACCTGAGCTGAAGTCCGAGGCGTAACCAACTGAGCCACCCAGGTGCCCCTATATGATTTTATTTTTAAGTAATCTCTACACCCCTGTGGGGCTCAAAGTTACAACCCCGAAATCACGAGTTGCATGCTCCACCAGCTGAACCAGCCAGGCGCCCAAGAATGAGATTTTAATATAGTTTCTTCTCGTCTCTTAAAGACATGGACATTGAAAGATGGGAGCCTGAAAGTGAAAATGTATGTATGTACTGTTTGTGATTCCAGGTAACAATGACATTTGATGATGTGGCCTTATATTTTTCGGAACAAGAGTGGGAGATCCTGGAGAAGTGGCAGAAGGAAATGTATCAGCAAGTGATGAAGACCAATTATGAGACTCTTGATTCCCTGGGTAGGATTGGCTTCAAAGAAATCATTTTTGGGGAACCAGCCTAATACTATTAGGCTTTCCACTCTGTATTAGCTATTGAGTATGATTCTGTGGCCAGTTTACACTTAGAATATCTTCTTAACTTCCTATTATGGCCTGGGAATATTTAACATGTCATTATTTTATCTAGTGATATCTGCACTCCCCCAGTCTTACTAATTCAGAATTCTCTTTCACCCCAAACCTCCCTTGTTTGTCCCACAGTTAGAATTACTAAATGACCTCATTGCCTCTCTCTTTTTTTTAAGTGTATCCTTTTTTTAAAACTGATACTTTGGTGCCTACATGTGTTGCCTCAGCAAGAGGAGTTTTCTCTCCTCGTAAGAACTGGGGGAAAAGTTCCCTGGTAGAGGGAGAAGGGGCGGTGGGATGGGACACGTAGGTATACCCAGAGAAATACTCACGGGGTAGATTTGAAGAGAAAGTTGAGATTATACTTTGCCATTTATCCAACTTGCTCTAACTCATTCTTACATCATTAAAACCATTTCTACCGTTACCAATTTAACAGGTGATCTCAATATAGCCTGTAGGCTTCTCTCCCTCCTTTGGGGTTTATAATCTCTTCTATCTGAGATAGGGATGACAAGATGAATCAGTTGTGCGAAATCAGAGGGAAGAAAATTCTAAGCAGAGGAAAGATTAGTGCAGAAGTTTAAGGGTTGGAGTGCATGAGCTCATTGTGTGATGGGAACCACGCTGAGGCTAGTCACACATGCAGAGAAGGCTAGGAGATGAGAACTGTGGTGCCAAGTCTGGAAGGGGCCTCTAGGTCAAGGTCCAGAGTTCGATTTAGTTCTGTATACAAAGGGAAGGTGATGAGAGGATTTACACAGGACTAGTAAGACAAAATTTGTTGGAAGAATTAATTACTTGGGTTGCCATGGGGAGAATGAATTGTAGCGCACAGCAATGAAAGGAGAGACACCAGCCAAGAACCTCAGCAGTGCAGGTGAGGCTTCATGGCAGCCGAACGAGGTAGGTGGTGATAAAGGTAGAAGGAGACAGGCTCTGAATGTCTTTCGGAGGTAGCGTCCCGGATTTTGCTGGTGGGTTGGACGTCGAGCCTAAAAGTGAAAGAAGAATCAACTCCTAGATTTTTGGCTTGAGTATGTTGAAGCCAATGGCTTTATTCGATGACATCAGGAACGCTTGGGGAAAGGACCTTCAGTTTGAGATATTTATTAGACATTATATGGAAATATTTATAATTGGGTACGCAAGAGTGGAATTCCAAGTGAAGATCAGGGCTGGAGTCACAAATTTGGAGTGACTATATAGATGGTGTTTAAAAAAAATTTGTTTGCATGTTTATTTTTGAGAGAGACCATGACTGGGAGAGGAGCAGAGAGGGAGACACAGAATCCAAAGCAGGTTTCTGGCTCTGAGCTGTCAGCTCAAAGCCCCACGCAGGGCTCGAACCCACCAGCCGTGAGATCATGACCTGAGCCAAAGTCGGACGCTCAACCAACTTGAGCCACCCAGGTGGCCCAAGATGGTGTTTGAAATCTCAGGGCTAGGTGGAATCACCTAGGGAGAATATGTAGATAGGAGAAAGCCCCGGGACACCTCAACATTAGGAGATCAAGCAGAGCAGTCTCAGTCCAGTAAGGTAGGAGAAACTCGAGCTACGTGCTTATCCAGGGTTGAGTTGGGAGTTATCACAACTAGTGTCCTTGTGCTTGGAAAATCCAGTCTGATTTTCCCACTTTTTAAAACCCAAAGGGCATTATTTACAAATGATTTTCTGTATGGGCATCCAGATATTAGCCCCAGAGATTAGGATTTAGCAGGTTCAGCCTCAGGCCCAGGAGTCCACATTTTTCACAAGCCCTTCAGGTGCTGCCAATGCTTGATCCAAGGTCTCAGCGGTAGGTGACATTACTACAGGGCATCCATTGGATCTTCTAAAATCATTCCTTTACTTTAGAACTGTCCTTCTTCCCTTCATGCTTATGTCATTAGACACATTACTCTCTCTCCCTTCATCATTGCCATCGTTTAACAACTTCCTGGTTCCTTCACTGCACCTCAGTAGTTAGTCTCCTTGAATATGGGGAGTCTAGTCAGAAGCGTTTAGTGATCAGGCTCCCTTCTTGACCTCCTGTGATTTTGCTTTTTATTGCACTCACATTGTTCTCATAATGATCATTTTTTAAGACTTTCTGCCTGGATCTGTTGGCCTTTTAAAAATCATTGTCCAGGGGCACCTGGGTGGCTCAGTTGGTTAAGGGTCTGACTTCGGCTCAGGTCATGATCTCACAGTTCGTGGGTTCAAGCCCCGCATCGGGCTCTGTGCTGACAGCTCAGAGCCTAGAGCCTGCTTTGGATTCTGTCTCCCTCTCTCTTTCTGCCCCTACCCCATTTGGGCTCTGTCTCTCCCTCTCTCTCTCAAGAATAAATAACCATTAAAATAAAAGTAAAAATCATTGTCCTTAACTTCCCCATTTCCTTTAGTTTTATGAAACATTGCAGAGAACATTTAAGCTAAGCAGTCTTGGTTAGGCTATATTTTGTTGTCATTCATGTAATTTCAAGGGTTTCAATTTTTTTTTTATCGCTTATTTATTTTTGAGAGAGAGAGAGAGAGAGGGAGGCAGAGCGCGAGTAGGAGAGGGGCAGAGAGAGAAGGAGACACAGAATATGAAGCAGGCTCCAGGCTCTCAGCTATCAGCACAGAGCCCGACGCGGGACTCGAACCCACGAACTGTGAGATGATGACCTGAGCCGAAGTCGGATGCTTAACTGACTGAACCACCCAGGCGCCCCGGGTTTCAATTTTTTTTAACTTAACTTTGATTTCCTGTCTTCAGGAATCAAAGTCAACTCTGATAATCATGTTCAGTGAAGAACTCAGATAAATCCAGATTGCGTCTTATGTGGACTCTCTTTGCAGGTGGTGTTTTTTCCAAGCCAGATTTGATCACTTGGATGGAACAAGGGAGAACACTGTTAATCAGAGACCAGGGACCCTTGGAGAAAAGAATGACACTTAGCCCTTCTGCTGATGAGCAGTGCAGCACGCAGAAGACTCGAAAGTTGCTGTATTTTGGTGAGTATGATGGATTTAGGGTCATGACTGATTTCTTTTATCTTTGTGGATAGTCAGCTGGACGTTGTGAATAAGCATTGTTTTGATGGAGAGTGTTCTTTTTTTCCCTCAAGTGGGAAGCAAATATAAGAACGTATTACTTTTATAAGGAGGGAAATTGTGTATGTTTTGTTAAAAAAAAATTATGACCCTGGAAAGAAGAATTCCCTGTAAAAGAACAAGTAGAGGACCCACTTGTCAAGTCCTGAGGAGCAGCCATCTTCCCCGTGACACCACTGTGTCCATTTGAGTATAGAGAAATGGAAAACCGTCCAATTTGGTATAACATACTATTTTTTTATTGTACAGATTTTTAGAACTTGAGTTCTAAAATCCTGTTGAAAGATTCCTTTTTAAAAAAAAAAATTTTTTTTTAATGTTTATTTTTGAGAGAGAGAGAGACAGAGACAGAATGCAGTGGGGGAGGGGCAGAGAGAGAGGGAGACACAGAAACAGGCTTCAGGCTCTGAGCTCTCAGCACAGGGCTCGACGCGGGGCTCGAACTCATGAGCTGTGAGATCATGACCTGAACCGAAGTTGGACGCTCAACCAACTGAGCCACCCAGCTGCCCCAGAAGGATTCCTTTTTGAATTCCTTGTATCACAAGAAAAACGTTGGAAATACTTCAAATGCTTAAGGGAATATGTTATTTTTTAGACTATGCTAGTGTTTTATTAAATGGAGATCTAAGTCCCTGGAAGTCATAGGACTCCCCTTAAGAAGAAGGGATTTGAGCCCAGGGAACGTATGGGCTGGCTCCATCAAAACAAAAAAAGAATTCCCAAGGACTTCATTTCATTGCCACTGTCTATTATTTCATTTATCTAACGAGCATTGAGTCCCTACCATGTTCATAGGACTGTGTTAGTTATTACTCAGGCTGGGGGTGGGAAGGAGACACGTACATATACCCATATATATATATGTTCCGCTGGAGGATTTGGTCTTCGTGCTCACCTGGGATGGCAGTTAAGTTAGTCGATCATATTGAACTGTTGGACTAGTCATCTATATAATGGGACTGTGTACAATTTAATAAAATAGTAAGTGGCAGTGGTAGTAGGAGTTGTATAGGGATTTAGAGGAGAGTGAGTGGAGTAGAGACAGCAGTTTCCCACGAGGCCTTCTAAAGGAATTAGGATTTAAATAGCAAAGAATGGACGGATTTGGTTAGAGAAGATCAGCAGGGGTTATACATGAGCTGTCTCAAAGGTGGGAACAAGCCCATTGTGTTTAGAAAATGTATAGCTGAATGTGATTCTTGGGAGCGTATGGGAGGTGGAGAAGGGGAAACATGACATGATGTCAGATTAGCTGGGGCCAGAAATCCCAAGGAGGAAGTTTGACTTCATCCTTTAGAAAGGGAGGACCCAGGGACAGAAAGGCTGTCCCTAAAAACGAATGTTCCCTTCGTGCCAGGTGGTACTCACCCAATAATCACAACTGCTCCTCTGCCTGGAATAAATAGTAAGTGATAAGAAATAGAGTTCAAGGAGACAGGTAAGTACGCTTTTGCCATGACCTAGACGTTAGCTATGGAGTGCTAACTTAGTAAATGACATCATCCTGTTGTTGTTAACCATGACCACAGAGCATAATCAGAGTTCTCTGGGGGCAGGCCCACCCTTCCTGACAGGTGAGGTTTCCTCCTGTGTTAAGAGATTTTAAAAAAGGAGAGGCCTAGGACCCAGTTCAACAGGTAGGAGACAAAGCGGTTCTGAAATACATCAGCTCAGGCCAGCATCTGGAATTGACCGCTCCAGTTTTTGTGGGTGAGAATACGGTGCGAGCTCAGCTCCCCATTTCCTGTCATCATGGTTTTTGCTCTGGGAACAGCAGTGACTATGCGTCTATTAATATCTTTTCTTACGATGCAAAGTTCCTTGGAAAAGGGCATTATTTCCATAGTGTTCTTTGTGAAATTTAGTAAATTGTCATTTTGACATTCTTAAGAAAGATACTTTCTTTTTTTTTTATGTTTATTTCTGAGAGAGGGAGCACAAGTGGGGGAGGGGCAGAGAGAGGGGGACAGAGGATCTGAAGTGGGTTCTGCACTCACAGCAGAGAACCCAATGTGGGACTCGAACTCGTGAACTGTGAGATCATGACCTGGTCTGAAGTTGGACACTTAACTGACTGAGCCACCCAGGCACCAAGAAAGATATTTTTTATTAGTATTTCTTCCAGAAAGCTTTTCCTGAAATCTGTGGTAGAAGGGGCAAGAATATGACCCAAAGCCTTTATACTTCAGTATTATGTGATTTACTTCACAGATTTAAGGAACTAGAATAGAATGGTCATATTCTCAGACTAGCTCATTTTTATTTTCTTTCAACTTCTGCTTATTCTCTGAGGATAATTCATTGGTTCACAAGATGTATTTGCCTGCAATTTTTTTTCCACACGCAGCCATTTCTTAACACTTGATGGAAGAATTTGCACGTCGCAGTTAGATATACTTGGCCTGTGGCAAGCAGATACACAAGGTCATCAAGATCAATGGGATTCCTTTTCCCGTGCTGGTAGTGACGTGAAGACCATTCTTGACCCCATCGTAGCACAGACACGTCATTGGTAAGGGTGGGTCTTCTTTTTCTCTCTCCAGGTGACCAAGGAAATCTTGGGGCAGAAGAGGAGGAATGCCGTTCAAATGGCCTCCAAAAGCAGGGTTCGCGTGCTACCTTCCCAGGGGAGGAAAGAAAGATCTTACCAAATCAAAGAGCCACCTTACGGCACCCAAGACTCCAAGAAATAGGGATTCCACATGAAAACCTTGACGTCATATCCTCTAATCGGGATAAGAACGATCCATGGCCTACGCTGGTAGGTCCCCCAGGTCACTTGGAAATTCCACCGGGGCCGAGATTTTATTCCTGTTTTGTCTGTAGGAAGGTCTTCCAGGTAAAGAGAGACTTGGTAAAGCACAAAAGAAACCACGCCAAGAGCCAGCTCTGTAAATATCCACAGCACAAAAATGAATCCAGAGGGAGCTCTGAACGCCGATGGAACCGGCCGGTCCTGTGTAAGAAGAAGCGTTTCCGGTGTGGCAAGTGCGAGAAGAGCTACTATCTGAAGTGCAGCCTGATCATTCACCAGGTTGTTCACGTGGGCCAGCGCCCCCTCCCGTGCCCCCAGTGTGACCAGACCTTCCAGTTTAGAGCCGCTCTGAAGAAGCATCTGTGTTTGCACAAAAGGGAGAGACCGTTTTCCTGTGAGCGGTGCGGCAAGGGTTTCGTCTCGCGGTGCAAGCTCACGGAGCACCTCAGGGTGCACACCGGGGAGAAGCCTTTCCGGTGTCCAGAGTGTGGCAGAAGCTTCCGCCTGCGGAGGAGTTTGAAGGCCCACCTTTGCCGACACGACGGGAAGAAGCCTTTCCGTTGCCCGGAGTGTGGCAGAAGCTTTTCCCGAAAGGCTGCCGTGAAGGCCCACCAGAGGATCCACGGTGGAGAGAAGCCGTTTTCTTGTGACGAATGTGGTCGGAGATTCACGCACAAGACGAAACTCGCTGAACATACCAGAGTTCATACGGGAGAGAAGCCCTTCCAGTGTCCCGAGTGTGAGAAGAGCTTCCGCCTGAAGAGAAGCCTCAAGGCCCATCTATTTCAGCACAGCGGGAAGAAGCCCTTCCAGTGTCCCGAGTGTGACAGGAGCTTCTCTTGGAAGAACGCCATGAAGGCCCACCAGCGTTTACACAGCGAGGAGAAGCCGTTCTCCTGCGGGGAGTGTGGCAAGAGGTTTACCCGGCCCTCGAAGCTCGCTCGCCATAGCAGAGTCCACGACAGGCAGAGGGAGTTCTCCTGCGGCGAGTGCAAAAAGACGTTCCCTCGGCAGTCGAGGCTCACGGAGCACCTCAAGGTCCACGCCAAAGAAAAGCCGTTCTCCTGTCCCGAGTGCAGCCGGAGCTTCAGCCGACACTCGCACCTCGCCGAGCACAGGAGGCTTCACGGTGGGGAGGAGCCTTTCCGGTGTCCTGAGTGTGACAAGAGCTTCTTCTGGAAGGCCTCCCTGAAGTTCCACCAGCGGATACACAGGGGCGAGAAGCCGTTTGCGTGCAGCGAGTGCGGGAAGACCTACACCCAGCAGTCTCAGCTCACCGAACATCAGAGACTCCACAGCGGAGAGAAACCCTTCCGGTGTCCTGAGTGCCATAAAAGCTTCCGTCTCAAAGGGAATTTGAAAAGCCACCTGCTCCAGCACAGTGACAAAAAGCCGTTCTCCTGCGTTAAGTGCGGCAAAAGTTTCACTCAGCGGTACAGGCTCACCGAACACATTCGAGTCCATAGTGGTGAGAAGCCCTTCCGGTGTCCCGAGTGTGACAAGAGCTACTGCATACGGGGAAGCCTGAAGGTCCACCTGCACACGCATAGTGGACAGAAGCCCTTCGGGTGTCCGGAATGTGGCAAAGGCTTCCTCCAGAAGAGAAGTCTGAAGACCCACCTGCACCATCACAGAGGGGAGAGGCCTTTTTCTTGTGACGAGTGTGGAAGGAGCTTCACATACATGGGAGCACTCAACACCCATATGGCCGTACATGCCAGGGCAAAGCCCCTCAGTGTCTAGGCCAAGCCACGCAGAAAGGCGGCAGTGACAGCTCTTAGGTGGCGTTAGCAGCTCTGTCGGATCCACGGTAGAAGGGGGATAAGGGATTCACGGGACGCCGGCCTCACATACGCTGGCCAGATGCACAGCAGGCAGGGCGTGACAGCTCCTTGACAAAGGTCCCCAATTATCCAGGCACAAGAGGCATCTCCCCTCTGTGATTCCTGTGGACCAGGCCGGCCGGTTCTGGAAGAAACACTCGACTCTGCCGCCATTCCGGCAGTTTTCAGCAGCGTCATCCAAGAGCATAGTAATACCTTTATTAAATTCTGAAACCTTGGGGCACCTGGGTGGCTCGGTTGAGTGGTTGATTTCAGCTCAAGTCATGATCCCGGGGTCGTGGCATCGAGCCCCGCGTCGGGCTCTGCGCCGAGCTTAAAGCCTGCTTAAGATTCCCTCTCTCTTTCCCTCTGCCCCTCTCCCCCACTCGCGCGTGCTCTCTCTCAAATAACAATAAAAGAAATTCCGAAACCACAGCTCGATTGAAGAAATGTTACAGACTGAAATGTTTCCCCTCAGACGCCTCAGTCTGCTTTCTATTATCAGGCCTCCTTATTTAAATTTGTACTGAGACTTTCAGTTTTTCCTCATATAGTGAATTTTCATTTTCTCTCACATGGTGAGAGCATCTGTGTCGCGGGGGAATTTCTCTATATTACCAAAAATAAGTGTTGTCTACCATCTCCTTTGTTAACGATGCTGCACATAAATTTTTGTTTCCCTCTGGTTTAATTTAAATCACCGAAAAATCCACCATTGTCGGTAACAAGCAATGATGTAACTAACCCCTCTGCATTTTCAGTAGTATACGTCAATTCTCCAGGAGACATAACTTGCCTTAATATTGGGGGCTTTTGGGTAAATACCAAAGGAAAAAATATTGCCAGTCCAAGACATCACTCCATTTTTTGTTCTGTGGCCCAATCGATCATTCTAAGGTGATTTTGCAGCCTGTTCTAGCGAACCTTCATCTGTCTCATGGACTGTCAGTCTTTTAACATCATTCCTACAAAAATGTACGGCTGTGCTTCCTTAGGGAATCTTTGGGGCCTATGGAAAATTCCCACTGCTGTAGTACACGGTGGTTGCTGATCACCTGAGTCAGAATCAGCTGGAATCAAGGACACCCTACAAGTCACAGTGTCTCTACGAGAACCAACGTCTGGTTGGTACACTCCTGTAGGTGCAAGCCTCTTGGCGAGTCAATGGTGTCTTTGTGCAAAGAAAAATGCGCTTCCTCTAACCTGTGCCAGGGCGCATGTGGGCTGGATGTCAGCCTCGGCGGCCTCTTCAGCACACCTCAGGACAACGCCGTGCCTTCGCCTGGGATACGTGTGGAAAACACAGGCCCCAGGGACCCTTCCCACACCTACTGAGTGACAGTCTGTTCAAGTGAACTTGTTGGAAAAGCTCCAGAACATTTGTTCTAGTGAGTGGAGAGACTGGAGGAAGGAAAACTCTTTGAAAGCATTCTAGTCATCCTGCTGTGAAATTCAGGTTAGACCTTTTCCTTTAAGCCTTTCTCTCCTCCATTTTGTAATCAAGCTCCTTGGGATAAAAGTTTCTTACGTTATGTGTGTGTTAGGTCAGGCTGCCATAACAAAACACCGCAGACTGGGGGCTTAAAGCACAGAAATTTGTTTTCTTACAGATCTAAAGGCTAGAAGTCCAAGACCAAGGGGCCAGCAGGATTGGTGTCTGGTGAGAGCTGGCTTCCTGTGTCCTTATGTTGTTTTTTTCCTCTGTGCACAGGGTGGGAGTGGGGGATTGCCGGTGTTTCTTCTTTTTGTTAGAAGGATACCAGCCCTGTTGGATTAGGGCCTCAGTCCTATGGCCTCATTTAACCTTAACTAGTAGACCTGAGCAAAGCAAATAAGGAGGCGCGGAGATTAAGAATTCTGTGTTCCTAAATGGAAAGAAATACCAAGAATGGGGAGGAAGTACTTCCTCCTCTGCCGCTGCCACCACCACCACCACCACCACCAGCCCCTGCTAGCTGTGCGTGTTTGTCATCGGTTCCTCTCCTGAGCCACCACTTGTGCAGTAATGTCTTATCTCCTAGGTGCTGATGACTTTCAAATCTGTACATCCGTCTCCCTAGTTCACCTTCCCCCTGAGTATTTCTGATTTCCACAGGCATCTCAAACACAAAATGCCCAAGATAAGACTTTGCATCCAGGGGCGCCTAGGTGGCTCAGTCGGTTAAGCATCCGTCATCGGGTCAGGTCGTAATCTCACGGTTCATGAGTTCGAGCCCCACCTTGGGCTCTGTGCTGACAGCGTGGAACCTGGAGCCTGCTTTGGATTCTGTATCTTCCTCCCTCTCTGCCCCTCAGTCACATTCTCTCTCTCTCAAAAAATAAGTAAACATTTAAAAAATTAAAAAAAAAAAAGACTGTATCCATATCAACCCTCACTCTGCACTCTTCCTTACATTCTTGTATTTCCCACCTCTAAAATTACACTAACTAATCCTAAAGCTGAAAATCTGATAATGATCCTAGGTTTTCCTCCACCCAATCTGTCTCCTAAATTCCTCCCAAACAAATGCCCTTCTTTATCTCTACCATCACCACTGACTAAAGCCAACTTTTTTTTTTTTTTTTTTTTTTTTTTTTTTTTTTTTTAGCGTTTATTTATTTTTGAGACAGAGACAAAGCATGAATGGGGGAGGGTCAGAGAGAGGGAGACACAGAATCTGAAACAGGCTCCAGGCTCTGAGCTGTCAGCACAGAGCCCGATGCGGGGCTCGAACTCACAGACCGCGAGATCATGACCTGGGCCGAAGTCAGCTGCTTAACCGACTGAGCCACCCAGGCGCCCCTAAAGCCAACTTTTAAAAAAATTATTGTTTAAGTTTGTTTATTTCTTTTAGAGAGAACACAAGCAGGGGAAGAACAGAGGGAGAGAGAGAGAATCCCAAGCAGGCTCCATGCTGTCAGCGCAGAGCCTGATGCGGCGCTCGAACTCACAAACCCTGAGATCATGACCTGAGCTGAAATCAAGAGTCTGACGCTTAATGGACTGAGCCGCCCAGCTGCCTCCTCCCAAAGCCAACTTTAAAAAAAATTTAGTGTTTTTATGGACAGATTTTCCTGCTTTCTCCTGCAGTGCATTCATTACCCTTATAACAGATTGATTTCCCTAATATCCAACTCTAATGTTATTCTCAAAAAATATTTTTTATAAGCTTCCAATTTTATTACAAGCGTAAACTCCCTAACATGACATCAGAAAGAAACCTTTGAGCTGACCCAGACCTGCCTTTTCAGCTTAATCTTGTTACCTATTCACAATATGAACCTCACTCTCACCGAATGACTCTGGTCTTTCCCAAGTGCGTCATATCCTCGTGACCACTCCCTCATCTTCCCGACTCCTGCACGTTCCACCATTCAGTTTCCACACCAGCAGCATTTTAGGTATGTGCACAATGCCACAGCACCCTTTCTCTAATAGCACTCTTAGTGTTCAACTGTAACCTGCCTGCTTCCCTCAGAGACTGCACTCTGGCCAGGGCAGGGGTTTAATCTTGTTTTTGCATTTTCCCACCCAGATCAAGCCATTCTCTGGCTTGATACCTGGATCTGTGATGTACCCACTAACAGGGCGGGGTGGGGGGGCACTGAACTACATAGGACTTGATTATGGACCTGAGGGCCCCAGGGAATCAGTCAGACGCAGTCGCGGGACAGCTAAACAAGAATGGTTGGAGGTGCATACATTCTCACATAGACACAAACCCTACCCCTCCCCATTCACGATGATCCTGCAATCCGTAATTCCAAAACCCATAAAGAGATGGAAGTTTAAGTGAGCCAACAAAACAAAATCAGAAGATGAATTCACTCCGTATACGTTTAAATAGAGATCCCTGGAAGACACCTTAAAACCAGTGCACTTGATTCACCAAAATATAAACGAATTATAACATTTTAAAATACTACGAAATAAACAATAAGCAGAAGTGATAAACAGGTGGATATGAAAAAGACCTTGGAAATGAGAAAGTAAAGTTACTGATTGAACGAAAATCTCGAATAGAATAAACAAGCTTTAGGAATTTACCCAGAATGAAGTAGATAGATAAATACAAATAATAAAAGTATGAAAGCAGTGAAGATCCATAGAGAATCGATTGAGAGCTTCTGATCTATACCTAACAATTCCAGAAGGAAAAAATAAAGGGAGTGGCTGAGAAGCAATACTTGAAAATGGCTGAGAGGTTTCCAAAATCTTCAAATGAAAAGTGCACTACCAGGCACCTGGGTGGCTCAGTCTGTCGAGCAACTGACTTCAGCTCAGGTCATGATCTCGTGGTTCATGAGTTCCAGTCTTACATTGGGCTCGCTCCTGTCAGCACAGAGCCTCCTCTGTCCCCCTCTCTCTACCCCTCCCCAGCTTGTGCTCTCAAAAATAAACATTTAATGGGGTGCCTGGGTGGCTCAGTCGGACGAGCATCCGACTTCGGCGCAGGTCATGATCTCGCGGTTTGTGGGTTCAAATCCCATGTCGGGCTCTGTGCTGACAGCTCAGAGCCTGGAGCCTGCTTCGGATTCTGTGTCTCCCTCTCTCTCTCTGCTCCTCCCCCACTCACACTCTGTCTCTCTCTCAAAAATAAATAAGCATTAAAAAAATAAATAAATAGACATTTTAAAAAAAAGGAAAAGTGCACTTCCATTACATGAGAGGATGGTAAAAATCCACACCTAGCAATGATGGTAAAACTAGCATCAAGAATAAGGAGAAAAACAGAAGGGCATGGAGAATTTGGGGGGATTATGGGTCTGTTTATTATCTTGATTTGGAGGATGGTTTCACGAACTTCTACCTATGTCAAAACTTACAAATTGTAAGGTTTAAATATATACAGTTTATAGTGTGGCAATTGTACCTCAATAAAATGGTTAAAAAATCAACAGCAATCACTAAGATGTTATATATAGTTTCTAAAACAGCTGAAGAAAAAAGGAATATAGTAAAGTACCAATTCAGGGGCGCCTGGGTTCCTCAGTCAGTTGAGCCTCCGACTTTGGCTTAGGTCACGATCTCGCGGTTTGTGTGTCCGAGCCCCGCATCAGGCTCACTGCTGTCAGTGCGGAGCCTGCTTCAGATCCTCTGTCCCTCCCCCGCTTGTGCTCTCTCTCAAAAATAAATAAAACATTAAAAGAAAGAAAGAAAGAAAAAGAAAGAAAGAAAGAAAGAAAGAAAGAAAGAAAGAAAGAGGAAGAAAGGAAGGAAAAAAAAGTACCAATCCATCTGAAGGCAGAAAAAGGAAATGATGAAAATAATAAAATAGTGAATTAAGTACACAATCAGAAGACTGTCAGATATTTTAAAAGTTCATACTATACAAAGTTTATAAGAGACATGACTTCAAACACTAAACAATGAAAATAAAGTAATGGAAAAAGATTTGTCAAATGAAGCCTAGTGAAATAAACTATACATGAGAACAAGTTAGAATTTATAGCAAAATCCATAAAAAGAATCAACTAAGAAGAGTTAAGAATCACGAACTTGTAAACACCTAACAATGTAGGCTTGTACTATGAAAAGCAAAAGTTACCCAAATGACCAAAATAAATATACCATATTTTAGTTGGATAGTTAGCACACCTTTCGTAAACGTATTCATCTAGCAGACAATAATAAGCATTAATAATTTGATGTGAACAGCAAAAAATTTGTAAGTTTTACCCAACAGAAAACCCTGTATGAGAAATAACCTCAGTTGTTTTTTGTTTTTTTTTTTTTTTTTAACAACGTTTATTTCTTTTTGAGACAGAGAGAGTGTGAGTTGGGGAAGGGGCAGAGAGAGAGGGAGACACAGAAGCCAAAGCAGGCTCCAGGCTCTGAGCTGTCAGCACAGAGCCTGACACGGGGCTCGAACTCACGAATCGCGAGATCGTGACCTGAGCCGAAGTCGGACGCTTAACCGACTGAGCCAGCCAGGCACCCCAGAAATAACATCAGTTTTAAACACAGAGCATTTACAAAAATTAACTATGTAATAGGTCACAATGAAGTCTCTACATATTTTTTAAAGTTCATTTCATTGTGATCCAACTTCTACCATGAAATATTAACTTAGAAATAAAAAAGAAAACTTTAAACAACAAACAAAACTTCCTAGGCTTGGAAACTTTAAAAACACACTAAGACCTCTGGTTAAAGAGGAAATCACAATGCAATTTTAGAACTAAACATTCTAAGTTCTATATACCAAATTTGTGAGATGAAGTTTAGACATAAATCGTGTGTGTGTGTGTGTGTGTGCACGTAAATATTTTTTAAAATTTTGTGAAAGAATTAGTTTCATAGTCAAAAAGCTAAGAGTTCTTAATGAACTCTACCTCTGGAGATAGCCAGCTAATCCCTTGTCTGATGCTCCCACAGCACTTTGTACTTTGCTAATAGTATTGGATATTATTTTCACATTGTTCTTTACAAGCCTGTGTCCCTCCCCTCGAGATGGCAAATACTCTGATGGCTTGCTTCATTTATTTAAATGTTTCTTGTAGCGTTAAAGATATTCAGAAGGTGTAAAGAATGTTCACCTGTGAGCAGTTGGCTCCTCTTGAATAAGTCATTTGCAGTACAGACCTGTGACTTAAAATGGGATTGCAACCTGATAAAACCATTGCATGTTGAAAATACTGTTTAAAACACCTAACCTAATGAGCATCATAGCTTAGCCCAGCCTACCTTGCATGTGCTAAAAGCACTTACATTAGCCTACAGTTGGGCAAAATCACTGAATACAAAGTTTATTTTATAATGAAGTGTTGCATAGCTCGTGTAATGTATGAATACTGTAGCGAAAGTGACAAACAACGGGTGTGTGGGTGATGGTTGTAAGCACATCAGTTTTGTGCCCCTTGTGACGGTGTGGCTGACTGCAAGCTGCATCTGCCCAGCATCACGAGAGAGGATCCTCCAACAAATCGCAAGCCCAGGAAAAGATCAAAATGCAAAGCGTAGTTTCTACGGAACGTGTATTGCTTTTGTACCATTGTAAAACTGAGAAATCGTAAGTGGTACCATCACAAATCGGGGACCATCTGTACTGATGGAGCACCTGTGTAACCTTGGTTTCCATCCTCTCCTGCCCACCCTTTCCCCATCCCAGCTCCCAGCGATGGCTACTATCCCAAACTGGGTATTTATTCCTGTACATGTCAGTATACTTTGCCTACATACGTGTTACTTCTAAATAATATATAGTACTATTTTATATGTCCTAAAGTTTCTGTAAGGGGTACCATATTGTACGTAACCTACAACGTGCCTTTTCAGTCATCCTTATGTTAATGTCATTCACGTATGCTCTTTAAAGCTGTAGCTCACTAGTTTTTGCTGCTACTTTTCAGTGTATGGGGGAAAAACCCACAAGAGATCCATCCTCTGGGTGATAGACACTTAAATTGTTCTCCTGTTTTTGCTCTTAAAACAATGCTGCTATGGAGATTGTTGAATGTGGCTCCTATGTAAATGTGCAAAAACAGCGCCAAGGTTAAGACTTGCTGGATGTAGGATGGGCGCATCTTCAAAAGCAGATACTGCCATTTTCCTGACAGTAAGAGGGAACATCTTTGTGTATTTTGTGCCTATTCATGTTTCCCCCTTTCCTGAATTCACTATTCATAATTTTGCACATTATCCTCCTGAGTAGTCTTTTGATTTTTAGAAGTTATTTATATTCTCTAGATGTTTTTCCTTACTGCAAATATCTTTCCCCAGTCTGACTTAGTTTTGGTTAGGCTATTGTGGTTTTTGATGGGGAAAAAAAAGTTTTAAATCTTAATCTAATTTCATGTATTTGTCCTTTGCACTTTGTACTTTTTGTGTTTTAAGACTATACGCATGGAAATATTCAAGCAGCATTATTTATGGCCACATTTTTTTTTAATGGCCCCTGAATATTTTACACTACCCTACCTACTATGTACTGGTATTCTCCAAAAGTTCATATGTTTGAAGTCCTAACCCCCAGTATGTCAGAACAGGACTTTATTTATTTATTTAACTATGTTATATAAATATGTATATAAATATTTATTTATTTATTTATTTATTTACTTATTTATTTATTTATTTGAGAGAGATGGCGGGGAGGGGCAGAGAGAAAGGGAGACACAGAATCCAAAGCAGGCTCCAGCCTCTGAGCTGTCAGCACAGAACCCGACAACCCGATGCAGGGCTTGAACTCGAGAACCATGAGATCATGACCTGAGCCGCAGTCAGATGCTTAACGGACTGAACCACCCAGGTGCCCAGAACAGCATTATATTTAGACACAGGGCCTTGAAAGAGGTAAGTAAGGTAAAATGAGGTCATTATGGGTGGGCCCTAGTCCAATAAGATTGGTATCCTGATAAGAAGAGATTGGGATACAGAACACCCAGAGAGAGGAACATCCTTGGGAGGACACAGGAAGAAGGCATCCATCTGCAAACCAAGGAGAGTCTTCAGAGGAAACCAACTCTGCTGATACCTTAATCTCAGACTTTGGGCTTCCAGAACTGTGAGAGAGTTCATTTCTGTCTTTAACGTGCCCAGTCCGTGCAGATTAATGCATTGCCTTGCATTACATCCATTTAAGAGTAGAACTATAAGATTATGAGAAACATGGAAAACTCTGATGTGGTAAATGAAAAAAGAAACAAAGTGACGTATGTCTCAGAACCATATAATAAGTACATGTCTGCCGGCAGAGACTGGAAGTTTATGTGAAAATCTTGGAGCACCTGGGTGGCTCGGTTGGTTGAGTGTCCGATTTTGGCTCAAGTTATGATCTCCCGGTTGGTGAGTCTGAGCCCCACACTGGGCTTGCTGCAATCAGCACAGAGCCCGCTCCGGATCCTCAGTCCCCCTCTCTCTCTCTGCCCCTCCCCCGCCCACTCCATCTCTCTCAAAAATAAAAACATTAAAAAAAAATAGAACATTTACATTGGAGTGCCAGAATTATAAACAAATTTTACACTTATTTATTTATTTATTTTGCAAAACTGATGTTATTAAAGCATGGGGACAGGGCCCATGGAGTGACTGATAATACTTGGGAGTTGGGGGAGGTAAAAGCCAGAGGAAGTTTCCCAAAGGATTTTCATATGCTAAAGACACTGGATCCTGGAGGCCTAGCTATTATCAAGCTAAGGCGGTTTTCCCCTCTGGCAAAGCATTTACATTAAGACAGTAGGGAGTTCGTGCAGGAAAGTTATATACTCTGCTGGCCTCAAGCATTTGTCAATGGGCTGCAGGCCATAAGGAAATTCAATTTTATCTGCTATCTCCTTCTGCCTTTGTTTCCCACATCACTTTGATAGTTAATCAGAACTTTCCTCAAAGTCCTTCCTTGTCGTTTGAAGAGCAATTTGAGGTTTCCACAGGTTCACAGGAATAAGAAGCCGTGTCAGCTGACATACCAGACTCCTGGTAAGGCTGCTGGAAACTCTAAGCAAGGTACCAGGCTGATGAGGGAGCGTGGGGCAAGCTGAAGGCAAAGTACAGGCTAACAGCAACCCCCCCCCCCCCCAAAGCCCCCAGGTGGAATATGTGTGATATTCCTCGGACACTCCTGCCTACCCAAGAACAAAGGAAAGAGGTTTAAGTGCTTGCCATGCTTAATGTGGGAAACTAAGGCAAATGAAAAATTAAATTCCCTTACTGCCTACAGCCCATAGGTAAGTCCCTGAAACAGGCAGTGACCTCCCTCTAAGGAGCTCAGCTGCCTAGATGATGACACTTTGCTACAGGCAAAAGAGAATCTTAGCTTAACATTACCTCAACCTCGAGGATCCTGTAATTCTACTTCATTTCAACCGCCCCGAGATATATACTGGCAATCTTACTCCAAGCTTATGCCCCTCACCCCCCCCATATACATCTGAAGGGTCTCATGACTGAGGTTTTCTTAAATGGTAATAAGTGATGTTTCCCTAGCAACAGGTAGCCCCTCAAGGTCCTGGAAACCTTGCTTCCAAAATACCTTCGAGACTTACTCTACCCCTAACTCCCTCCCAACCTGAGGGTATATAATGAGTTACCTGTCAGGAACCCAGTGCAGCTCTTCCTGCCCATGGGTCCTGTCCCCACGCTTTAATAAAATCACCTTTTTTGCACCAAAGACATTTTCAAGGATTTTTTTTCTCGGTCGTTGGCTCTAGAGCGCCCCGCCCCACCATCACCCCAAAACTTCATCAAGGTCAATAGTTCCAAGGGGCTCTATTGGCTTCATTCTTCGAAAAGTCAACCTTAGTTCCTTAAAGCTATGGCCATCTAGCTGAGTCTATGCATGGCTCTCAAATATGACATTCCAGCCAAAGTCTTGGTAATATAAACAGTATTTCCAATGGCGTCCAAGTTTGGACTAAGCCTCAGAATCATTAGGATGCCAAATGATGTGGTTTGAAGTGTCAGGGTTCAGAGCCAATGGCCAAGAAATAATTCTTGAGATGTCTGTCTTCAGTGTAAAAATGTGGTTTTATTAAAGCACCGGACCGACCCATGGGCAGAAAGAGCTGCCTACTTCTTTTTAAATTTGCTTTATTGTTGTTAAATTTCAAATTTTTTTAAATTTATTTTTTTATTAAAAAAAATTTTTTTTTAATTTTTTTTTTTTTTTTTTAATGGAGAGAGGGAGAGAGAGAGAGAGAGAGAGAGAGAGAGAGAGAGACGGAGCATGAGCGGGGGAGGGGCAGAGAGAGAGGGAGGCACAAAATCCGAAACAGGCTCCAGGCTCTGAGCTGTCAGCACAGAGCCCGACGCGGGGCTCGAACTCACAGACCGCGAGATCGTGACCTGAGCCGAAGTCGGACGCTCAACCGACCGAGCCACCCAGGCGCCCCCCAATTTTTTTTTTTTTTTTTAAAGAAAACCTTTAAGGTAGGGGGAAGCAATGACATATATCCCAGCACTTCAATCACACTGAGTACTTAAGAGTGAAAGACGAAGTAAACTGAAGATCCATTTCACATTTAGGTTATAAGACCATTTCTTGGATTTTATAGACTGTAAGTCACGTCCTAATTTAAGTCCATGGGGTCAGCGATGCCGTGTCTGCCTGACTCCCTGAAGATGAATTCCCAGCCTCCTGGTCCCTGGTGGGAGGATTCTGATGCGGGTAGGGGGGTATTGCACACTCTTAGAATCGCCGGACGGACTCCCCATTGCCCATGACAGGGACCTGCTCGTTGACCCCCTGGGCCGGCTCACCTCCCTCGCTTCATTCCCGGGATGGCCTCACAGATGATCCTCCCCTCGCCTGGGGGAGGAACCAGCCCCGCGTCCCCTCTCCGTCCGGGGCTCGGTGAAGAGCGAGTCTTCTCCCCACTTGCAGCTGAAGCCCCACGTCCGCCTCTGCGTCTTCCTCTCTCCAGCTCCTTTCAGCGCCTCTCGTCTCCGTCTTCCTGGCTGGGAGACCCAGACCCAGCGCCAGGACCCGGGGACGGCGCTGGCTCCTCCCGGCCGCAGGGGGCGCTGTGGGGCCGGGCCGGGCGCGAGTCCCAGCGTGCACCGCGCGGGGGCTGGGCCTGCGGGGCTGGGCGGAGCTGGAGGCCGCGCGCCCGAGGAGGTGCCGCGGGGCCGCCCGGGAATTTAGCGTCCCCGCGGGGGCGGGGGCCGGGAGGGACCGTGAAGGGCCATGGCCGAGCCGGCTCCGGTAAGAAAGGCTCCGTGCGCGGACGCCCAGTTTCGGGGCTCGGGGCGGGTCTTCGGGCTCCGGCGTGGCGGGCCGCCATCCGGGGTCCTCGCGGGGTGGCCGCGGAGGACGGGCGGAGCGGCGTCTGTCCGGGTGTAAGGTCTGGACCGTGGACGGAGCCGGTGGCCGCACTCCCGAACAAGCCGAGCGTGGATGAGGCCCACTCAGTAGCGGGCCCTGCCTGGCCGGGGGCGCCCGGGCGTGGCGGGGGCTGACAAGGGAAAGGAGAGAAATGGGTCTGGTTCCCTTGTGGGTGTCACAGCTCAGCCAGTTTTACATGGCAGTTACTGAATTCAGAACAAGTGTTTAAAAAATTTAAGACTCTGAGTGATTGAAATGATGGCTGGCAGCGGCTTGAATACGATAATTCATCTGCTAACGTTTGAGTGTAAGAAGGAAGGAAGACAGGTCGGAAGGAATAGAATAGGATATAAAAATCTAAGCAGAATACACACTATTTGTTTAATGTTTTGTTGCAATCGAGGTTTGGAAGGAATGACCATTTATTATGTTTTTTTTTAAATACCTTACAAACTTTCATATTGAGCATTTTTTCTTTTTTTTTTAATTTTTTTAATGTTTATTTATTATTAAGAGACAGAGAGACACAGAACGTGAGCAGGGGAGGGGTGGAGAGAGGGGGAGACATAGAATCTGAAGTAGGCTCCAGGCTCTGAGCTGTCAGCACAGAGCCCTACGCGGGGCTTGAACTCACAAACTGAGAGATCATGACCTGAGCCAAAGTCGGTCGCTTAACCAACTGAGTCACCCAGGCGCCCCGAGCATTTTTTCTGATCACTAAATGAATTCATGAGGTTATTTCAAAGTAGCGTTAATAGTCTCAGCTAAGAAAGCATAATTCCTAGGATTAAATATTCAAAAGATATGCAACACTTTTATGGAGAAATTATAAATAAATGGGAGATAGCGAGGCCCGTAGATGGAAAGACTAAATACAGTAAAGATGATACTTTTCTTCCAAGTTAATATGTAAATTTACCGCAGTTTTATCAAAATGGCAGTAAGATTTTTTGTGAATGTAAACAGATTTTATTTTTTGTTTAAAAAAATTTTTTTAGGGGCGCCTGGGTGGCTCAGTCGGTTAAGCGTCCGACTTCAGCTCAGGTCATGATCTCATGGTTTGTGAGTTTGAGCCCTGTGTAGGGCTCTCTGCTGTCAACACAGAACCTGCTTTGGATCCCCTGCCCTTCCATGCTCGTTCTCTCTCTCTCCCCACTCCAAATAAATAAACTTTAAAAAATAAAAAAAAATAACAGAGAAGACATACACAAGGAGAAAGTATTTGTAACCTAATTTAGTCAACAATTAATCAATATACAAGTTATATAAATAAATTGTAGAAATGAGCACCTGGGTGGCTCAGTCAGCTGAGCATCTGACTCTTGGTTTTGGCTCAGGTCATGATCTCAGTTTGTGGGATCGAGCCCTGCATCAGGCTCTGCGCTGATGACGTGGAGCCTGCTTGGGAATCTCCCTCTCCTCTCTCTGTCCCTCCCCTATTTGTGCTGTCCCTCTCTCTCTCAAAATAAGTAAACTTAAAAAAAATGAAATCCTAGAAATGAAAGCATAAGTCACCCAGTAAAAACTATAGGTAAAAGATCTGAACAGTCAGTTCAGAAAACTGAAAACAAATGGTCAGTGGATAAAAGAATGGATTAAAAATTGTGACATATTCAGATAATAGAACACGACACAAAATTAAATCAATTCTGTATATATCAATATGGACAGATCTCAAAATGTTGAATGAAAAATCCAAGCTGCAATATAATAAAGCATTTGTGCATAAAAATTAAAGTAATATTTATAGATACTTATGTGTATTTAAAAATTAAAAACATGAATTGAAAAGTTACTACATGCACATAATGTTCGCTTCTTGGAAGAGAGAATAGGACTGAGTATAAGATATATTGAAGGGGCCCCTGGGTGGCTCGATTTGTTGAGCTTACAGCTCTTGATTTTGGCTCGGGTCATGATCTCACGGTTTGTGAGATCGAGCCCCAAGTTGGGCTCTGTGCTGACAGCATGGAGCCTGCTTGGGATTTTCTCTGTGCCTCTTCCCAGTGCCCCTGCCCTCTCTCTCAAAATAAATAAACATTTAAAAAAAACAATAGGACACCTGGGTGGCTCAGTCGGTTAAGCAGCTGACTCTTGATTTCAGCTCAGGTCATGATCTCATGGTTTGGGAGACTGAGCCCCAAGTTGGGCTCTGCACTGACAGTTGGGAGCCTGCTTGGGATTCTCTTTCCCTCTCTACCCCTCCCCCACTCACACATTTTCTCTCTCTCTCTCTCTCAAAATAAATAAACTTTAATAAATTTTAGAAAGATTTTAAAAATATTGAAGAGGGACTAAAGAGGACTTGAGTTTCATGTCATATTCTATTTCATTAAAAGGAAGTCTGAAGAGTTTCCGATTCTGTGTCTCCCTCTCTCTCTGCCCCTCCCCCGTTCATGCTCTGTCTCTCTCTGTCCCAAAAATAAATAAAAAATGTTGGAAAAAAAAAAAAGGAAGTCTGAAGAAAAATGTTGAATTCTTAAATCAGTAGTATACTGATAACAACCCAGGATACTTGTTATAATGTTCTAATTTTCTGAATCTTTAACTTCTGAAAATTAAAGTAATAATGAAGGCTTTTTGAGCATTTCTTGAAAACATGTTTAAAGTAAGGAATTTAATCAGAGGAGAATAAGTATATTTTAAACAAAAACATGCATTCATTTCTGCTATAACACATCACATGCATTTCTAAAAATCACAGTGCAATGCAAAATCATGTAGTAAAAACCATAGCTTACCGGAGGAATGGTGTTTAGATACACAACATTCAAAAAGTTTGTCAGTGACATGTTGAAAAGATAGGAACCTAGTAAAAACACACTTTTATGCGTGTTAAATTATTAACAAAATAAACTAGCTTAAAAACTACCTGAAATTTGCTTATGGAAGTGGGTGTAAGAAGGGGCGGTGAGGTGGAAGGACCATTATCCGAAATCAGACGGAAAGTTTCAACACCAGGTTTGGAGAGGTTGGGCTCATAAAACAGGGTAATTAATCTGAGGAAGCTGGCGGATTCTTCTCGAAGGGTATGCGCGGGCGTGTTTTGTATATTCCTTCTCATCTCTCTGTGGCAGCCTGGCACGGTTCCTTCCCCTCGCCACTGCTGACATTCTGTAACTGGCTAGTTTGTGTTGTAGGGGGCTGTCTCGTGCTCTGTGGGATGTTGACCAGTATCCACTACATGCAAGTAGCAGCTTGCCCAGTCCTGACAAAAGTGTCCCCAGACATTGCCAAACGTCCTCTGGGGTGTAAAATTGTCCCCATGTGGAACTGACCTAGAGTTTCTCACTGACAAACTTGCATATAAGCAAGTGTAAAATTTTGTGACAAATTATTTCTGTTTCAGTTTTTTTTTAATGTTTATTTTTGAGAGAGAAAGCGTGAGCAGGGGAGGGGCAGAGAGACAGAGACGGAGAATCCAAAGCAGGCTCCAGGCTCTGAGCTGTCAGCACAGAGCCTGACTTGGGGCTCGAACTCACGAGCTGTGAGATCATGACCTGAGCTGAAGTCAAACACCCAGCCTACTGAGCCACCCAGGCACCCAATACCAATCATGTTAGGACAAATTCACATTTTAAAAACATAGCAGAAATGACTGTTTCATTAAACTTAATGAATCTCTGATATAAATGTAAAGGAATTATTAGATTTTTTTAAAAACGTAAATCTAAGCTTCATATTCAATATAACGAAAAGATGAATAAAAATAAAAGTTGAAACAAACTGGACTTTAATACCCATAGGAAGTAAACACATATGGCAAAACATTGGGAGTTAAAACTGATGTAAAGAAGACAATAGGGGGCGCCTTGGTGGCCCAGTTGGTTGAGTCTCTGACTCTTGGTTTCAGCTCAGGTCATGATCTCACAGTTTTGTGAGTTCCAGCCCCACGTCAGGCTCTGTGCTGACAGTGGGGAGCTGTTTGGGATTCTCCCTCCCTCTGCCCCTTCCCTGCTTACATTCTCTCTGTCTCTCTCAAAATAGATAAATTTAAAAAAAAACTTAAAAAAGAAAGCAATAGGGGCTCCTGGCTGGCTCAGTCAGTAGGGCATGTGACTCTTGATCTCAGGGTTGTGGCTCAAGCCCCACATTGGGTGTAGAGATTACCTAAAAAGAAAAAAAAAATCTTAAATATAATTTGAAAAAGAGAGAAAAGGAAACCATAAAAGAATGTGCATTTAATGTAAATTACTTTAACAAATATATAATTTACATGCTTCTAGTTATAAACCTTAGACAGTTGCATGCTATCACCACTCTTATTCAACATTATTCCAGCCAATACAATAAGAAAAATAAGAAATGATAGGCTTAAATGGTTAAAAGAAATGTTAATTTGCAGATCTCGTTCTCAACATAGACACTCCAAGGCAGTCAACTAAAGTGTTAGCCAACAAGGGAATTCATTTCCAGAATAAACACAAAAATTAGCTTCCCAACCTTTCATAATTAGAAATTTTAGTGGGGGAAAAAAAACCAAAACATAGTAGCAACAAAAACTCTACCATTCCTAGAAATGAACCTGTTGAGAATTATGTAAAATCTACATGAAGAAAACTAATTTTACTAAAGCACATAAAAATGTCTAGAAAAATGAGAAAGATGGTTCTGCGTGGAAAGAACCCATATTTTAGAGGCCCATTTCTCCCCAAATTAATATATTAAGCACATTCGTATCAGAATCCCATGAGAATTTGTATAAATTTGACAAAATATCTTTACTATTTATGTAGAAGAGAAAACAGACAAGGAAAGCCAAGACGTTTTCCTATGGGAAATGATGGAGGTTAGTGGTGGATGGCCATGCCCCCTTAAAAAGCAAAATATCTAGGGGCGCCTGCGTGGCTCAGTCGGTTAAGCGTCCGACTTTGGCTCAGGTCATGATCTCACGGTCTGTGAGTTCGAGCCCCGCGTCGGGCTCTGTGCTGACAGCTCGGAGCCTGGAGCCTGTTTCAGATTCTGTGTCTCCCTCTCTCTGACCCTCCCCCCTTCATGCTCTGTCTCTCTCTGTCTCAAAAATAAATAAAGGTTAAAAAAAAAATAAGAAAAAGCAAAATATCTGATAAAACTATAAGAATTATACTGCAGTATTGGAGCAAAAAAGGATAAATGGAAGTATAAATGGAGTATAAATGGCAAGTATAAATGGAAGCCTAATTAATGAAAAACAATCCCAAATCAGTGGTGAAAGAATAGACTGTTGAGTAAGTTTTGTGATAACTGAAAATCCACTTGGAAAAAGAATTATGTTCCTTCCTGTTATGTTACACATAAATAAGTTCCAGATGGAAAACGGTATAAGTCTAATAAAAGTTATAAGAATGTTATGAAGAATTTAAGAGAATATTTTATAATTTTAGAATAGGAGAAGTCTTCCAAATCAAGATACTAAACCCTAAAGCCACAAAAGAGGTTCTCCTGAAAACTATAATAATATAAGAGAAAAGCAGTGTAGAAGATGGAGAAATTATCTTTATTTGAGAATTTTTATTGTATCCCACCATAAACTTAATAGGATTGATAAATAATATGGCACATTAATTGGATACACAGTAAGTTTACAAAAATCAGTAACTTTTTAAAAAACTATTAATAATAATTTGAAATGGCACCCCAAAAGGGGTGGTCTCATTTACAATTGTTGGAGAGACCACAGAAGACCAGAAATAAAGTTAATAAAAAAGACTCAGAACATTTATGAAGAAAATAGTTAAGTTTATTAAGGATAGCAAGCTGGACCAAATGAATGTAGAACATGTTTCTAGATGAGATCAATCTTTCCTAAATGCATATATACAGTTAATGCAGTCCAGACTGGAATTCCAATGCACTTTTTTTGTTGTTGGACTAAATAATTTTGGAGTTTATAAGGAAGGATACATATCTACAAATTCACAGCAGTAACTTTGAAAAGAATGTGAGGAGAGGGTAAGACTTATCATCCCATTATTACAATATTGCATAGGTACTGTAATCAGACACATATAGAAAGTGTAAGAATATATAGATTCACATATTTATGAAAATCTAATACATGCAAAGATTAAATGTTGGCATTCCAATCTAAGGAGAAAGGATAGTATACTTATTGGTGTGTGATTGGCTCTCCATATGTATCTATTAAAGATGCCAATCTCATCTGTAGAATTTTCTTTGATTTTTACTAAAAATATTAACTTATTTTGAGAGAGAAAGAGATTATGTGAGCAGGGGAGGGGCAGAGAGAGAGAGGGAGAGAGAGAATCCCAAGCAGGCTCCCCACTGTCAGCACTGAGCCTGATGCAGGGCTCCATCTTGCAAACTGTGAGATCATGACCTGAGCCAAAATCGAGAGCCAGAAGCTCAACTGACTGAGCCACCCAGGTGCCCCTCATCTATAGAATTAAATTGCAAATCTAAGGGCAAAAAATATTAGTAGAATATTTGTATAACTTTTTGGTGTGGGGGACATTTAAAAAGCTGGAAACTATGGGGGCACCTGGGTGGCTCAGTCTCACGTCTCTCTCTCAAAATAAACCTTTAAAAAATTGAAAAACAAACCTGGAAACCATGGAAAGGACTGACAGATCAAATTAAAGGCTCAAAATGCTCTATTTGGCAGAAGATAAAATCAAAACACAAACGACTAGGGGAGAAAATGTTTGCTAGTCAATCAAAGGATGATTAACCCTGATATAAAGAAGTTCATTCAAATTATAGGAGTCCACGAGAATGTTGAGCAAAGGATGTGAACAGACATGTACAAAGATACTGGAACATCCTCCGCACCCGAAAAGTATGAAAAGGATGTTAAGCCTCACAAATGAATGCAAATTAAAACAATGAAATTTTTTACCCATTGCACTGGCGAAAAAAAAAAATAATAAAGGTTTAAAAACATGCTGTGCTGATGAAGGTGCAAAGAAATAAGTCTCATTAACAAAAGGGCAAAAGTGCTGGATTTTTTTTGGAAGGCAGTCTAGTGGTGTTTATTAAACTGAACATTTTTATACCTTTTGATTTAGTAGTTCTCCTTTTTAGGCTTTTTAGTGGTAAAAGCACTAGTATATCAGGAAGCATATCAGAGCATTGTTTGTAATTTATAAAGGAAATGGAAACTATATGTCCCATTCATGGGGTACGTGTGCCCATGCAATGGAATATAATGCAGTTTGCAAAAACCTGGTTTTGCCTATACACACTGACCTGGAAAAACACCTGACATATTAAGTGAATGAAGTTACACAGTGCTTTATTCCCTCTTTTGTTTTTAAAAGAAGAAAAATATCCTATACAAATGCATATGTAGTTTGAACAACCATAAAGAACCACGGAAGGTATGGTGGTTAACAGAACCACATGGTTGGAGTAGGGGGAGGAGCAGTTCTCAAGGAGGAAGCTGCTGAATACACAAGAACAGCATCCTCTAAAAAAGTCTTTTAAATTGATGAAAAGGAGGGGCACCTGGTTGGCCAGTGGGTAAAGCGGGTGATTCTTGATCTCAGGGTTGTGAGTTCGAGCTCCATGTTGAGGGTAGAGTTTACTTAAAGAAAATAAATACATTGATGAGAAGGAGCTGAAATCATTTTGAAGCAATAATGACTATGTATGTATTATGTCTGTAATTTCAGTTACCTCTGACTTTTGAAGATGTTGCCATTTATTTCTCTGAACAAGAATGGCAGAATCTGGAGGCATGGCAGAAGGAGCTTTACAAGCATGTAATGAGAACCAATTATGAGATTCTTGTTTCTCTAGGTAAGAAGTGCTTGATTTTGTGGGTAGATCCTGGAAATGGGCCTGAAAGAGGTCTTGGCCACTTGATTTTCCTGTTTGTTAGCTGGCCAGATTTCTCAGAAATTAACTCAGAAAGGTATTTTTGTTTTACCCTAGAGTCATATGTTAAATACACCAGGACTTGGGACTTTTAGTTGCTACACAGTCATAGGGTGCCATGATTTCCATATTGGAGCACTCCTAGCTCCTATCCATAATGTACCCATATTATCTTTAATATGGGTAGTGTCCCTACTTGTCAGCTTTTACAGTGGGGTCTGTATAACTCAGAAAAGCTACGATATTTCCCTGCAGTGAGATTTTGTAAGGCTATACCCTGAGATGTTTAACAGGAGCTGTCTCTGCTTGGTTATAGTAATGTGTTCTTTTTAGTCTTTTTCCTTACTTGGTCTTCGTATGTTTTGTTTTTTTTAAATTTATCAAATGTGATTTTTAAGAATCAGTCTGTTCAGAGAAGTGTCGAATGATGAAGTCTCTGCTTCATCCTCACTCCTGCACTCAGTTCATTTCCCAAGGCAACCACATTTAACCTTTTCTGTTTTAGTTCTTACTGTGGTTTCCTCCAATCTTACTATCATGCTTGTGTCTCAGTTTCTTGATTTATCACGTCTAGACAGCATTAACTCATTACTATGAAAAATGAGGGATTAACCCACTTACAGGATCTTCTGTCTCCTTTTTTCCCTTTCCCCCGAATTTTGAGGTTTTTTTTTTTTTTCAGGCCTCTATGGGCTAACTTTATAACTTAAATAATAAACTTCTAGATCATGTTCTGTGAACTTCATATTACATCTCGATTACTTCAGTGTATGAAGATAAGGTGATTAGTTCTCCTGTACTTCCTGTCACCTCTTCTGCCAGCTCCTAACAGCCATACCACTTCTTTATATCATAAGGTTTCTAATACTTTATATTCTATTCTTTTACCATAATTAAGTTTTCTAGGCTTTACATAGATAGTGTTGTTTCTAAAACATATAATCTAAGATATTACATATTTTTATTTTTACTGAAGAACCAATTAAAGTAATTGAATCTATAGAGAAAGAAAGATAATCTTATTATCATCCATCCTGTTCTACCCAGAAAGAATATTCCAAACATCAGGATTAAATGGATGTGAAGTGGTATATTGTTGTGGTTTTGATTTGAATTTCCTTAACAGCTAATCATGTTGAGCATCTTTTCATTTGTATACCTTCTTAGGAGAAATGTCTGTTCAAATACTTTGCTCATTTTTAAATTTATTTCTTTGTCTTTTTATTGTTGAGTTTTAAGAGTTCTCCATTTGTAGGGCGCCTGGTGGCTCAGTCTGTTAAGCATCTGACTCTTGATCTCATCTCAGGTCTTGATCTCAGGGTCATGAGTTCAAGCCCTGTGTTGTATTCAAAGCCTATTAAAAACAAATTCCCTATTTGTTTTGGATACTGGACCCTTATCAGATACATAATTTGCAGATAATTTTCTCCCATTCTGTGGTTGTCTGTTCACTTTCTTTATTTTTTAAATTTTTTTTTTTGGGGGGGGGGAGGGAGAGAGAGAGAGAGAGAGAGAGAGAGAGAGAAAATATGAGTGGGGGAGGGGCAGAGAGAGGGGAAGGACAGGATCCTAAGCTGGCTTGGTGCTGTTTTTTGACATCTCTTCTCACAGACTGAGATCACGACCTGAGCCGAAGTTGGATGCTTAACCGACTGAGCCACCCAGGTGCCCCTGTTCACTTTCTTGATATTATCCTTTGAAGCACAAAAGTTATCAATTTTCATGAAGCCCAACTTCTTTTTCTTGTGTTGCTTGAGCTTTTGGTGTCATATCTGAGAAACCATTGCTTAATCCAAAGTCACACAGATTCACTCCTATGTTTTCTTCTGAGAGGTTTAGAGTTTCATTGCTTACATTTAGGTCTTTGATACCTTTTGAGTTAATTTTTGTATACAGTGTGAAGTAGGGATCCAACTTCTTTTGCATATGGATATCCAGTTGTCCCAACACCATTTGTTGAAAAGTCTTTCCCCATTGAATTCTCTTGGCACCCTTTTGGAAAATCAGTTTACCATAAATGTAGAGTTTTATTTGTGGATTCTCAATACTGTTTCATTGATGTATATATGTTTGTCTTTTTGATTACCATTACTTTTAGGATCAATTTGTCAAAAAACAAGGCAGATTGGATTCGGGGAATATTGTCATTTTAACAATATCAAGGCTTCCTTTTCATGAACATGGGATATCTTCCTATTCATTTAGGACAAAGTCTCTTTGAACAATATTTTATAGTTTTTATTGTATAAGTCTTGGATTTCTTTTATTAAATTTATTCCTAAATGTTTTATTCTTTTTTGTGTTATTATAAATTGAATTGTTTTCTTGGTTTTGTTTTTTTATTTATTTTTTAAGTTTATTCACTCAGAGAGAGAGAGAGCAAGAGAGAGAGAGAGAGCGAGAGCGCGCAAGCACAAGCTTGGGAGGGGCAAAGAGAAAGGGAGAGAGAATACCAAGCAGGCTCTGCACCATCAGCTCAAAGCCTGATGTGGAGCTTGAACTCACAAACTGTGAGATCATGACCTGAGCCAACGTTGGACACTTAACTGACTGAGCCACCCAGGCTTTACTTTTGGAAAAATACTTTTATTTTAAAAGATGCTGGGATTTCAACAGATGAAGATTGAGAATAGGTATATGGATTTAAACAAAAGATAGGGATTCCTTTTCTCATGAAAGAAGTCTTAGAATTCTTTTGGGATTGAAGTCAGATTTCAGAGGACAAGGAGGAATCTAGAACAGTGATCTGTCTCCACATGTACTACACCACTCTGACATTTTATTCCTGAGGCAGGCATTGCCCAGCGTACCCTCTTTCTCTTATTTGAACCATACACTGATCTCCCTTTAGCAACCTATGAAGCATACTTTAGATTCTGTTAAATATATTTTATTGAAAGAAAATTTTACTTGAAAATAAATAAATTAAACATTTCTTTTGGGAAATGGGGGTCATATATTAAAGAATCTTGTAACTGTTTTCATCTGTTTATTTCATTGCTTACAACCCTTTTTTTTTTTTAAATAATTTGTTTTTATTAATGTTTTTTAACGTTTATTTTTGAGACAGAGAGAGACAGAGCACGAACAGGGGAGGGGCAGAGAGAGAGGGAGACACAGAATCTGAAACAGGCTCCAGGCTCCGAGCTGTCAGCACAGAGCCTGACTCGGGGCTCGAACTCACGGACCGTGAGATCGTGACCTGAGCCGAAGTCGGACGCTTAACCGACCGAGCCACCCAGGCGCCCCTCAACCCTTTTTATTCTAGCAGAACTCCACCATGTTTGGAGTCATGATTAGCACCGTCACCAGAGAACTTCTGAGAATATTTTAGCTGGAGCTACCTACTTTGAAATTGCCTAGGACAGGCATTCGAGTTATTTTTCCATCTCCCCCTCTTCTCGTGATATCTGTCCAGCTGTCTCCAGAGCTGTCCCACCATTCTCAGAGCACCCTGCTAGTGAGTTTTAGGAAACCCATGGCTAAATACATACTGCTAGACATATGGGGACCAAGACAGGATTTAAACAGTATAACTGATTTAACAGGTCCAGAAAGATGAGGAAGAACTTTTAGGATGTGTGGGCAGTTTTACTCCTCTTTGTGCAAACCTATAATCTATTTTTTGACATCTCTTCTCATACATTATCCCAGGAATACATTTAAAAAATTTAAAAACAACTCCGCGTGCTTTAAATTTAGTGCTCAAAGAAACCAAACTACCCTGTCTAACTTCTTTGTACAGATGATGGACTTCCCAAACCAGAACTAATATCACGGATTGAACAGGGGAAAGAGTTCTTCAAGAACTGGGGAGAATCACAGAAATCAGGAAACATAATTTGCTCTTCAGCTGATCTGCATTTTGATCCAGTTATTGAGGGACATCTGTTTTGGCGTGAGTATTAAGAAATTAGGGCCCTTTCCTGAGGACATCACATTCAGATATCTTTGTTCCAGTTCTCTGATCATGTCTTCCTGTTTGGCTAGGCTGAGGCTTGATGTCTGGCATATTCTAGAAAAAGGCAGTAAAGCACAGTGGTTAGGAGTATGGGTCCTGGAGTCTGAGTCTGGATCTTGCTTTTCCGGGTCGCCTTGGGCAAGTTATTCAACCTCTCGATATTTCAGTTTCCTGGCCTATGAAATGAAGATAATAAAAGCACCTACATTGTAGGTTTAAATAGGTTAGTATACATAAAGTGTTAAAATGATACATGGCACACAGTGAGAGCTCAGTAAGTAGGCACTGTTGTTAGTAGGCAGGGCTGGTGTGGGGCGGGGTGGTAGCGAAACTGGTTACCTAAATCCTAGTGACCAAAATTGCTTCCTTCCTATCTGGGAACTGTTGTCTCTACTTGAATACCTAAAACTTAGCTCTCCTCTGTTGTTTCTTGTTATCATAGGAGAGTCTGAAATTTTTGGATTCTTAAAAGGCAGCATTAAAATATGGAATGAGAAAGCCAACGGGAGCATCATTCCCAGAAATTTGTTTAAGTTTGCTTAGTTTGTTGCTGCTGCTTTCTGGACAGTAAAGGAGTTTTGCGTCACAAATTCTTTCACTTTTTACCATCTGTTATCATTTCTTCCAAGAAACCTTTTTAAAAGGTTGGTGGGAATAGGGGCGAGGAGTGGGGAACAGAGCCCAAGCCCTGCTGCCTGGCCTGAGGGACATCCCCTGGGTGACATGGGACCGTGGTGTTAGGGTCTATTAGTGACACCGTCATCATGCTGACTCCAGAAATGCCTCCACATCAAAACGGCACAAGTTGGATGGTCCTGTAGTCATGGCGGTGAGCACATGGGGTGTGCAGTATGCCAGGCACATGTTCAACACTGTAACTGCAAGAACTCACTTAATAATCATGACAATCAAATGTCCTGTCGTTTCCCTGTTTCTACGGGAGAAGGAACCAAAGCCAAGAGAGATTCACTTGACAGAGGCTAGACAGCGAAAGGTGGGATTTGAACCCAGACGGTCTCATTTCAGAGCATAGGCCCTATTAAGACCTATATTTTCCTTTTTTTTTTTAAGTTTATTTATGTTATCTCTGTACCCAACATGAGGCTCGAACTGATGACGCTGAGATCAAGAGTGGCATGCTATTCCGACTGAGCCCGCCAAGCGCTCCTAGATTTTCCTCTTTTAAGATAAGTTTTTTTCGGTTTAATTTTAGCAGACTCTCACCAAACTCCTGGTCATTAAATGGAACCATACTGAAATGTCCTTGGTTGTGGAGCTCCGTGGGAGCTGGGTTCCCAGAGGTCACTGTTATTGCTCCCTTTCCTGGTGATACAAGCCTTTAGTCATGACAGGAATACGGACTGAAGTTTTGTTTTCCATTTCAGGAAGTCAACAAGCTGTGAATTCAGGCGAAGCTAAATGCCGGTTCCAAGTAGATCTCCTACAGGGCCAGTGCCCCTCTGAACCCTCACTAGGAGGAAGGGCAGATGCTTCCTTCGGGCCTGACGGGAGGATCGCTCTCGTGAATCCACACAGACGTGTCGCATGGGCTCCGATTCCAGTAGTCCCTAGCTGCAGGGAACCTACCCGGAGAGAAGGAATCCCAAGTCGCAGAACTCTGGCTCCCCCTGCCTTTCAGGAGGTCCCCTCCTGGGAGGGCACCCAGCACCCAAGCGCCGTCAGTGAGGAAAGCTTTTGGAAGAAGAGTCACTTAGAGAAGCACCAGAGCCACTTGAGTGACCAGCCGTGTAGGCCCTGGAAGAAATTCAGCAAACAAGCTGATCCACAGCAACAGCGCAGCATCCCTCAGGGTCCGAGGCGTTTCCGGTGTCACGACTGCGGGCGCAGCTTCCACCGGAAGCGGTATTTGCTGAGGCATCATCTGGCTGTACCCGCGGGGACGAGCCCCCCGCAGGGCCCTGGATGTAAACGGTGCGGCCCGCGCCAGCAGAGCCTTCTCGGCCACCGCCTCCGGCGCCGGGGGGAGAGGCCTTCCCAGTGCCCCAGGTGCGACCGGAACGCTCTCCCGAAGAACAGCCTGGCGGCTCCCCAGGGCCAGCCCAGCAGCGGGAGGCTGGTCTCCCGTGGCGAAGGTGACCTGGCCCTCCCAGGGAAGGCACGGCGGGCCAGCTTGCGCTCGGGAGGGAAGCCAGGCCCGTGGCCGGGGGCCGCGGAGACTGTCCGCCACCGCCCCGCCGGGGAGAGGCCGTTGTCTTGCCCCGAGGGTGGCGAGCGCCTCGCTGCCGGGTCCCAGCTCGCCAGCCACAAACGGGTGCACGCGGGAGAGCGGCCCTTCCGGTGCCGGGAGTGCGGCGACAGCTTGCGCCCGAGCGGCTCGCTGGAGGTCCACCGGCGCGCGCACGGCGGCGGCAGACCCTTCTCCTGCGCCAAGTGCGGCAAGGGCTTCGCCAAGCGGTGTAAGCTCACGGAGCACGTCCGAGTGCACAGCGGGGAGAGGCCCTTCGGGTGCGCCGACTGCGGCCGGAGCTTCCGCCAGAGGGGACAGCTGCTGCGGCACCGGCGCCTGCACACGGACGAGAAGCCCTTCCAGTGCCCGGAGTGCGGGCTGAGCTTCCGTCTCCAGAGCATGCTGAGAGCACACCGGCTCCGGCACGGCGGGGAGAGGCCGTTCTCCTGCGGCGAGTGCGGCAGGGGCTTCGCGCACCGCTGCAAGCTCCGGGAGCACCTGCGAGTGCACAGCGGGGAGAGGCCCTTCCGGTGCCCCGAGTGCGGCAAGAGCTTCCGCCTCAAGGGCATCCTGAAGGCCCACCAGCGCACCCACAGCAAGGAGAGGCCCTTCTCGTGCGGGGAGTGCGGCAAGGGCTTCACCCGGCAGTCCAAGCTCGCCGAGCACTTCCGCGTGCACAGCGGCGAGCGGCCCTTCCGCTGCTCCAGCTGCGACCGCAGTTTCCGCCTCAAGGGGCAGCTGCTTAGTCACCAGCGCCTGCACACGGGCGAGAGACCCTTCCAGTGCCCCGAGTGCGGCAAGAGCTACCGCGTCAAGGCCGACATGAAGGCCCACCAGCTGCTGCACGGCGGCCAGATGCCCTTCTCCTGCGAGTGCGGCAAAGGCTTCGCCAAGCAGTCCAAGCTCGTCGAACACGTCCGGACGCACACGGGGGAGAAGCCCTTCCAGTGCCCCACGTGCGACAAGAGTTTCCGCCTGAAGGCGCAGCTGCTCAGCCACCAAGGCCTGCACACAGGCGAGAGGCCCTTCCACTGTCCCGAGTGTGATAAGAACTTCCGGGAGAAGGGACACATGCTGAGGCACCAGCGCATACACAGGCCCGAGAGGCCGTTCGCCTGCGGCGACTGTGGCAAGGGCTTCATCTACAAGTCCAAACTTGCCGAACACATCCGCGTGCACGCCAAATCCTGCAGTGCCCCCAGCGAGCCTGACGTCAAGAAGAGGCTCAGCCAGCTGTTCGCAATGATCGAGGCTGACTGGAGTTGAGGCCGGGAAGGGCGTCCAGAGCCTTCCGCAGGCTTGACATTCCCTGGGAATCCACAGCAGCCATAGCGAAACCCGCCGGGAGACAGATTTTAGGAACAGGGGCCCTTTTTTGGGCAAGAATGGAACCAAGTTAGGAGTATGAGAAGCCACAAAGGATTTTCTCGGCTAAAACATCACCAGGAAGGGGCGCCTGGGTGGCCCAGTCACTTGAGCATCCGAGTCCTGATTTCGGCTCAGGTCATGATCTCAGGTTGGTGGGTTCGAGCCCCAGATCTGGATCCATGCTGACAGCCCGATCCTGCTTGGGATTCTCTCTTACCCTCTGTCTCTGTCCTTCCCCCCGCTCAGGCGCGGGCGCTCTCTTTCTCTCTCTAAAATAAACATTTAAAACATCACCAGTTCTATTTCCTATCCATTGATAAAAGAGATACCTGTTCTTCTTACCATCTTAAGTGGTAATTTCCCCCCAAATGTTCAGCTAGCTCTGAAATCCCAGCTTGAATTAAGACAAAAGGAAATCCTTCCAGTACTGTTCCCAAAGTTGAGGAGATGAGGTGGCTATTAAATGTCCACTGTTCTCTTTTTCACAGTATGATTCTAAAGTGGGTGTTCAGGTATGTGTGAATTTTGTTGCAGCCCTGATATAATGTTGAATTTGGTTTTGATTCATTTATTTTGAAACTGTGAGCAATAAAACAAGTTCTCTGAATCCTGGTCTGTTTACATGAATGCTGAGGCTTCACGGTATGTTTCGTGGCGGTGATGTATATAGTTCCCCCTAAAGAAAACTGATAATTTCATCGAAGTTTGGTAATCTGAGTTGAAGAAATGTAAAAGCAAGGGTACTAAGGGGAGCCTGGGTGGCTTAGTTGGTTAAGCGCCAGCTCGGGTCATGATCTCATAGTTGGTGAGTTCGAGTCCTGCATCCGGCCCTGTGCTGACAGCTCAGAGCCTGGAGCCTGCTTCAGATTCTGTGTCTGCCCCTCCCCTGCTCGCACTCTGTTTCTCTCAAAAACAAATGATCATTAAAACAATATATATTTTTTTAAAGCGAGGATGCTAAGATGTATAGGGCTAGAATTTAGATGAGAGATGGATTGGGACAGGAGATACAGGTTTAGGAGTTGCAGAATAGGGGAGCTGTTCGAAGCCAAGACAGTGAAGGAGGTTACCAAGAGTGCCTATCTAAGCAGTGACTAAATCTGAGTAAAGACAAAATAAAGCCAAGGGGCACCAGGCTGGTTCAGTGAGCAGAGCATGCGACTTATCTCGGGGTTGTGAGTTCTAGCCCCACATTGGGTGTGGAGATTACTTAAAATCTTTAGGAAAAAAATAAATAAAGCTAGACAGCTTTGTCATGCAGCAGTACAGGCAACAACAATTTAGTGTGGAGTTTGAAAGCAAATGTTAAAAGTAAACAGAAGTCCAGGAGATTACCCCACTTGTTACATGAGGTGAAGACGGCAGGAGCACAGAATGTTTGTACATTAGGGACAGAATTCCACTGCAGACAAAGAATTCCTGACTCAGAGGGTTCATGTTTCGTGTAAAGAATGGCTGACCTGAAATTTGGAGGGATGACGGAAAATGAGACTGCAACTAACCTATAACAAACACACTATTAAAACAATGTTTCGGGGCGCCTGGGTGGCTCAGTCGGTTGAGCGTCCGACTTCGGCTCAGGTCACGATCTCGCGGTATGCGAGTTCGAGCCCCGCGTCGGGCTCTGTGCTGACCGCTCAGAGCCTGGAGCCTGTTTCGGATTCTGTGTCTCCCTCTCTCTCTGCCCCTCCCCCGTTCATGCTCTGTCTCTCTCTGTCTCAAAAATAAATAAATGTTAAAAAAAAAAAACAAAAACAAAAAAACAATGTTTCACAGATGATGTGCTCTGGAACACTAGCTCCAGAGGTATACTTTTTTTTTTCATTGTTTATTTTTGAGAGACAGAAAGAGCATGAGTGGGGGAAGAGCAGAGAGAGAGGGAGACACAGAATCCAAAGCAGTCTCCAGGCTCTGAGCTGTCAGCACAGAGCCCGACATGGGGCTTGAACCCACGAACTGTGAGATCTTGACTTGCGCCGAAGTCGGGCGTTTAACCAACTGAGCCGCCCAGGCACCCCTCCAAAGGTGTACTTTTGAAAAAAGAGAAAAGCACCACATGGCCAATTGAGGTAAAAACAGTTTTCCTCTGTTCCCTCCACCCCACCACACACACATGAAGTCTATTAGGAATACCTAATGTATAGTATATTCTTATATTGTGAATATATTTGACCTTGGGATTCTTTCTTTTTCAAAAACATTTACTATGACCTTGGGGACATAGAGTTCTGCAGGATTCATTTTGGAAAACATTACTGAAGAGCCCTTTTGGCTCCAGCAAAGCAGCCCTATGTCCGTTAAGAAGAATGAGAATCCGGGGAGCCTGGGTGGTGTAGTCAGTTGAGCATTGGCGTCTTGGTTTCAACTCAGGTCATGAGTTCACTGTTTTCGTGGGTTTGAGTCCTGTGTTGGGCTCTGCGCTGGCAGTGCAGAGCCTGCTTGGGATGCTCACTCCCTCTCGCTCTACTCCTCCCCCACTCAAGCTGTCTCTGTCTCTCTCAGGATAAATAAGTCAATTAAAAAAAAAATTTTTTTTTAAAGCATGAGAATCCAAGGAAAAGAGGTCTTAGGTTTTATGGGGCAAAGAAAACAGACCTTTAAGTCAGAATAAATTCTTATGTGGTTTAAGAGTACCCTCTTTCCTCAAGTGGTGGGACACCAGCAAAGGTCACTGACAACGTTGAAAGATTATATCATTTAGGCAGGTTTACAATCAGAGCCACGGTGATGTCTGTTGTGTTCACAGAGTAGCCAACCTCAACGTGTGGAGCTAGACTCAATGTAAGCAAAGAAGGTGGATGCCCGTGGTGGGGACCCTGCCAGCAGGATGTGATCAGGAACCCAGTAGAGGTTTCATGGGAGACTGAAGGCCGGAGCCTCTAGTTTGCTGTTCTCACTTATTGCCTGTTACCCTTGCAGGATTTCACAGATGGTAAAAGATCCAGAGTGTTCAAAATATTGTTAAAAACTAGAGGTGCCTTGGAGAAAGTCAAGAAGAAAGGTAAGATCCAACTAAACCCAAGTACTCCTTTCAATTCTTTTTAGACTTTATATAGATATAAATATATAAGGAATATAATAAATATATAGAATAATTTATAATTCTAAATTCCGAATTTTAGCATTATAAGGAGCAGGAAGATTTTTTATTCCAATCTCTAATGTTACAGAGGAGGAAACCAAAGGTATAGTAAATGTCTCACCCATAGTTAGTGGCTGGGTTGGGACTCTGTGGGTCCCCAGGTACGAGGGCAGGGATCCTTCCACCACACTTAATTGGAAATTCAGGAAATTCATATTCTGTGCATGAGAAATACCAAGTGCTTAAAGTAATAAAACCAGTACAGTTAACTAAACCAATTAATTTGTTGCAGAAGAGAGGGGAAAACGTTTTCAAAATACGAAAGAAGATTGCAAAGAAAGAGAACAGAAAAAAAAAACAACTAATGAGGACAAAATCACACAGGCCTAAGGAGATTATTAGCATCTGGAAGAGACCAAAAGAGTAATGAAAGGTATTTTTTTTTTAATAGGGAAGAAAAGCAGAGAATTAATGGAAACCCTTTATGATTATAAGAACAAAATGATTAGGGATAAAACACAAACATGTTTCAGACTGAATGTAATTCACTGCCTTACTCTTTACCAAGCAAGTTTGCGGGGGAGGTTTTCATCAACTTAACAAGGGCAGTTTGGAGTGATTAAATAACTACAGATCCAGAAACTTTTAGGTATAATTGACAAAATAAAGGACAGTTTGTTATCAGAAATTTTTTTTAACGTTAAAAAAAATTTTTTTAATGTTTATTTGTTTTTGAGAAAGAGACAGAGCATGAGCGAGGAGGGGCAGAGAGAGAGGGAGACACAGAATCCGAAGCAGTCTCCAGGCTCTGAACTGTCAGCTCAGAGCCCCAATGTGAGGCTTGGACTCATGAGCTGTGAGATCATGACCTGAGCCGAAGTTGGATGCTTAACTGACTGAGCCACCCAGGTGCCCCTGTCATCAGAAGTTTTAAAATGAAATGGAACGGAGCATCTGGGTGGCCCAGTACGTTGAGCGTCTGACTTTGGCTCAGGCCATGATCTCATGGTTCATGAATTAGAGCCCCACATTGGCCTTGCTGCTGTCAGCATAGAGCCCTCTTTGGATCCTCTGTCTTCCTTTCTCTCTGCCCCTCCCTGACTCTTTCTCTCTCTCTCAAAATAAATAAAAAATAACAGCCTCCACATTACATCCTTAACTTACAAACACTCCTGCTGGTGAGTGCTAGCTGGGTCATCTGACCATTGAATAGTAGTAGAATATGCCACCCCCAAATATGCCACTTTGGCATAAGGAAAGCAATGGAAAGGAAGCAGATACAAGTTTCCTGCCTTCCCCCCATTTGCCTAAAAGCAGGACGTCAATTTCCAAAGCTGTGCCTCGGAAATCGCCCATTGGTTTCTACCGATGCCTACTTATCAGGAAGGACAAAAGTTAATCTAGAGACAACGTTAGACTCTAGCGGCCTGGAGACAGCACCAGAGAAATCTACATAACGAACATTACTAACTAGCCTTTACTCATCGTTAGAGTACCTTCCTCAGTTTGCCTCCCTTATCACCTCCCCCCACCCCCAAGCTCCTTATAAAAGCTAAAGGACTTGTTCTGAGCCCAAGGCAGTCCAGACCTTTCCTGAAACGACGGAACGGTGAAAACCACCATGGTGAGTAAGTGAGTGGCGGAGAGGTGGGTGGAGGGGTGCAATGACTCACAATTTCATTTTGAAGAGGGGCAATTTGGGTCAGGAAAAATTGAGGCAGAAAAAGGAACGTTATGCACGGTCCAATTCCATGACTTATATGCCGGTCAATCTTGGATCTAACCTTGTGTAGCCTCCAAAGGAGGAAGGGTCAGAGCTGTGGAGTGTAATTCCAGTTCTCCCAGTCCGGAGAGCAGGGGAGATCCGGATGCTGTTAAAGGATGCACAGAGCTGCCGACGCTCCCGGAGCAATCTGCTCCTCCTGCCCGCAGGCGGCACTGTGGGGGCCGAGTTCAGGCGCAGGAAAGGCAACATTTCCCGGATGCCTTGCGTATCTCCAGGGCGACGGCCGCCGCCGGGGCAGGCGCCGCCCCCAGAGGTCGACGGCCCAGACTTCCTGGTGGCAGTGTGCGGGGTGGGTGGGGATGGGGGCTGCCGCAGTGACTGGGCATCAGGAAGGGGCAGCTGGTGCCGGACGGAAGCGAGACTCCGGCTGGAACCAGCCTGGGGTGTTGGATCACGCAGATGCTTTAGGTGCAGCATCAGGTGTGAGCCGTGACATCTCGGCCGGGCAGAGAGGTTGGCCCTCGGTCCCAGGGTGGCCTGCTGGTGCGGTTCCGGCCAGTAGGAGGCGCCCTCCGAGAAAGTCGGACGGTGGAATCTGCAGCCCTGGCCCAGCCCTCCAACCTGAGCTTGTGTTGTGGGATCCGGAGAGGGCCGTGCAGACAAATCCGTGCGCTCAGCCCTGAACTGAGTTCCTTGAAGCAGAGACTGATTTTTTTCTCTTCTTACCCATCCAGTGTATGGCCCCAGTGGGCGCTCTCCGAACGCTTGTTGAATCAATCAATGAATTAATGAACGTAGAGCCCTACACATAGCTACTGAATCTACAGTCAGCCCTGGGCTGAGTGTTCTAGTTTCCCTGAAGCTGAGTTTGCGTGTTGGTGAGGTGCAAAATAGGAGAAAGAACAGAGGAAATGATGGCTGAGAAAAGGAAAGAAGCCCTACAGGGGGACGGGGGGACGTATGATAGATAGTACAACTCTAAATTGCAGTGATGGGGACCGTCACTCTAGTAGTTCTTAAGGAAATGGTAATGATGGTCCTAAGTCTTATTTTAGTTTCAAGGTTTTCAAAGACCCCCGGGGTGACAGTAACTCAATTTCCGATACTTAGCCTAATTTGAAACAATGTTTCCCAAGAAACATGGCAATTAATTTCTTACTGCCTTTTTCACTAATGCAAAAAAGAAAGAAAGAAAAAAAAGTATTAAAAATAGAATCCTTAGTGATTGTAATCTAACTCACTCATTTTATGGGTGAGTAAAGCGAGTTACAGAGATTGAAGTGACTTCCTCCACGTGACAGATAATACGACTTTGGTTTCCTGAGTTCCAGTTCTATGCCTGCCTGCCTTCCTTCCTTCCTTCCTTCCTTCCTTCCTTCCTTCCTTCCCTTCAACAAATACCTGTTAGGACTTGTTTCCTTTAACAAATATTAATAAAATTCACAATACTGCTTCTCTTGGGTTGTGACTGCCTAATTAGCTTCTGTTCCACATTTTCCAGGTTATCAGACATATCCAGCTTTCAGACATTTTCCTTGTTCCCCTTTGTCACCTTCTTCTAGGTAAAGTGACTATCTGATTTTATGGTGCTAAAGGTAATTGGTGTTCTGACACTTGTAAAGTGTTCTTGGGCCAAATAATCAGTGTTCAGTTTAAATTTCATTTTAGTGGAGCAACACAGTACCAAATGTAGAAACCTCTGCAGATGTAACTTTCTGTATTTCTTTCTCATAAACGCATGAGTGTTTGAATCACAGAAAATGTTGAAGGCAGTTCTGTGCATACTTCATCACGCACTACCACGTTGACATGACTGTGTCCTGTGGTATGTGCTCAAATGTTCATTTAATTGATTCAAAGTACTCATTTCAAGTTGTGTTTCTCCAGTTACAAATGAGTGTCTATGGCATTTCCAATGACTGCTTTATGAGTCGCCCTACGACACACAGATCCTTCTTCTAAAACGAGAACCTATGTATTCAATATTCTACCTCTGCCGGGAGCAAATCTGGTTTGGGTGAAGTATAGGTTAACTTGCAGAAAAAGGACAGCAAAATCGTTGCAAGCCGTGCCTGTCGTACATATTGAAAAGTGTGGCTTCTCAAGATCCACGAACTCCTTATCTGAGACGAACAAAGGTAGAAGGTGTCTAAATATTTCTGATGGGGACAGGCGTGGAGCCATCCTGCGACAAAGGCAAGTGTGTTTGTGGGGCCAGGCGGCAGGGTCCTTTGATGATGTAGTCGTCTGTTTCTGAGCACAGGAGGAAGATCTGGATGAGCATCCGAAGGAAACCTTCACGCATGTTATAAAGAATATCTATGAGACTGATCTTTCTAGGCATGATGGGGCTTTGTTGAAAAATTGAGAGTAATTCATGAAATCAAAGACTAAGCAAGTCTCAGCAATTCATTCCTTCTTTATGTTTGCTGACTGGCCAGGCTTTCATGAGATGGCAAACTTCTTTATCAGTAGGATTTCCTGACCTACCCATCCAATGACTTTTGAAGTCACATATATTTATTTTGAAGCCACTTCCTGTTGAAGATTCAGCAGCGATTCAGAAAGTCTTCCACATAGGAGTGAAAGAGTGTAACTGTATGGGAAAATCATTCCGTTTCTCCATTCTCTTAGAATTTTCAGGCAGGGAGAAGAGAAAACCTCCCGCAAATTTTACTATTTGCAAAACATGTCATAACTCCTTTATTCTTTGAGAGTGACTTACATGGGGGGAAAACACCCTCCTTCCTGCTGGATCAGAACGAGGAAGGATGTGGCCCTAAGAACTGCTCAGCCAACACATGGAAGCAGAACTGAGAGACAGGGAAACCTCTTCCTGTTAACATCGTTTGAGCCCTGGCGTGAGCTGTGCCTGAACTAATACTACCCCTGGCTCCTCAGTTATGTGAACCAGAAACATTTACTTCTTGTTTAAAATGTTTCGGGTTGAGTTTTCTTTTACAAAATAAAGAATCCTAATTGGGGCACCTGGGTGGCTCCGTCTGGTAAGCCTCAGACTTCGGCTTAGGTCACAATCTCATGGTTCATGAGTTCGAGCCCCGCGTCAGGATCGGCACTGACAGCTCAGAGTCTATGGCCTGCTTAGATTCTGTATCTCCCTCTCTCTCTGCCACTCCCCTACTCACACTCTCTTTCTCAAATAAATAAATAAATAAATAAATAAATAAAACGTTAAAGAAATAAAGACATAGAGATAGCTAACAGAAGGGGGGAGTTTGCAAGTAATAGAGACTAAAGTCTGGAATTGGCTGCTTAGAGAAAGTTAGAATGGAGAAAAGCAATGAGTGTTTTGGTCTGAGAAGTTGACAGTCTTCGTTAATAGTAACTGTCACCTGTTGAATCTTGGGGCTCCAACCGTGTACATACTAGCATGTAGCACTGTGGACTTGGCAGGTAGAAAAAAATATTCAGGTGTGGCAGCTTGCTTGTTTCAGCCCTCGGTACATTTCTAGAAAAAAGAGCTTCAGGCTGTCAGGACCTTCATACCTTTCAAGAATGCAGGACAGTTGCTTTGTAGAATGTCCCCCAGTTTGAGTGTGCCTGATGAGTCTTCAGGATTAAGTTCAGGTTATTTCCCTTCAGAGGGATGGACAAGAAGTGATGCTGTGTTCTCATCACATCTTGTTGGGTAGCACAGGATTTCAATTTGTTCTGTTACTGATGATGTTCACCTTAATCAGTTGACCCAGGTCGTGTCTGCCAGACTTCTCCACTGTGAAGTTGCTTTTTTTCTTCTCTGTGATTATTAACTATGCGGTGATTTCGTGGGAATGTATTTGAAGCCATGTAAATATCCCATTCCTCATCGAATTCTCCATTGATTAAGGTATAAACTTATATCTCTGTGGCCCATAGGTTCTTTTATTCTTATTTTATCCAGTGGTTTATAATTCCTTTCTGTCAATATTTATTTTAATGCTCCAATTTTCCCAAGTTTGGCCCACAAGGGGGCCCCTACACAGGCTTCTTTCTGTGTCTTTTTGACATGTTCCCATCATTCCTGAGCAACTTCCTTTGTTCTCTGGCACAGTTATTCCAGGCTCATCTTCCGTTTTTCCCTGTTCTAGTGCTGGAGCTGACATTTCAACAGGGACCCCTGGTTCCTTTTAGTGGGCAGTGGATCAGAAGCCAAGATCTGCCACCAGCAGTGTTCATTGTTACTCTGGGACCCTCTCAGTGCCTAGAGTGAGGACGTACATACACATAACACATACGTTTACATTTATACATTTCCCTTTCTCTTTTTTAAAAATGACTCCCCAGCAATACTGCCGATTTTAATCCAACACCACAGGGTCCATTCAAGTTTGTCCCTTCCCATATTTGTAACTCTGTCTCCGACAATGAGAAGCCTTGCTCCCACTGTCCTTAATATAGTTATGTAACTGACCGATCCCCTTGTATGTAACCCATCTCACCTGGCCACTGCCACTCCCTGCCCTTAGCAGATGCCCTCCTTGCCCCACTGTGGGTGTGACACTGAGCTCTGGACTGACCTCCCCCCACCCTTGAATCCACCGCTGGTGTGGATGCCCACCACACCATTAAATGGCTCCACTTAATGATTTTGGAACTGAATTGTTCAGGAAAGGAAGAGAAAGAGGAAGGAAAGGAAAAGGTGGTGACACAGTTCACGGAAAGGGTTTAGTTGACAAAACGAATCGGTGTAGAAGCAGAAAAGATCAAAAGGAGATCATGTAATATGCAAGAGGATATATGACTGAAATTAACCCCAAAAGTGAGTCTATAGAGTTATAGATTTGGGAATCGTTTAAATAAATGTGATCTGAGATCATAAACATCAACGGCAAAGTGTGACAGCCATGGCTGAGGTTTGGAAATCACACCCAGTCAAAGGGCAGCACCAGAAAGAAAAGCAGTCCTGTGCGTTTGCCCAGCACTGAGATGGCCAGGTACTGTCCTGCCCTCGGGAGACTCACAGTCTAGTGGGCAGAAAGAGGAGTAAACGGGCAGATATAGTGAAGTGGAAAAAGCGCCAGGCTAGAGGGAAACCGGCAGTGTGAGGGTAACACACAGGAAGGTCACTTGACCCAACCTGGAGGGACCGGGGAAGCGGTCCTGGAGAAACAGTCATCTCAGCTGAGTCCCGACACACGACGAGTGGGTGGCTGCTGCCCGAGTAGACTAGAAGCTGATAGAAGCGCAGACTGGACAGGCTAACAGAGCCAGGGAGGAAAGGAACGCGCATTTTCGACAAAGCGGTCCACGTGTGGTCTATGAAAGAAGGCAGATTCCGGTCCCTGGAAGGAGGCAGTGTAGACTCAACCTCAGACCGCTGCGCTCCCTCGCCGGCCCCTCCGGCCCCGCCCCCCGCCGGCCCCGCCCCCGCCGGCCCAGGCCCCGCCCCCGCCCCTCCTCCGACCCCGCCCCGACCGCGCTGTCTCCTGGCATCTGCTGCCTAAGCTGCAGCCAGTCATTTCCTCCGCTCCTTCCTGGCACCGTGTTGTCCAGCTTCTTAGAGAACGGTTGGAACGGCCTGTTCTGAACACAACAGTCCTAATACTTGGGTTAGAGGCTACCATCTGCGCATGCCTGCCAGCGTTTCTCCTGGGGTAGTATCTCCCCTACTACCACAAAATGTTACCACCCCGGGCTTTTTCGTCACGTGACAGGTGTACCAAAACAGGCGCCTCAAATCCAAGTAAAGGTTACATCCTTGGAGTGCTGACCGTTTTATTTTCCCTTCCCGGCACCACAGGGTCGTCAGGGGGTTAGGTTTTTGTTTGTATTTCCTCTCGCCCGGTATCTTGTGCCTTTCGTGAAACATGGGAATTCTAGCACCACTGAATGTGCGTTTGGACGTAAAGTTGGAGGAAACTAATCCACCTCTCGGTGACCTCTCTTCAGACGGTGATAGTCCCAAACCAGTCGCGATACCCCAGACTGAAATGGGCAAGAGCCACTTGCTCTTTGGGGATCCAGGGGAAAGGAGACAGAAAAGACAGTTAACTCCCATGCTGGTGAGCTTGTGGATTTGATGAGATCAGAGCGTGGCTGTTTTGGGGCAATCGCACTGGCTTTTGAGACGCTGTACTGAGATTATACAAATCTCTTCTCTTAGTCTCCTTGGTATGGGGGGGGGGTCGGGGAATGGAAGTGACTGAACTAGAAAAGGGCTCATTGCTCTTCTAGAAAGGAATAAGAGATGTTGGTTTATTCACTGTTTGATTTATAAAGCTGATATAAAAAAACAGGACAAAAACCCTAAGAGGTGACCAAGATGTCATCTCTGTCCCCCAGATAAATAAATAAACTTGGGGGGGGGGGATAAAGGCCTGGGAAGCCATTCTTTAAAAAAAAATAAATATAAGTTTCTGCTTTTATAGAATGAGCCTTATCCCAAAGTCTCCCTTTGACACCAGTCATAAGCTGAAAATGTGACTGTAACATAGTTGAGAGGATCTGAGGCATCTGGTTCCACTTCCTCTCTGTTCTTTATGGGGAATCTGCTCAAGTCCTGGCATCCTTATTTTGATTGCCTTATACCTTGGTATATCATGTATTCAGGGTCAATGCCAATAATAATCTGGGGACGAAATTAACAACCTCCCTGAAGTTCAAGAAGTCACTTTCTCCTCCACAAGATGCTTTGGAGAAGGTCAGATAGCCATAGTCCATAGGACACAGATTTTCAAAGTCGGAATTCAAAGGCAAGGGAAGAGTTCTGTGCAAAGACTGGCCGAGCAACCACTCAGGTTACTTAAGCCTATGAGGATACGCATAGATTCATCTCCAGAGTTGCACGCGCAGGGATTCTACCCAGAGACCCTGCGCACAAAACTTACAGCAACCTGGATCAAAAGGTAGCAGCTTAAAATACTGTGTCTTGCTGGTGTTTCAGGGCCATTGGCAAAAAATCATTGAAAAATACAAAACTGTACAAAACAAAAACCAAACTTTTCTCTCTCAAGTTATAGTAAAGCTTTTTAACATTTTTTTAATGTCTTATTTATTTTTGAGAGAGAGAGACAGAGTGTGAGTAGGGGAGGGGCAAGAAGAGAGGAGACACCGAATCCAAAGCAGGCTACGCGCTCTGAGCTGTCAGCACAGAGCTGGACGTGGGCCTTGAATTCACAAACCATGAGATCATGACCTGAGCCGAAATCGGACGCTGAAACGACTGAGCCACCCAGGTACCCCACAAAGCTTTTTGAAGTAGGTAGGTTGTCCCATTGTGTTATGCTTTATGAGACATTATTTTTTTTTTTTTTAGTGTTTATTTATTTTTAAGAGAGACAGAGACAGAGTGCAAGCGGGGAGGGGCAAAGAGAGAGAGGGAGACACAGAATCCAAAGCAGGCTCCAGGCTCTGAGCTGTCAGCGCAGAGCCTGACACTGGGCTCGAACTCACGGACTGCAAGATAATGACCTGAGCAGAAGTAGGACGCTCAGCTGACTGAGTCACCCAGATACTCCTTTAAAACATTATTAATTTAATAACAGATGTTCGATAACCTTAATCTGTTCATTGAAATGTTTCAGCTTTACATTGGCTGATAATAATTTCCTTATGTACAAGACATAGATGTCTAACTTAGAATTTAAATCTCATTTTGTTTACAAACAAAGTTACTTTCATGGATACATCCAAGTGCTGTGAAAATGGAAGAGAGCTTATTGTTTTATGATCCCTACATAGTTATACAACAGACATAATATGGCTCATCCAAATGCCTCCAAGCAATTTAAGAATATTTTGATTAACCAAATGGAGAAGCCATAGCTCATTCATGAAATTAAAGTCTACAGAATGTTTCTCTTTAGAGCTTTTCGTACAATGGCAATGAGATCAGCATTTATAGCAATTTAATGTAATTCACCTAAATGCAACTGCAGCTTTTTTTAGAAGATCAAAACATGATGCTGATTTTTACATATTACCAGCTATTCTATGCTGCTTAAAATCATGTAAGTGAACTATCTATAGGACTTAAGTCACCATAATGTTTTTGTGTGAAAGTTTTATTTATTTATTTATTTATAAAGTGTATTTATTTTGAGAGAGTGCATGAGCAGGGGAGGGACAGAGACAGAAGGATAGAGAGAATCCCACTCAGGGCTGTGTGCTGTCAGCACAGAGCCCAGTGTGGGGCTTGAATCAACAAACCATGAGATCATGACCTGAGGCTAAACCAAGAGTTGGCCGCTTAACCAAATGAGCCACCCAGGTTCTCCTTTTCTTTCATTAAAGTATAGTTGACACACAATGTTACATTAGTTTCAGATGTACAAGCTTCTGTGGTTTAAAAAAAAAAAAAAGCCACAGTAAATCATTCCATATTAAAATATCAGTGAACATAAGACTTGTGAAATTAACTTTCTCATTCACCAGTGGCCAAAGACTTCCCTCATTGGAAATGACTGTATGTTCCAATGGGTTTTCTTTTTTTTTTTTTTTAAATGTTTTAAAGAAATTTTTTTTTTCAACATTTATTTATTTTTGGGACAGAGAGAGACAGAGCATGAACGGGGGAGGGGCAGAGAGAGAGGGAGACACAGAATCTTTTTTTTTAATGTTTTAAATGTTTATTTATTTTTGAGAGAGAGAGAGAAAGAGGGACAGAGTGTAAATAGGGGAGGGGCAAAGAGAGAGAAAGGGAGACACAGAATCTGAAGCAGGCTTCAGGCTCTGAGCCATCAGCACAGAGCCCGATGTGCGGCTGGAACCCACAGACCGTGAGATCATGACCTGAGCCAAAGCTGGGCACCCCCCCGCCCCCCACAGTGGCTTTTCTTTATTGCCTATCAGTAAGTAGCTTGTTAGCTCAACTGGACGTCTCACCAGAGCAGTGAGAACAAGGTGAAGGACAAAATCCCTGAGTGGGTCAATTTAATGTATCAAGTCTACTGCCATAGACTTATTTTTTTCAACAGAATTCCTTAGAGATTATGTCAAAATACCATCTACAGAGTGTGTATTAGGTTTGAGCACTAGATGGCAAGACTGCAAAATCAGTTCCTTTCACAGGGAGCTTTGCTTTTTCTACTGTGCTTCAGCAAAGACAGGGCCATGGACTGCCCAACTCAAGGGAGTATGTTATTGACTGAATGTCTGTGTCCCCATCCACCCTCTCCCACCATTTCATATGTTAAATCCTAATGCCCAATGTGATGGTATTAGGAAGCGGAGCCTTTGAGAGGTGATTAGGTCATGGCTTATCATGTACTCTTCTTGAACATTTGTAAAGACATCATAAAGAAACCTCAGGGCCACTCTGCACACAACTGAGGAAGTACTGTTAACATTGGAATCGAAGTGAATGTAAATGCTGGACCACAACCGACAGGGAATACAATGTGAATCGTGTCCTGTCTTGGTCCATTCGGGCTACCATCACAGGATTCCACAGACTGGGTGGATTATGAAAAACAGAAGCTTATTTCTCACAGTTCAGAGGCTACAAGTCCCAGACCAAGGCATCAGCAGATTCCACATCTGGTGAGGACCGCTTCCTGATCCCTAGATGTCAGTCTGTCACTGGGGCCTCGAGGTTAGGGTCTGGGATCTCTTTTATAAGGACACTGATCTCATTCCCAAAGGAAGTTTATTTATTTTGAGAGAGGAGAGAGAGAGAGAGAACGCATGCGTGAAGGGCAGAGAGAGAGGGAGAGAGAATCCCAAGCAGGCTCAGCACTGGCACCTCAGAGCCTGACATGGGGCTTGAAATCATGAACTGTGAGATCATCAACGAAGCTGATACAAGAGTCGGATGCTTAACCGACTGAGCCACCCAGGCGCCCCAAGACCACCTTCTATCTGGTGTTTCTGACTCTGGGTGCTTCTCTACTTCCACATGATCACCGGAGTATCTTTATAAAATGCAAACATTATCATGCTACTCCTCTGCTTAAAATTCTTCACTCACTCTTCATTGCCATCAGGCCAGGGCCTTTTTTTTTTTTTTTTTTTTTTTTTTTTTACAGTTTCTTTATTTATTTTGAGAGAATCAGAGACAGCACGAATAGGGAAGGGCAGAGAGAGAATGAGAGACACAGAATCCCAAGCAGGCTCTGCACTGTCAGTGCAGAGCCAGACATGGGGCTCTAACCCACGAAACTGTGAGATCGTGACCTGAGCCAAAACTAGTCAGGTGCCTAACTGAGCCACCCAGGTGCCCCCAAAGCCTTTTATTATCTGACTCTGTCTTCTTCAGCTTCATCCCTTGCTGTACCTCCTGTCGCTATATCTCAGCTATACTAAATAACCTGCTTTTCTCCAAATTCCCCATGTTCCAGTTCTTTGCATGGGCTCCCCTTACATGGAATGCCTCTCACTATGCATCCAAGTTGTGTTATGTTTCCCATCCTTTGTGTTCTAATTCCTTGTGTAGACTCTCCTATATCCACCATCACCACCTGCCTGATTCATGGTCTAAAGCTATAATTAGAGGGAAGTTTGTAGCACAAAATGCCTATATTAGAAAAGAAGAAAGGCCACCAAGCCATGACCTTAGCTTCCACCTTAAGAAACTGGAGGGGGAAAAAAAAAAAGGTAAATGAAACCTGAAGTAAGCTGAAGAAAAGAAATAAATATTAGAGCTGAAATCAGTGGAACAGAAAAGAAAAATCGATGCAACCAAAAACTGATTCTTTGAGAAGCCCAATAAAATTTATAAATCTCTAGCCAGACTAATAAAAAGAGAGAAGACAAAAATTATCAACATAGCACTGAGAGATGACCTCACTACAGATTCTATAGTTACTTAATATATAAGAAAAGAATATTATGTACTTTATGCCAATAAATTTGATAAGTTATGTGAAATGGGGAAATTCCCATTAACTATCAAAGCTCACCCAAGAAGAAATAGAAAACCTGAATAGCCCTATGTCAATTAAGGAATTGAATTTATGGTTACAATCTTTCCCACAAAGAAAACTTCACTAGAGAATTTTATCAAACATTTAAGAAAGAAAAATATATCAAAACTCTTCCAAAAAACTGAGAGCAAACACTTCCCAATTCATTCTATGAGGCCAACATTATGTGACATCAAAAATATCCCTTTTACATAGATGTATAAATTCAATAAAATTTTAGTAAATGAAATCCAACAATATGTAAAAATAATAATACATCATGACCAAGTGCAGTTTGTCTCAGGAATGCAAGATTGGCTTAATTTTTGAAAATCCATCACTATATTGGGGCACCCGGGTGGCTCAGTTGGTTAAGCATCAGACTTCGGCTCAGGTCATGATCTTGTGGTTCATGAATTCGAGCCCAGCATCGGGCTCTCTGCTGTCAGTGCAGAGCCCATTTTGGATCCTCTGCGTCCCCCTCTCTCTGCCCCTCCCCACTTGCACTTTCTCTCTCTCTCTCTCAAAAATAAACATAAAAAAAGAAAATCAATATAATAATCTACATGAAAAGACTAAAGAAGAAAAACCATTCCTAATTAAAAAACAAAAAACTTCCAGAAAACTAGGAATCAGAAGGGAACTTACTCAACCTGATAAAGGGCATCTACTAAAAATCTATAGCTAACATCCTATATAATGGGAAACGCTGAATTATTTCCCTAAAATAGGGAACAAGACAAGGATATTCACTCTTACTACTTCTTTCCAACATTGTACTGGAGGTTCTGGCCAGTGGAATAAGGAAAGGCAAAGAAATGAGAGGCATCTATAATGAAAAAGAAGTAAACTGTCTTTATTCGCAGAGGATATGATTTATGTAGAAAATCCAATGGAATCTACAACAAAGCTACCAAAACTATTGTGAGTTTAGTAAGGCTGCATTATTCAAGGTCAATACAAAAAATCAATTGTACTCCCATATGTTTGCAATGGACAGTAGGAATTTGAAATTTGTAAAATGTACTTTGGGGGCACCTGAGAGGCTCAGTCAGTTAAGCGTCCAACTTCAGCTCAGGTTATGATCTCACGGTTAGTGGGTTTGAGCCCGGCATCAGGCTCTGTTCTGACAGCTCGGAGCCTGGAGCCTGCTTCAGATTCTGTGTCTCCTCTCTCTGCCCCTCCTCTACTCATGCTCTGTCTCTCTCTCACAAAAATAAATAAGCATTAAAAAAAATAAAAAAATAAAATGTACTTTAAAATAGCATAAAATATTACAAAGCACATGGAAGATTGCACACTGATAACTACTTGGCACATAGTAGGTACTTAATAAATATTGAATGAGTGAATAAAGTGGTCGGGTCTAACCTCAAGACCATGTAATATAACTCCAGAGCCTCTACTCCTACCCTTTCACAACAAATACAGTAGTTTTTGTCTGTAATATAAACTTATTATGTCTTTAATTTAACTCTTCCTGTTTGTTTATTTGTTTATTATGTTTTTATTTTATTTTTGAGAGAAAGAGACACACAGTGAGAGTGGGGGAGGGGCAGAGAGAGATGGAGACAGAATCCGAAGCGGGTTCCAGGCTCCAAGCTGTCAGCACAGAGCCCGACACAGGGCTTGAACTCACAGACTGACTGCAAGATCATGACCTGAGACAAAGTCAGACGCCCAGCTGACTGAGCCACCCAGGCGCCCCTAACTCTTACTGTTTAATTTCCACAAATACCAGTAATGTCTTTTTAGTAACAGCTACCAAATGCCTGGAACCTTCTAGCATTTGGTGACAGCAAAATTTAAATACTAAGGGAATAATCTTAGTTTGACTCTTAAACCATCTTAAGAGTTTCTTCACCTTAGAACAATGAGAAATAGTGGCCAAGACCATTGGCTTAATCAAGAAATAACTGTGCCAGTTACCTCTTTCTGTAAACTTGGAAAGAATGTCTTGTCACAGACAACCTCCTGCCAGAAAATGTCAACTTGGCCTTACTTTCAATGGTTGGCCACACCTGTATGTGTGAATGTTTCCCTATTTTGAAACATATCAAAAGCAGTCTCTTCTGCAGCTGCTGAAATATTGTTATACCCTAAAATGTAATGATAGAATCTAAGTACAGTGTCCTAACAATGCACAGAATGAATTGAAGGAGTATGGTGGGTATTCTCAGGCAACTAACAGCATCCTGAGTGTGGGCCCAGGACCTCTTCTCCATCTCTAATCTTAGTTAAAGGCAGACCCTTCAAGAGAAAGCACAGTTCTCTAGGAAGACAAGATAACAGTATGGGAAAAATGATTATAATGTAATATTAAGTTTAAAATGTAGGATAGGAAATTACACACAGGTGTATCTCTGGTTACGATATCTGGCTGAATAAGCAGGTATTTGTGGAAATGAATTCCCCAGTGTGGGGCTTGAACTCCCAACACTGAGATTAAGACATGGAAGCTTAACCCACTGAGCCACCCAGGCACCCCTATACTACAAATGCTTTAAAACAGAATGTATTTAGGGGCCCTTGTGTGTCTCAGTCAGTTAAGCATTGGACTTTGGCTCAGGTCATGATATCTCTGTTTGTGAGTTTGAGCCCTGCATCTCGTTCTGTGCTGACAGCTCAGAGTCTGGCTTGCTCAGAGTCTGGCCTGGTTCAGATTCTGTGTCTCCCTCTCTCTCTCTCTTCTTCTCCTCCACTCGTGCTCTGTCTCTCTCTGTCTCAAAAATAAGTAAACATTTAAAAAAGGAATGTGTTTAATTTCACAAGTAATGCGATACTGACTACACAAACACACACACACGCACACACACGCACACAAACACACATTCATACTGCATTTTGAAACGTTTCCTTTCACACCTTGTGTCAATAGAGATTCTTAGTGAAATTAGTTGTATTTGTCCCACATCCAGGCACATGGGGCTCTCTTTCCTCTCAGTTTAATATGGATCTATAGAGGGGTGCCTGGGTAGCTCAGTTGGTTGAGCATCGGACTTCAGCTCAGGTCATGATCTCGCAGTTTGTGAGTTCGAGCCCTGCACTGGGCTCTGTGCTGACAGCTCAGAGCCTGGAGCCTGCTTTGGATTCTGTGTCTCCATCTCTCTCTCTCTCTCTCTCTCCCCCCGCCCCCACTCATGTTCTGTCTCTCTCTCTCTCTCAAAATAAACATTGAAAAAACTTCTTTAAAATATAGATCTGTAGGGGCACCTGAGTGGCTCAGTCAGTTAAGCGTCCCACTTCAGCTCAGGTCATGATCTCACGGTTCATGAGTTCGAGCCCCGCATCGGGCTCTGTGCTGAGAACTCAGAGCCTGGATCCTGCTTCGGATTCTGTGTCTCCCCCTCTCTCTACCCCTCCCCAGCTCACGCTCTGTGTCTCTGTCTCTCAATAATAAATAGACATTAAAAAAATTAAAAAAAAAAAATAAAATATAGATCTGTAGAAAATTGCCATGAAAGACAAAAATTCTGGGTGAGCTCTAGTTGATGAGAATCATGTAGTGTATAGAATTGTTGATTTACTATATTATACACCTAATACAACACTGTTAAATATACTGGAATTAAAAAATACATAAAAATAAAATGATATTGAATTATTCGATAGTCTACACTAATAGCATTCTAATAAGTCACTCAGTGTATACTTAGTTGCAGAATGTCTTTCCGCCCTACAAAATTGAGAGAACCATCAGATTGATAGGAATTCAATAAAAATTTTTAAATTAAAATGGTCTAAATGATAAAGCCTGTAAGTAGCCAGCTTTCTTTCTTCCTAACATAATCTGTATACACAGAAAAATTCTCCTGGACCACAGTCCCCTCCCCTCCCCAATTTGTCTTCTTTAATTCTTTAGGCATACTAATCCTCACATGTGGAAGAAATCTCAAACCACAGGTTTGGCATACAAAAATTATTATTTTTTTTTACAAAAATTATTTTAACCTAATTTTCTTTTCAGTTGTCAAGAGGGAAAACTTGGACCATATTTAGATATATGTAAGCCACTAGATTGCCTACCTGGTATTGCACCTTTGCTGAAAATCACAAGAGCAATAAACAACATGAGACAAAATTTGGACAAGCAACTGATGGTCTGTTCGCAGATGAAACCATGGAGAGCAGCTTCCAGAACTCTTAGGTCTGGATTACCTTTACTGCATATTCATCCCCGCTCCCCAGCTCAATATATGTTTTAACCCAGGGGGGAAAAATGCAAACTTTTATTTGCTCATACACACACAAAAAAACTGAGGAGCCCACGAACAAAGAGCAGACTCAAGAGCCACTTTCCCTTCTTTTCCCATTAACAGAACTGGCTCAGTCCCCTCTGCTGCTTCGACCTCAACCCTCCTCTTATCGGGCTGGTTTTACGAACTGCCCTTCTCCCTGGAGCTCCTCTAAGGACACGTGTTCTTCCTGCCAAGCTCCGCTGAGGGACCCGGAGCCCCGCCCCGCCCCACATTCCCAGGTTCCACCCCGCCCAGAGCGCCGACGGCCAATCGCGCCCCAATGCGCAGCCCGGCCCCGCCCCTCTGGCCCTGGCCCGCCGCCTTTGTTCTCCCTCACTCCCTCTCTCAGCCTGTGCGCTCCCGGCAAACCGAGTGGCAGCCGCTGATTGGTGGCTGCAGCGCAGCCAATCAGAAGGGGGCACCTCACGTTAGGGCTCGGAGCTTTAAACGCGCGAGCCGCGGGGCGCGCGGAGGAGGACGGGGAGGAGGGCCGGAGAGGAGGGCGGCGCCGCGGAGCACCGACGCGCAGCGAGGGGCACGCGGCCCGTGCCTCCAGTCCGCTTGGGATTGGCCGGGCGGTGGGTTCCCCGCCCCCAGCCGAGCGCCGGCGAGGACTTCCTGGGGGGGTTTCTCGCTTTCCCTCCGGTTTCGCTCGCGAGGCGAGGGCCCGAGGTCCGGGAGTGCCCAGGGGCCGAAGGCGTGGGGAGGCCGCGCTGCGCACTGCCACGATGAGGCCCCGGAAAGCCTGCCTGCTGGTGCTGCTCCTGGCGCTGGCGCAGCTGCTGGCGGTGGCGAGCGCCGGGGGGCCGGACGAAGGTGAGCGGCCAGCGGTGGGCCGCGCCTGATGGGCCGCAGGGGCCCACGGGTGAGATCCGGGGTGGGTGCGACCCTGGACCGGTGGGTTCCGTGCGGAGCCCCTCCGCTACTGGCGGCAACTTGCTGGAGTTTGAGGGCAGTAGCGGTGGGCGGGATCGCTTAGGAGATCCCGGGAGAGGACGGCGGCGGAGGCCTCTTAGCAAGCCCTTGCCTACCAGGTTTGGGACGCGGAGAGGGTGTCAGGTGCCTTTTCTGCAACTGGCTCCTTCACCCAGATTCTAATCAGTTTTTACTCGTGTTCAGATTGACTGCTCGCTCTTGGCAAGGGTGCTGGTTAAAATTTCCAGGCGAGCACGCCCAGGGAGCGGGAAGGCAGAGGGGGCCACTGTTTGCAAAACAGGTCTTGGTGAAGGGGCGAGAGTGGGAGCTCTCCCGGGCAGCGGCGGGCCGCAGGCATCTTACTTTTTAAAAATGCGGTTTGTAGATTTGGGAAGAAATAGCACCTGGGTTTTGGTTTGAGGGAGAAAGGGACGGCTTGGTTTGCATTTGTTAGAAACCAGAGGTTCCATTTCCTCTGCGCCTGTTTATTCAACACCTACTATGTGCCAGTCACCAAGCAGGCTTCTGGGAGTATACGATGAGCGTGGCCGTGGCCCATAGAGCTCCCGCTCTAGTACGAACATTAGACAGCTACTAGCCATCGTTGCCACATTTTTCTTTGAAACCAGCTCGCTGCAAACAAATGGTATGAGAAAACGTCCATAATTAGAAAGCAGTAGTAGTCACGAAAAGAATACTGTTCCTAGAGAACAGGCATCCCATTCCTGGTCTTAACTTTCTTCCTCTCTGGCCTTTTTCCTGATGACCTCTTTTTTTTTTTTTTTTTTTTCCCCTAGCCAGTTTGTTCCAGTATAAATAACCCCCCTTTTCTAATAGTAGTGCGTAGGGGGAAGTGTGTGAACTTTATACCCTTTCAGACAGATTGAGTAACTTCTGTGTGGGTCACTGATTCAAGCCTTCGCCAAAACAGAAAAGGAAGTAAAATTCGGCACGTGGTGGAAAAAGCACCTGCCGAAAGGAACCGGATAACGGTGTGTCTTGGGACCTTTATCCAAATCATCTGATGCTTATTTAAATACAGAGGCCCAAAATATACCAAAGCAGATTGCAGGGGTGTGCCCTGGAATCTGTATTTTAAACTTCTTCATTGATTTCATATGCACATTAAACTTTGGGAGGCACCTCAAAGTTTCAGGACTAGTGAGGCTGGAGAGTAGTTTTTGGAACGCAGCTAAAAAGCAAAATAATTTTGTCTTGATTTTGATCCAGTGACTCTTTGGGGGGCAGTTCTCAAGAGGCCTGAGAGAGTGGCAGACTTGGGTGGACCCCAAGGGTTATTAGGACCAGCAAGTGTATCATTTGGGTGACAGGTCACTAATCCCATGAAGGCCCTGGGAAGCAGTTGCCCCTGGGGTGATCCCAGGAATCTCTGGAGTTGTCATGGTCATGGTGGGTCTTGCAGGGCATGTGCTTTTGAGGTGGGGGCGCGTTGGGGAGGGGCTTCTAGTCCCTACCTTGACCCTTTCCCATCCCTGAGGGAGGGGTTCCCTGCCCCTTCACTTTCATAGGTAACTTGTCCTGCGGATTTATTTTGGCACCACATTTCCCTCCACCCTAGATGTTCCCAGTCTTTAGGTTTTGATTTTGTTTTGCCTCTTACATGTTAGATTCAGACAGCACAGTGGTGTCTGGGATCTAAAAGACACTCCTCCCCCTCCCCCATCCCGAGAATATGGCTGCCAAATAGAACTTAAGCTCTGGTGGTATAAGCCTTAGGTTGTGGGACTTTCTGTGTCTCAGATTAGAAATCAATGGTACTTTTCACATCTTTACATCCAGCTAAAAATAGTGAAGGAAAATACTTTGATGCAGGTGGTTGTCTGTTTTTTATCTGGGATTGGTTTAGATTTAAAAGTGAAGTGGAAAGTCACTTGGGTGCAGTGCTAAAGAACTGCTCAGCCCCTCTCTCTTCATTCCTGAGAAGTAATTACCACCTGATTCCGCCTAAAACTTTCGGCATATTGCGAAGAAAATCTGCTGTGACAGTATACCAGAGCAGTTGAGTGGTCAGGATTCTCCATCCACTGAGTAGTTTTGTGATCCTTGGGCATGTGACTAATACTCTGTGTGCCTTCGTTTCTGTATTTGTAAAGTGCATGTAATGTTTCCCTCCAGGGGTGAGAGAGTGTGTTTAAAAAGCTCAGCACAGGGGCGCCTGGGTGGCGCAGTCGGTTAAGCGTCCGACTTCAGCCAGGTCACGATCTCACGGTCCGTGAGTTCGAGCCCCGCGTCAGGCTCTGGGCTGATGGCTCGGAGCCTGGAGCCTGTTTCCGATTCTGTGTCTCCCTCTCTCTCTGCCCCTCCCCCGTTCATGCTCTGTCTCTCTCTGTCCCAAAAATAAATAAAAAACGTTGAAAAAAAATTTAAAAAATAAAAAAAAAAAATAAATAAAAAGCTCAGCACAGTGCTTGGCACCTAATAAATATCACCTCTAATGATCTGTTTGATAACAAATTTCTTTTTTTCCTTGTTTAATGCAAGCTTCATGGTTTTTACCTGATGGTGGTTTATCCACCTGTTCTAGGCACTTCTCTGGTGGGGATTGAAGAGTGAGCAGCTGAGGAGGTAGAATGAGGACATCTTGAAAGAGTTGCCTGTGTCCAGGCTGGGCAAGGCTCCGGTGTTGTCGTCAGATAAACAGTGGAGAGTGGACAGGGATGGCAGAGGCCTGGCTGGAGGAGGGGCCCCCACTTCTGGAGTGGTCTTACCATGTAGGCTGAGCATTGTGGAGGTGGTGTGAGGGGCTTCATTGGCCTCATGCTAAAGAGAATGGCATCCATCCAGAAGATGCTGGAAGGCTTTGGATTTTTTTTTTTTTTTTTTTTTTTTCCCTGATTTTACTTTTATTTCCCTGTGCTTTGTGCAGAATTTACTCCCTGGCCATAAGTTTTTGTTTCTTCAGTTTCTTCTGGGATATCTTTTTCTTCTGTGCAACTTCCTCTCCTGGTGTAGGAACAGTGTGCTCTTTTTCCGTGGGGCTCATCTCAATGTGGCAGGGAGAGCTCAGGTATGGGTCAGTCTGACCATGAGCCCTGTAAGTTCTATGCCACATCTTGGGGGCTCTGTTCACCTGGATGTGCTCAATGACCAGAGAATTTACATCTAAACCCTTAAGTTCAGCATTAGTCTCTGCCTTTTTAAACATGTGCAGTAGAAATTCAGCACTCTTCTTGGGCCACCGACCCTGTGTCCAGCCCCACTGTTTGGCCTGGGCACACCTACCAACCCCACCATTGTAGTGTGGGAATGGCACACATTGCTTCTGCAAAGTGACATGTTTCAGATGCTTGGTGGCTTTTCAGATATGCATGCCCTTGATGGCCTGGGCAGTTTCCCGTGTATTCTTAAAGTGAACACGAAGATTTGAACCTCTTGATTTGCATGACTTTGTCGGGTTTTCCGGGTCAAGTGAGTACTGAACCATTTCAGAGATCATCTCAGGCCACTTACACAAAGAGGTGGATGTATTTTCTATCCTAGAATGTCCCAATCTTAAAAGTGAAGCCCAGTGAAAAAACGGCCTGCCCATTAAAATATGGGATATTTTGGGGGCGCCTGGTGGCTCAGTCAGTTAAGCATCCAACTTCAGCTCAGGTCACGATCTCACGGTTCGTGGGTTTGAGCCCCACATAGTGCTCTGTGCTGACAGCTCAGAGCCTGGAGCCTGCTTCGGATTTGGTGTCTCTCTCTCTCTACCCCTCCCCTCCTCACGCTCTGTGTGTGTGTATGTGTCTCCCTCTCTCTCTCTCTCAAATATAAATATTAAAAAAAATTTTTTTTAAATGTGGGGTGTTTTCCTTGCAGGAGTGGGTGGGTTCCTAGTACGTAGGAATATAGAGACATTGCCTACTCAGATTGTAGTGGGTCCAGTCCTGGGGTTATCTGCAAGCTGGGAAGGGATGGAAAGGTAGAGGCATGACTTAATGCATTTGAGAGTCTTTAATTATGTAGGGAATGCCCTGTCATTTTGTTTGTTGTCATTTAAACCAAAAAAAACTTTTTTTTTCAAGTATCAAGAAATGAGTTCACTTTTTTTTAAGATTTTTTTTTTTAAGTTTATTTATTTTGAGAGAGAGCATCTGAGTGAGCATGAGCAGGGGAGGGGCAGAGAGAGAGAGAGAGAGAGAGAATCCCAAGCAGGCTACACACTGTCAGCGTGGATTCCGCAAGGATTCCAGCTCGGGGTTCGAACTCATGAACAGTGAGATTGTGACCTGAGCCGAAACCAAAAGTCAGATGCTTAATTGACTGAGCTACCAGGCACCCCGAAATGAGTTCACTCTTAAGGAACTCTGTCCCGTGGTAGCTCAGGGACACCCACTTAAGAGCACTCACTAGTTGTGCTCACAGACCCGATCAGGCTGAGCGTAGGTGAGAAGGCATCTTTGTTTTTTCTTTTTGTAAAATTCACCTTATCCCCATTCTCCGAGCGGATCGCCAAGTGCTTCCTCCTCCCCTGCTGTATTTCCTAGCTTAAAGCGCAGATTAAGTTTCCCGGTGCTTTCTTTCCAGCCGGCCTCCAGTGTTTCCATTTGCTTGCAAGTTAATCTCATTCTCGAATGGGCAGGGCAGTCAGGCAGTGAGCGTGGGTCCGCATGGCCCACAGGCCCTGCCTCACTGCTGTCAACAGGCTGTCCGGCCCGCGCGAGCCTCTGGAGGCAGGGCGTGGGGTGCCTCGTAGCCCCGACTTGGAGCAGAGAACCTGCAGAACATTCCCGCGTCAAGCCCTCAAGTGCGCAGCCGTTACACAGGTCGTCGTGGGTAGGACTTTAAAGCGAAGGGTGGGCAGATTGGCCTTCTGGAGAGCCAACGGAGCTGCTGTCCCACAGGCCGTCACAGGAAAGCTCAGTACTGAGTTCTTGCCTTGCGGGCTTGGGGTGGGCGGTATTTCCAGAAGAACCTGGGGGAGCCCTCGCCGGCCAGTTTTAAACTCAGGTTCCCAAGAGCCTTAGGTTCTCAGATTGACAGAAGACCTGAGTGTATGGTGTTGCCTGCCAGTGACCAGGGGAGGGGATTCGGTTTAGGCCGCCAGCCTAAGAGGTGGAGACGGAGCCCGAGCCCGCTTTGTCTTCCTCCAGGACCTGCCTTCCTCCACATCCAGGAAGCCTGGTGACATTGCTGGGGGCCCGGGGCCTCTGCAGGAGGGAGGCCAGGGAAAGAGCACACGTCAGAGGGCGATGGCCCTGGGGGCAGGGTTGGGGGGCACCAGTCCCAGGAAAGGAGAGTCTGCTCGGTTCATACTTGTCAAATCGGTGGCTTTTCTTTTGGGATTTTAGAGGCCATTCTTCCTCCCCCCACAAAGGAGGAAATCTTACACCGTAAGCTGGAGAGAGACGTGGAAGCCAGGAAAAAGCAGCAGGATGCGTGAAGGGACGCGGTTGAGGGTTGAGGGTTTTTTATAATTAGTTTGCCGATTGGTAGATTTTCACGGAAACGGGCAAAGCTGCCAGGCCACCCGGACCCATTCCCTGGCTCGTCCCGGCAGCCGCGGAGCCAGCCCTGGACTAGTCAGGGGCAGGGCTGAGCCAGGGCGAGTCCCGGAGGTTCCAGAATCCCGAGGCTGACTTCACCCTCAGCCCCAAACACAGAACCACCGGGGCTGCTCTGTCTCCCAGGGAGCCCCTCCAGAAGGAAGAACGGGACCCTGGCCATGACCTGGCTCCGGGGTTGCTGCCATTCTGGTACTTCCTGCACCTCTGTCTGCCGATGCGACAGCAGCCGGGGATCCTGGTTAACAACAGCTCATGGTGCCCCGTACGTGTAGTTTGGTGGAAGATTCCTGTATCCCTGGGTAGTGAGCTAAACTCCCAGATTCTCGTGTTCTGGGAAGAGAGCTTTGCTTCCGGGCAAGGCATCCCATGAAGGTGTGGTTTGTGTATTTTTGACGCGTGTTGACCCTGTAAATCTTCACAATTCTTCGTGGGAGAGCTCCCACCCTGGAGATCGCTGAGGTTAGTCAGAGAACTGGAATTGGTCAGTAGTCCATCCTCCAGAACGAAAAGCGTGGTGCTGTCTGGGGGGCCCGGCACGTGTTTGTTACGGGAGATTGAGTGAGGCCCTACTTGTGGGAAGCGTAGTCAGTGAGGAAGAAGATGTCGTTGAAAGTTGGCCTTGCCCTGGAGCACAAACATGAGGTAACCAGAGAATGAGGTGCCCTAAAAAGTAAAGCGTGGGATGTGGATAAAGGAGCTTTGCTACAGGGGCGAGGCCTGGAAAGCCCGCAGAGGGGTGGTGTTGAGGAGCGGATCAGATCCCAGTGCAGGGGGAGGCGCCGACGGTGAGGGTTCCCCCAGGCTGGGCAGGGGGCACGTGGAGCTAGGCTGCGGGGCTGCGTCTGCACAGGCGCCTCGTCCTGCCCTCAAGCCCCGCTGGGGCGTTGAGACTTTAAATTCTAGACCTGTGGTTTTCAAACCCTTTAACCGGGACCTCCCTTGAAGCGAAATCCTAAGTGGCTTCCCAGTGTACAGCCTGGGAGCGGAATTCCGTGGAACGCGGTCCTTAGCAGTTCAGAATGTGAACGTGTCCTCTGATAGCCACGGCCGGGGCGTGGGCACGTGTAACAGGCTGTGCCGCCACGGAGACCCGTGTTGGCGACAGACACGTCCCTTGTACAGGTTCTACCCTGAATTTCTGGGGTGGGGGAGGCCTGATGTCACCACCCCGGCTCGTGGTGGTCCTCAGGGGCCACTCAGGACTCATGCCACACTTTGAGGGCTTGGGGTCCTAGGAAAGTTTTTAAGGAGGAGAGTCCCCAGGTTCCCAACATTGTGGGTATTTGCTGCTCAGATTCTTCTAATAAGGAAGATGCCATTGAGGATGAAGAGGAGGAGGAGGAGGACGACGACGACGAGGAAGACGACTTGGAAGTGAAAGAAGAAAATGGGGTCCTGATCCTGAACGACGCAAACTTTGATAACTTTGTGGCAGACAAAGACACGGTGCTGCTGGAGTTTTATGCTCCATGGTAAGGACCCTCATCCTCCTCGCTCCGCCAGCCTGGACGAGGGGTTCCTCTGGGCTGTCACGCTTGGTGCCTCGCGGGCGTCCAGACCCCGGCGGGGTGGGAGTGTCTGGGTGCAGGAACGCCGGGGACCCCGCGTCCAGGGAGCCGGCCCTCGTGGAACGCGGTCCTTAGCAGTTCAGAATGTGAACGTGACCTCTGATAGCCACGGCCGGGGCGTGGGCACGTTTAACAAGCTGTGCCGCCGCGGAGACCCGCGTTGGCGACAGACACGTCCCTTGTTAGAGATTCTACCCTGACCTGTGTCAAGGCCACCCCACCTCCCTGCTCCCACCACATGCTGCCCGAGTGCAAGCCTGGCCCACGGTGGTTTCCGGTGTGGAAGGGCACACAGTCCCCGGGCCCCGCTCGTTCTATCCTCCCCCCCACCACTGTGTGCAGTGTTACAGCTCTGTGTCCCTTCCTCCTCCCCTCTCCTGCTGGCCTCTGTTCCTTCTTGTCGTCCTCTTTCCTCTGCCCTCCTTGGTTCACTTTTGAGACAAGATAGTTAAGATATACTCACGTGGTTGGTCCCGCGTTTGATGTTCAAGTGAGAGGTGTTCCGTACAAGGTAACTAAGTAGTCCTTACAACAGGTTCGTGAGGTCATATTATTAACTAACAGTAATAATAGATCACCACTTCTCGCTTTTTGCTCTTGTGACTCCAAATAGCTTTTTAAGGAGTTAATTAATTGTTATTATTTTTTTGAAGTGAACGTAACCTCAGGACTGTGTTGTCTTCATAACGTAACAAAAGAAGAAGCTTAGAACTGGGTCACTTGGCCCTTTCTCTTCTTATCTCCTCCCAGTTCAAAATGCTTGCGTCTCTTAATAGCTGGCATTCTCTTAGATCTGCAGTTGGGCTCAACACATTCAGGCCTCAGCACAATCCTCTTTGTAGTTTTAGCCTTTTTTCTGGAAAATCAGCTGTGTGTGCCCACCATAGCCACTCTGCTTCCTGTCATAATGTCGCTTTCCCTGGGTGTAAGGAGAATCTTTGCCTTCTTGTACCGTGTCACTTTGTGGGGTTGGCGCTTGCCACACGTCTTGCGGAAAGTCCGGCGGGTTTTAGGAACGTTCACCATGGCTGCAAGAATGCTAACGGCACAGAAAGCTAATTTATTTTTTTAAAGGCCCTGTGTCCAACATGGGGCTTGAACTCCTAACCTCAAGATCAAGAGTCACACGCTCCACTGACTGAGCCAGCCAGGTGCCCTCCAGATAGCTTTCTATGTGGATTATGGCAATCAGTATGTACCATATTGAACATTAAAACAGAGAAATTTCAATACTAATTCATCTTTAATGATAACCCTTACGTGTTATCATCACTATGTGGACGTTGTGATCTGTGATGTAACCTCTGGAAAACTCCACCGTGTGCTCTGAGGGAATGCACAAAGACAACCAGAAGGGTCTTTGGTAAAGAGGTTTTTTGGTTTTTTTTTAATGTTTTTATGTATTTTTGAGAGAGAGACAGAGCATGAGTGGGGGAGGGGCAGAGAGAGAGGGAGACACAGAATCCGAAGCAGGCTCCAGGCTCCGAGCTGTCAGCACAGAGCCTGATGCGGGGCTCAAACTCACGGACAGCGAGATCATGACCTGAGCTGAAGTCGGACGCTTAACCGACTGAGCCACCCAGGCGCCCCTGGTAAAGAGTTTTTAACCTCATAGACCCCTCACAAGGGGTCCCTTGATGGACTTTGAGAAGCTTACAGGTGAAAGCACTGGGGTTTGGAGGTGTTGGGAGTGTGTGTCCAGCCCGGAGCGGGAACTCTGGCCTACGTCTGTCTGACTCCAGCCACCGTGGCTTCCTCGTTGTGTTACCTTGTGTCTTTCTCTCTTGACTGCGATCATTCTGGTCCCGGTGCCCTGGCGTTTGTGTGCATTGCTGGGTATAAGTCTCCGTGGGTACAGCTAACCTGCTTCTCCTTCCCTAAATCTCTTTCTCAGGTGTGGACATTGCAAGCAGTTTGCTCCAGAATATGAAAAAATCGCCAATGCCTTGAAGGAGAATGACCCTCCCATTCCTGTGGCCAAGATTGACGCGACCTCGGAGTCGGCGCTGGCCAGCAGGTTTGGCGTGAGCGGCTACCCCACCATCAAGGTCCTTAAGAAGGGGCAGGCTGTGGACTACGAGGGCTCCCGGACCCAGGAAGGTGCGTGGAGCCTGAGCTGCAGGGGGAGGTGAGGCCGGGACTGTCTTCCCACAGGAAAGCTGAGAGAGGGGGAGTTTGGGTAATAGAGAGGAAGACCAGTTGTGTGGGCTGGGAGTGGTCCCCGCTGGAATGTTCCAGGTAACTGAGATCAAAATAAACTTGTCCTAGGGTGGCAGGGGTCTCTTCCCGTTTCAGACCATGAAACTCCAGATCTGGAGGCCGTGTGTCACATGCTGCCCGAGGCCAGGTTCTCGGCGGCGCTGTAGAGCTTCCGTCAGACTCAGCTGGTGGGCTCCCGCAGCCCGTGCTGAGCCCCATCCCAGCCTTCCAGTTCACTACGCTTCAGGTCAGGCGCGATGATGTGCATTCCTCATAGGCTCCCCGGGCTTACTGAGGCTGTGGGTCCAGAACCCCATATTAGGAACTACAGGCTCTGGGAGCTAGGTGGTTCTTCCAAAACCAAGCCCGAGGGATCCCTGCCTGACTGACATTAGGCACAAGCTAAATTCTTTTTTTTTTTTTTTAACTTTTTTAACGTTTATTTATTTTTGAGACAGAGAGAGACAGAGCATGAATGGGGGAGGGTCGGAGAGAGAGGGAGACACAGAATCTGAAACAGGCTCCAGGCTCTGAGCTGTCAGCCCAGAGCCCGACGCGGGGCTCGAACTCACGGACCGCGAGATCGTGACCTGAGCCGAAGTCGGACGCCCAACTGACTGAGCCACCCAGGCGCCCCGCTAAATTCTTTTTTTAACGAATGAACAAATCAAGTTGTGGTATCTTCACCATATCTTTTTTTTTTTTTTTAATGGTCATTTATTTCTGAGGGAGAGAGTCAGAGCGTGAGCAGGGGGGAGGGGCAGATAGAGGGGGAGACACAGAATCCAAATCAGGCTCCAGGCTCCAGACTCGAAGCTATCAGCACAGAACCTGATGCAGGGCTCGAACTCACAAACTGCAAGATCATGACCTGAGCGGAAGTTGGAGAACTAACCAACTGAGCCACCCAGGTGCCCCTCTTCACCATATCTCTTAATCACTAGGAAAAAGAAAATTATGTTAGGTTTTCCTTTTCTGGTGTGGTATGGCACTGACTAAGGTTTGGGTCTTACAGTCGTGACATAGCACTGGTCCCGGACAAGTGTCTTCTCCTTGCCAGGCCTCAAGTTCCTCGTCCGAGGAACAGGAGGTCACTTGGGTCTGATCTGAATTCTCTTTGAGCTGGTGTGAGGGTCAGTCCTATGATCTTCTAAGCACTGGAGCCCATTGTAGGTGCACGAAGAAGACCTCACATCCATCAGTACTTACTTTCACATTGTATCTGTCTGAGAACTTACCAGAAATATGTTTGTGTGGTTCAGAATTCAAGGAGGTAGATAAGGGATAGCCTTTCCACCCTGAGCCTGGCTATCTGGCTCCCTTCCAGGAAGGTGGCAGCGTGTGTGTGTGTGTGTGTGTGTGTGTGTGTGTGTGTGAGATTTTCACACAGTTGTCAGCATATCATGTGCACATTCGTGTTTTACCTAACAAATAATGTCTTACCCATGTCAGCACATAGAGGAACTTCATGGAAGGACAGGCTGAAAGCCGTGTACTTCTCGTTTAAAAGTAAACAGGCTTGGGGCGCCTGGGTGGCTCAGTTGGTTAAGCGTCTGACTCTTGGTTTCAGCTCAGGTCATGATCTCCTGGTTCGTGAGTTTGAGCCCCGAGTTGGGCTCCGCTGACAGCGTGGGACCTGCTTGGGATTTTCTCTCCCTCCCTCTGCTGTCCGCCCCGCCCCATGCGCACGCCCACACGTTTACTCTCTCAAAATAGATAAATAAAGTAAAACCTTAAAGGCTTATATATGTGGACATCTGGTCCCAACATTTGACCCCTAGCGGTGTGGCCAGTTTGGAATCTTGAGAGCAGTGTGGCCTCCAAGTGCGTTTTAGTACATGGGCCTCCCCGACGATGGTGGCGCGGGGGTTCACGCCGTGGACATGCCGTGCGTCTGCTGCTGTGCTTACTTCCGTCTGAAGGCTCCTGCTTTGCGGGAGTGGCTCTCAGATCCGGCTCCTTGGTGAGTGCAGAGCAAAAGAAAAAAAGAAGAATGTAAAGTGTGCCCGCACTGCTCCTAAGAGCCACTTGGAAGGTGCCTCGTGAGAGTCTGTTCCGTGTCCCACTCGCGTCGCTGACTCCATCTCTGGGGAGCGGGGCCACGACCGGGCCCGTCTGTAATGCCTTCCGAGGTGACGCCGACGCGGCCCCAGGCAGCAGGGGGAGGGGCTGCTCCTCCTCGTTTTCCTTGATTTTTGCGGACGTGTCGGGACGCGTGCCGGATGTAACATGACGAAACGCGCATGGCTCTGTACCTGAGAAGGGGACGCCCTCGAGGCTACTCCGAGGCACGTGTGGTCAGACGTTGGGAGACCCCCTCTGTTGGCCTGCGGTGAGCACCGCAGCGGGGCAAGAACAGGGTCTCACTCGCCAGCTGGCGTTGGGCCGTCGGAGAAGTCACCAGGGGATGGAAAAAGGGCAGGAGGGGGTTTGGTGGAAACCGTGGACCTTCGACCCTGAACCGTGGCCTCAAACTGCGGAGCGGCGCTGGCGAGAGCTGCCGGTGGATTTGGGGAAATCAGACGTTTCCCGTTCTCCTCGAGGCCCTGCCACTTGTCTGTCGGCGCCTCCCCGCCTGCCTCTGCGGTGAGGTCTGCCCGTGCTCAGTCTTGTGTGGTTTCTTTCAGAAATCGTGGCCAAGGTCAAAGAGATCTCCCAGCCCAGCTGGACGCCCCCACCAGAAGTCACGCTTGTGCTGACCAAGGATAACTTCGATGAAGTGGTGAACGATGCAGACATCATTCTGGTGGAGTTCTATGCCCCCTGGTAAGATGCCATCTGTCCCATGTACTCGGGTACGATGAGCCCTGTCCCGCGTTCGGTTCCCCCGTAGCCCCTGGGTAGAGGGCGTCGGAGACAGACGCCTGCGTGTGAAGCAGAACGGGGTCCTGCCACGGCCCTCCCCCCTCCGCCCGGCCATGCGTGAAGGCCGAACCGACTGCTGAGTCCTCCAGAGAGAGGTGGTCTTTTCCCAGATGACAGGACGAGGTAGACACAGGCCTGTAGCACAGAGGAGAGTGGAGCCCGTGTGTGGGGCCACAAGGCGGTCCATGTTCCCTCATGCGCCAGGCCTGTGCCTGCTGGGTCCACCTGTCATCACGCGCCTGCCCTGCCCAGCGATGTGCCGAGGGCGTGTCCCTGAGGAAACACGCAGGAAGGCGCTGGGACGGCCGTGGCTCTGGGGGGCAGTGTGAGGGGACACGGCCGTAGCAGGTGTGGAAATGCTGTTCACGGAAGTTCATCCAGCTGTGATGAGGAGGACCTTGCGGAGCTGCCACCGCGGTGGGTAGGGTGGTGGCAGCTGGTGGCCTCGGGCCGCCTCTTCCCGCCTCGCTGCCTCCTGAGGGGTTCGAACCATGGTTTTATCTGTCTTCGTCTCCACTCGTGGCTGTTTGTTCTGGAACAGACCTTCGAAGATGACCCTCAGCCTCGCTTCATGCTCCAGATATGTCCCCTTCTCCAGTCGGAGCCTCCAGGGTCCCGCGGCCCTCCTGCCTTCTGCCTTCTCCACTCGCCCTGCCTCCTTTCCTCTTGTCCATCACAACCCTGGCCTCTCGATGCCACTGGGCCCCCTGCCCAACCCCCCGGCCTCAGGGCTTCAGCTTTTGTAGGAGAGAAACAGCAGAACCTGGCCGGGGGCGCCTGAAGAGCTCCTGTCTGGGGGCTGTGGCCCTAGCACGTGGGTTGGGATCGAAGCCTGCTCCCTGTCAGAGAACTGGAATCCTCAGCTCTGCGGAGGAAGTGGGCCAGTCCCTTAGAGTTGAGGAGGGGCGTGGCCTGCGTGACCCCAGCATACGCAGGTGACGTGGCCAGTTCTGGCCCCCAGATTGTAGGCGACGACAGAACTCAAGAGGAGAGCAGAAAGGATCAGAATGCGGGGGCAGGGATCATTCAGGGGAGGGGACCCGGACGTGGGAAAGAAGATGCCGGAAAGAAAGGCAGTCGGAGAGTGGCTGGTGGAGGTGCTGTGTGTGGTTCTTGTGCTTCCTGAGGAGAGCACGGAGGTGTGGGCAGCCGGAGAAGACAGAGCAAAGCAAAGTGGACTGTCTTCAAGGGAGGTGTGAGCGTCGAGGCCAGGGGTCCAGGAGGATGGTCAGCCTTCGCAGTTCACCTTGGCGCATTCATCACGGGGCAGCTAGCGGTTCTGACTCTGGAGCAGGCTTGCTTTTCGTCAGGGTGTGCGGTGTAGACCAGAGTCAGGAATGTGACCGCGGGGCAGACGACAGTGACCCCAGGCTCTGGATTCTGCAGCAGAAGTCACTCCACTTGGTCTCACGGGGTGTGCACGTGCGGAGAGAAGACGGGGTGGTGGGAGGAGGAAGGAAGGCCTGGGGCACGTGGAGAGCAGGGCCGCCATGGCCCCTCTTGTGAGGTTTCCGGCACAAAGGGGACCCGGGAGGTGGTGCCGGTGCTGGAGGAGAGACGGCTGTGAGGTTACGTCTCACGACGGGTTACGGATCCTAAGTTCTAGTGTTCGGGGGCTGGGCTCAGCTGCCCGTTGACGTCACAGGCTCAGTAAATGCTCAGAGAGCAGGTTCACCTGGTTTCTGACCCCACGGAGAACAGTTCTTGTAGCTGCAGACAGTTCACTTGCTGTAGGGTGCAGCCCCGAGGCGTCCCGGGGACCCTGACAAGGCAGTGCTTTGTTCAGCTCACTACGCGGAGCCCGTGACTTGCGAGGTCCTTGCCCCCGTGTGAGCCGTCGGTTCTTGGTACGGAGTCCTCAGGCCCACCCTCTGCTGCCCTGCTGGGCGGCGTCCGCGAGGGTTGGTTACTGTTCGTCCTTGTGCTTTTGTTAATGTGGTTATTTCGGTCTGTCCTCCCCTCACCCACCTTTGACCAACTCACGTCCGCTTCCTACCTGTCTCTCTCGTCCCAGATCAACTGTCACCTCCTGTATGAAGCCATCCCTGACCTGTGTCCTTCCCTGTCCTGACTGCAATGGAGAAAAATTGTTGTTTTTCTTCGCCTTTCCCATGTCTTACCCGCCCTCCCCCCCAACTCCCTCCTGTTTGTGTGTGTGTGTTGTGTGCACCTTGTGTGAGTGGCACCTGTGATGTCACGCTGGCCTCCGGAGTGGCCCGGCTCCACCCCCTCCCCGAGGAGACGTTCAGAGGTTTGCAGGGTCTAACGGAGCTGCTCGAGGGCCGGGCCTCTGTGTCTCGCTCGGATGGGAGACTGTGTTCGTGCTGGAACAGGCTCCTGACAACGGTCGCTTCTTACAGGTGTGGACACTGCAAGAAATTGGCCCCCGAGTACGAGAAGGCGGCCAAGGAGCTGAGCCAGCGTTCCCCCCCGATCCCCCTGGCCAAGGTCGACGCCACTGCCGAAACAGACCTGGCCAAGAGGTTCGACGTCTCTAGCTATCCCACCCTGAAAATCTTCCGCAAGGGAAAACCCTTTGATTACAACGGCCCACGGGAAAAATACGGTAGGCTTGCCTCCTGGTGTTCCCTCAGCGGGGAGGGGGGTGTCCTGGGGGACGTAGGGGGCCGGGGAGAGCGGTGGGTGGAGCGCCTCGGAGCCCCTCGCCCCTCCTCAGGCGTGTGCTCGGCTCCCAGGGATCGTGGACTACATGATCGAGCAGTCGGGGCCGCCCTCCAAGGCGATCGTGGCTCTGAAGCAGGTCCAGGAGTTCCTGAAGGACGGGGACGATGTCATCATCATCGGGGTCTTTACGGCGGAGAGTGACCCGGCCTACCAGCAGTACCAGGAAGCCGGTAAGTAGTGGCACTCTGGGCTGGACGAAGCGAACGTGCCCAGGCCGTCTGAGGTTGTCGGGGAGTCTGCTGCTCCTGTGTGAAGCTCCTGGGGCGTCACTCGAGGGGACAGCTTGATGAAGGATTGCAATAGCATCTGTGGGAACAGACTTGCCTTTCTGGGGTTGGGGTTAGAGGTCAGTTCCTGTTGCCTTGAATACACACGGGTGATAGGATCGTATACTGAGTGTGCCGTCTCCCTGGGCTCTGAGGAGGAGCAGGGCCACGGTCACGTTCATCCACGTTCGTTGTCTCCCTGTCTCTCCAGGCACCCCTTCCCAGTCCCTCTGCAAGGGCAGGGTCTTGACCAGAAAGTGAGGGTTTCTGACTCTGGCCTGGGTTCGAATCCTGGCTCTGCCATTATTAGCATAAGGACCACAGGTGGCGACTTGGTGTTTTCTACATCAGAGGTTGTTACGTTAATTGAGCTGATGTGGACAAAGCACCTAGCAAACGTGCCTGGTAATGCTAAGGTCCAGTGTTAGCGTTGAGAGGTGAACAGCGGTCAGAGGTGGCGTTCTGCGGGGCACGTCGCACTCGCCCCATCCTGAGACCCACTGTCAGGCTCCTGCCTGGTGGCAGGCGTACTTGCCCTGCTGGATGACTCTGGGTCAGGAGTGGAAGATGTGTTCTTTCAGCAGCCCTGAGGATGCCCTCCGGCCTTGTTGCGTCCTTTCCGATGCCCTACACCCCACTCCAAACACGGCTTGGTTTTCTGCTTTAGAGTAGCGGCTGCAACTTTTCAATGCACCGGTTGCCACTTAGTGCTAATTTCTGTGCTGCACGAGAACGATCGTGTGTCCATCAAGTGCAGATGAACGTGGTAAAACCGACAGTAGAGGGAAATCCCATTTCCGTGTCCAACGCGGGAGCCAAGGTGCTTCATCAGTCTTAACTGATGAAGTAACCGTGTCACCTGCTGGGAACTAGCCAGGAAGAAACACGCCGAGGGAAGCCCCAGCCTACCCAGGGGTTACAGGGTAGACTTCCATGTTTCTGTCGAGGAGGGGCTGAGGCCCGGGGAGGCCTAAAGTCACATAATGAGCAGGTCTCAGAATTAGAATTTGAATCTAAGTCTGGCTGATTTTGAAAGCCGTCTCCCACCTCCCCCAGAACGTATGTTTCCTATAACCAGTCGCCCTGCAGGATGGGGGGACCCATTGGAGGTCTTACCCAGTGCTTGGACCACAGACTCCGCTCAGGATGGGTCTGGATGCCTCAGTGAGGACAGCGTGGAGAACTGACGTGCGTTCCCCCCCACCGGGGGATTCAGGGCATGGATGGAGAAACTGGCCTGCGGGCCAGATCCAGCCCCTGCCTGGTCTCCTTAGTCTTTTAGGGCCGCAGCCACGCTTTATTATATGCTGTCTAACTGCTCTGACACTGCAATGCAAAGTTGAGTGCTTAGGAGAGTATGGCCTACAGAGCCAAAGATCTTGTCTGGTCCTTTCCGGAAGGTTTGCCAACCCCCGTTCTAGAGTATTCTCAGGCTGGGGGGTTTCATCTTGAGAGTCTGAGAAGATCTAAGTGAAAGTGTGTATAGCAAAAGGCCTGCAGCCTGCAAACGGGCCAGCCACCAGTCCGAGGGGGAGAGGCCAGCCCACTCGCAGGGGCTGCGTGTGAAAAGCCGCCTTGTGGGTATAACAGAGTGTGACGCTCCCCTGTTCACACGAACTGTCTGGGGGTTTAATGTGTTTCTCAGCATTGGAGACAGTAGCTCTTGACCAGTTAACTCTGAGCTGTTTCGTGAGCGGTTATCTTTTTTTTTTTTAAGCCAATTCTGATATAGAATTTCTAAGGCAATACACCTGTACCAAGTTTTAAAATCCAAACCTCAAGTGTTCATACTCTAGGTATCGTCCACACAGAATTCACAGTGGGAATCATGGTCTTTGCAGGGCAACAGCTTTAAGAGTCATGAGTTAAGCCTAGATCTGTCAGGCAGTTTAACAAACTGTGTACTTACCATTCTGTTACTTCCTCAGCCAACAACCTAAGAGAAGATTACAAATTCCACCACACTTTCAGCACTGAAATAGCAAAGTTCTTGAAAGTCTCCTCTGGGAAGTTGGTTGTAATGCAGCCTGAGAAATTCCAGTCCAAATTCGAGCCCAGGAGCTACGTGATGGAGATCCAGGTGCGTGAGGGCTCAGCGGCCACCGCAGCCCCAGGCTGCCTTTTTTCTTTTTTTAAATATTTATTTAAATTCCAGTTAGCCTACAACATAATATTAGTTTCAGGCGTGTGGAACTGATCACTGTGTTGTACACCCAGGCTTCTGATCGGCCTCAGGCTGCTGGTTGAGCCAACGCTGGGGTTCTGAGCCTGGAGCCTTTCCAGGCCCCCGTTTCCCGACCCCATGGTAAAGGTGCAGGTTCCTGGGAGGCTGAAGACGTGAGCGCAGGCAGCAGGGTGGTCGGTGGTTTATTGGGGGGTCTGGGGGCCTCACACCCCTGCCAGCATTGCTCCCTCTCTTCATGCTCCTGCAGCCCAGCGCCAGCTTCCCTGGGTGCCCGGCCACTGCGGGCCTGGCCTGCACGTCCAGCGTTGCTCTGGGCCAGGACGTGCTCCTGTCTCTGACCTAGGCCCTCTTAGCCGAAGGGCAGGCGAGGCCCTGAGGGTACAGAGTGATGCAGGCCTCTCTCCACCGGATGGAGCCATGGAGTGCGGCACATGGGGTTGGCCTTGCTTTTCTTTCCGCTGGCCTACCCAGCCCCCCTCTTCCGAAACCGTGCGACACACTCCCTTGAGAAGGGCGTGAGGGGTTCCTGGCCCGGGGTGAGCCTGGATCCAGCTCCGTGTCCGGAGTGCTTCACGGGTGCCCGGCGCTTCTGTGAGCGGATCTTCAGATTTGGAAGACCTGTCGACGCCAAGGGTCCCAGAGCTCTCCTTGGATAGACGGGGCTGCAGAGCAGTGAGCTATGGCCCAGACTGCCACCACCGGTTAGGGGCAGGCTGAGGGAAAGCTGCAAGTGCCCCCACTCCCCCGCCAGGGCTCTCCTGGGACCTGGAGGGTGTGGCGGCCCAGGCAGGGTGAGCACCGTAGGGAGCAGCCTCGTACCTTCTGATCCATTTTTGTGAACAGGGGGCATGTGGGGCCTTGGAGAGGCCACCTTGAATCTTTCTGATTCCCTGGGTCGTGAACACCATGGCTCCTCCTTGGAGTCTCACTCATGGCCACATCTGCTCATCTGCTCAGGCTCAGGGCCCCTCTCTTCCCCTGGACATACGGGGGCTGCTCCCTCTCCTGTCCCTTCCGCCTCCTCTTCAGGCGACCCCAGGAACCAGGCACCGTTCCAGGTGGTGTGCATGTTCCCGGGAAAGAGGTCTGCAGCTTTCCATAGAGAGCTTCAAGGGGTCCTTAACCCCCAAAAGGTTAAGGGCCACTTGGTCTAGTTTGTTATACGCGTCGCTGCCTTTTACTCTTTACCTTAAATGGATCGGTGATGGGGCACCTAGGTGGCTCAGTCGGTTAAGTGTCCCGATTCTTGATTTCGGCTCAGGTCATGATCTCACGGTTCGTCAGTTCAAGCCCCGCATCGGGCTCTGTGCTGACAGTGCGGAGCCTGCTTGGGATTCTCTCTCTCCTTCTCTTTTAGCTCCTCCCCTGCTTGCTTGCTCTCTGGCTCTCAAAACAAATGAATAAACTTTAAAACAAATAAATAGATTGGCATTGCTTACATGCCACCTTTGTTGCCAGAATTATTTAAGACTGCTTTGTAAAAATTTACACAACACAGTGAAATGCGATTTTGTAAAAGGTGGATTTGGAAATCTGGGCGAAGGAGAGACCAAGGCAGGACAGGCACGGTGAAGCCAGGTGCAAAGTCAGCACAAGAAGCGTTGCCAGAAGAAAGTAGCTGTTTGCTTGCAGGATGTGAGGCCGGCTCTGCCCTTGAGTTCGGCGCAGGCCTGTGGGTGGCACGTGCCCAGCTGTAGAGCACGTGTGCCCTGGGGCCACTCTGCTTTACTCTTGAGGTCACCTTCCAGGTGATGTTCAGTCCAGCGGCTGTCCTGACCTGCCGTCCTCTTTGCGCGCTTTTCCAGCACTTTCCCCCTGCTCCCTCCCCTCCCCTGGGACTTTGTACCCTGCTGGGTTCCTGCCGTTTCCTCCCCTGGAGCGCCTTCCCCCTCCCACCTGGCAATTCCTGCCATCCTTTAGTGCTACACAGGGCCACCTCCCTGACTGTCCCATCCTGACAGGACTGGGGCCCAGAACCAAGAGTGTGGTGTTCCCCAACCACTTGCAGCTGTGTGACCTGGGTGAGCAACTCAGCCTGGCCGTGCCTCAGTTTCTTCCTCTGTAATGTGTTTGTGAGGCTGGTGTCTGGAGGTTCTGATTCAGAGACTGTCTTACCATGAGTCAGGGGGCCCTGCGTGTCCCTTGGGGCGGTCGCCTGAGTTCCGTGTCCCCAAGCCACTGCCGCTGTGCTCAGCTGGTCACAGGTGCTGCATAAATTGTCAGTCGGGTCCATCTCATCTGGAAAACACTTGGGAAGCCTCGTGAACCAGCTTTAAGAGCCACTGTTGTTGAGCCTGTCCAAGGACAGGTGCCTGGTACCAGACAGCTGAGCCCCGCACGCCCTGCCTCCTGGCCCTGTCTCAGGAGGGGTGGCCTCAGGTGCAGCAGCCTCCAGCCACACAGCTCTGTCTGGCTCCGCGTTTCCCTGAGAGCTTGGCCGGGCTCTGGTGTAACCGGTAGTCATGGGTGTTGTTTCTCAAGGTAGGATTCGAAGCCCAGCATAGCTGCTCAGCAGGTGTGTGCCCCTGGGCCTCCCTCCCTTCACCTCTGTAAAATGCCCCTGGTGGGGCTGTAGTGAAGGTCACATGAGGGGAAGATAGATCGTTCCACTCTGTTCAGCCGTGGGAACAGCCGTTGTCTGGAAGCCCGCCTTCCCGCAGCAGTTTCTTTTCCTTTCTTTAAAAAAAATTTTTTTTTTTATTTTGAGAGACACAGAGAGAGAGAGAGAGAGAGAGAGAGAGGGAGAAAACGTGAGTTGGGGAGGGGCAGAGAGAGGGAGAGAATTCCTAGCAGACACACGATCAGCATTGAGCCTGACGCAGGGCTCAAACCCACGAACCCTGAGATCATGACCTGAGCCGCAGTCAGATGCTTCACCGGCTGAGCCACCCAGGTGCCCCCTGCAGCTGTTTCTAATTGACACCGATGGCCAGCCCAGACCCAGAGGCAAGGTCACATGCTGTCTGCCGTAGCCTGAGAAGCTCACTTAGGGGTCAGTGGAGGCAAGGGGCCCTGAAAGACACCAGGGTCTTACTGGGTGTGCTCCCCCAGCAGCTCCCCTCCAGACGGCTCCTCTCCCATGCCCGTCCCTTCGGAGCTGTTATTCCTTAACAGTGGCAGCCGAAGGTGGGGTGAGATGAGCCCCGCCTCCGTGAAACTGCTCCTCACCTGCCCCCCCCCCCCCCTTTTTTTTTTTTTTTGCAGAGCACCACCGAGGGGTCAGCCATCAGGGACCACGTGTTGAAGCACACCTTGCCCCTGGTGGGCCATCGCAAGACCTCCAATGACGCCAAGCGGTACACGCGGCGCCCCCTGGTGGTCGTCTACTACAGCGTGGACTTCAGCTTTGATTACAGAGCTGGTGAGACCCCAGGGCCTGTCCAGCGGAGGGGGGCTCTTGGTGGGGGCTCTTGGCTCTCGCACTTAGGAATCCTGCACCTAAGACCTTGCGGGTTCGCAAGGGTGTATTTTGTATTTGTGGTTCCAAGGCAATTTTCCTTCCTTGCTACATAGAGCTGCCCTTCTTCCTTCCTTTTTTAGCACGAGGGGAGCTTAGTGTGGAGTCCAGAGATCTCTTAGAGATGGGGCGGCAGAGCTGGGACTAGACCAGCCCCTGATCCTCAGGCAGGCAGGGGTTTATGTCACTGGACACAGGCCACTTGGGCTCATTGGGCTTTTGAGCAAGGTCCACCTGCTCAGGGAGGACGCTTTTCAGAAATGCTAATCTCTCCAAGTGAGGCTTGAGCCTGGTCAGAGAGTCTGAGCCACAGAATCTTAAACTTGATCTCTACGGCTCAGCTCACAGTGCTCCGTCCCATTTCAGCCACTCAGTTTTGGCGGAACAAGGTCCTGGAGGTGGCCAAGGACTTCCCCGAGTACACCTTCGCCGTGGCTGATGAGGATGACTTTGCCACGGAGGTGAAGGACCTGGGGCTCAGCGAGAGCGGCGAGGACGTCAATGCAGCCATCCTGGACGAGGGCGGGCGGAAGTTCGCCATGGAGCCCGACGAGTTTGACTCTGACACCCTCCGTGAGTTCGTCAGAGCTTTCAAAAAAGGTGAGCCTTGGTCTTGAGCTTCCCCACATGGAGCCTGGGGGCGGGAGGGGTGGTTACCTGGTGCTCCAACACTGCATCCCCCGACTCCCTTCTGGTGAGCCTGGCCCTGCGTGTATTCTCCTGTACCTGGGGGGTGGGAGAATGGACACAGACAGGCCCCATGCTCGCTTGCTTTTCTTTTTTGTAACAAAAGGCTGGTATCTCGGAAATTTCGAGAAGCCCTATTTTTAAAATGTTTAATGTGTAAAGCAGGCTTTTGGACCTAGAAGTAAGTTTTGTACACGTGGAAAACTTGCTCTGAGGCATCAGGGTATCTCTGTTGATCTGGGTGAGCACCTCGGCCCAGTTTTTGGCGTGGGGCGGAGTCCTCTGCGGACCTCGTTCCGCCGTCTGCCAACGTTCCCTGTGCTGGTACCTGCAGGCCTTCCCCGCCCCGGCTGCCGGCTCTTCCCAGAGCCCCTGCGTACCAGGTGGCCCCCCTCCTGTGACCTCCTTGCCGGACGGGGCCCAGCGTCCCATCGGGCCTGGGGTGTGACCATCAACAGGCTCTCTGGCCTTTACAGGAACTGGGAGAGTAGAAGGGGTGAGGAGGCTAGAGAGCTAAGGGGCCCGCTAGTAGAGGTGGGCTCCACCTGGCCTGGCACATTGGATTCGCCCGTCCTGCACTCGGGCTGGCCTCACCACTTGGTCCTGTGAGGGCCGCCAGAGCCCGGGGCCTTTGCAGCACTCACACGCTCCCCTGCTTGCTTTCCCGGGCAGGAAAACTAAAGCCGGTTGTCAAGTCCCAGCCAGTGCCCAAGAACAACAAGGGACCTGTCAAGGTCGTGGTGGGGAAGACGTTTGACTCCATCGTGATGGACCCCAAGAAGGACGTCCTCATCGAATTCTACGCGCCCTGGTGCGGGCACTGCAAGCAGCTGGAGCCCGAGTATACCGCCCTCGGCAAGAAGTACAAGGGCCACAAGAATCTGGTCATCGCCAAGATGGACGCCACCGCCAACGACATCCCCAACAACCGCTACAAAGTCGAGGGGTTCCCGACCATCTACTTTGCCCCCAGCGGGGACAAAAAGAACCCGATAAAGTTTGAGGATGGAAACCGAGATCTGGAACATTTGAGCAAGTTTGTAGAAGAACATGCCACAAAACTGAGCAGGACCAGGGAGGAGCTTTGAAGGCCTCGAGTGAGGTCTGTGGCGGGCGGGAGGGACCAGACACTGTAGCCACCAGCGGCCGGTGACCAGAGGCCCAGCGAGCCGTGAGGCTGGCGGGTTAGCGCAAGGGCAGTATCTCTTTTTGGTTTTTAATTTTTTTATACTCTGGTGTTTCACCTCATGCTCTGAATACTGAATAGATATGAATGACTCAGTAGATTAGCCCAGATTTTTACAGAGGATACGTCTATTTTTACCATTATTTGGGGTTTGATTTTTTTTTAACCTTCCATTTTCTTTAATATATTTCTTCAAAGCAGATAAGTTGAATCTCTTCTGTGTGAATGTTTTTTTCTTTTAATTTAAAATTTAAGAAAACAGTTTGCCAAATCACAATTTTTTTTTGTTTTGTTTTTTGGTTTTTTTGCCTTTTATTTTACCGTTGTCTGAGGAATTACTAGTTGAAGATCTGACGGTCCCTGTGCTTTCGTTTTCATTTCTTCCCGTACGGCACCAAGAACTGTCACCAAGCCCCGTGCCGAGATGTCAGCCACCCCCGTCTCTGCAGGACTGGGCGTCATCGTGCCTTCTGCTTTCACACCCAGGACTGTGGGGCGAGGAGGTCTCCGGGTCCCCTAGACCCTGGGAGTCAGCTTCCAGGGCTCCGCCTCGGGGTCGGGGGGACAGAGGCCGCCTGCCCACCTGGTTAGGCCGGCCCCACCTCTTGGCGTCAGTACTGCCGGAGGAGAGGTGACCTAGGGCACGGGTGATGGAAAAGATAGATTAGGCTCTCATGATGGAATAAAGCAATTACTGGAAATTACCCGTCACCGTGTCAGAGAATGTCCGCTCCGTCCTGGAGCCTGGGTTGAGCTGAAGATGGGGAGGGCTGGCCGTCCTGCAGGTGCCTGTTGCCACAGACGCCCCGAGCATTCGGGGAGTGGGGTGTCCTGGCGGAGGTGGGGGGGGGGCATCGGCGATCTAGCTCCCGGTTGTGTGGACGGCAGGGGTGGAGGCTGAGGAGACTGTCCCCAGCACTTCAGGAGCCCGGGAGGAGGGCATGGTGCGGCCCCGACATGGGGGTCTGGGGGATTCGTGCGTGACGGGAGCCTCGTTCCAGTGGTTCCATTCGCCTCCACCTCCCCTCCCCTGACACTCCCCTGCTCCTGACGTGACTAACACAGAAGTGAGGAGGACGACAGTTCTGGAGCCAGCGGCAGCTTTCAGCAGTGACGTGTGATTGTGGGGGGGGCCGGCTGGGGGCCAGGAAGCAGGTCTTAGGTCTTGGGGCGGGGCCGCCTGGGTGGGCCTTTCCAGACGACCCCTTTCCAGCCAAGTGGCCCAAGCACGGGAGGGTGGTGCTGCTCTGGTAAGTTCTCCGAGTGGCCAGTGCAGTAGGTCTAGGTCCACCTGTGTGTCCTCTCCCACTGGGAGAAGGAGCGGGTCTCCCCTTGGGCTGGATGCCAGAAGATTCCGGAGTGGAGGTGGGTGTGGGGCTTGAAGAGGCAAACCCCTCCGGCACTGCCGGGAGAACCGAGTGGTTCTTTTCCTGGGGCTTCGGTGTGGTCGGTACACACAAGGCCATGTGTATTTGCTTATCACCCATGTGAAACAGGTCACCAGGATTTTGCCGCATCTTCATCTGTCCGTCCCCCTTCTTTTCTCTGTCGCTGCTGCGGACTTGAGGATGCTCTTCGCACCTCAGCACAGTCACCAAAGTGAATGATTTCATCCCGTACCCAGTGCACGGTCACGTGTGCCCGCGTGTCTCAAAAATGGCTCGTGACGTTTGGTCTGTTTGACTCCGCACAGTGCCTGCTCTGGGCTTGTCTCTTGTGCCCGTCACCCGCTGGCTTTTCCCTGCAGCCTCCACTCGGCGGAAGCAGTGACAAGGGATCAGTTGAATCTGTTGTTTGTGTCGCGTGTACAAGTTTGAGGAATGTTCGATGTTCGCGGTCTCGGCCTCTCCAGGAGGTACGTAGACACCTGGAGGGAGCTGAGTGTAGAAAACAGCACCAAATCCGGAAGGCTGAAGATTCGAGCCGTTGACCGTGTGCCTGCTAGGATCCGGGGTCCGGCATGCGCTGTTCCCAAAGCCTTAATCCAGGCTGACTGCTCCTTTGCCGTGTGACTGGGGGCAAGTTACCTAACTCCTTGCGTAACATGAAGCCCCAGCCTCTGCAGCGTGCCTGTAGGGACCCCGTGCAGGACGTGTGCTGGCTCAGCTCGTCCCTGGCAGGGGTTCGTCGCGGGTAGGTCCATCGCTGAGTCCCAGGCTTGGAGTTCTCGTTGACAAAGGCACACCCCTCTTGTCAGTGATTGTCTCTAACCCAGCGTGTGCCAACCGAAGGATGGGATTGCCGGTGCATAAAAGAGGAAGTTGGTGAACAGAACATCAGACACCGGAGCAAAGCTCTGCAGAGCTCTGAAATGCTAAATCTGAGGCCTTTCCCATCTATGTGGGAAGTGCTTGTCTTTTTGTCTCTCCAGCCCATTGTGATGGGCCGGGATGGGGCCCCTGACCGTGCGTTGTGCGGATAAGATAGACCACAAATGGAGGGTTTGGGTCTGTTTGTATGTATAAAATGCAGATTCTTTGTGGACCCCAGTGCTGGCCTACTGAATCAGATCCAGCAGGATTGGGGCCTAGTATCAGTTTTCAGAAGTTCCGAAATACAATCGCATTTCACCCCTGAAATGAAGGCAGGACAGGTGTTATGACCTCCATCACATAATGAAGGAAGTGGGGGTCAGAGAGATTAAATAATTTGCCCAGGGGCGCTGGGGTGGCTCAAGTCAGTTAAACATCCAACTCTTGATTGCGGCTCAGGTCGTGATCTGCTTCGTGGGATTGAGCCCAGAGTCGGGCCCATGTCAGGCTCTATGCTGACGGCCCGGAGCCTGCTTCTGATTCTCTTGTCTCCCTCTCTCTGCCTCTCCCCCTGCTTGTGCGTGTGTGTATGCGTGCTCTATCTCAAAAATAAACACTTAAAAACAATGTAATTTGCCCAAAGCCATTGGAACTAGAACTCAGAACTAGTTAAGGCCCCAGCATTTCCCCAGATGTGTTGAAAGAACATTTCTAAAGAAGATTAATAAATGCTCCATTAAAGTTGAATTCTGTTAGGGGCGCCTGGGTGGCTCAGTCGGTTGAGCGTCCGACTTCAGCTCAGGTCATGATCTCGCGGTCCGCGACTTCGAGCCCCGCCTTGGGCTCTGTGCCGACAGCTCTGAGTCCGGAACCTGCTTTGGATTCTGTGTCTCCCTCTCTCGCTGTCCCTCCCCCGCTCACGCTCTCTCAAAAATAAATGTTAAAAAAAAAAAATTAACAAAGTTGAATTCTGTTAGTAATTTGACAATATCAGAACTTACAAAAAAAATAAAAAGCTTAAATGGGGATCTTGTTGAAGAAGCTCACAGAGCCTGTAAGGCCTGAGCGTTCCAGGGACTCCGAGAGAAGAATGGGCTTCACCTGGCTTCTATAGCACAAACCACACAGGTCCCCAGAGCTGCGCGGTGACCCCCCCCGCACCCCCCCCCCCCCCCGTGCCAGTGTCCCCGGCCCTGAGGAAGCACCGATGTCTCTCCCTCCCTCCCCTCCTCCTGTGTCACCGTGGACGGGCCCTGGGGTGAAGGGTGTGGGCCGGGACAAGCCCACCCCTGAGCCCATCACAGCGCACACAGCAGCTAGTTACATACAGGTGTTCTCACTCAGGTGTTCCCAAGACCTATCGGCCGAGGCCAAGGGAGATTCACCAGAGAGGGCACATTACTGTAGTTCCTTGATTCCTAGGACCGTGAATCTCAGGTATTTACTTATTATTGCTTTTCTAATGTTTATTTTTGAGAGAGCGAGAGAGAGACAGAACGTGAGCTGGGAGGAGGGGCAGAGAGAGAGGGAGACAGAATCCGAAGCAGGCTCCAGGCTCCAAGCCGTCAGCACAGAGCCCGACGTGGGGCTCGAACTCACAAACCGTGAGATGGTGACCTGAGCCGAAGTCAGACACTCACCCAGGTGCCCCGAATCCCAGTATTTAAAGTGCATCCTCTGGCACCTCGGAAAGGAAAGGTGGCTTTCCTTTAAAGCCATCCAGTTCCCACGTGGCGGGTGGCTCGCTGGGAGTAGCACGGGGCTTGGGAAAGCTAACGTGAGCTGGGGGGGGGGGGGGGGGGGAGTGGGCCCCCCCCCCAGGGCCAAGCACACGAGCTGCGGGGGGTTGGGGGGGCGCCCAGGGCCAAGCACACGGTAACGAACGCTGTTGGAATGAATTACTGGAGAACCAGATCCCTGGGTTGACCAGGCTCGAGAGCCGGGCAGGGCCCCACTGTCCCCTCCTCCCCCTTGGCTACCACGGCTCCCTGTGCACTTGGCCCAGCCCCAGAGTTCTCCAGTTCAGTGTGTTCCAACACACCTTAGATTATGGGGATCCTGTGGCAGAGAGGAGGACAAAGGACCACTTGTCAGTAAAAATGGAGACGGGGGCCTTTTCGAAAGTGATGGCTGTTGCCTGCAGAAGGAATCTTGTGGGAAGGGAACGCTCTGTATTCTTTCTGGCTTTTCTTCTGTGAGCTCAGCTCAGGTTGGATTAAAAACTGAAGCCTCAGTCACGAGTATGTAGGAATCCTGAATTCTCCCTCTCCCTGCCTGCTACGAGAGTATCCTACCTGGAAATCACAGGTAACACGTTGGCTGGAGACTTGAGGGACCTTCAAGGTCAGAGGTCGAAAACCAGTGTTCAAGGGGCTGGACAGGCAGGTTAACTGCACAAAGGGGTGGGTGGACACTAGGGAGTGGTGGGGACCAGGGCACAGTTGAGATTGTGTCCCACTTGGAGGGGGTACTCGTGGCCTGGGGGAATCCGGGCCTGCTGTGGCTGTTCAGGTGCTTTAAAAAGAAAAGCCAGGGTTTAAACGTGAAATCGCCCAATTTTAAAATGTTGCATCTAATTCACTGTCGTAACGGTACTATGTGGGCCAAAGAAAAGGCTCCCGAGAGCTGGATTCTGTTAGAAACCGCAGACCTCACCAAAACCCCTCTTTGTTCTTCCTGACTTTTACAATCACAGAGGATGCACGGAGTGCAAAAAGACTTAAGAATTGGTTTCCTTCGGAAAAGCTAGAGATTGCAGTCTGGTGCTGGAATTTGGGCTGGGTTTGGGTTGTTCTGCCGGATTGCTGGCTACATGGCACCGGCCGTGGCCTGTGCTTGAACCACACTGGAACACGGGATGGCCGCCCGGCCAGGCAGACGCGCCCCATTTCCAGGGTCACCTGGGTGCAGCGCGTGGTCAGCCTCTTCCCGTTATTTCTCTGACCCCATGGGAGCACCCCCGACAGGGACACCTGCTAAGCCACGTTTCTTACCACTGCCCTTTGCTCACCCCAAAGCTAGTTTGGGCCTCGGAAGCAGCAGCAGTTCCCTGGGGGCTGAGCCAGCCAGGCTCCAAGCCCACCAGCATCTGCTGTTCCTGCTGAAGCCTTGATGCTTCTAACTCCCTCCTGTTTAGGAAACTGAGGCCTGGAGAAAAAATAGGCTTGCTCGAGTCACAGAGGTGGCCCAGGGCCCTTCCAAATACTCCAGACTACAAACTACGAAGCTACCGTCCGTATTTTCTGTTTCAACGTCCTGGGGTTCCAAGACTCTTCCCTCATTGCTGAATTGGCACAGGGCACGGACTCTGTTGTCCCCTGTGCTGCCACCAGCCCAGGCTCCTGAGGCGATGACCTTGTGGCGGCCAGACGCCCAGCCTCTTCACACGGCCCTGCCCTTGTCACTCAGGCCACAGACTGAAGTGTCCCTTGGCCCTTTCTTCCCAGCTCCCCTCTTCTGGGTTTCAAAACCAAAGGAGTGGAGAGGGAGCCATGTTGTTTTTAGAAGGGGTCTGTTTACAATACACAGTGGTCACCGAGGGGGGCGGAGGGAGGTGACCTGGCTCTTCAGAAGCGCCTAGAATTTTTTGTTTTATTTATTTTTGATGCGGGGAGGGGCAGAGAGGGAGACGGAATCCAAAGTAGCCTCCAGGCTCTCTGAGCTGTCAGCACAGGGTCCAGTGTGTGGCTCGAACTCATCAACTGTGAGATCATAACCGACTGAGCCACCAAGGCGCCCCTAGAAGCGCTTTGAGAAAATGTTCCTGAGGAAGGGCAACGTGGCACAGGCTGGGCTGGGCTGGGGTGAGGGCAGCGTCCCCTGAGCCTCTCTGGGGAGGAGGGGGGATCCAGTCATGTAGACTGGCACCTGCCAGGGGGCCCTTCTCTCCGGCCCTTTGAGGCTCTGTTTCTAAGGAAGACGGATGTGGGGACCAAGGAGAGGGCCTCCTTATGGAAAGAAGGATGAAACCCGAGGAGAAAATTCTGGAGTGGGGGCCATAGGGAGGAGGCGGTCCATTGAAATTCCAGAGGAGTCAGGAGGGATTTTTTTTTTTAGGCTTTTAACTCCCCTGTGAGTTAGGAAATGATGCCTCGGATGGAATGGGTGTATGGGGGCCTGGGGGACACCAGAAAGCCCCCCAGAGCTACTGAAGGTTCCTGTCCCCACGCCCACCGGTGTCCCCGCATTGGCAGGCGCCAGCACCTGCGTGGGACTGTGGGGAGAGGGGTGGAGGCAGGCCCTTTATCTTTGAAGGATTAAGAGGAAACCTGCTAAGCCATGGACACAGATTCTTGGGGAACAGGGGCCCCCAGGTTTGCGTCCATGACGCCACGACTGCCGGGACATGGGGCTCCAGGACCTACTGTGAACTGCACCCTGGAAGCCTCGGTGGGGAGCGGCCAGTTGGGTCCATCCTCACTACTGGGACCACTGCAGCCCATGCAGTGATGCGTTGAGAAAAAGCAAAGCCCAGCAGGAACCGGGGCCGTGGACCCAACATTTGTGTCCCCCTGACATCTGTACGTTGAAGCCCTAGTCCCCAGTGGGATGGCATTTGGGCAGTTGGGACTCTGGGAGGCACATAGGTTGAGATGAGGTCACGAGGGTGGGGGGCCCCCATGATGGGATCGGTGTCCTCACAAGGAGAGGAAAAGACAGCCTTCTGTCTCCCTCGTGTGGGGACCCAGGGGGAAGGTGGTCCGTTGACAAGCCAGGAAGAGAGTCCTCTCGGAGAACAGAACCCATGGGCACCTTGATCTTGGACTTCTGGCTTCCAGAACGGTGAGAAGTATGTGCCTTGTTGTCTAAGCCTCGCCCAGCCTATGGTGCTTTGTTACAACCCCCAAGCCAGGGAAACAGCCAGTATCCCTGGTGTGACTAAGCAGGGCCCTGTCCCAGGGGGCCACTCCACTGGGCCCGAAAGGATCTGTCAACTGGGTGCCAAAGTCAGACGGACCCCCATGGGGCCAGGGAAGCCCCGCGGGGGGTGTCTCTTTATCTCATTTTGTTGTTGCTGTTGGCTTTATCTTCACGATTCAAAGGCAGGACAGGGCTTAAGAGGAGAGACGTTTGATTTCCAGCCAGCTCTCCCGGTGGATGCCGGTGGGTCATAAGAAAAAGACTTCTGTCTACACCAGTTTCTCATATAGTATTTTAACTGTCATTCCTTCCAGTTTTGTTGTTGTTCCCTCACTCCCTTGCAGTCCAGGGAAGTAACATAGGAGGAGGCCAAGGGCAGCTGGCCATCTAAAAAAGTAAGATAACATTGAGATGCATCTCTGTGTCACCCACACGGACCTGCCCCTACAGGCGGGCGGGGGCCCTCCCTGGTCCAGCCCACGGATGGGGCCTCCTGCGAAGGAAGGAGGGGCCTGCCCTGACCGCACAGTGTTTCTCACCCTGTGGGGCTGACCAGGCCACAAGGTGAAGGGTCAAGGGAGGACAGACCTGACGGACGGCCCCACAGTCCCCTCGGCCTTCTGCGGGGCTGTCTGGACACAGGATGTGTGGCCCTCCAGGGGAGGGCTCTGGGCCAGCAGGCAGGGCGGGAGGCAGGCACATCTCCACACGCCTGCGACAGAGAAGCGGGGAGGTTGGTGGGTGCTGGGGACCAGGCTGGGCCTGGAATCGTATTACACTCACTGCTCCAGACCCAGCCTGCCACCACCCAGCTGGTTACTAATGGGGAACCCCCACACTACTCCCAGCCTCATTTGTCTCAGCCATACGACTAGAAAAAACATCACCAATCCTACGCCTTCACGGATTGTCATGAGGACCAAATGTAACGGGTGTGATTAGTTGAAAATATGTTTAGAACTTGAGGTAGAACTCACAGGACAAGCGTTCCTGGGTGGCTCGACCGGTGGAACGTCTGGCTCTTGGTTTCGGCTCAGGTCATGATCTCATGGTGAGATCGAGCCCGGAGTCAGGCTCTGCGCTGTGAGCACAGAGCCTGCTCGGGGATTCTGTCTCTCTCCCTCTCTCTCTGCCCCTCCCCCTCTTGCTCACGCTCAAAACAAACAAACAACTGAGAACAAACTGAGGGTTGATGGGGGATGGGCAGGAGAGGAGGGTGGGTGATGGGTATTGAGGAGGGCACCTTTTGGGATGAACACTGGGTGTTGTATGGAAACCAATTTGACAATAAATTTCATATACTGAAAAAAAAGAAAAGAAAAAACAAACAAAAAAAGACTTCAGGGGGTGGGGAGAGGGAAAATGGGTGATGGGCATCGAGGAGGGCACTTGTTGGGATGAGCACTGGGTGTTGCATGGAAACCAATTTGACAATAAATTTCATATACTGAAAAAAAAGAAAAGAAAAAACAAACAAACAAAAAAAGACTTCAGGGGGTGGGAAGAGGGAAAATGGGTGATGGGCATTGAGGAGGGCACTTGTTGGGATGAGCACTGGGGGTTGCATGGAAGCCAATTGGACAATAAATCATATTAAAAAGAATTCGCAGAACATAAAATTCACCATCTTAATTGTACATATCAGTGGCATTTGGTCCAATCGCAGCGCTGTGCAGCCCACCTCCATCTAGTTCTAACGGGTGTTAATCACCTGCAAAGGGAACCCGGTGCCCTTTAGGCAATCACCCCTACCAACCACCGGTCTGCCTTCTGTCTCTGTGGAATCACTGATGCTGGACAGCTCCCAGCTGGACTCATCCACTAGGGTGACCTTGTTGTGCGTGTGGCTCCTTCCACGTAGCAATGACGTGTTCAAGGTTCATCCATGTGGCTGCACGTAGCAGTATTTCATCCCTTCTCATGGCCAAATGATTTTCCATTGTAGGCACAGAGCACCTTTGGGTGACCCGTTCACGCTTTGCGGGACACTCCAGAGCATTTCCGGGTTTGGGCTACGGTGAGAAATGCTGCTGTGAACACGCGTGTGCATGGATTTGTTTGAGCGCCTGCTTGCAAGTCTTTGGGGTCCCTACCTAAGCGTGGAATTGCTGGGTGGTGTGGGTAACTCACGTGGGGCTCTTTGAGACGTTAAGTTGAAAGCATTTTTGTGAAGTCAGAGTGGGAGGAAGTGGAAATTACCATTACGTCAGTCACCTTCCCCTGAGGACACTCTGGTTTGCCACTGTCTTTTTAAAAACTGTCCCCTGGGCTCTGGGCGCCACCTGACCTGAGCGCATCTCAGAGGGACGACGGCAGCCAACTTCTGTGTAACTAAGCTGGTAGTTGTATTTTTACTCTGTGACAGTCTCTTATGTGGCATCTGCTCAGATTAAAAAAAAAAATCTTAACTGAAAAGGGGAACTTCAGCTCTGTTGATCTGTATCAATTATATTGTTAGTTTGTATCTGTTAGTTTCTTGTTAGTCTGTGTCTGTTGAGCCAGGGAAAATGTTTCTGAACCTTGAGGGCTAACTTTAAAGAAAAAAAAATATATTTTTTAAGTTTATTTATTTATTTTGAGAGAGGGCGAGCAGGGAGGTTGGTGGGTGTTGGGGACCAGGCTGGGCTTGGAATCGTATTACACTTACTGCTCTAGACCCAGCCTGCCACCCCTGGGGCAGCCAGTGGGGCAAGGGCAGAGAAAGAGGAGAGGGAGAATCCCGAGCAGGCTCTGCACTGTCAGCACGGAGTCCAGTGAGGGATGGGAACATGAACTGAGCTGAAGTCAAGAGCCGGGCACTTAATAGACTGAGCCACCCAGGTGCCCCAAGAGCTAACTTCCTTATAGGGCTCTTTAATGAGCCAGGCTGAACAACTCTCTACATGGCCTCACATTTAGTCCCCCCAACCTGCTAAAAATGGATACTCTGATTATGCCCACTTTAGGTGAGAAACTGAGGCTCAAGCTGGGTAAACAACTTGTCCAAAGACGCACAGCTAGTGGATAGTGAAATCTAGGACCCGAGGTGAGGTGAGATGAGCCCAGGCTGTAAATCTCTAGTGCCTTCTGGATTCTCACAACATATCACCTATTGTGCCATCAATCTAGGGCCATCTTCAGCTCAGACCGGGTCTGGCCAACGAACAACACCATGGCACGTAACACCAGCGCGCCTCTCCCAGGATGGCATCAACCCCCCTCAGCAGCCTCTGCTCCAGGTTGTTGAATGGCTTCCAGCCCACTGGACCCAACCCACACCCAGGCAGAAGAAGGGATGTAATCAACCGGGGCAGACACCAGCGACACTGAAAAAACAGAAAGTAACTATTCTGTTCGGTGTTTGGTTTTTTTCCCTTGTTAATTTCAAGCTGGCTCCCGCTGTCATATCCACCTCCTTCATAATCCATACCAGAATGTTGCTAGAAAGCGACAGCAATTTAGAGAAGGTAATTTATGAAACTCTTGCTCTCACTTTTCTCCTCCCGAAAAGGGAGACATTTCCCTATGTCTAGTTTTCCGAGGTTGTTCATTTTCCTTAATCTCACGTATTCACTCAACACGTTTACTGAGCACCTGCTACCTGCCAGGCATTGTGCTTGGCACCAAAAGGAATCAGATGGCGATTCTCCTTTCACATCAGCTTGGGGTACCCAGGGGCACGTCTTCTCTGGCCAAGGGGGGGAGGGGCAGCTTCCTGCCCGCCCTGTTCCCCCCACCCCCCACCCCCTCCGGTCTGCTCCCTAGTAGTTGGGTCTGCCCCTCCTAGGGAGCAAAACGGAGCTGTGAGCTCTGGGGGCCTCTACGTCCTGTTCCAGAATATTCCCATCCTTGTCTCTCCAGGTTCATCCCTACTGTCCTCTCGCTGTTCTTTGCCCTGAGGGGGAACTCTGGGTCTTTCTGAGGTTTGCCTCTCTGACACTTTTACCAAAATCTGTTCCGCTTGCTTCCCCTGGTCATCTTGGCTTCTGCCTTTTGAATTCTGAAGTCCTAAGCAGCATCCAAGGTTTGGGGGTGTTTCAGATGCCTCCTCCTCCTCCCGTTCCTGTAGTGGTTTCTGTTTTCCATCAGTCGGGGTTTAAGGAGGAGGACGGCGATCTTGGGCAGACGGGGGAGGCATCTCTGCCCTTCGGAAGGGGGCAGACTCTGCCAAGATGGAAGGGCGGCCTCTTCCAGGGTGCGGAGCTCTGCTGGGGTCACAGAGGCAGGCAAGCACAGGACTTCGTGTGCTCCGCCTCGGAGTCGCCGCCGGACCTCACAGGTCCCCCTGGTCACACGCGGTAAACAAAGGAGGTCAGCGCTGATTGGGCAGCTCGCCCAGACCCTGCGCCTGGATCCACTCCAGACAAACAGGACTTGAAAAGAGACGCCCTAGTGGCGAGATGCTAATTTTGCATTCTCTTTCCCAGGATGCTCAGCAGTGCTTCTGATTCCGGTTGTTAAATACATTTACGGTATCTCCTGGTAAATGGATGCACTGAGGAGTTCTTAGAGGATGCGTACAGTTGTGTCCTGTGAATATAGTTGTTTATAAACAGTAACTGAAGTGTCGCCACAAGCTAAAAATGAATACGTACTTGGGCTTTAAATACTGGAAGCAGAAGTGTGGTCTGTTGGCTGGTCCGAAGGTAGTGAGTTATCTCAATTGATTGTTCACAGTCAGTTACAGATCGAACTCCTTGTTCTACTCTTTCCCCCCTTCTCACTACTGCACTTGACTAGTCTTTTTTTTTTTTTTTTTAAAGGTGTCTGTTTCTACTTAAAAAATTTTCAAATCAACACTACCAAGTAGTCTTACCATGTTTGTATCATTGAGATAAGAGCTGGGAATACAAAAAAAAAAAAAAAAAAAAAAAAAAAAAAAGAACAAAACAAAAGAAAAAACCAACCAAATAACAACAGCAACACACGCGTTTTAAAATATACTCCATTACCTCAAACTTCAGGAGCTAATGATGAACTTAGGGAAGCCAACACGGACCACCTGCCTACCCCCCAAAATAAAAGAGAGCTGATAAATATAGTATGTATGCTAAGAGATCAAGGAAAGGAAATGGGGGTGGGGTGAATAAGGCTTTTATTTTTCCCACTTAAAAAAAATGTTTATTTATTTAGAGGTGGGGGGAGAGGGTGGGAGAGAGAGAATCCCAAGCAGGCTCTGTGCTGTCAGTGCAGAGTGGAATATGGGGCTCGATCCCAGGAACCTTGAGATCATGACCGGAGCCAAAATCAAGAGTCTGAGGCTTGACCCGCTGAGCCACCCAGGCGACCCTCCCCCACCTTTTAATGGAATGGAGTTTTGTTTAATTTATATAATTTCTTTTTTTTTTTTTTTAAGTTTAATTATTGATTTTGAAAGAGAGAGAACAGGGGAGGGGGAGAAAGAGAGGGAAGGAGGATCTGAAGTGGCCTCTGTGCTGAGAAGACTGATGTGGGGCTTGAACTCCTGAACCATGACCTGAGTCAAAGGCAGACACTTAACCAGCTGAGCCACCCAGGTGCCCTTTATTTATTTAATTTCTATATTCTTTATGTCATTTGCAAAAAAAACAAAAACAAAAACAAAACCCCACAAAACCAACCCAAAGGAAACATCTTTGAAGATATGTAAGGATTATAAAATGTTTTGAATATCAATAGAATGTGAGACTAATATTTGATGATACAACACTTAATAGACAACATTGGAGAATTGGAGACATTTCAGAGTTGACAATCCTGCAAAGTTTTGAAGACAGAGATGGGAACATTTTCAAGGAGAAAACATTTTGGAAGAAGGAAAACCAAGCCCAAGAGTCTGAAAACAGAAGGTGGAAAAGGGCAGAGTATACTGTGGGACATCCAGGTGGGGCCTCAGAGCCACTTTCTCATCGTGGTTCTGCCCCTGCGTTCTTGTGTGACCTTCAGAAAGCCATTGAGCTGCCCCCTCATCTGACAGTAGGAGTCATAACACTGGTCCGCCTTTCACCTTTACCGGATGGTAGTGTAATTCCTAACAGCAACAGAAACCAGGCATAGTACCGTGTGACGGTCACAAATGTGTATCCTATAAAGGAAACGATTTGGTTTGTCCTCATAGGTAGAGGCAATCCAAGGTACCTTGAGAGGACATTGGATTTCCCTAGCGCTTCCATGAGTACGGTCTTGTGTAGTCTCAAGGTGACTCCACTGGGAGGTAAGGCCAGGTTAAGAGCAGCATCCTAGGGCTTAGAGAGACCAAGGGCTCCCAGTGGGTGTTCTCAATCTAGATCCCACGCCCTTTCCTGTACACCTCATTGCTTCCTCGGTAATGGATATACACTTAGGAGAACCACCTTACTTACAGTGGATCGTTCAAGCCAATTGATGATGCTCTGATCATACACCAGCAATGAACACAGGACTGTCATATCTGAAGAATAATGATAATAAGTGGTATTGCAAGAGAACAACAGTCTATTGGCCACAGCCAATGGTCTATATTTGCTAAAGAAAACCCCTATGTTTGCATTGTATTTTATAAGGTGCAAAATATTTCGTATCGTTTATTTCATATCGTTATTTCACAATATTCTTTACAACCCAGTTAGGTTAGTATGGCAGGCATTACCATTTCACAAATGAAGCAACTGAGGTTCTGAGAGAACATGCGAGTAGCTCAAGGCCAACCACAGAGCTCACCACTTGCAGGGCCAGAATTACCTTTCTTTTCCAAGAAATCCCTCTGCTACCCCACAATGAAAAACTGACAAAGAAACAATGGCAACAACACCATGAAACCAATTGCTGTGGTGTCCCAATCAATGGAAACATTGCATTAGAATACAAAGATAGGTAGGTGCCCCTGGGTAGCTCAGGGGCTCAGGTCATGATCTTGTGGTTTGTGGGTTCGAGCCCCGCATCAGGCTCTGTGCTGACAGCTCAGAGCCTGGAGCGTGCTTCAGATTCTGTGTCTCTCTCTGCCCCTTCCCAGCTCATCCTCTCTCAAAGATGAATAAACATTAAAAAAAAAAAAATTCAAAGATAGTTAGATAATAAAATAAGACCGAGTTCAGGGGATGTAAGTAATTGGTGGTGGAATAAGTGTGAACATGGAAACTAAGAAACTCAAGAACAGAGTCAATTTCTCTGACCCTAGGAAAATCTCATTCCACAGGTTAGGGGACTGCACAATCCCGTCAGTCTTTTTTTTTTTTTCTTTTTTTTGGTGTTTATTTATTTTTGAGACACAGAGAGAGTGTGAGCAGGGAAGGGGCAGAGAGAAAGGGAGATAGAGAATCGTCACTACCATCGCAGAGTCCCATGCGGGGCTCAAACTCATGAACTGTAGGATCATGACGGTGACATCATGAGCGCAATCCAAGAGTCAGAGTCTCAACTGACTGGGTCACCCAGGCACCCCCCCCCATCAGTCTTGATGATATATGTATCTCATTTCTAGAGGGTTCCTAACCAGATAATAATACCTGCAAAGCAATAATGAATGGCCAATACAGCAATGGGGCCAGCCCAGAGTAATATAATAACCCTAGAAAGAAAAGAGTTTGGGGTTACTTCTTTCCTAAGACTCATGTGACTAAGATAAGGTTGTCAGATAAAATACAAGATACTTAGATAACAAATCATTTTTTAGTGTAAGTATATCCCAAATATTGCAAGGTATATCCTGCTATTATTGCATACACTGTAGTTTGAAGCCAAAATCATCTTGATTTGCAAAAACCTGGCATTTGAAAAGAGAAAGGGGATTTTTTTTTCAATACCAAAACCTCTCTGCTTTACTAGAAAAGCAAAGCTTGGTGGACCCAACGCTTAGAGCTAATACTGTGAACCACAGAGACTGAGGAATGCATAAGGGTGCATAAACAGTTTATCCAGGACTCAGCACAGAGTAAAACCTCATTTCTGCCATGGCATAACAGCCTTGGGATTTCCTTTGTCTTCTTTCTCCGTGTTTTCTGTGAACGCAGACAAACTCACTCACAGATATGTTCATTGTTTTGCTTTATAGAGTGACATAGAAGCATTCTATGCACATTACTTTGCAACTTGCTTGTGTTCTTTCCAAGGCACGATGCTGCCCCTTGCTTTCCTGCCCTCTCTCCTGCACACCTGACACTGGGGATAAGGAGGTGCATGAGGCACGGTTTATTCCCCAGGTCACCTAAACCTTTGGTTCTCCCTGTTCTCAAGAAACAATCAGGAGACAAGAGGACCTTCCTTTTCAGCATGATCCAGGCAAACCGATAATCGCTCAATATGCTGCTGTCCAGTAGTCATCTCTGCTGGCAGGTCCTTGGCATGCACGATGCGTTTTCTGGTGTGTTTAAGAAACCATCAAGCAGGACCTAGTACCCGGCTGGCCTATAGGGGAAAAAATTTTTATCTTTCCTTTTCTCCCCGCCCCTGCAGCAAAAGGCTAGTCAAGTGAAGCAGTGGGAGTGGAGAAGGAACAAAGAAATCTGTAACTGGCTGTGATCAATTAATTGTAAACACCACTGCACTCGGACCAGCCAGGAGATGGTATTGCACTGCCCCTTATATAAGTCTCCAGAGTTCCATCTTCTCTACAGTTATGGTGATTGTAGTAAGGTTTGCTTTTAAACGCATAACTATGCACCTCGAATATAAACCATATATTTTAAAGACAAAACATTAGCAACTTTGTCATGAAAAAAGCCTTTCCCTTTTCGATGGAATTAAAGGAGTTCCAGGCAACGCTGCTCAGAGCATTGTGGGTGATGTGCATGCAAACGAGCGGCAGCCACATCCACCAGAATCCAAAAGGTGCGTCCTGGCGGTTCTGTTCAGTGCGCTGAAATCACCCGATTTTTTAAAAATCCGAATCTGTCTCATCAGGGCGTCTTCCTAGGCAGGACGCATGTTGAGACAGCACCTGAGCGCGGGTCGCTTCCACCTTTGGGGACTACCCCTGCCAGGACCGACACAGGTGTATGGATGCTCGGCGGCCGTGTGCCCCCAGCCAGAAGCCCAACCGCCGGGACCTGATCTCCACCATCGGTCCTGGGGGCCTCGCTTGCTCTCTACCCGCCGGTCTCCGTGGCAGTGCTCTCGAGAGGTTTTGTTTCTAGGAGAACTGGGTGCCGTCAGCCCTCTGGGGGTCCCCTGTGGAAACAGAAGGGGACACCCAAGGAGGCTGAGACAACGTGTCAGTAGAAGTCAGTTTTAGGAAGCTGCGACGCAGAAACGAGGCTCATGGTAACTGCAGGCCGAAGTCGGGGAGGGGGCACCTTCCCGGGTTTCCCTGAGGACCTGCCCCAGCGTCCTGCTCTGCCCCGCCCGGGCTGCGCGGTCCTGCCCAAGGGCGCGCGCCCCCCATCCCGGGTCCTGCGGGGACGCAGCACCGTCCGCCCAACCCGGGCGCGCAGCCGGACACGGGCACTGCGCTGCTCGGCGGCAGTTTTCGTCCTCAGGTGGAGCCGCTGGGACCACTGCCTGACCCCGGAGGGGGCCATTTGGAACTTTCGTCTGTACCCCAGTTATTTTCAGTCATACTCCCCGCAATCATTAGGAGTAATCTCTGTTTCCTTCGTTCGTTTTAAAACAAGCCACCAACAATTTGAAAAGGAAGAAATTTACAGTTTAAAGATTTTCTTTACATTCAGTAAATTATTTCATGTATGAATTAAAATTTGCTCTTACTACCAAAAAAAAAAAAAAAAAAAAATCACACCTTGCAATTCCCTCTGAGCTTCCTTGTTGAAAACAGTGTTTTAAATTAAAAAAAAAAATTAATTTTAATTTAAAAACCAACTTAAATCTACGTATTTTAAAATTAAATTTTAAAATTCCTCTAAATTAATTTAATTTTAAATTAAACTTTAACAAATAAAAATCCCAAGTGATGATAGACAGTGATAGAAATCAAGTAACTCAAGTTCGGTTTCTTGTCCGAACAATCGTTGTCCTACAATTTTTTTGATGTTGTTGTTGGTAATAGGGTTCATTTTTAGGGCAGTTTTAGGATTACAACAAAATCCAGTAGACTATACAGAGATTTCCCATGTACTCCCTGCCCCAACACACCCACTGCCTCCCACATTATCTATATCCTGAACCAGCCTGGTTGGTATGTTTGTTACAATGGACAAACTGATATATCCTGATCACCCAAAGTGTACAGTTTACAATAGGATTCACTCTTAGTGTTGTGCACTAAGTGTGCATGGGTATCTACCATCACAGTATCATACAGAGTAGGTTTACAAAAATCCTCTGTGCCGTGCCTTCTCATCCTTCTCTTGCCCCAACTCTTGGCAACCACTGATCCCTTTACTGTCTCCATAGTTTTGCCTTTTCCAGAATGTCATACAGTTGGAATCATAATATGTAGCTTTTCAGATCGACTTTTTTCACTTTGTAATATGCCTTTAAGTTTTCTCCATGTCTTTTCATAGGCTTACCCAGACTGTCCACTTCTTGTGTGAGCTTTAGCAGATGTACGTGGCTTTGAAGGAATTGGTCTGTTTCATCTAGGTTATCAAATTTGTGGGAATAGAGTTGTTCACAATATTTGCTTCTCATCCTTTGAATGTCTATAGGATCTGTAGTGATGTCCCTATTTTATTTCTGATATTAGTAACTTAGATATTCTTTTTTCTTAGCCTGGCTAAAGTTTAGTGATTTTAATGATCTTTTCAAAGAACCAGGTTTTGTTTTTGTTTTTGTTTTTTCTCTATTGATTTATTGTGTACAATTTCATTGATTTCTGCTTTAATTTTTATTATTTATTTTCTTCTGCTGACTTTGGATTTAATTTGCTCTTTTTTTTTTTTAGTTTCTTAAGGTGGAAGCTTAGATAATTGATTTTATATCTTTCTTCTTTGCAATGTACATTCATTCAATGCTATAAATATCTCTCTACTTTCACTGCATCTCAAAAATTTTGACAAATTGTATTTTCATCCTCATTTAGTTCAAATATTTAAAAATTTTTCTTGAGCTTTCTTCTTTGACTCATGGGTTACTTATAAGTGTGCTAATTACTAAGCATTTTAGGATTTCCCAGCTATCTTTCTGTTTCTGGTTTGTAGTTTAATTCTATTGTGGTCTGGAGCAAACAGTTTATGATTTCTAGTCTTTTAAATTTGTTAGGGTGTATTTTATGACCCAGAATGTGGTCTATCTTGGTGAATGTCCCATGTGAGCTTGAGAAGAATGTGAATCCTGCAGTTGAATGAAGTGGTTCATAGCTGTGAGCTAGTGATTTACCTTAAATAATGTGGGGAACCAGAGGAACTCCTTCCTCAAACAAATGCTTGAGCTGAGTCCACGTGTGTTGGTTGCCTCTATGCCTGAGACGTCTCCAAATTAACTCCCATGTAGAACATAGTGTGGTTTTTTGTTTTTGTTTTGTTTTTAGAGATTGACAGGGCACAGGTGTGCGAGTGGCAGAGAGAGAAAGAGAAGTGGGGCTCACCCAAAGCAGGGCTTGTGTTTGTGTTTTTACTCGAAGCAGGGCTCCTGCTCACCCGAAGAGGGCTCAAGCTCACCCAAAGTGGGCTTCGAACTTACAAACTGTGAGATCATGACCTGAGCCGAAGTCAGATGCTTAACTGAATGAGCCACCCAGGTGCCCTGGAATATGATGTGTATTAAAGGAAACATTTAAAAATGTTCTCATTCCAGGGGTGCCTGGGTGGCTCAATCAACTAAGCTTCTGATTTCAGCTGAGGTCATGATCTCCCAGTTTGTGAGTTCGAACCCTGCGTGGGGCTCTGTACTGACAGCTCAGAGTCTGGAGCCTGCTTCAAATTCTGCCTCCCCCTCTCTCTCTGCCCCTCCCCTGCTTGTGCTCAGTCTCTCTCTTTCTCTCAAAAATAAATAAAAACATTTAAACATGTGCTAATTCCAATCTTATAGATACTAAATTCAAAAGTAACTGCAGCAATGTTTTAGAACTTGGATTAGCAATAGATTTGGGGCAAGGAGCACTTTGTCTCTGGCATTGTTTAAAATTACCAGCACGTGGTGATAATAAAAAGCAGGCCGGGGGCACCTGGGTGACTCAGTCGGTTAAGCATCCAACTCTTGATTTCCACCCAGGTCAGGATCTCGGGGTTCATGGAATCGAGCCCCACATCTGGCTCTGTGCTGACAGCTGTGAGCCTGCTTGGGATTCTCTCTCTCCCTCTTTCTCTGTCCTCCCCACACCTCTCTAAATAAATAAATAAATAAATAAATAAATAAATAAATAAAAGCAGGCCACCTTCTAGCTTCTCGGTCCCCTTGGACAGTGTCTGGCTGCTCGTGCCTGTCTGCAGTGTGCCCCCCACCCCGGCGCATCCCCCTCCCGGTGCGTGCTCTCCTTAGATCCTCAGGCCCAAGGACAAGCTGCTGCTTCTGTTGTTTTTCAATCTGGGCATTGGGTCTAAAGGATTCTGTTCACAGCCTCCCGGGCCCTGACAGGCTGACTCCCGTCTGTAGGTGGCTGCTCGTGGGACACTTTATCTGGTTCCCTTTCTGCTGTCAGGCCCCAGCATTTCCCTAAAGCCACAAAGCTCTTCACATCTCTACCTCTTCCCAGGCTGCTGCTCCCCTGACTTTCCTCCAAATCTCCCAGAGAGACGCCCATCCTCGTTCCTCACGTTGGGGGACTTATTTCCCTCCTCTGGGCTGGCTGCATGGAGATGGCTCCTGAATCGGCCAGAGTTTACGTGTGTGGGGGGTGGGGGAGAAGGTTGGCCATTTCTTTCCACATTCATCGTCAATAACCTATGTTTTATGTGCCCTCCTCACCCTTTCCAGGAGTGAAGGTGGATTTGCCATAAGCAAGGCTAGCGTTATAAGTGGTAAAAGGTGAATTTTAATCAATGTCATGTATATGCCAATAATAACACCAGCAAAAATATAAAATCATTCCATGTGGGAGCACCTGGGTGGCTGGGTCCATTGGATGTTGGACTCCTGATTTCAGCTCAGGTCATGTTCTCGGAGTTCTTGGGACTGAACCCCAACTTGGCCTCTGTGCCGATGGCACGGAGCCTGCTTGGGATTCTCTCTCAGCCTTGCTCTCTGCCCCTCCCCCACTTGCACTCTCTCTCTCTCTCTCAAAATAAATAAATAAATTAAGAAATTAATTTAAAAAATCATTCCATGTAATGTATAAACCATGTATAAATGTCAAAATATTGGGGCACCTTGGTGGCACAGTCGGTTAAACGTCCAACTTCGGCTCAGGTCATGATCTCACAGTTTGTGAGTTCGAGCCTTGCATCGGGCTCTGTGCTGACATCTCAGACAGAGCCTGGAGCCTGCTTCGGATTCTGTGTCCCCCTCTCTCCATGCCCCTCCCCAACTCACGCTCTGTCTCTCTCTCTCTAAAATAAATCAACATTAAAAAAATGTCAAAATAGTAAAGACAAACTAATAGAAATATCAATTTGAAATCACTATAAAAGCTGAAAATCACCAGGATACAATAATTTGCTACACAGGAGTCTTATATACAGGCCCTACTTTTGTAAAAAGGAAATGGCAGTTTTTATGCCTACTTGCGTTACGTTTGAGCACTGAGTTTTTGTACTGATGAAATCCCTCAACAACAAATAAACAATGTTTATAATATAAAATAGTAAACCAGTACGAAGTAATTTCTAATTTCTGCCTAGATGATATTTGACTTTGGATAATGGAGGTAAATATATACATGTTATCACACAATGGAAGCACTCGTAGGTATCATTTGGGAATTCAGCAATACAGGTCTGACACGGGCAAGAAAGAGCTGAAGAGAAGAACCACAATGCAAAGTGTCAAATCAGGCACGTACTAGCTAGGGCCAAGAGAGGATTTGTTTAATTTGAAAGCAATCGCCAATCAGGGCAGAAAAAGAGCTCCTTTTTTGGAAGCGTAGACTACTTCAGGGAGACATCAACAAGAGTTTTCTCTCGTCAAGCTTTTTCCTGTGGAATTCCAAGTGGAATGATTGATATCAATCCTGTTAGAACAAGACTCCTTCCATCTTTCCATCATTGGAGTCAATGCAATTATAATAAAAATTTTAATATTTTGGGGTGCCTGGGTGGCTCGGTCGGTTAAGCATCTGACACTTGATTTTGACTTGGGTCATGATCTCAGAGCCCTGCATCGGGCTCTGTGCTGAGCACTGAGCCTGCTTGAGATTCTCTCTTTCTCTGTCTCCCTCTCTCTCTCTGCCCCTCTTCCCTGATCACTCTCTCTCTTAAAAAAAATTAATATATTGCAAAACAGTGAAGATATATGCAGTGGGAGTGGTATCCATGTATATGTGGTACCCTTGCTCAGGGTACACCCTGAACAACTGTACATGCGCACACACATTCCAACAGGGCCTGCCCCTCTAGTGAGACGAGGGAAATATGCATAAATAACTAATCTGTGTCTGGAGACCAGGGCTAAGCCGACACTTCCACAGTGGTACTTACATTGGTATTCTAATGTGGGATATTTTATTCTCCTTAGAAAACAGGTAACCTTCTCAATGGGTGTTGAAATGAATATATTGTTTCAAAGGAGTGTTTTAACTTTTCTCTGATAGGCACAGGTGTTTTACAACTCACACTGTTACGACTTCAAGCCAAGCCTATGGTAGGAATAGTGTGGCTTGCAAGGAATAGTCTACTCCACCCAGGTCCCTTGTCTGTCTGTCTTTCTTTCTTTCTTTCTTTTTTTAATGTTTATTTATTTTTGAGACAGAGAGAGACAGAGCATGAACAGGGGAGGGTCAGAGAGAGAGGGAGACACAGAATCCAAAACAGGCTCCGGGCTCCGAGCTGTTAGCGCAGAGCCCAATGTGGGGCTCGAACCCAAGGACCGTGAGATCATGACCTGGGCCAAAGTCGGACGCTCAACCGACTGAGCCACCCAGGCGCCCCTGTCCCTTGTCTTTCTAATTGCTGCTGGTCCCATGGGCCCAGCAATTGTAACCTGTTGCACGAGTGGATCTTTGTCTTTTGGGGCAGTTCCCACAGGCACGCGCAACCTCACCATTTGCTCCCCACCTTCACCTTGTTTTCTATTGCAGGAAAATATACGCGACATAACATTCACCATTTAACCGTCTTTGTGCAGCTCAGTAGCATTAAATACATGCACAGTGTTGTGTGACCATCACCACCATTTATCTCCAGAACTTTTTTCATCCGGTAAAACTGGAACTCTGTATCCGTTGAACAACTCCCCACTTACCCGCCCCTAGCAACTCTCTCCTCTCTGTCTCTGTGAATCTGACTATTTGTAAGGGTCTCACGTAAGTGGAATCCTTCGCTCTCTGTCCTTTTTGTGCCTGGCTTAACTTAACATCCTCCAGGTCCATCCATGTTCTTGCATTTGTCAGAATTTCCCTTCTCTTCCTAATATTTATTTTTCTTTAAGTTTATGTATTTACTTTGAGAGAGAGAGAGAGAGAGAGAGCGCACACAGGGGAGGGGCAGAGAGAGAGGGAGAGAGAGAATCCCAAGCAGGCTCTGCACTGTCAGCACGGGGCTCGAACTCACGAACCTCGAGATCATGACCTGAGCTGAAACCGAGAGTGAGTCGCTCAACCAGTCGACTGAGCCACCCAGGCGCCTCTTCTTTTTGAAGCTGAATACTACTCCATTGTTCCCATAGACCACATTTTGTTTATCCATTCATCGGTTGATGGCACCCGGGGATTTCCACTTTGGGTTGTTGTGAATAACGCTGCTCTGAACATAGATATTAATCCCAGCAGCCAGGGTGGAAACGCCCATGTGTCCATCAGCAGATGCACGGGTCAACAAAATGGGGCACATCTATATACAATGGAATCTTCTTCAGCCTTAAGAAGGAAGGGCGTTCTGACGCCTGTTACAACGTGGTTGAACTCCGAGGACATTATGCTGAGTGAAATGAGCCAGTCACAAAAGGACAAATACTGTATGATCCCACTGATGTGAGGCACCTAGACTGGTCAGACAGACAGAGGGACCGTAGAATGTTGACTGCAAAGGGCTGAGGGAGGGAATCGGGAAGGTGCTGTATAATGGGAGCAGAGCTGCAGTTTCGCCAGATGAAGAGTTCCAAAGGTGGCTAGCATGACAGGATGAGAATACTTGAGGCGACCCAGCTGTACACTTAAAAATGGTTAAGACGGTCGATTTTAAGTAATATATATTATACACGATTTCAAAAAATACAACAAGGGGCGCCTGGGTGGCTCAGTCTGTCAAGCGTCCGACTTTGGCTCAGGTCCAGATCTGCTACGGAAAAATGTCTTTTCTGTCGCTGGGATGGGATCATGTGCCCGGCTCACAATCAATACCAGACCCAGGTCAAGGCCATGCATGCACCGATGGGCTGAGTTCCTGAACCGATTCCTGCAGTGGGAGTTGGAATTTCCGTAATGGGGTGGTCTCAACAAGGCCATCCCTAAGGCAGGGTGAGGGATACTGTCCTGGGTGGGGGGTGAGAACCAGCCGCTTCTAACCTCATTGAAATCCCGATGGCAACGTGCTCCCTTCGGCTCCCCCAGGCTTCCACCAGCCTTTCGCTTATTGCGTATTTGAAGCCAGTATAAGTAATCGAATCCACACTTGACCCCCGACAGGTGCGCAATACAGACTCCTTGATTATTTGACCCAAATTTCATGCCCTTGAGGGGATAACATTTAGGAGAATTTATCCAGTCTGGTTGCTGATGTGTTTGCAATAGAGAACTGCCAACTCTCCACTGTAGAAAAATGAGGTCTTAGTCTTTTTAAAAACTCTGTTTCATAAATCAGCGCAGTCAACACCGACAAAGTGCAAGCCCAAGTCCACAGGGTTGCGGCCACATTCTCTGTGAGACCAGGTCCGTCAAATGGCAAATCAGGATAGTGGCTGCAGGTGACAGGTGGAAGCGATCCCAGGTCCCAGGAGGGTCTGCAGAGCGGAGTTTTATTAAAATCCACTCACTTGAGGGGCGCCTGGGTGGCTCAGTCGGTTAAGCGTCCGACTTCAGCTCAGGTCACGATCTCGTGGCCCGTGAGTTCGAGCCCCGCGTCGGGCTCTGGGCTGATGGCTCAGAGCCTGGAGCCTGCTTCCGATTCTGTGTCTCCCTCTCTCTGCCCCTCCCCCGTTCATGCTCTGTCTCTCTCTGTCTCAAAAATAAACAAACTTTAAAAAAAATTAAAAAATAATAAAAAAAATAAAATCCACTCCTTCGAAAGGCCCCACAATGGTTGCCTAATAACTTTGTCATAGTAAATTGCAATCCTTTTTATTAATTTTTAAAGTTTATTTATTTTTTGGAGAGAGAGAGTAAGTAGGGAGGGACAGAGAGAGAGAGGGAGAGAATCCCAAGTAGGCCCCATGCTGCCAGCGCAAAGCCCCACAGGGGGCTCGAACTCACAAACCATGAGATCAGGGCCGGAGCTGAGACCGAGAGTCAGCAGCTTAAGCAATGAGCCATCCGATTGCCCATAAGTTGCAATTCTGAGGAGACAGTGGTTTGCATTCCTGAGCGGGACCAACGGTGGCGCATGAACGAGGCTGTTCTGTCTTCCCGCGTGGCTCCAGCAGCCCTGAGGGAGCCTCCAAGTTTTATCTGACCCATAGCAAGTGCTCTGCCCTGAGGTGTTGATCTACTCCTTCTTCCTAGTCTTAAGATCCTGGATGAAAGGAATTTTAGGACTGGGGAGGCCTTGGGGAATGTCTCCTCCAAGGTTAACAAAGTCAGTGCCATTTTGTCTGGAAGAGAATCCCCTCAATAAATCTCACTCTCCAGTGTTAATGGCCCGGTGACTTCCCTGGTGTTCCAGCTGAGCAGTGTCTGTTCCCAGCAGCAGGAGAGATATCACCAAAGGTATAGGTCCTGGCGCTGGGGCCTGGGAGTGGCGTTTGGTCAAGGTGGTCTCGGGCCAGGCCTCCCGGGGTGGTGGGGAGACTGGAGGGTCTGCGTAGGGGATTCTGAGCTGTTGTTCCTTCAGTGCCAGCAGAAGGGGAGGGTGGCGTAGAGAGGAGGAGACCCGGGTCTCGGCCCTTGTCTCTGGGATTCTTTCTTGTGTCCTCATTTCTCTTCTTCAGTCTCTCCTTTTTCTGTAATTTTGTCCTCACTGGCCTAGGAATGGGCTAAAAGTATTCTTCATTAAAAAAAATTTTTTTTAACGTTTATTTATTTTGAGAGAAAGAGAGAGAGTGAGCAGGGGAGAGGCAGAGGGAGGGAGAGAAAGGGTCCCAAGAAGGCTCTGAGCCATGGGGCTTGAACTCATGAACCATGAGATCACGACCTGAGATGAAGTTGGACGCTTAACTGACTGAGCCAGTCACTCAGGTGCCCCTGAAAGTATCCTTATAATGTTCATTGTATTGATTAATTCAATGCAGTTTTGTGCTTCTGATTGTTTATAATTTTTTTTAACGTTTATTTATTATTGAAAGACAGAGAGAGTCAGAGCATGAGCAGGGGAGGGTCAGAGAGAGGGAGACACAGAATCTGAAACAGGCTGCAGGCTCTGAGCTGTCAGCACAGAGCCCGACGCGGGGCTCGAACTCACGAACCGCTTGATCATGACCTGAGCCGAAGTCGGAGGCTGAACCGACTGAGCCACCCAGGCGCCCCATTGTTTATTCTTTATAAAATGCGTGAGCTGAAGGCATTACATTCATCCCTAACCAGGGAGATGGGCTCCTCACTGGAGAGAAGATCAGAAAGGAGCCAGGTATAAGAACCATCCCCCGGGTACATCAACAACTCCATACATGGGATGTGTACCCCCACAAAAACACCTTCCCCCTCACAATTGAATCATAGTGGTGCCATTAACAGACTGTTGTGACTGCGGACAAGCAAGCAACTGCTTTGAGCCTTCTTTTCCTCCTATGTAAAAGGAGGAATGTGTCTGAAGACCGCTAAAATGCATCTCTAAAGTTCTGTGATTCTGATACGATTAAAAAAAACTTTTTATAGCTTTGTTGACATATACACCGTAAAACCCATCCTTTTAAAGTGTATACTTCGGTGGTTTTTAGTATACTCACAAGCATCACTCCTATCTAATTTTAGAACATTTTCTTTACCCCGAAAAGAAACCCCATATCCACTGGCAGTCACTCCCAACCTCCTACCTGGGGGTAGGAGGCAACCACTGGCAACCACTGACCTCCCGTCCCTATAGACTTGCCTGTTCTGAACATTTGTACGCACGGAATCATACAACATGTGGCCTTTTGTGTCTGCCTTCTTACACTTAGCATGATGTGTTCAAGGTTCTGCCATGGTGTAGCAGTAATCCATTCTTTTTATGGCAGGATAAGGTTTTGCTGTATGGATATACCCCATTTTGTTTGTGCACCCAGCAGCTGATGGACATGTGAGTTGGAATATTACGACTAAGTCTGCCATGAACATCTACATACAAGTTTCCAATACGAGTTTAAGTGGTTCTCTATTTCAGCCGGTTTTGATACGCTTTTTACCACTGTGGGCGCGTGGGATTGCAAGAAATAAAAGATTCTCCATGCCCGCTCTTCAAAATAAGAGAAGGAAAGCCCGCCGGGAGGCACAGACTGAAATACTGATACCTATCTGTCGAGCGACTGAAAACGAAGACATGGTGCGAAAGAATCGAAACATGAAAAAGGGCCAGACTGCCCTTCCCAGGTGTTGAGGGTAGATCCAAATGGATTAGATACAAGATGAGTGAATCATTAAAGACTAGCATCCGAGGAGCACTATGGATTTTAAAAAAAGAAAGAGAAAAGTGGGGCAAGTGTTCAGGAAACCTCTCTGCCACATACATAATTTATGGGAGACCCAGAGTCACGTGGTAGAACTCCAGGAGCCTCTCAGGATGGCCATGCTACAGACCCTGAATGAATGGTGCTCTCTGGAGTTGTGCAGTGTGCAGCCTGGGGAAACACAGTGGCAGTGGGCAAGGTGCCTTGGGGTAGGGGCTGAAAGTTCACATTGTCACTTGGCCGTCCCTGTTTGCCAGGGCTAGTGTGTCCTGTGGCTACTCGGCAGGAGCCTGAAAAATCATAGGGTCAATACCAAGGAGGATATTTTCTTTCTTTTTCTTTTTAATGTTTGTTTATTTATTTTTGAGAGAGAGGAAGAGAGAGGGGGAGGGAGACAGAGAGTCCCAAGCAGGCTCCATGCTGTCAGCGCGAAGCCGGATGTGGGGCTCGACCTTACAAGCTGTGAGATCGTGCTCCGAGCCAAAGTCAAGGGTCGGTCGCTTAACTGACTGAACCACCCAGGCGCCCCTATTTTCTATTTAATTAAAACACAACGTCCCTGTATCCCAACTGCTTTTGTCCTCTATGTGCCTTTGTTACTCTGCATGGTGTAATTAACCTCGCTCTGAAATGGTATCTTGCCATTCCCTACTTTCACCACATTCCCCATTTTCAACCACGATATTTTATAAACATGCATATATATTCTCATAAGAATATAGAGGGTGCCTGGCTGGCTCAGTCAGTAGAGCATGTGACTCTTGATCATGGGGTCACGAGTTTGAGCCCCACGTTGGGCAAAGAGCTCACTAAAAACAGCAACAATAACAACAGAATACAGAATATAGAATATAACAATAGATTGTATACAATATAACATACAATAGAATATAGAATATATATGATGTGACACAGACTATTACATTCCATATTCTCTATAGTATATCTATCTATACATATATAAACATTCAAACATACTTCTACATATATAAACATATAATATTTACATAGGACATAGTATAGGTTACATATATAATATATATTATATACATAATGTATTTTAATAAGAAGTGAAATGTAATTACTTGAATGAATCACACACATAAGCCCACCTTAGTGTTACAAGGATGAAATCAACATTTACTTCAAAAAATACATTGTAGGGGCGCCTGGGTGGCTCAGTCGGTTAACCATCCGACTTCAGCTCAGGTCATGATCTCACAGTTCTTGAGTTCAAGCCCCACATCCGGTTCTGTGCTGACCCCTCAGAGCCTGGAGCCTGCTTCCGATTCTGTGTCTCCCTCTCTGCCCCTCCCATACTTGCACTCTGTCTGTCTATCTGTCTCTCAAAAATAAATAAACATTAAAAATTTTTTTAAAAATCCACTGTAAAAAAATGCACGGTGCATATTTCTGTCCAATTGGAGAAAATCACTAATTACAGTAGGAAATTAATCTTGCTATGAGTTCATTCTAAAAATTCCAATATTGTAATTAGAACATTGCCCAGGGATCCAATTTAAACTTAATGATACTTGCTAGCGGGCGCTGATGTTTTAAACGGAGATGCTAATTACATGGCAGATGAGTGATGTGGTGATTAGCTGTCACACGTGTCACAGCTGACAGCATTAAACAAACAAACAAGGCTTCTCCACAACCAACAGCCTCATCACTACAGGTCACAGAAACTGTCTCCTTGCTCTAACGACACCCGCTTGCCAAGCTCTTGCTTCGTGAGAATATTCAAAGTACAGTTCAGCCCAAAACCAGCAGAAGAAGGGAAGTAATAAAGATCAGAGCCGAAGTCAATGATATTGAAATAAAAAAGAGAAACCCAGTAGGATAGATCAATGAAACCAGGAGCTGGTTCTTTGAAAGAATGAACAAAATTGATAACCCCCTAGCTAGATTGATCAGAAGGAAGAAGGAAAGGACCCAAATAAATCAAATCAAGAGTGAAAGAGGAGAGATCACAACCAACACTGCAGAAATGCGAACAATAATAAGAGAATATTAGGAACAATTCTATGCCAACAAATGAGGCCATCTGGAATAAATGGGCAAATTCCTAGAAACATATAAACTACCAAGACTGAAACAGGAAGAAATAGAAAATTTGAACAGAGCCATACCCAGTAAAGAAATTGAACCAGTAATCAAAAATCTCCCAACAAACAAGAGTCCAGGGCCTGATGGCTTTCCAGGGGAATTCTACCAAACATTTAAGGAAGAGTTAACACCTATTCTCTTGAGGCTGTTCCAAAAAATAGAAATGGAAGGAAAATTTTCAAACTCATTCTATGAGCCTAGCATTACCTTGATTCCAAAACCAGACAAAGATCCCACTAAAAAGGAGAACTACAGACCAATTTCCCTGATGAACATGGATGCAAAAATTCTCAATAAGATACTAGCCAACCGGATCCAACGATACACTGAAAGAATTATTCACCATGTTCAAGTGGGATTTATACCTGGGATGCAGGGTTGGTTCAATATCTGCAAATCAATCAACATGATATATCACATTAATAGTAGAAAGGATAAGACCCATATGATCCTCTCAACAGATGCAAAAAAAACATTTGACAAAATACAGCGTCCTTTCTTGATGAAAACCCTCAAGAAAGTAAGGATAGAAGGATCATACCTCAATATCATAAAGACCACATATGAAAGACCCACTGCTAATATCATCCTCAATGGGGAAAAACTGAAAGCTTTCCTCCTAAAGTCAGGAACACGACAGGGATGTCCACTCTTGCCACTGTTATTCAACATAGTGTTGGAAGTCCTAGCCTCAGCAATCAGACAACACAAAGAAACAAAAGGCATCCAAATTGGCAAGGAGGAACTCAAACTTCTGCTTTTTGCAGATGACACGATACTATGTGGAAAACCCAAAAGACTCCACCAAAAAACTGCTAGAACTGATACACGAATTCAGCAAAGTCACAGGATATAAACTCAATGTACAGAAATCGGTTGCATTTCTATACAGCAATAATGAAGCAGCAGAAAGAGAAATCAAGGAATTGGTCTTTATAACTGCACCAAAAGCCATTAAATACCTAGGAATAAACCTAACCAAAGAGGTGAAAAATCTATACACTGAAAACTATAGAAAGCTTGTGAAGGAAATTGGACAAGGCACCAGAAAATGGAAAAACATTCCATGCTCATGGATAGGAAGAACAAATATTGTTAAAATGCCAATACTACCCAAAGCAATCTACATAATCAATGCAATCCCTATCAAAATAACACCAGCATTCTTCGCAGAGCTTGAGCAAACAACCCTAAAATTTGTATGGAACCAGAAAAGACCCCAAATAGAGCAATCTTGAAAAAGAAAACCAAAGCTGGAGGTATCACAATTCTGGACCTTGAGCTGTATTACAAAGCTGTAATCATCAAGAGAGTATGGTACCGGCACAAAAACAAACACATAGATCAATGGAACAGAACAGAGACACCAGAAATGGACCCACAAATGTATGGCCAACTAATCTTTGACAAAGCAGGAAGGAGTATCCAATGGAAAAAAGTCTCTTCAGCAAGTGGTGCTGGGAAAACTGGACAGCGACATGCAGAAGAATGAACCTGGACCACTTTCTCACACCAGACACAAACATAAACTTAAAATGGATTAAAAGACCTAAACGTAAGACAGGAAGCCATCAAAATCCTAGGGGAGAAAACAGGTAACGACGTCTTTGACCTTGGTCGCAGCAACCTCTTACCTGACATGTCTCCAGAGGCAAGGGAAAGAAAAGCGAAAATGAACTATTGGGACCTCCTCAAGATGAAAATCTTCTGCACAGCAAAGGAAGCAATCAGCAAAACTAAAAGGAAACTGACGCAATGAGGAAAGTTATTTGCAAATGACATATCAGAAAAAGGTTAGTATCCAAAATCTATGAAGAACTTATCAAGCTTGATACCCAAAAGTCAAATAATCCAGTGAAGAAAAAGGCAATGACATGAACAGACACTTTTCCAAAGAAGACATCCAGATGGCTAACAGACACATGAAAAAATGCTCAATATCGCTCATTATCAGGAAAATTCAAATCAAAACCACAATGGGATACCACCTCACACCTGTCAGAATAGCTAAAATCAACTCAGGCAACAACAGATGTTGGCGAGGATGCGGAGAAAGAGGAACCCTTCTGCACTGCTGGTGGGAATGCAAACTGGTGCAGTCGCTCTGGAAAACAGGATGGAGGTTCCTCAAAGAACTAAAGATAGAACTACCCTATGACCCAGCAATTGCACTACTAGGCATTTATGCAAAGGATATAAAAATGCTGATTCAGGGGCGCCTGGGTGGCTTGGTCGGTTGAGCGTCCGACTTCGGCTCAGGTCATGATCTCACGGTCCGTGAGTTCGAGCCCCGCATCAGGCTCTGTGCTGACAGCTCAGAGCCTGGAGCCTGTTTCAGATTCTGTGTCTCCCTCTCTCTCTGCTCCTCCCCTGTTCATGCTCTGTCTCTCTCTGTCTGAAAAATGAATAAACGTTAAAAAAAAAAAATGCTGATTCAAAAGGGCACATGAACCCCAATGTTTATAGCAGCGCTATCAACAATCACCGAAGTACGGAAAGAGCCGAAATGTCCACTGATTGATGAATGGATAGAGAAGATGTGGTATATATATACAATGGAATATTAATGATCAAAAAGAATGAAATCTTGCCATTTGCAACAACACGGATGGGACTAGAATGTTTTCTGCTAAGCAAAATAAGTCAGGGAAAGACAAACACACGATTTCACTCCTATGTGGAATTTGAGAAACAAAACAGATTAATGTAAGGGAAGGGAAGGAAAAATAAGATAAAAAGAGAGGGAGACAAACCATAAGAGACTCTTAAGTACAGACAACCAACTGAGAGTTGCCGGAGGAGTGTTGGGTGATGGGCATAAAGGAGGGCACTTTTGGGGATGAGGACTGGGTGTTATATGTAAGTGATGAATCACTGAATTCTATTCCTGAACTCATTGTTACACCATATGTTAACTAACTTAGATTTAAATTAAAAAAAAATAAAAACAAAACAAAACCCTACAAAGTACAGTTCAGACTCACTGGCAAGACTCAAAAACGAGCTATGCACAAGGAAGGGAAAGAGCCATCTGGAAAAGGTGTCTGTGGCAGCTAACGTACAAAGTGTGTGTGTGTGTGTGTGTGTGTGTGTGTATGTGTGTGTGCACGCGCACACACAGACGTGGGTGTTGTTATGATCAAGGGAAGTCAGGCCACCAGGAGAATGTAAAGATGAAATGTTGATGACATTAAAACACTGGCTCAGTCAACTTTCCACCACGGAGGATAATATGGCAAGGGAGAGAAGGAAAGAGTAATTTTCCAGTGGAGAAACCTTGCAACCCCTCAACCAAGTAATCAAGGTTGTATCAGCAGTGATAAGTCATAGTGATAGTAGGTAACCTTGGTACAAAGTGATGACAACGGTACTTCATGTCTGAGGTCTTCCTCCCTAAAACCCATAACCCGGATCTAATCATGAGGGGAAACATCAGAGGAATCCCAACTAAGGACATTCTACAAACTACCTGAACAGCAATCCTCACAACTGTCAAAGTCATCAAACACATGAAAACCCGGAGAAACTGTTACAGCCAAGAGAAGTCTAGACCTGACTACTAAATGTAACGTGGTATCCTGGGGGAGATCCCGGGACAGCAAATGGACGTTAGGGGAAAGCAGGAAATGTGAATCCAGTATCGCCCTACTTAATAATAAAGTGCCCCCCAAAATAAAGTATCAACATTGGCTTACTAATTGTGACCAAGGTACCTTACTACTGCAAGTTGCTAATGATAGAGAAACCTGGGTGCAGGGTATCTGGAAACTCTCTGTATTATCTTCTCAATAATTCTGTAAGTCTAAAGTAAAAAGCTCAGCTTTTTATTAAACACAAACAGGGGCACCTGGGTGGCTCAGTCCATTAACCACCTGACCTTGGCTCAGGTCATGATCTCACGGTTCATGAGTTCGAGCCCCGCGTCGGGCTCTGCTGTCAGTAGGAAGCTCACTTCAGAGTCTCTGTCTCCCTCTCTCGGCCCCTCCCCCTGCTTTCTCTCTCTCTCTCAGAAATGCATAAACATTAAAAAATTTTTTTTAGTTAAAAAACCCAAACAAACAGGTCCACTCAAAGTTGACCAACATTTAGCTACTTCCTTGTAAAGCGATTTATCCCTTGCGATTGAGAGACCAAGATACCTCAAGGAAGGGATTGAGTCAGAGTTTCAACCAGAGGCACAGAGTGTAACGCACACTGTGGGGTCCTGGCTGGGAACAGGTATCCTCATCGAGCCAGAAATTCACCGTGCCGGGGACATCGACGCTAATATTTTCCAACTTTCACCTTGAGTTCTTGAGTTAAGGACGTCAGAGGTACATAAGGGTAACAGTGAGGTATCTTCTAAACTCTTGGAAGGAGGGCAGTAAGAAGAAAGTTCTCCACTTCGGAATTAACCCCTCAATTAGCATAAACTACGGAACCGTCTTATAATTTGATGGAAAAATCAGAGAGACAACTTAGGGCCACTGAAGTAGGCTGTGGTTGGTAATGAACCGAGTGGAATCCTAGGCCTCTGCCTTCTGACTTGTTTGGGGAAAACATATGCTTCTATTCACAGTAGCCAAGACAGGGAAATTTTCTTGACTAATTGCTCTAACTAGGACTTCTAGTACAGTGTTAAATAGCTGTAGTGAATATAGATATCCTTGTCTTGTTCCTGATCTTAAGAGAAAAGCTTTCGGTTTTTCACCAATGATGTTCGTTGTGGATTTTTCATAACTGTCTTAAAAATTTTTTTTTTAATGTTTATTTATTTTTGATGGAGAGAGAGAGACAGAGCATGAACAGGGGAGGGGCAGAGAGAGAGGGAGACACAGAATCTGAAGCAGGTTCCAGGCTCTGAGCTGTCAGCACAGAGCCCGATGCGGGGCTCCATCTCGGGAACCTCGAGATCATGACCTGAGCTGAAGTCAGATGCTTAACCGACTGAGCCACCCAGGCGCCCCATAAATGTCCTTTTATCGGGTTAAAGAAGTTCCTCTTCAGTCCTAGTTTGCTGAGTATTTTTATCATGAAAGGGTGTCTTGCATTTTGTTCCATGGTTTTCTTTTTTGCATCTTGAGATGATCATTGTGGATTTTTCCTCTTTTTTCTATGAACGTGGTTTATTGCATTGACTCATTTTCTTGGGTTGAACCACCTTGCATTTCTAAGACAAATGCCTCTTGGCCATGGATTTAATCCTTCTGATGCGCTGTTGGATTTAGTTAGCCATTATTTTGTTGAGGATTTGGGGGTCTATATTCATAATTGATGTTAGCAGTTTTATTTCCTCGTGGTGTCTTTGTTTGGCTGTGGTACCAGGGTAATGCTGGCCTCAGTGAATGACTTAGATAGTGTCCCCTCTTACTCTATTTTTTGGAAGAGTTTGCGTAGGATTGATATTAACTCTTCTTTAAATGTCTGGTAAAATTCACCAATAAAGTCATCTGATCCTGGATTTTCTTTGTTAGGAATCTTTCAAATTACTAATTCAGGAGCGCCTGGGTGGCTCAGTTGGTTAAGTGTCCGACTCTCGGTTTCGACTCAGGTCATCATCCCACAGTTCATGAGATCGAGCCCTGTGCTGATAACGCAGAGCCTGCTTGTGATTCTCTGTCTCCCCCTCTCTCTGCCCCTCCCCCACTCTCCCTTTCAGAATAAAGAAAAAACATTTAAAAAGTACTAATTCAATTTCTTTACTTGCTATAGGTATGCTGCAATTTATTTATTTATTATTAGGTATAATTGAGATAACATTATATTAGTCTCAGGTGTACAACATAATTATTCAATATTTGTATGTATTTCAAAATGGTCACCCCAGTAAGTCCAGGAAACATGTCACTATATGTAGTTATAGAAAATTTGTGGGGTGCCTGGGTGGCTCAGTCGGTTGAGCGTCCGGCTTTGGCTCAGGTCACGATCTCACGGTTTGTGAGTTCGAGCCCCGTGTCGGGCTCTGTGCTGACAGCTCAAGAACCTGGAGCCTGTAACGGATTCTGTGTCTCCCTCTCTCTCTGCTCCTCCCCTGCTTGTGCTCTCTCTCTCTCTCTCTCTTTCAAAAATAAATAAACATTAAAACAAAAAAAAAAGAAAAAAGAAAATTTGTTTCTTGTGATGAGAACTTTCAAGATCCAGTTTTCTTGCTGGTTTCCAATCTGCAGTACAGTATTATTAACAATAGTCACCATGCTCTACATTACATCCTCTTGACTTACTCATTTTATAACCGAAAATTTGTACCTTTTGACCATCTTCACACATTTTCCGCCCCCTCCCCCAACCCCCTGCTCCAAGCAATTCTCTATCTGTGTACTCGCGGCTTTCTGTTGTTTTGTTTTGTTTTGTCGTTTTTTTTTTTAGACTCCTCGTGTAAGGGAGATCGCACAATATTTATCTTTTTCTGTCTGACTTATTTCACTTAGTATAATGCCCTCAGGCTTCATTCATGTTGTTGCAAATGGCAAGGTTTCATTCGTAACAGTTGCATAATATTCCATTGTAAATATACAGTATATAGACTATATACATAAAGAACATGTCGTGTGGGGTGCTCGGGTGGCTCTGTTGGGTAAGCGTCCGACTCTTGGTTTCAGCTCAGATCATGATCTTGCGGTTTCCTGAGTTGGAGCCCCGTGTTGGGCTCTGCTCTGGCAGCTTGGCACCTGCTTGGGATCCTCTTTCTCTCTCCCTCTCTCTCTACCCCTCCCCCACTCGCACTGGGTCTCTCTCTCTCTCTCTCAAAATAAGTACAGAAACTTAAAAAAACTTAAAAACATTCATCCATCGACGGACACTGACGTTGCTTTCGTATCTTAGCTGTTGTAAATCATGCCGCAAGGACCATGGGGGGACAGGTATTTTTTTGGAAGATAATGATTTCATTTTCTTCAGATAAATACCCAGAAGTGGAATTGCTGGGTCCTATGGCACCCCTGTGTCTCTAGATCTACGGTGAGTGTCTTATAAGCAGCATATGGTTGGAACGGGAAGCAATGACTTACGGGCCCCAGGGTATTCTTCTGGGGTGTTAACCCTGTCGGCTGAACTCTTCATTTCAGGTATTGTACTTTCCAGCTGCGGACTTTCTCTCTGGTTCTTTATAAAAATAATTCCTATCTCTGTGTTAAGATTCCCTACTTTTTCACACTTCAGACTCAAGATCTCCTTTAGATCTTTGTCCATGGCTCCTTTGGTTCTTGGGGCATATTTAACACAGTTCATTTGAAGACTTTGTCTCATAAGTCTAACGTCTGGGCTTCCGCAGGGATGGTTTCTGACAATTTCTGTCTTTCCTGTGGCTCAGCCATCCTGTTTCTTTGTATGCTTCATAATGTTTGGTGGAAAACTGGACTGTTTGAATATTGGAATGTGGTAACTCTGGAAATCAGATTTTTCTCCCTCTCTGGGAATTGATGTTGGTGCTTGGAAAGGCCGATAGTCATCTGTTTAGCGACTTTTCCGAACTGCTTTTGCTAAGACTCTATTCTTTGTTATGTGTGGTCACCGAAGTCTCTTTTCCATCATCTCCATAGTCAGCCTGTGATCTGAATGCCTGAATCCAATAAGAAAAGAAAGGAACAAAAGGTGTTCTGTGTCTTTCTATCTCTTTAAACTCTTTCCACAGAAGCTGCTTCGGCCCGAGTGGTTGAAACACGGCCAGATCCGTGTAGGTCTCTCAATGATTCACGAGACACATCGAAACACACAATCCTGATTTTTGGAGGACAAAGTTTTTCTTGCCCACCCCAGCACCATCACACCATGCCAGGAATGTGGGCCACCTTCTCTGAGGCTCCCGGCTGTGGGGCTGGGGTCAGGGACTAGTAGCTGTTCCACAAACAAAAATCAAATGTTCTTCGGGATCTATTTTACAACAGTAGTGACAACAATGACTAAGCAGCTGGGGGTGTCCTCTGGCCCCCAGGGCTGATCAGTGTGCCACATGAGGCGGTGGTGCTCAGAAACCCACCCGGAGGTTCTTCAGAAGCATCCGTCACTGACAGCAAGGAGATCGTGCCACCAAGGAGGTAGGTTGTCACCAAAGAATCCAGCTTCCTGTGGTCAATTTTGTCTCTTTCCCAGTACAACCTCTGTTGTTGGTTAACTCCTTGCTGCAGTAGGAAGCTCACACTTCCGTTCTGCACAGATGGAAGCAAGGAAGGAAAAAGAATTATTTCTGGGGACGCCTGGGTGGCGCAGTCGGTCAGGTGTCCAACTTTGGCTCAGGTCGGGATCTCACGGTCTGTGGGTTCGAGCCCCGCGTCGGGCTCTGTGCTGACAGCTCAGAGCCTGGAGCCTGCTTTGGATTCTCTGCCTCCCTCTCTCTCTGCCCCTCCCCTGCTTACGCTCTCTCAAGAATAAATAATAAACATTTTTTAAAAATGAATAAGCTGTTAAATCAAGGCTTTGAAAATTTTGCATATTTGCTCAGTGAATTTTATGAAATATTTATTCACTCAATTGTTCATCCATTCCAGAGGCACATCTTTTTTAATTTAATGAGAATTTCATTTTCTTTCTTTTTTTTAAATTTTATTTTGTTTAATGTTTATTATTTTTGAGAGACAGAGACAGAGACAGAGTGTGAGTGGGGGAAGGGCAGAGAGAGAGGGAGACACAGAATCCGAAGCAGGCTTCAGGCTCCGAGCTGTCATCACAGAGCCTGACACGGGGCTCAAACTCACGAACCATGAGACCATGACCTGAGCCGAAATTAAGAATTGGATGCGTAACTGACTGAGCCACCCAGAGGCCCCCAGAAACACTTATCGAGCACCTGGGAAGTGGGAGTTTGGGTGCCGGGCACAAAGAATGCTTGGGGGAAAGAACTTGAGAAACACTAACTCTCCAGCCAGAAAAGTGGGTGGAGAATGAGAAAATGAGACCGTAGGGAGCAGGATAAGGGCCACACAGGGGACTCTGCCTGGAGGTGATGGAGGGTGTTTTTTGCCAAAGGCAGTGTGGCTGGGGGTTCAGAGATGGGGTGGGGGGTGGTGATCAGAGAGCTGGCCCCTGGAAAGCAAGACATTTGATATCTGGATCAAAACAATGATCAGTCCTTAAGGGACCACGCAGAGGAGACGTCGTGGGGCTGCTGCTACAAGCCCACTTTGCCACACAGTGTGAGTCTGTACACTGTTCTTGCTGTGCTTGTCTCTGGAACTCTGATCCCAACACACACACACACACACACACACACACACACAGGAGCGGAGGCCATAATTCAAGCAACTGAGGACACACTATTCAGATACAAAAGGCCAAGTGGTTTGGGGAGCAATGGGAAAGTTGCTTCAATTACCCAGATGTTTGTTTGCTCTGGTTCGTCATTTCCTGTAACCAGTTGAAATCACGATGAGGTTTGGACTAGACATCATCTAAAGTGGTATTTCTGGGGATGCAGGCTATTTGTATTTCTGTCACTCAGCCACCGGCCTTTGCCCCTCTTTCCCACTGCAGAAAAAAGAAACAGAGAAAGAAATATGTATTATTTTTGTCCCCAATCAGGAGCTTTGGGGAATAAACATTACCCTTGTTATTTTCTCTGCCTTGCTCCAGTGGCCAGTCTTATTTTCTAGGAAGGAAAGATTATGCTGGTTTTATTATTGTTTTTAATCATCATCATTATTTTAAACTAAAGCAAATATAGTAGAACAGGTTGCCCTGCACCTTGGTTCTCCTCCACAAACTCCTCTGAACAGAGTGGGGAGGGCTGAGCTGCCGAGAGATGCTCCCAGAGACAGATATTGACAAGCATTTGCAGCTCAAACTATAGGGGACCAGGACGGCCAGGAGAGCCTTGATCCTCAAAAGGGGACAAGCAGGGGAGGTTGTCCGTAGTCCCCTGAAACCGCTCCTCCCTCCCCAGCAAACAGGCACCCTGTAGACCCCTCCTTTTTCCTCAGCTGCCATCTGAGGCTCAACCCTCAGCTCTATCCCAGAGGGCTTCTGCGGAGGAGATGGGCTTCAATCCCTGGAGCCGGAGCCGGAGGAAATTGGCATTTAGGCTAAGTACAAACAAAAGAATCAAACCTGCAAAAGACCATGTCGGGTTAAAAAAAACAAAAAACAAAAAACAAAAAAACAGGAAAATAAAAGGGAGAGAGAGAGAGAGAGATTACATACCATCATAATTAAACTTAGAGGGGCGCCTGGGTGGCTTAGTCGGGTCAGCTTAGGTCATGATCTAACCTTCGTGGGTTCGAGCCCCACGTCGGGCTCTTTGCCGACAGCTCAGAGCCTGGAGCCTGCTGCGGATTCTGTGTCTCCCTCTCTCTCTGCCCCTCTCCTGCTCACGCTCTGCCTCCCTCTCTCTGAAAAATAAAATAAATATTTTTCAAAATTACACAAAAAAGAACAACCTTAGAAAAAGAATAGTGTCGTTCCTGGTTGTTATACGTACACTCATTTTAAGAATGTTTTCCCCCAAAGTGAAACGTTTGAAAAGTTATCTTTGTAATTGGTTAGAATGCAAGGCTATCTTTGTAATTGGACACAAAATCAAACCTAAAAAGCCAGTCAAATTTAGCAGTGGGGGGGTGTATACCAACTTTAGTGACACTAATGTTAATAAGTTCTGATACCCCACTGCCATCGGACCAGCCAAGAGGAGTACTTTCACTTTCGTTATATAAATCTCTTAAGCAGCTACTCCAAATAACTTAGGACGACATGTTTTAATAGGCTTTAACAAGGTTTAATGTTACAAGAACCATACAGTTTGTTGGTACAAAAATGTATATGTTTCCCAATTATCGCCCTTAAATTTTAGACAGTTTGACACAAACTGATATTCAAAATGAATGCAGTTGCATGATGGGAAATAGACACAAATGACCAGGTAGAAGCTTCTTGCCCTTCACAAATATCTTAGGACATTCAGGGCTCACAGAAAAAAAATGAACATACTTGTGCCAAGTAGTTAGCAATAAAGAAAAAAAAAGACGTGTAACGTCCGCAAAATGAGCTTTGATTTTTTTTTTTTAATCGTCCTCCTGTCTATAATCTGCAAAATGCCTTTCTGATTCAAGGCAGCAGCAGATGGCAGTAAACACACAGAAGATTCACTTTCTGTCCACTCGGTACTAGAGCTTTGGCTAGAGAACTTCGTAGCCAAGAACAAGTTATTGTTCACACTCGGTATTTCCCAGAATTTTCTTCCTTTCCTAATGATCCCTAATAGTTACAGTAGGTCAAATAGTTATGCCACGTTTAATATGACCATATCTTTCAGCTTTAAGACTGCTGTTACTATTTAGAAGTTGCCATAAAGTGCCAAAAATAGACTTTTACCAATGGTTTTGTTAGTGGAGTCCCACTCACTGATTAGCTATGACCCCCCCCCCCCCCCCGCCGGCAAGAAATGGCACATTAACCAGGAAAAAGGGATAAGAAATCTTAGTAATTTTTATCTTTGCCTGTCAAAGCTTTTGTTGTTGTTGTTGTTGATCTGAAATTTACGGTCAAATTGGTTTCCATACAACACCCAGTGCTTATCCCAAGCCTGCCAAAGCTTAATTTTCCTGTTTTAAATATTTTAGAATGCTAAATGTTAAAGTGAATTGAAGGTTTCAGGGACAGAAGAAAATGTGTGTTCAAGAATGTAATTAACTTGGGGTGCCTGGGTGGCTCAGTGGGTTAAGTGTCCCACTTCGGCTCAGGTCATGATCTCACGGTTCAAGATCCCACGGTTCGTGGGTTCGAGCCCCGCGTCGGGCTCTGTACTGACAGCTCAGAGCCTGGAGCCTGTTTACGATTCTGTGTCTCCCTCTCTCTCTGCCCCTCCCCTGTTCACGCTCTGTCTCAAGAATAAATGAACATTAAAAAAAAAAAAAGAGTGTAATTAACTTGAATGCTTAAGAAACATCACTTTGTAAGGAATAATGTTTGCCAATTTCATACGCATCGAGCTTGGCCAGTAACTGGAAGTTTTTTAAGTAACCAGAATGAGAATTGGTATAGTTCCCTGGGAACCGAGACTCAGAGAAGGAAAGGGCTGAGACTTCGGGAGAGTGTAGACGGAAGATACTGTCTCTCGTCATCATCCTTATAATCTCTCATGCAGTGATGATAACTGATTGCCAAAATAGGTTAGCTGGGGTTTCCTGGAAGCATGAGCAGTCCAAACTTATTCTCCCTTTTCCCACACTTGAGAGGTTTTTTCATTCATTTGGATGGAAGGCCGCTCTGGTCTCCGACATCTCTTATCAACCTCTGTTTAACATGGTAGCCTGAACACATGCAGTTTTTCTGAATTCCTTCTCGAATACCCCTGTCACTGAGTGAAATAATAGAAACAGGACAAAGAGAAGAGAAAGAAACCCCACTGCCCGGAATGGGGTTCGTTGCCTAGAGTTGGAAAAACCATCCTGAAAGCATGAGGACAGAGGCCCTCACTAAAGATGGCCTGAGACAAGCAGAAAGAAATCCTGGCACATTGATGACACCTGGGGCCTTGCTCCAGCCCTGGGCACTGCTCAGCAACATGCTTCCTGTGACATGAGGACATGAGGACAGTAAGTATGGCTCAAGCCACTGTCATTTGGGTTTCTCTCTCCCTGCCCCTCCCTCCCTCTCACACTCACACACACACTCTCTCCCTCTTCTCTCTCAAAATAAATAAATTAAATAAAAATAATTAATTAATTAATTAATTAAAGAAAAAATAAGTATATTTTCTAAAAATTATTTGGGAAGACAAGGAACAAATTAGCAATAGATGCAACACCATGAATAATGTCAAGAACAATAGTGAACAAAAGAAGCCAGATCCAATGACAACATTTTTTTAAGTTTATTTATTTGTTTTTGAGAGAGAGAGAGGGAGAACAAGTGAGCACTAGAGTTGGGGAGGGGCAGAGGGAGAGAGAGAGAGAGAGAGAGAGAGAGAGAATCTTAAGCAGACTCCAAGCTCAGCTCAGAGCCTGACTGGGGGTTCGATCTTATGACCATGAGATCATGACCTGAGCCAAAGTCAAGAGCCAGACATTTAACTGACTGACCCATCCAGGTGCCCCTAATGACAGTATGTATGTATTTATTTATTTTTGAGAGAGAGAGTGTGAGTGAGTGAGGGGCAGAGAGAGAGAGTGAGAGAGAGGGAGTGTGGAGCCCAAAGCAGGGCTTGAGCTCACCTGATTCGGTGCTTGAGCTCACAAACCCCAAGATCATGACCTGAGCCGAAGTTGGATGCTTAACCCAGGTGCCCCTAATGACAACATTTATATGAAATTCTAGAAAGGGGAAAACTGAGCTATGGTAAGAGAAGTAGATCTGTGGTTGTCTGGGATGGGGTGAGGACAGGAAAGGGCCCTAAAGGAACTGTTTTGAGGTGATGAAAATGTTCTACATCTTGATTGTGATTTTGTGTATGTACACATTTGTCAAAACTCATTGACCTGTACGATTAAAATGGGTGCATCTTACTGTGTACAGATTATTCCTCCCTAAGGATAAAAAATTAAAAAGAAGCATCTAAGTAAAACAAATCAATTTACTTAAAGAAAATATTGCGTAAATAGCCATTAAAGCGGTGCTTGGATTTCACGAAACCCACAGGGTGGGTTTCACGTGGCTGTGACTCGAATGTCTCTAACTTCACTGAGAGTTTAACTGGTGCTGAGCTCAGGGTCCTACAAATACAACAGGAGTGCACGTTCCCTGGGCTGGAGGGGGTGGGGGTGGGGTGGGGTGGGAGCTAGGGGGCAGCCTGGGGAAGGGGGTCCCAAAACAAGTGGAAGGGTAGATGACATCATTAGCCTACCTGAAGGCTGGGTTTTGGCCCACCTGGAAACATGGCAATTCTTTAGGAAAATGGGCCATTTGGTCATAGGGGTGAATACTTTTCAAGCGCTAACCTGTGCTTTTCTTTGGAATATACTGGAACCCCTTCCATGGCCCTTGCTGTCTTCAGATGACATTTATTTGTTTGTTTATTTATTTATTTATTTATTTATTTATTTATTTATTTATTATTTTTCAGATGACATTTAAATGCCCATTTAAATGGACCTCTGGGTCCTGACTTCCACAGGCCCATCTCTGCAGGCTGTCCGCAGCCCTGCCCATGACCCCTGCTCTCCCGCCACACCCGAGAACCGCCTGCCATTAGCCTCCTGCTGTCCAGTTCCCATCCACCCTGCGGGTCACGGTCACGAGCTGCCTATTGGCCTGGAAGGAAAGCAAATAGTTATTTAGAGGGAATCTTTCTGTGGACAAAAACATCTGCAGCCAGCTCTGTCTAAGCCGGTCTCCCATATGCATTCTCCCTGTAAAAATCTCTGTGCTAGGACTGCCTGGCTGGCTCTGGCAATGGATCATGTGACTCTTGATCTTGGGGTTGTGAGTTCGAGCCCCATGTTGAATGTAGAGATTACTTAAAAATAAAATCTGAAAAAAAAAAAAAAAAAATCTCTGTGCTCTTGATCTCCAGGTCCTGAGTTCGAGCCCCACTTGGGGCATAGAGTTTTCTTAATGTTTATTTATTTTTGAGAGAGAGAGAAAGAGAGAGAGAGAGAGAGAGAGAATGGGTAGGAGAGGGGCAGAGAGAGAGGGAGACACAGAACCTGAAGCAGGCTCCAGGCTCTGAACTGTCAGCACAGAGCCCGACGCGGAGCTCGAACTCACGGACCGTTAGATCATGACCTGAGCCGAAGTCAGACGCTTAACCGACTGAGCCACCCAGGCGCCCCAGAGTTTACTTAAAAAAAAAAAAAAAAAGAAGTTAAAAAATCTCTGTGCATGGGATGTAAACAGCCACCCTTCTGAAATGCTGGAGGAGAATATGACTGTGGAAACAACAATAACAAAATGTCGCCTTTGGGCAGAGATCACCAAGGAATGTGGGGGGAAAAAGGCAAGGGTGATGTTATAGTGATAGAAGGCCAGGACGTTCCCTTCCTGGCAAAAAGTGACTTGTAGAACACATTTTTGGGAGGGCGATAAAAACGTCCTAGAACCGGATTATGGCAATGGTTGGGCAGTTCTATAAGTTTACTAAGAATCACTGAATTGTATGGCACGTAAATTGCGCCTCAATACTCTGTAAGCTGGGTATAAGCTCTTACTTGTGCTCTGATATGATTTTAGCAACGAGTGAAACATTAGAAAGTAAAAAACAAACAAAATCCAAAAAATCTGAACGGGAATCGGGTGCTTTATCATTTCAGTGGTCGTACAAACGTCTGGGGAGGTCGGGCTGGGTGTGGGGCCCTGTGTGGTGTGTGCGTGGAAGATGGTGGGATGATCAAGAAAGCTTATCTTCTAGGAGCTCAACTGAACGCCTCACCCGTGGACTGTGGTGTGTGCGACTCTCCAGGGCCAGACTGGATCCAAGTGATGAAACTTCTTTTTGCTTACTGGCAGGTGAATAATCACTTAATCCCCGAGAGCCGTGTCAGTCAGAAAGGAGGACCCCCCCCCACCCTGCTCCGAACGTGCGAGGCCAGACCTGGGGGTCCATGGAGGGGGTGCCACACGTCCGGCTGCTGGAAAGGAAGTGGCATTGGGGTTGGGGAACGTGGGCAGGCCATCTGGGGCCCTCACAGCATTGACTGAACCAGGGAAACAGGAGCTTGAGTCACTCAGGTGACGGAGCTACAGGTCAACCCATGGAGACAGCCCGTGTTCACTGGGTTTTCTATTTATTTAGTTTTATTATTTTTTAAATGGTTATTTATTTTTGAGAGAGAGAGAGCATGCAGGTGAGCAGGGGAGGAGCGAAGAGAGAGGGAGAGAGAGAACCCCAAGCAGGCTCTAAACTGATAGCAGAGAGCCCAGTGTGGGGCTTGAACTCACGAACCATGAGCCAAAGTCAGATGCTTAACCAGCTGAGCCACCCAGGTGCCCCATGGGGTTAAAAAAATTTTTTTTTTAATTAATTTATTTTTAGAGAGAGAGTGTGTGTGTGCACACAAGTGGGGGAGGGGTAGAGAGAGAGAAAGAGAGAAGAAAATCCCAAGCAGGCTAATGCTGTCAGCTAAAAGCCCAACTTGGGGTTTAAACCCATGAACCATGAGATCATGAGCTGAGCAGAAACCAAAAATCCGGCGCTCAGCCAACTGAGCCACCCAGGCGTCCCAATTAAGGGATGCATCTTACAACTTCCTGGCCCCGACCAACCTATCCCTCTGTATTCCACACTCTATTATTGTTGGGCCTACCCTCCAGCCTCGGTGCGTCAAACCACACCCCAGAGGCTCCTCTAAAGGCATCTTTGGGGTTCATCTGTCCCAGTAGAGAACAAATAGAGGGTTGCTGGAGGGGTTGTGGGAGGGGGACATGGGCTAAATGGGTAGGGGGCATTAAGGAATCTACTCCTAAAATCATTGTTGCACCGTATGCTAACTAACTTGGATGTAAATTTAAAAACATAAATTAAAAAAAACTGTGAAAACATTTTTAAAAATATTGATTTTGAGAGAGAGAGAGAGAGAGAGCATGCACCAGCAGGGGAGGGACAGAGAGAATCCCAAGCAGGTTCTGCACTGTCAGTAAGAAGCCCAACTCGGGGCTCGATCTCACAAACTGTGAGATTGTGACCTGAGCGGAGATCAAGAGTCAGATGCTTAGCTGACTGAGCCCCCCAGACACCCCAAAACCTTTTACAAATTATTACACTCTTTGGGTCTCTGATGAAAGTTATACATCTACGCTCACAAAACTGCACACATTCAATATGCAATGTCAGAGTGTTCACCGACCCCCTAGCCTGACCACGAACTCAGCTTAAGAAAAGCTCTGAATCTGAGGAATACGGATGGCCAGCTGCAAAAGTCATTCAGGTGTGTCACATCTTCCCTCCTTTTCTCCACCTGCTTCTCTGTCCCTCTGTCCCATGCAGAGCTGCCCTGGGGCAGCAGTGCCTGCCCAGCCTTCAAAATTACCACATCCCCCCCCCCCCCAAGTCATAAAAACCCTTATTTCCCTAGATCACATCCAACAATAAGAAACGCATTAATATATTTTATACATCTAGTTGTGAGATGGAAAGTTACTCAGCTTTAAAACTGAGAATTGTACAGGCACGTGGGTGGCTCAGTCGGTTGAGCATCTGAGAATTGATTTCCACTCAGGTTCTGTTCCCAGGGTTGTGGGATCGAGCCCCGTGTTGGGCTCTGCATTGAGCACGGAGCTTGTGTAAGAGTCTCCCTCTTCCCCTCTCCCCTGCTCTCTCTCTCTCTCTTTCTCAAATTAGTTAATTAAATTGAAAATTGTTAAGCTGGGTGGTACAAAGGAAGTCTCCCACATAAAGTTCAGTGGGAAAACAGAAAGCAAAACAAAGACTGCACTTACAAGACAGACTCGCAGCAAATAAGAGTGTAGAGAATAAGCCAAGAAAACTGAAAATCCGAAGTTTGATATATTGGGACTGTCTGTGTTTCCTTTGCATCGCGTATATATAACCTCCAATACTCGTGTTGTAGTATTGTTTGGGTGATCATCAGAAATCTCATCCCTTCGTTGCTTCCAGCTGGGCTAGTCGGAATAACGAAAAGCAGAGTAAACAAATCCCCATGTGGTGTAAACAACCCCACATAAACGTCTGTATCTGATGTAAATGGAATTCTCCAGACCCAAAATGAACCTGTAAAGGGACGTTAAGCAACCAGAACGTCACGAACCCTCTGTAAAGCTGAGCTGCGGCTTCTTCCCACGGTTTTCCCACTTGAAAAAGGAAACAAGCAGGATGAAACATTTTCAGGTGTTTCTTCCACGCCAATCAGCCCTCCTCTTGGGGAGGCTTAGGTTTTGAAGGTAGCACTTAGTATTCACAGGCTGGGATCCTGAAGGATGTGGGCCCCAGGACAGCAGCCGGGGAGAGGCAGGGGTGGGGGCGGGGTACTCCTGACACCTGCCTGGGCTCGTGCGCTGTGGGACAGGCGGTGTCAGGGTCTGCGCCTCCGGGGAAGGACTTTGTGCGAGGGTCTGCGGTGCTGAAAGCCCCCTTCCGGGGGCAGAGCAGCGGTTCTCGGTGTTTCCAGGGTTCTCCTTCAACAGGCTCCGCCTGGAACTTGCGGCCGTTGTGGAGCAGGCCCCGGGCTGAGACAGGGCCGGGGCGTGGGGAGCGCGGAGCCACCAACCACAGGGAACAGCCGGCCTTCATAACGACTCTCACCGCATCCTTGTCCAGGGGGGAGGATGGATCCCGCGGCATCCTTTGGTGTCAGGTGAGGCGGCAAGGCCCCCGCAGACTAAAAACAGGAACGCTCAGGGCGTTCTGGTTTGGACAGGCTGACCCCTCGGGAGCTTTTTTCCGTTTTAAAATCTTACTTCTTTCTCCTCTGTACTTACCTCTTTCTTTCTGCCTACACCTCTTGCCCCATTCCCAGGACCAGCTCTTCCCGCAGATCTCTACCTCCAGCAGGCCATGCTGGGGTGGAAAGGACCTGGGGGGGGGGGGTTGCTTGGGGATCTGGTGTTTTCCCCCACTCTGCCACCCCTTGCTGTGTGCAAGCCATTTTGTCTCTCTGCGGCTCTCTTCCCTCCTTTGTAAAACGGGAATGAGAATATCTTATGGGCCCAAATGGGCAGAAGTGTGAACGTGTAGGGGCCCTGAGGGGACCTCGGTGCCACCGTTTGCTATGTTCCCAGTCTAGACTCGCCGTGGCCAGGACGCTCATCTTTCTCCTTTGTGACTCAAAACCAGTTCAAAAATTGCCTTGTTCAAAGTCTGCCTGTCGGTGAGTGCTGCATTATTAAGGGGCACTTCTGGGAAGTTTTATTGCGTTTTTTTGCATCCATGTTGAACTGTGTTCAAAGACAATCCTTTATAGTTGGAGTCAAATAATGTCGAAAAGCATGTAGTTTACAGCAAAACAGCGTTCAGCTCTGCAATATAGAAAATATCACGCCTATGAAACAGAGAGCAGGTAATAATAATTATTACAGTAGTCAGCATTAATTAAGCACTGGCTGCTTGGGACCGTGCTAAGAGCAGTCCTTTACCCTCCAGACCGTTCTGTGAAATAGTACTATTGTTAGGCCTGTGTTTAAAACACTCAGATGCAACTGACCTGTAACCTTATGTTAGCATCAGGTATATGCATAATGCAAATTCGATATTTCTACACATTGTGAAATGACCACAATAAGTCTGGTTAATATCTGTCAACACACACAGTTACATAGTCACAATTTTTTTTTCTCATGAGAACGTTTAAGATTTACTCTCAGGTGCCTCTGGGTGGCTCAGTAGGTTAAGCAGCTGACTCTTGATTTCGGCTCAGGTGGTGATTTCACAGTTCATGAGGTCCAGCCCCACAGAAATAGGTCGCTTAACCAACTGAGCCACCCAGGTGCCCCTGGAGGTTTGTACTTTTGACCACTTGTACTCGTTTTGCCTAACCCCTACCCCTCCCAACCCTCTCCATCCCCCTACCCCCACCTCTGGCAACCACCGATCTGTTTTCTGTATCTGTGATTTCGGTTTTTGGTTTTTGTCTTTTGGTTTAGATTCCACATATAAGTGAGATCATATAGGCATTTGTCTTTCTCTGTATATTTCATTTAGCATAATGCTAAGGTCCATCCATGTTGTTGCCAATGGCAAGCTTTTCCTTCTTTTTTATGGCTGAATAATACCCCATCATATATACCACAATTTCTTTGTCCGTTCATCATCAAATGGACACTGAGTTTGTTTCCATGTCTTGACCATTGTAAATAACGCTGCAGCGAACATGGGGGTGCGAATATCTTTTCAAGTTAGTGTTTTCATTTCCTTCTGATAAATACCAAGTAGCGCGATTACTGGATCGTAGGGTAGTTCCGTTTTTTAAATCTTGAGGAATGTCCACACTGTTTTCCACAGTGGTTGTACCAGTTTGCATTTCCACACGCAGTGTACGAGGGCTCCCTTTCTCCACAGCCTCACCAACACATGTTGTTTCTTGTCTTTTTTATAATAACCATTGTAGGGGTGCCTGGGTGGCTCAGTCGTCTGACTTCGGCTCAGGTCATGATCTCGCAGTTTGGGAGTTCGAGCCCCGCGTCGGGCTCTGTGCCAACAGCTCAGAGCCTGGAGCCTGCTGCGGATTCTGTGTCTCCCTCTCTCTCTGCCCCTCCCCTGCTCACACTCTGTCTCTCTCTGCCTTTCTCTCAAAACTAAATACACATTAAAAAATTAAAAATAAAAAAACCAATATAATAACCATTGTAGCAGTTGTGAGGTGATGCCTCACTGTGATTTCGATTTACGTTTTCCTGATGAAGAGTGATGCTGAGCACCTCTTCATGGACCTGGTGGCCATCTTTGCGTCTTCTTTGGAGAAATGTCTATTCAGATCTTCTGCCCATTTTTAATTGGATTGTTTGTTGGTTTGCTATTAAGTTGTTTGAGTTCCTTATGTATTTTGCATTTTAATCCCTATCAGGTAGATAACTTGCAGATATTTTCTCCTATCCCACAAGTTGCCTTTTCATTCTATTGAAAGTTTCTTTTGCTGTTCAGAAGTTTTTTAGTTTGATGTAAGCCCACTGTTTATTTTTAATTTAGTTAATTAACTTAACGATCTTAATTTTTTATTTTTATTTATTTATTTATTTTTAATTTTTTTTTTAACCTTTATTTCTTTTTGAGACAGAGAGAGACAGAGCATGAACGGGGGAGGGTCAGAGAGAGGGAGACACAGAATCTGAAACAGGCTCCAGGCTCCGAGCTGTCAGCACAGAGCCCGGTGCGGGGCTCAAACTCCGGGACCGTGAGATCATGACCTGAGCCGAAGTCGGACGTTTAACCGACTGAGCCACCCAGGCACCCCACGATCTTAATTTTTTAAAAGTAATCTCTACACCCAATATGGGGCTTGAACTTACAACCCCGAGATCAAGAGTCGCATGCTCTACAGACTGAGTCATCCAGGTGCCCCCCACTGTTTATTTTTGCTTTTTCTTTTTTTTTTAATGTTTATTTATTTTTGAGAGAGAGAGACAGAGTGTGAGGAGGGGAGGGGCAGAGAGAGAGGGAGACACAGAATCCAAAGCAGGTTCCAGGCTCTGAGCTGTCAGCACAGAGCCCGACATGGGGCTTGAACTCACAAGCTGTGAGATCATGACCTGAGCTGAAGTCGGACGCTTAACCGACTGAGCCACCCAGGTACCCGTATTTTTGCTTTTGTTGCCTTTATTGATTGATTGATTGATTGATTAGTGTCAAATTAAAAAAAAAATCATCACCAAGGCTGATGGTGAGGAGCTTACACCTGTTTTGTTACACTCATTTTATGTTTCATTTTTAAAAAGTTTATTTGAGAGACAGAGAGAGAGAGAGAGAGACAGAGCACAAGCAAGGGAGGGACAGAGGGAGAGGGAGACGGAGAATCCCAAGCAGACTGCATGCTCAGCGTGGAGCCTGATGCGGGGCTCGATCCCGCCACCCTGGGATCACGATCTGAGCCAAAATCACGCATCTGACTGAGCCGGCCAGGCGCCCCTATTCTTATGTCCATTTTAATACTGAGAAAACTGAGCCTAACTTGTGCATGAGCACACGTGGCTGCTAGCAGTAGAAATGGAATGTGATGAGTTGTGTCTCAGTCAGCTCAGGCTACAAAAACAAATGACCGTAGACTGGGGGGCTTGGACAGCAAGCTTTTGTTTCTCAGAGTTCTGAAGGCTGGAAGTCTAAGAGCAGGGCGCCAGCAGATTTGATTTCTGGTGAGGGCTCTTCTCTTGGTTTGCAGAAGTCTGTCTTCTCACCGTGGCCTCGCAGGGTGGAGAGAGAGAGATCATCTCTCCTGTCTCTTTTTAGAAAGGCACTTGTCCCATTCATGGGGGCTCCACCCAAAGACACCACCACCAAATAACATCGTACTGGGGATTATGGATTCAAAATACGGATTGAGGGGGACATAAACGTTCCGTCCCTAGCAAGGTGACAGCAGCCTTTTGGTTTTAGCCTAGCAACCTTCTCTAGGCACTCGGGACCTTTCTCTGTATGTGACGTTGAGAGCAAGACGCCTGCAATTAAGTCATTGGATCCTGACAGCACCTATGCTATAGACGGTGGCATTCGTTTGTCATGAATATCCACCGGGTGTGTACTGAATACGGGAAGCTATAGGCATGCAACCTCACTTCTGCTGAGTGGTCTTGCTTATTTCCTCCTGGAGGAGGCAAGTGAAAATGACAAGCTGTTTCAAGGAAAGCCAAGAGACTGTTGCCGCTTGCTCTGGCTGTTTCCTTCCCCACGAAGTGACCTTGTGTGGCCTCAGAGAGCTCACTGTCCCCTGTTGTAGGCGGCCCTTTACCCTCCGCATGCCTGGCGGTTTCCTCCTCCCCCCCCTTTTTTTTTTTAAAAGGTAATTTATTTATTTTGAGTGGGAGGGGGGAGGAGGCCGAGAGAGAGGGAAAAGGAATCCTCAGCAGGCTCTGTGCTGCCAGTGAAGAGCCCAATGTGGGCCTCGAATCCACAAACCGTGAGATCATGACCTGAGCTGAAACCAAGAGTCAGATGCTTGACCGACTGAGGCACCCGGGCGCCCCCTAGCAGTTTACTCCTAACCAAACTCTTAGCCACAAGCACATCCCTCCGTGCCTGATGGCATCACACGACCATCAATTTCCGTCAGTAATTGTCAGTCAAAAATTACATGTGTTCTTTTCTTGGAAATATATTCTTTTGCTATTAACATTCCTTACTACATGTACTGTTACACTTTTAACGCAGCAATTTTCTTTAGCAATTTTCACAAACTGAATAGCCTACCCTATAAATTGGATTGTGCTTATACTTTTCTTTAAAATGCATTGAAGTCTCTGTCTTTTATTTTTATTTTATTTTTAAGTAATTTGCACACCCAACATGGGGCTCGAACTCATAACCCCAAGACCAAGAGTCACATGCTCCTCGGACCGAGCCAGCCAGGTGCCCCTAAAATTCGGTAAAAGCTCTTCAAGTCATAAATAGTCTCTCTCTCTCCTTGGAAATGCCTCAGGCGGGACGTATATTTCGACACATCCGTCAAAATTTTGGGACGGGGCATCACGCTTCGCATCAGAAAAGTGGAGTTGAGTTCTGGTTGGGTCACTTCCCAGCTGTGCATCTTTGGGTGAACCGTCCAACCTCTCCAGTTTGAAGTCCCTGATCTGTCAACTGTGCTACGGGGACTTTACATCATACTTTAGTGTTCTCATAGACTTTGGACAGAAACATAGTGGCAGGTAAATCATTTATTTGGCTACTTGAGGACCGAGGGTTTTTCTCTCTCTTTTTTAAAAAAAAATTTTTTTTTTAACGTTTATTTATTTTTGAGACAGAGAGAGACAGAGCATGAACGGGGGAGGGTCAGAGAGAGAGGGAGACACAGAATCCGAAACAGGCTCCAGGCTCTGAGCCGTCAGCCCAGAGCCCGACGCGGGGCCTGAACTCACGGACCGCGAGATCATGACCTGAGCCGAAGTCGGACGCTTAACCGACTGAGCCACCCAGGCGCCCCCCGAGGGTTTTTCTCTTATGCGTTCCTTGCCACAGTGCTTGCTAAAAGCGGGTGCCAGTAACTATTGACAATCTCCTTATTAAAATGATGGTGTTCATGACTTCATGTAAAGGATGGAAAAGAGAGGAAAACTCAAGGGTTAGCTCATGGACTTGCAGGATCCATTCTGAATTCAGGTGCTTAGGGATTAAAGGAAGTCCCTGAGGCAATAATTTAATTATTTAATTATTTTATTGCTGAATTATTTAAATTATTTAATTTAAATTTATTTAAATTTAAATTTATTTAAAATTTAATTTTATTTAAAAAAATTTATTAAAAAAATTTAAATTTATTTAAATTAAATAATTATTTAATTAAATTTTTTAATTATTTAATTTTAAATTTAAATTTAATTTTAATTTTAAATTATTAAATTAAATTAAATTATTTAAATTAAATAATTATTTAATTATTTAAATTGCTGAATAATGCCCAGATGAATACAAATCAAGGAACCATTTGAAAATAGCACTGTCCAACAAGAGTAGTCTGGGAACTCAGCAAAATGGTCAAGTTCGGAGTGAATCCTCTGTCCTGCTGAGTTTCATCAATATTCTTGGCAGTTTGGAATCGCACAAGGTTGGCTGCAGCAGATTAAAGATTAGAAACTGGGCACCTTTTGGTGCTTGCATGACTTCTGAAGCCACCTAGATCCCGTCTATAGTTGAGAACGTGGATCCTTGGAGATGAAAACTGTTCATACACTCAAAAGTATTCTTGGGGCGCCTGGGGGGCTCAGTCGGTTAAGCGCCCAACTCTTGGTTTCGGCTCAGATTGTGATCACAGGATTGTGAGATCGAGCCCTGTGTCTGTGCTGTGCTGGGTGTGGAGCGTGCTTAAGATTCATATTCTCTCTCGCTCTCGCTCTCTCTCTCTCTCATTCTTTAGAATAAGCAACGCTTGTGTACAGAGCGTTGCCAGATAATGAAATGGATACAATTGCATTCCCAGCACTAAAGAGGTTCTAATTTGCCTGGGGACATAAGACACATTTATAAATTATTATAGAACAACAAAGGATACGTCAAGTAGTAACGTACAATAAAGGTATAAAAAGGGTCTTTTGTGGTTCCCAAGAGGAAGGAACAGACTGAAGGGAGAGAATTGTCCCAGGAAATGGAATCGGCAAGGACCTTGCCCTTGGTTATAACCAGAGGGAACACACCCAGCCAGGTACCCTCACAGACAAAAAAGGAAAAAGAAAAAGTAGGCTTCTCACTAAAGGAATGCTGTGAAGTAACTAGTCCTCTGAGGTTTCTAACAGGATAGCTGCTGTAAAGCCGTCTCCCAAAAGCCAGACTGCAAATCTGGCGTGAGTTTGGCTAGCATTCTAGTTGGACACATAAGACGCGGGTTAGCCCAATGAGCAGAAAGTTTTACTCACAGTCTGATAGGTTACTTTAAAAAAAAAAAAATTGTCAGGTTTTACATAAAGACCCAAATCTGAATTTGCTTTTGTGAGCTTGTTCCTTCCTAAATTTGCCCAAACACAGATGCTTTGATTTCTTTTCCCTTCCCTTCTCTTTTTTTATTTTTATTTTGTTTTAATGTTTATTTATCTTTGAGACAGAGAGAGACAGAGTGTGAGTAGGGGAGGGGCAGGGAGAAAGGGAGACACAGAATCTGAAGCAGGCTCCAGGCTCTGAGCCATCAGCACAGAGCCCCACGCGGGGCTCAAACTCAAAAACTGCGAGATCGTGACCTGAGTCGAAGTCAGATGCTTGACCAACTGAGCCACCCAGGCACCCCTCTTTTCCCTTCCCTTCAGGAGAATGTGTGAAAGAACAGTAATTTGATATTTTGTATATTTTCTAAACCCATCAAATCGAAATATTATCTGAGTAGAGGTGAAGTTTAACCACAACGAATAAGAAACTATACTTTGTTATTGTGTTGATATTATTGTATGAGACACACCTAGAAATCAGAGCAAACAAGCCAGATAGCTTTGTAATGAAGAGCAAAGACCGAAATCTGACTGCCTGGCTTAGATTGCTGCCCTGGCATTGGCTCTTTGTGCGCCCTGCCCTCCAGCAAACCTTCTCTGCCTCACTTTTCTGTCCATAAATCAGAGACGAGAGCACCTAATTCAGAGAGTAATCATCAGTGGACATGTCATACATTTGCTAGATACAAAATAAACTCGGCACAATTCACTCATTGAATCATCTGTGTATTAAATCTAAAGCAAGCATTATCCCATTCACAATAATCACCTTGGAAGAATCATTCCAGGGATGTAGTCATTGGCGAAAAGAGATCGGAAACCAAGTGAAATTGTCTTCGGAAGCTGTGCCATAGTCTTTTTTAGTATTCCTTGTGGTGGCGAATCTTCCTCTTTGGAAGGTAGGGGGTTTTTTTGTTTGTTTTTGTTTTTGTTTTTGTTTTTTTTAGAACAGTCAAACAAAGTCAAGAAGGATGAATACAATGAGAAGACACTGGGATTGGTAAAAATGAGGATTGATTAAGCAGTTCACTTTCCGTGTGGATCAGCCTTTGAGACTTTGGAAACAGAAGCCTTCGAAATCTGCTTAAGCAATGGCCGCGCTTTTTGGTAAAGGGCATGTATGTATCAGTTATCTGCTGCTGCCCAGGATTAAGCCCAAATTTAACAATGTAAGACAAGCATTGGCCTTCTCACCATCTCTGGGTCAGGAATCTGGCCACAGCTGGGAGCTCAGGCTCGGGGTCTGTCACTCTGAAATGGGCTGAAATGCAGACATTAGCTGGGACTGTGGTCATCTCTAGGCTCCACTGGAGAGAGCTGCTTTCAAGCTCATGGGGCCTCAAGCCTGACTGCTGTTGACTGCTGTTCTCTACCTTCTGGCCTCCTCCAAGGAAAGAGGAGAACGAGCAGGAAAGAGAGAGAGAGAGAGCACAAGAGCAAGCAAGAGAGTTCCAGCGGCCTCATAAAATCTACAGACTTTTTCCAGTCTAATCTTGGAGGTGACACCCATTATTTTTGCCTTATTCTTTTTCTTGGAAACGTGTCAATGCATTCAGGCCTCCCTCAAGGAGCTGGGAGTACACACGGGGATGGAGACTAAAAGGCAGGATCATTGAATAATTCCAGAAGTGACAAGGTTGGATGAAACCCTCATTTCCACAAGATCTCCCTCTAATTGATTTTTTTTTAAATTTTATTATTTTATAAGGATGCTACATTTTTTCCCTATGATATAGATATCTTTGTGGGAAGATTACCTGACACTAACAACATGATCTGAGGCATTGGCATCATAGGCCTGAGTCATGGGTTGGAATTATACAAGCAAAAGCTTACTTCTAGCCATCTCCCACACTACAGACCTCACCCGACAGGTTTTGAGTCATCTGAAGCAGAGAATGAAATGCCCGTCATGTTTACAACATTGACCAAGCTTCTGGTATTCTAACATTTCTAGACAACCAGACTCCTCGAATTTGGAGACTTTGTATCTTAATTCTTTTTGATTCAGGATTTAACTTAAATATTAAGTTTAACAAGCCTGACTGGCAGGAAGCACCCATTTTCAACAAGCCTCCATCAGCCTGTGAATGCAACCTGCAGGTGCTTCCCAGGTAAGTATGGTCCTCATTAACAAATGATGCCCTTTTTTGTCTGTCAAGATTTAGTGGACCTAGAACCTTTCCTTCGGGTTTTTCAAGTGGGGTTTTTTTTTTTTTTTTTTTCTTAAAGCACGTTCACAATAGAGGGTGCAGATTCTCAACAAAGCTGTCAAGTTTATTTCCCAATGAAGTCATCCAATGTGTTGCAACCTGTTGCTTAAATCTTAGTGTCAACTCTTAACAGATACAGCAAAGAACCAACAAAATGACAGCTGCTGGCTGACAACTGAAAGGATGGATGAATGTTGAACAGGAAGCCTTGATAAGGAGTGGAAACTGACACCTCCTCTCCAACCTGGTTTTAAACTGGGTATTGATCCCGGTCTTCGAAACCTACGCACTTTATATATGAAATAAGCAAGCCTTCGCAAAAAGCATACATTCTGAACTTACTCACAAATACCTACAAAATAATTAAATTTATGGCAACAAACTTTCTATACATATTTTTAATTCTGAAAGGTTCTTTAAATGCCCTCCTTGAGTTATGTAAAAAGTGTTAACAATTCGATGTATATCTTCCAGAGTTTTTCTATCCATCTACAAACATGCCTGTATTTATATACACAGATACATGAGATGATACTATATATATATTCTTGAAAGGAAGGTTCTTCAACTGATTTTTTTCCATCTTCCCTCCTGATTTATAATGAGAGATACATTGCTGTTTAGCCACAAGTTAACAATCTTCCTTATAGGATTTCTAAAATCCAAATATGCTCTTGAATAGGTTTAAAGCTAATTAAAACTGTCATTCTTGTAGGTTGTTTTTGTTTTTGTTTTTCTGCAGGCACTTTGACGGTTAATGCATAAATGCTGCTGGCAAGCTATTTTTACTAAAAAAATTACAGACAACTAGATGATTTTGAAAGTCTTTTCCTTTTCCCATCATAAACTAAGGTTACTTTTGTATGCACTTTGGTTAATTTATGTAAACATTGCCTATGGTGGCCACTCTAGATGGGGCAAAAGGCAAAGCCAGTCAAGTGTGGTTGTGGGGGGGAGACACTGTTAAACAGCTTAACAATAACCCACAACCCTCGGACCAACTATGAAATAAGGTGCGTCTCCGATTATTTATAGTTCCTATCCAGACTATTTTCTAAGTAAGGAGACTTTTCATGGCCTGTGCCATAAGCATGAAAAATAAGGCGTGTACAACTTCCCTATTAGAACAGAAGGTAAACCAAACAAAATCGCTGTTTTTAAAGTCGTATCTGTAAGAATTTCGTTACCTACTAACCTTTTTTGCATTTCATTTTTACAAATGCATTGTGGGTAGTGCTTAGCTGAATATGAAAGTAAACCGGGAGGGTGGCTGGCAGCCACGAGGGTGAGGGTGGCGCCTGGGTCTGGGTGAGGACAGCTGGCCCCGGGCTGGGAGGGGTCGCGCGCTAAGCTGCAGAGGAAACCGAGCCACGCGCTCGCCTTGCGCCTGCAGGCGGGGCGCCCGGGGCTGTCCCGCTGTCCTGGTGGGTTTCGTGTCAGTGTCGCGAGCGTGTGGCCAGCCAGGGGAGGGAGGGGGCGCCGGCGCCCGCCTGCTGGTCGCTCTCCCGGGCCTGGCAGGTGCCACCTTTCAGCTTCGTTTCATCATTAGGAGCCCCTTCCCCCCAGATCCTGGACGTCTACACCCACGTCTCTAGTGGTTAGGGATTAAAGGTGAGTTAGGGAGTGAAACAGGTGGCTCCAGCAAGACTCCCTTCTCCCCCCCCCCCCCCCCCCCCCCCGCCCCAAACCTCGTGTGCACTAAAAGCCCTATCCTGGGAGTTCTTCAGCAGCTTGAATCACCCATAAATTACTTTTTCTAGACCCCCCCCTCCCCCACCAGAGGCCCGGGGTATTCCTTTAAAAGCACTGATTAGGCAAATGCAAAACCATTGGTGACCTTTCAAAGCTTTAAATATTCGTCGTGAAAGTTAACAAACTGAGAGGAGATTGCCCGCGAAGTATTTTGCACTTAAAAAACATTGCCAACGAACACTTGAAGTTCTTTTTCTTTAGGGAGAGGGCTTCGAGGGAGGATGTAGGGTTGAACCTTGGCTTTATACGTCAGATATGAATCACACCCTGGAAACCAAAATGTGAAATAGATTTAATAAATGAGCCCTTCGGATATCGGCAGCATCTGAATTTTTTGGTAAGGATAGTTTCTATTTGTTTTTTTTTTTTAATTAAAAAAAAAATTCCTGTTGGGGAAACTGACAGATTTCCTGCACTTCGTCAAACTAAAGCTCTTAATCAACATATATCTTAGGGTTTTCCTACTAACTTACTGTTCTTTCTTCCTGTAAGGACAAAACCAGGAAATTATTCAGAAAAAGGCTGAGCTGACTTCCTAATTCCCTATTGTGATTAGTGAGAAAAACTTTGGAAATTGGGAATTTTGGGGCTGGGTTGAGAATTTTGGAAAAATGGAGAAAACCTCCAATTTAAGGTAGTAAGATTTGAAAATTGTACTGCTAAAAATGTTCATACAAAAAACTTAGATTCTGAAGTCTGAAGTAGCTGTCTCGGTGATTAAAAATATATATAATTTAAGAAAGGCAGTAGATTAAGAAAGGTAATAGGTTGTCAAATGCTGTATTTTAAAGGCGGATAATTACTCTAGTGGCATTCTTATAAATTTTAAGATTCTTTGTTTTGACAAAGGTAGGAATTTCTGTAGTAGTAATCATTCATTAGCTTGTACAACAACTCCACTTTTCTTTCTATATCTCTGGTATCTTTATCTTTAGAAGTTGGTGAAGCACATCAGCTTTTTCTCCCCTTTGTAATGCTTACAGTACTTGAAGGGAATCTGGATATGTCACCCCAAAATATGCCACTTCGACACGAAATCATTTTGAGTTGAGGGCAATTGAGAATCCACAGATGAGTATCGACTTTCTGGAGTTTCCCTTATCTGACCAGAAGCAGCAACTTCCGGGAAATAGGGTTGCCATAAATTTCCTCTTTGGGGAAAGTCTACTTACTCATAAATGCCCTCCCTGGGAGAGTTTTATGGCTCTCCAGAAGACAGAAAGACCCCGCCCCCCAAACTTGTACAGACAAACATTATCACAAACTTCCTCATCTCTGCATTTGTTCTCCTGAAAACCTATCTGTCTTTCCTAAAGAATCCTGTGTGTTCTTCCCACAGAGCCTTCCCCTCCCACTTCCTCTCCCCTACTAAGTATATAAATTCCAAAATTCTAACCCCCACCTTGGAGTTACTCATCACGGAGTGTTCCCTCGGCTCTGAGTGCTACACGCGCAAATCTACTCTGTTTTCTTCTCTTACTACTGTCTTTAGTCAGTGCAATTCATGGAGCGGGACACTGCAAGTGAGAGGGTCCAGGAAAAGTGTTTTCCTCCTCTACTGACCTGAAGGAATTCACAGGAAATCTCGGAGCAAGTACTGATCAAAGAGGTTGATGGGGTGTGGGAGTGGGGGAGAGGAGTTTAGCCCTTGATCTTTATAGAAACGGTCTCAGTCCTAGACCTGCAATGTCCAAGGTAAGTCAGCTCTCTTTTAATGTTTTTTGTTTTGTTTTGTTTTTTGAGATTTACTTCCCTGCCGAGCACTGTACTGAGAGCTTTACTAGTATTAGCTCATTTCACCCTCAAAACAACTCCATCAGGCCAGTAAATCAGAGAAAGTACATAACGTTTCCTGTTCTTTGTCTTGCTGTGGTTTGTTGGAGTTTCAGGTTTTCTCGCTCTTTCTGGGCTATATCGTTCTTTCCAGGCTACTTTGTAGCAAGTTGAGTCCTGAGCATCAACTTCTACTGGAATCCAAAGATCTAGAAGGAGCTTCGGTCTGTGAATAGGCTTTCAGTGGTATAATGTTTTGATAGTCTAGGATATTGGCTCTGTCTTGTCTTTTCTACCTTGATATCAGTGATTTGTGAGGAATCCTGTAGTTTGCATTCGAAGGACTTCAGGATGCTTTAGTTCCACTTTTTGATTTGAGCCAAGGAAGCACTAGTAGGTTTTGAGTGTTGCCTGTGTGTTTGAGAAGGCTGAAGTCATTAAGATAAAACCTAACAGGGGGCGCCTGGGTGGCTCAGTTGGGTAAGTGTCCGACTAGCGCTTTGTAGAGTAGGGCTCTGTGCCGGCAGCTCGGAGCCAGGAGCCTGCTTCGGATTCTGTGTGTGTGTGTGTGTGTGTGTGTGTGTGTGTCTTTTTCTCTGCCCTTTTCCCGCTCAGCTCTCTTGCTCTCAAAAATAAATAAAAACATTTTTTAAAAGATGTTAAAAAAAAAAAGGATAAAACCTAACATCAAATTGGAAGCCAAGTAACTTGTGCAGGAGGCACATAGAGAAAATACTGGGTGGTTTGGCTAGACCATAATTATAACTAGGGCAGGGTGCAAAGACTAGATTTTCTGGTTTCCAAAAATTGGAATCGTGATGCATTTTTTTTTTTTTTTGATGTGCTAGTTTAATTTTCAGTAGCAAATGTGTATGTAGAGGGGTCTTATTAAAATTGAAACTTATTTGAAAACAAAACAAAACATCTCCTGGGGCCACATACTGTAAAAAAATGGAGCAGAGGGGGCGCCTGGGTGGCTCATTTGGTTGAGCATCTGACTCTTGATTTGGGCTCAGGTCATGATCTCACGGGGTTCATGGGATTGAGCCCCGAGTGGGGCTCTGTGCGGATGGCTCAGAGCCTGCTTAGGATTCTTTCTCTCCTCTCTCTCTGCCTCTCATGGTCTTTCTCTCTCTCTCTCAAAATAAATAAGTTAACATTAAAAAAAAATGGAGTAGTTACCTTCTCTGAGCTACAGGGCGCTTAATCTAATGCCTCAATAAAGATTTGTTTGAATTCGTTCATTAGTGACTACTGAGTCTGATTCTCCAGAGTTTTAATTTTAATACTGGCCAACATTGCATCAGTGTCCTCTTTTCCTTTCCTGTTATGCGTTTCTATTTTCCTGGATTTATGCTAATGATGCCTCCTTTTCTCTTTAAAAAATTTTTTCAATGTTTATTTATTTTGGAGAGAGAGAGGCAGAGTGTGAGCAGGGGAGGGGCAGAGAGAGAGGGAGACACAGAATCCGAAGCAGCCTCCAGGCACTGAGCCGTCAGCACAGAGCCTGACGAGGGGCTAGAACCCACAAACCATGAGATCATGACCTGAGCCAAAGTCAGATGCTCAACCGACTGGGCCACCCAGGCACCCCTCCTTTTGTCCTTAAAGCTATCTAGTCAAATACAATTGACTCCTGAACAACGCAGGGTTGAACTTTGCAGGTCCACTTATAGGTATGTATTTTTTTATCATACAGTACTGTAAATGTATTTTCTCTTCCTGATGTTTTGGTTAATGACATTTTCTCCCTGTAGCTTATTTTATTGTAAGAATACAACCTGCAATATCTATAACATACAAAGTAAGTGTAAATCAACTATTATCGGTCAGGCTTCTGGTCAACAGTAGGCTATTAGTAGTTAGGTTTTGGGGGAGTCAGAAGTGCTATGCGTATTTTGGACTGTGGCAGGTGGGGGAGATCGACGCCCCTAACTCCTGAGTTGTTCAAGGGTCAACTGTGTAGCCAGCCGTATTCATACAGCTAGAGACAGAAGTATCTGCCAGGTGGACCACACATAGGAATGAGACAACTCAGGTTTTTTATTTTTTATTATTTTTTTTAATAAGAGAGAGCATGAGCAAGGGAGGGGCAGAGAGAGAGAGGGATAGAGTCTTACACAAGGTCTGCACTGTCAACACAGAGCCTGACACAGGGCTTGAACCCATGAACCCTGAGATCGTGACCTGAGCTGAAGTTGGACGCTCAACCGACTGAGCCACCCAGGCGCCCCTCATTTAACTGTTTAATCAATTTTATTTCATTGTGAGCGATGAAAAGCCAGTCTCTCACCTCCCTTGCCTGGCTGTTCCCTCTTAATTAAGATTTCTAATTTCTGTGGGTTTTCTTAGCTTTAACACATCTCCAGGTAGCGTTAAAATAGTTAAATTCTAGGGGCGCCTGGGTGGCTCAGTCAGTTAAGCGTCCGACTTCGGCTCAGGTCACGATCTCGCGGTCCGCGGGTTCGAGCCCCGCGTCGGGCTCTGGGCTGATGGCTCAGAGCCTGGAGCCTGCTTCCGATTCTGTGTTTCCCTCTCTCTCTGCCCCTCCCCCGTTCATGCTGTGTCTCTCTCTGTCTGAAAAATAAATAAAACGTTAAAAAAAAATTAAAAAAAATAGTTAAATTCTATGCTGTAGGTTATTTTCTGAGAACAACCTGTGCTCTTTCAAGAACTAACGTGCTAAGTGACCCTGCGTAAGCTTTTCCCACCAGCCTGGGCCCCAGAAATCCATAAAATGAGAGACACGCGCTGGACCTGCTTGCCCCCCGAACATTCTGAGAAGCGCAAGTCTGGCAAGGCTAAATGAGAGAGGAATCCCATGGGCACATGTGTTTAGGCAATTCTGAGCTACATCAGGTGTAATTTTTACATTTTATTTTCCCTCTAATATTATCGGTTATTCGGTAGCATTTAGTGAACGCCTCCTAAGCCAGGCATCATGCGAGGTGGAGCCCCTCCCCCCCCCCCCAAGGAGACCCCGCCCAGTGAAGTTCATGGGTGTCACAAAAACACGCCACGGTGGATTCCAAGGGAGCTATGAGGGGGAGTCAGGGGGCAGCCGGGGGGGCAGCCGTCAGGAGCTTGGAGCCCTGACAGTGGTAGGTTAGGGGAAAAAGTGGCAGAGAAAAACGCAAATAACTGCTCCCTAAGTGAGAGGGCGCGGACTGCTGGAGAAATCGGAGAAAGGCCTGACTCCAGATCGTTATGGAACTTTAAAAGCCTTTGGGGGGATTTGGGGCTGTATCCTAGGGCAGAGACAAAAAGCTATCGAAAATTTTAACTGGGGGAGTGACATTTGTGTGCATTGCAGAGACCCTTCTGGCTGCTTTGTGGGGAATAGACAGAACCGATGGGAGGCCTGTAATATTTTAGAGGAGGGGTACCGGTGACGCTGGGTGATGGGTGTGAAAACGGGGCAAAAGCGGCCAGCTCTGGGAACAGCTCTGAGGAGGAATTGCAAGAAGTAAGGGAAAGAGCGTAGTTAGAAACAGCGCCCCGGTTTCTGGTGGGATTGGGGGGGACCTGGGCACCCCTTCCAGGAGGGTGCCGCAAGTGATACTGACACGGAGAAGGTTTCTGAGGTGTGGAGGCCGATGCACTTGGTTTGGGAGCCGATATCGCGAGCCCATTTCTTCTTGGTAGAGCAGCCCTCTGGGCCAGGGTTCCACGGAATACGCTTTGGTAAACGCTGTACGAGTTGCTCTCAGAGGTCTGTTCCAGCTCAGATAGTATCTTTCCCCACGATGCTAACAATAACCAGAAAGCAAACCGCACCGCCTGATGTGTTACACTTTGAAATTCAAGTGTAAGGGACTTACAAGGTGCACAACTGAATTCTTATAGGGAGCAGGCCTGTGTCACCGTCTGCTTATCAGGTCTGTAAATCAAACAGCGGGTGGCCCCAGGGAGGCTGGAGGGGTTCAGTAGATCCCTCCCCAAACTCAGTGGCAGAGACTGGCTTAGATGTCACCTCGGCCATCCCTGTACACGGAGTGCAGGAAGAGTCTGGGGCACTTGGCTTCCTTCCTTGCAGAGAGGCTTAGTAACCAGCACACGAACTGGAGGAGGGCCTTCATCTAGGGATGGCCTTGCCCGCCAGGCGGCCGCCGTACAATCTCAGGAAGAGAGGGAAGTGTCCTCATCCACCTGCCCAGCAACCTCCAGCGGCTCTTGATTCCCTGGGTTAACAATGGAACCACACGGGGTCAGTATTTCTAGGGTTAACAAGTGCTTGAACATCAGCCTCTGCTTCCTGCCTCGGGAATGGACTGTAGATGCCGATGATGCCTCCGAGAGAGGCAGCTGGTGGCAGTTCAGTGTCTGAATGAATGAATGAATGAATGAGTGATTGACTTCCTGGACTGAAGCATGCCTGCCTACCTCTTTGCATGGTTGACTCTCCAATCTGCTGGCCCCAGTTGCAATGTCTCATTCTTAGAGAAGCTATCCCTGTCCCCGGAGCGGGTCAGGCTCTCTCATATACATCGCACCACCTTCTACCCCCTCCTAACACTGAGCACCGTTCCCATCAAGCGCTGGGAGGCCCCAGGCCCTTGAGGAGGTTGAACAAGGTAGCCTAAGAGCGTGGCCGCTGACGTTGGACCTCTGGGTCCAAGTCTCTTGCTTCGTCTACTGCTTACTAGCTGTGTGACCTTGGGCAAGTTACCAAGCTTCTCTGTGCCCCAGATCCTTTACCCGCTGAACGAGGATCAGAGGATGCTCATCAGAGTCCTGCTGTGAAGAACAGAGGAGAATATCCATGTAGAGTACGGGGCGCGCTGCTCCAAGAACCCGCGCTGGACGAATGAACGCTGAGTGCGTCTGGCTGTTCCCGCTGAAGGTGGAGGTTCTGGGAGGTCTGGACGTCCGAGGAGAGAGGCGGAAAAGCCAGCATGGGGTGGGGGAGGGCAACAGGAGGGAGACTGGGACTTCTAATACACGTTTCATTTTAGGGTAGGGCCTGACTTGCTTTTACTGTATAAAAACATGCTTCTGAGCACTTGTCCGGGTTAGAATGAGTCCGGCCAGTGTTTGGATATAAATGTCGCGGAGCCTGTCCTTTCTGCCGGCTTCTGTCATGGGAACGCGGGTGGGGGTCAACTCTGTTGGTGACATTTGGCTCCTGGTGGCTACTGAGTCTGATAACCTAGTGACAATGTAGGACTGGAAAGGGTGGGGCTGGCCTCCGATGTGCACGTGATTCCTGTGGACGTTTGTCCTTCGCAAGGGGAGCAATCATGGCTCCTAGCACTGGAAAAGTCTTTTTTAATTCCTTTTTTTTTTTTTTTTAATTTTAAATGTTTATGGGGGCGCCTGGGTGGCTCAGTCGGTTGAGCCTCCAACTTCGGCTCACGGCACGATATCACGGTTCGTGAGTTCGAGCCCCATGTGGGACTCTGTGCTGACAGTTCAGAGCCTGGAGCCTGCTTCGGATTCTGTGTCTCTGTCTCTCTCTGCCCGTCCCTCACTCGCTCGCTCGGTCTCTCTAATATAAATTTAAAAAAACATGAAAAAAATAAAATAAAATGCTTATGGATTCGGTCTCATTGTACACGAAAAATATTTTTACGGTTTGGGGCTGTGGAAGCAGCAGGAAATTTCCAAACAAGCCTTTTAGTTTCTGGCCTAGTTAATATGTGGTTTTGAAGACTGGGGATTTTTCAGTTCTCTAGATCACTTCCAGCCCCGTAATTCTATGATCTAATAGAGTTTATAACAATATGTATTCCAGAAGTGACTTACTTTGAAGGGACTGCAGATGGTTCTGTAAGTATATACTTTTAGAAGAACATAATGCAATTTGCTTTCTAGCCCAAAGCCCTAAAAATAATTAGGTAGGAGTTCAGATGGGTGTTAAAAGGCGGTTGTTTCTGGTGAATCCAAATGGATTTAAAAAATCAATTTCCTTTATCCGCAGAGGAGGGTTTGCATTGTAGATTTCTTACGGTTTGTTGAGTGGTAAAGCACAGTGACCACGCTCACATGAAAAAAGTAAGCGGGGAGAAAAATCAGTGCAACGTTGCAAGTTCAAGTGAAACATAATGGAGCGAGAAGAAGGAATTTCAGAGAGCCGGAGCGAGCGATGTAACCAAGGCCTCCAGTGTTTGCTTTTGGGGCTTCTTCTTCAGTCAGATGTGCGACTTCTACCTATGGCTTCCGTCTGATGACGTCTGTAGCCCCTCGTGCCTTGGAATCGCCCCGACCCATCTGGTTTCCTCTCATGAGATCTGAGGGAGACTCTGTCACTGAAGTTCAGGGCAGAGTTCAGCCTCCTCTGTGTGTAGAAGGGTGGAGACCGTTCGGACGAGGCAGGCAGGGCAATTGAGGGCATGGGAACAGTGGTGGCCACATGGTGGAGAGTCTTTGTGGAAGCACGAGGGACCCTTTTGGGGGTCTTCTCTTCCATAACCTTTTATAGTAAAAGGAGGATACCTTTAATGTGGAAAAATTAGAAAAAACAGAGAAGTACAAAGAGGAAGTTATAATCTTGTTTTTTAGAGCCATTGTGATTGCTTCCCTTTTTTGTGGGGGGTGCTAGTGGAAGTGGGGAGGGACATTATCCAAGTGATATTTTTAGGAACGAATATGACATGGCAATTTAGGGTGTACCAAGGGAAGAGCTAAGCCAGGGAGACTATTTAGGAAGCTAATTCATGGGTCACTGGGCAAAATGGTGGTGGCAGCAGTGACTAAAAGGAGGAGGAGAAGATTTGAGGCAATTGGAAATGGGAGATCAGAGTCCGGATGAATTTAGATGTGGACAGAGAGACTGAGATGGAGTAAAGTTAATGTGGAGAGTTCCACTGGATGGTGGGAGAATACGACATTCATTCATTCATTCATTCATTCAACTGAAATGGATTGAGTTCCTACCACCTTCATGAAACTTACAGCCTAATGGAGGGGGACAGACAAAAAAGAAAAATAAATAACTAGAAGACATAGCATGTTAGATGGTAGTGAGTGTTGTGGGGAAAATTAAGCAAATTGAAAACAACCTGATAATAGAAAGCCAAGGTCAGAGCTAGGAACCATGGGTCAAGCTCAGCATTTCCCAAGAAGCCATGGCTGTACCGTTGTATTCTCATTTTGTGACTTACCTCGATGAAGGATTGATCCTGCTGTAGGGCAATATATGGCCCTGTCACCTTTATTTAAAAATTTTTTTTTAAAAAGATTTAATTTTTAAGTAATCTGTATATCCAGCATGGGGCTCAAACTTAGAACCCTGAGGTCAAGAGTTGCATGCTCTACCGACTGAGCCAGCCAGGCAAACCCCCCTCACCTTTATTTAAAATTTTTTTTTTAATGTTTATTTATTTTTGAGAGAGAGAGAGAGAGACAGAGCACAAGCAGGGGAGGGGCAGAGAGAGAGGGAGACACAGAATCCGAAGCAGTCTCCAAGCTCTGAGCCATCAGTACAGAGCCTGACGTTTGGCTCGAACCCATGAACTGTGAGATCATGACCTGAGCCAAAGTCGGATGCTCAACCGACTGAGCCACCCAGGCACCCCATCCCTACCTTTATTTTAAAGGGTGAATGAATGAGTAGCCAATTTAAATCTGCTCTCTGGCCAATGTTGAAATTCAGAAGAGATTCTAATATTTAAAGGTTCTTATGCCTTTTTTTGTGGCGTCAAGAAAGTCCTTGAGAATACAGTGGAAATTAGGGATCTCGTTTCCCATAAAACTGGACTTATTCTCATTACGTGCGGTACCCAAGAATTCACACGTGGGGAGTCAGCCAGCCTGTGAGGAGGTGGCCAACAGAGAACCTGAAGGCATGGCCACATTTTTCCTATGAGAACTAATTAGAACTTCAAATCTTTACCCCAGAAAATACTGGGCCCATTTCATCTCCTATAGCAGGACAAAGAAGCTTTGGGCCTGGAAGTTTTCAAGGGCACCAGGGGGCCAGGGTGTCTGGTCAGGAGATGGCAGGCACCATTTAGGGGGAGGCAATGAAGGCCCTACTGTGGTTCTGGGAAGGTCAAAGCCAACATACATTCAGGAAGGGCGTGGGTGGATCGGCTGCACAGAGAGTGAAGGAAAAAGGATACAAACAAGACTTGAGTAAGGGGTGCCTGGCTGGCTCAGCTGGTAGCACAGCCACCTCTCAATCTCCGGGTTGTGAGTTCAAGCCCCACGTTGGGCATGGAGCCCACTTAAAAAAAGAAAAGGACTCTGGGCTTGCAAGAGAGGCCCCGTGACCTAAGGCAAACAAGGGAACAATTTTGATGGCAGGTTCCATTTGTTGCTTATAGAATCTTTGTCAAGCCCATACTCAGTTTGGAACCTTCTAACCCTAATCACTGAACTCGTAGACATGACAGAAATGATAAACCGCATTCATGGGCGTTCTGAACTTTCCTTTCATGGCCAACATGGACTTTAACTGCTGTTAGCTTCCAAGGTGTAGCTTGTCTTTTTCTGTACGACATCGGTCTTCGTTTGTCGTTAAGACCTGTATGATTATATTGTACATAGTTCTGTAACAACAGGGCCCTAACGTTAAATGCAAATTGCTTTAAAAAGGTACTTATAGGGCATCTGGGTGGCTCAGTCGTCCCACTTCAGCTCAAGTCATGATCTCGTGGTTTGTGAGTTTGAGCCCTGCATGGGGCTCTGTGTTGACAGCTGGGAGCCTGGAGCCTGCTTGTGATTCTGTGTCCCCCTCTCTCTGCCCCTCCCCTCCCTGTGCTCCCTCTCTCTCTCAAAAATAAATAAACATGAAAAAAATTTTAAAGGGTACTTACAGTTTCTATCGAATACCCAACCTAAATCATAAAAGCTCAAAATTCTCGGAGCACAACGTGAAGAGGTTATACTGTGACGAAATTCAGTTTGAATATACAGGCCATGTCTAAGGGGGAAAGGACAACCCTACAGGCTTATGGAGGCTTAGGTTTAGAAAGAGAGTGACGTTTAGAATGGGGTGAGTTGAGGGGATCTTTTGGATCTTTCAGTTTTAATTTTTTTTTAATTGTTTTTAATGTTTTTTATTTATTTTTGAGACAGAGAGAGACAGAGCATGAACGGGGGAGGGGCAGAGAGAGCGGGAGACACAGAATCGGAAGCAGGCTCCAGGCTCTGAGCCATCAGCCCAGAGCCCGACGCGGGGCTCGAACTCACGGACCCCGAGATCGTGACCTGAGCCGAAGTCGGACGCTTAACCGACTGAGCCACCCAGGCGCCCCAGTTTTAATTTTTTTTAAGGAGGCTCTGCCCACAACGGGCGGGCTCGAACTCTTGACCCGTTGACCCCGAGACCGAGAATCACATGCTCCACTGACTGAGCCAGCCAGGCGCGCCTCATTTAAGTCTTTTATTTTTTTATTTCATTTTTTAAGTGTTTGTTTATTTTTGAGAGAGAGGGAGACAGACGATCCAAAGCGGGCTCCATGCTGATATATGCGCTGGGCTCAAACTCACGAACTGAGAGATCATGACCTGAGCCCAAGTCAGATGCTCAACCGACCGAGCCACCAGGGCGCCCCTCATTTGAATCTTTTAAATGGAGAGTGTAATTTACAAATTACTTGTGAAATTTAAAACAATCAAAGAAAAATGGAGGCAAAAACCTCAAGCTGGTGCAAATCGACACCTAGACCTTCTAGAAAGCGGTAAAGGTCAACTCATCCTCAGAACACTGTAGATAGACTTGCCTTTTTTGTGGTCTTCAGTAAAACTTGTGCTCATTTGGTTTGCCGGTGTGAGGAGTAAAATCAGTGCTGCTTTCAGAACTTCTACCTGAAGACGTAACCTGCCCTTCGGCAGTGCCCAGGACACGCCATGGGCCAGGTGGCTGGACCCCCTCATGGGCCGGGATCTGTTCCACATCCACGCAAGGAATTGGCACTCTCAATGCGTTCTGCTCTCAGACTGTGACCGAACTTGTCCTGGGTGTGAACCACCAAATGCCGGTTAATCATTGCCCCACCCTTTCTGAGCTGGTTTTAGAAAAGAATTGAATGGAAACGAATTATAACCAGAGTTTTCTAGTTATTTTACACAAAAGGCTCCCCACAGTCCTATGGCACCTGCCTCACAGCCTGTTTTATTTTTTTATTATTTAAAAATTGTTTTAATCGTTATTTATTTTTGAGAGAGAGAGAGTGTGTGAGCGGGGAGGGGCAGAGAGAGAGGAAGACAGAATCCGAAGCAGGCTCCAGGCTCTGAGCTGTCAGCACAGAGCCTGATGTGGGGCTCGAACTCATGAACCAAGAGATCGTGACTTAAGCCGAAGTTGGAGCTTAACCGACTGAGCCACCGAGGCGCCCCCCAGCCTGTTCTATACAGTGACAAAAACTCTCGGGAAGATGAGGGGTCTCGTCCAATGTCTACACGTGCCTGGGTCAGTCTCCTATGGCTGTTTTAACAAAGTGCCACCAGTTGGGGCACTGAGAACAACAGAACTAGATTGTCAGTTCTGGAGGCTGGAAGTCCAAAATCAAGGTGTCACCGGGGTCAACCTCTCTTTGAGACTCTGGGTAGAATCCTTCCTTGCCTCTTCCCGCTTCTGGTGTGGCTGGAAACCCTTCGTGTCCTTGGCTTGTAGATACATCTCTCCAACCCCTGCCTCCTCCAGTCTCTGCGTCTGCAGTCACGTGACATTCCCTTGTGTGTCCCATGGTGGTCTTCCTGCTTCTTGTAAGGACAGCAGCCATATTGGATTAAGGGCCCACTCTACTCCAGTATGACCCCATCTTCACTAATTACATCTGCAAAAATCCTATTTCCAAATAAGTTCCCATTCTGGGGTGCTGGGGGCTAGGACTTCAATATATCTTTTTCCACCCCATAATAACATAACAAAGTTAGAACTAGGGCTCCGTTCTCTCCTTCCCACCAAACCAACCTTATAATGACTCACTTCCCATCGCTCCTCCCTTTAAAAAATCATTACCTGTAGACCTTGGTAACTGACAGTATCGGGTGCACCAGGAAAGTTCTGGAGGGAGGATTGCTGGGGGAACTAATCCTGGACAGAGGAGAATTTACCTGGGGTTGACATCCTGGCAGGAAATTGTGGTACGAACTCCTGGCTACTGTTAAAACACTTCTGACTCTTCATCGTGAGATTTCGCCAGCCGAGAACATTGTAGTAGCCGTGGCTGATGTCATCTGAAATTCTGTAGGCTTGACATCTCATCAGCTGAGCGAGTGTGTGTGTGTGTGGGCGTGGGCGTGTTTGTGTGTGTGTGTGTGTGTGCGTGTGTATGTGAGGTCGGAGTTTTGATGTGATGATGATGTCAGTAGACAGTCTCAGGATTTCTACAGAACATCTCCTGCTAAGGGATGCCTGATCTAGAGCCTGTAGATTTGAATATTATGGCAAATTATACGGAGGAGTTTAAGTGATTTTCTTCTTTTAGCGACTAGTGGAAGTCAGGATTATTATTCTTTTTTTAATGTTTATTTATTTTTAAGAGAAAGAGAGAGACAGAGTGTGAGTTGGGGAGGGGCAGAGAGGGAGGGAGACAAAGAATCCGAAGCGGGCTCCAGGCTCCGAGCTGTCAGCACAGAGCCCGACATGGGGCTCGAACCCACAAACTGTGAGATCATGACCTGAGCTGAAGTCGGGCGCTTAACGGACTGAGCCACCCAGGCACCCCCAGGTGACCTTTTAAATAAAGCTTTGGGATAAGAGTGGAGAGAGCATAAAAGCTACCACGGGAAAAATTAAGAAAGATTCGTTTATGTGTTACAGAGTTAGTAATTAATTTCAAAATTTGTGTAAAAGATGTGTCATCCTTTTTAAAATTTTATTTTATTTTTAAATTTATTGTTATATTTTAATGTTTATTTATTTTTGAAAGAGAGAGAGAGGGGCGCCTGGGTGGCTCAGTCGGTTCAGCATTTGACTTAGGCTCAGGTCACGATCTCACAGTCTGTGAGTTCAAGCCCTGCATCGGGCTCTGTGCTGACAGCTCGGAGGCTGGAGCCTGCTTCGGATTCTGTGTCTCCCTTTCTCTCTGCCCTTCCCCCATTCTCTCTCTCTCTCTCTCAAATAAATAAAACATTTAAAAAATTTAAAAAGAGACAGAGAGAGAGAGAGAGACAGAGTGCAAGCAGGGGAAGGGGCAGAGGAGAGGGAGACACAGAATCCAAAGCAGGCTTCAGGTTCTGAGCTGGCAGCACAGAGCCCGACGTGGGGCTCGAACTCATGAACTATGAGATCGTGACCTGAGCCAAAATCAGTAGCTTAACCAACTGAGCCACCCAGGCGCCCCAAAAGGTGTATCATCTTAAATCCAGCCCTTGTGGTAGTTGTAAACATGTCTGTACACGTAAGGGTGTATTTACTATTAGACTGTGCATTGAAGGCATCTCTGATCACGGGATAGTGACAACCCTCCGTGAAAACTTGGGTCACCTTGGAGCTGCCTCTCCGGTGAGAACGGTGGAGGTGTTCGTTGGGTCAGATTCACCAGGTCAGAAAGGAGAGAGCGGTGTTTTTAGAGATCAGACCATTCATCCCGAGGCTTGGATATTAGAGTCCATAGTCTTAGGAAAGGAATCAACTATCCACTTAACCTCTTTACCGAATACATTGGTGAGACCAAAGTAAACTGTAGAAGTAAATTAAAGCAAGGCCTATAAAAAAATTCCTTTGGAGGCACAGCCAAATAAGCAGGGAGGTTTGCGTGTGAGGTAGAACTTCACCAAATCCTAAAGCCCCAGGAACTACAGTGGGACTGGATGTGAAACAGACACCCAATTCCTGGCAGGGTTTCTGGATAGATTTCCTCTCACAGGGATGGTTGTGTTGGCATTTTCCAAGTCAGACTTAGGAAGTGGGTAAGCCCTTTATGGACAAAGAGGAATTTGAAAAATATGGCCAATATTAATATTATTCATATGTTAATTCAACAATGAAAATTTATTGAGTGTTTGCTCAATGCATGCATTTTCAGTACGTGCGATTTTTTAGACGTCTGCTTTTTAAATTATACTTCTCTTGCATTCCAAGACAGTGCTCTCTTTGTTTTGTTTTGTTTTGTTTCGGGAAAGCCTGTCTGATTTTATAAGGGTAGGATTCATTTAGCAGGAATTCAATTTAAGAAAACTTTAAAAAATTATAGTCAGTGTGAGGTAAGAGATGTCTACATCCACGGAGAAAGTGATATTAATAGGTACTTAATCAGCAAAAATGCTTACTTGATATCCAGTATGTGAGCTTAAATCACTAAAGAATAAAATGCTTCACAGTATGTTCTTTTTCTTTTTAAAGTTTATTTATTTATTTTGAGAGAGAGAAAAAGAAACAGAGAGAGAGAGAGAGAGAGAGAGAGAGAATCTCAAGCAGGCCCTGTGCCATCAGCAAAGAGCCCAGCGTGGGGCCCTAATCCCCCAAACCGTGAGATCATGACCTGAGCTGAAATCAAGAGTTGGATGCCCCAGGTGCCCCCAGTATATTCTTTCTTAAAGGGAGAAACCATGTCCTAAGAGACCTCTGCAAAGGCAGAGACCACACCCTTACTACCTTCGGTTCACCCACAGCCCCCAGCTCAGAACTTGGAATATATAAAATACGCTCAAAGCATGTTCTTGGAAGGAATGTTTGATTTGGGCATCCAAACCTGGAAGTGCCATTTCTTGACCTACGACTGTCAGTTGTTTTTTTTTTTTTTTTTTTTAAATGACATTTTCCCTGCTCTCGGTGATAATTAATGCTCAGTTCAGACTGCAGGGTCTGGATGAAGAAATCTGAACAATAGCTAGGCAAGACAAAGCCTGTTAAATCTTCTGCAGGCTTCTCCCTGTACTAATGTGGTTTAGAATTATATGTTAGGAGCATTGTATACCAGAAGAATATTGATTGCATTTCAGATAATGCAATTTACAGTTAATAAGATGGTTAGGCTGGTCCAGGGAAATATTTGTTTTGTTCAATAACGTTAGACAGAAAACACACATTTTAATAAATACTGCATGAGAACAATCCTTTTGGGTGAACTTTAAGGAAATAAACATACTTACCATATGGCTACACGTCGGCAAATTTTCACATTTCTGAAATCTGGAGAGGTATATTCTCAGGAATTCTTTGCTTTACAAATATATGATTTTTCAATTGTTCTCGTTTTAGCATCAGAACCTTTGCCTGGCATTTCTTTTTTATGCAACCTTTGATATCTAAGGGCAATTGTTACAGACCGGAATACATAGTATGATTCCATTTGTTTAAATATATATATTTAATATGTATATAAATATACATACACACAGACACACATACACACATCTATAGGTACACACAGCTCTGGAAGATGATCTAACCTCAGTGCTCACGATGAGGAGCCGGGCAGAGTGAGATGAGGCTTCTTTTTACCTCTCGAGTTACAGATTTCGATGATAGTCAAATTTTACAACAAGTGTGTATTTCTTTTGTAATCAGAAAAAGACATATTAATATACAGAGCTGAAGTGGGTGACATCGACAATAAAAACAGTATTGCCAAGAGCTTGAAAGTAATCTACTTGCTATAATCCATCCAGATTGCTTCCTTCCTGCGTGCGCTGTCTGAAAGGGCAAAAGGTTTGCCACCATTTGAAAATCCATTGTCAGAGGGAGAGAAGGAGGACATTTGGATGTCTGTCTGTCTGGCCAGACTAGGAAAGGGGGGGCACGAGATGAGAAGCTGGTAAACCTTAAGGGGAGAGCTCTGTCACATGGGGGGGGCGGGTGGCGAGGAGGGTTTGTGTCTTTGCCACATGGTTTTCAAAAATGTAAATATTAAAAGGCTCTGTTTAGGGCCACCCCCTCCCCCCCAGTTATCGGTCAGGATAGGACAGGATTCTGGTGGGATAGTTCTTGTCTCCCCCCAGTGGCCTTCTCCCAAGGGTGTCTGTTATATTCTTCCCCCAAACAGGGCTTCTCCAACCATTGAGGGGGAAACACCGGTTTTGTTTAGCTTTTTTTTTGTTTCCCCCATGCCTTTGCAGACTGATACTTGAATAAAATCATTAAAGATGAATTGCTGGAGAGATGAAATTAAAAAACAAAGAAGACGTACAAAATTCAAGGTCCAATGTTTTTAGTATTGGATTGAAAAGATAGAAAATCCCTTGGGCAGATTGCTTTTAAAAAGGGGCTCTCAACTGGCAGGGGGGTGGGCATGATTCTGCGCCCAGGGGACAGGGGGCAATGTCTGGAGACATTTTTTGGCTGTTGCAGCTGGGGAGGGGGTGTTACTGGTGTCTGGTGGGCTGAGGCCAGAGATACTGGTAAATGTCCCACAGTGCACAGCACGGGCCCCGCCCCCCACCCCACGAAGGAATAATCAGCCTCAAAATATCAGCAGTGTCAAGGTTGAAAAGCCTGGCCTTAGAAGTTTTGAGTGGTTAGTTTTTGTATTTTTCTCTGGGCAGCTTGGTAACAGTTTGGACCCAGCTCCTCAGACTACGCTTTGGGAAGTCTGCCCTCCCTGATGTACTTGCTTTGAACGCTGACCCAGGAAGGTTGCTGGACACTTCCCAGCCAGAATTCTCTAATGCTTGTAATTTGTGAGACTTCTGCGTAAACAGGAGACTAGAATGAGCACAGGAACATGAAGTGTAGCCATGTGATCAAATGAAACAAGAACAAATTATTCTCGTAGACAGCCAGGAGGGGCTAGCTGAAGGAGCCTGGGAAGGCTAGTTACTATCTCTGGGCCACCATTTTCGCATCTGTGAAATGGGAACCCTGCCCTCTTCTTGAGGCGATTGCGAGGAAGAGGTGTGAAATCAGAGGACCTGAAAACGCCTGATCCACAGGGGCACCCTACACACAGCCTTAGGTTACTTCTCTCCGCAACTCCTCTGTCGAAGGACTCCACCTGACCCAGGCCATCGCCAACCTCAGAGCATTGCCCGTTCTTAATCTTTCCTTTTTTTGTGGTGGGGCGGCGCGCAACATTCCTGACACCTCTTTAGACAAGACCGGGGCTCACCAGAAGCTTTCGGCCTCCAAACCAGAGAAGGAGAGCGGGGCGGGAGCAAAGGCTACCTTTCCCTGGAAGACGGAAGGGACTAGTGATGCAGAAAGTACCAGGCAGATGGGAGGAGCCACCCCTTGGTTCTGCGGATATTTACGAGATGCCTTTGAAAGAAAGCAGTGGGAAAGGAAACTCGAGGGAAAGAGAAAAGTCTCTACGAAGCCTGCTGCCTGGTCACCAGCTGTGCCTTTTGTCCGACCCAGACCTGTGTGAAGAGCAGAGCCAGGCTCCCGTTGGCTCACTGGCAAAAAGGACCGGGGAGGAAAAGACAACTAGGGGAGAAGCTTCTTGTACAACTCGTGAGGCAGCCGCGGGGCAACCAGCTCAGGCTTTGGCAGGACCTGCTGGCGAGGTGTCACCCAGCAGATTCCAGCTCCACCTTCACAAGTGACGTCCAGCTGGCTCTCGTCCTCCTGTGGGAAGGGAGCAGCAGGCCCAGTGCCTGGGACCTGGCACCGCTGACCGTGCTGCAGGGAACCAGGACACGGACCCTCACTGTCCCCGATCTGGGAACGGGGAGGGGACGACGCGGGGCTGTGACAGCTGAACTGCCATCTTCCGTGGGTGGACGGGGGACTGCAGCTGGGATAGGAGATCCTGTCTGGAGGGGGGGGGGGGGGGGGACCTCTCCCTTCTGCGCAGAAGGACCCCTGGCAAGGGTACGGCCCAACGGAGGTGCACTAAGATCTCTGCTTCCAAAACTCTTTTTCCGGAGAAAACGTCCCTCTCCTTCATCACTGCCACGTCCGAGTCAGGCTCCGGACTCCGCGGAAGCTGGTGGGAAGGAGGACCTGTGGTCGGAAGGCGGTTCTCTGCTCCCGTCTGAGTCTGCGGCAGGTGCTTCGGGGAGACGGCTGCCCCGGAGGCTGCCGTCGTCGGGCGGCGGGTAAGGAGGGCCTCACCCAGCAGTCCAGAGGCTAGAAGTTACCCCGCCAGCCGAGACAGGGATGGATGGGGAAGGTATGAATGAACGACAAATTTGTTAACAGTTACCCATAGCTGCCTGGGAGGAACAATCTGTTCTGTTTCAAATCCCCGTTATTTCGGCTCCCTCTTCACGTCTGCATCACCCACAGCATCTTTGTTGCTGTCGGTGGAGGGACTGGAGAAACACGGCTCATTGATCACCTTCTGTACCCGAGGCACAGGCAGACCCTGGGTACACGAAGACAGTTAAGACATAATTTATCTCCCCACAGATGCTCACAGCCCAGACAGGGACATGAACTATAAACTAATAATGACTATGCGTGGGTCAAGTGCTATAAAAGTGCATTTCACAAGGATTTGGGAACAGAGGGGAAGGAGCCCATGAGCGTCCAGGAACAAAGAAATGGTCCCTGCGTGCTCCTGACACGCTTGGAGCCCACGATTGATATCGTGCTCTGACGAGGTGGCAAACACTTTCTCATTTTATGACTCTTTAATTCTGACTCATATTCTTGGATTTTGCTACGGCAAATCATACGGTCTGAAACTGTATCTTAAGCCCACTTACCCAGATTTTCTCCTGGTACATTATTGAAGCATCTTTTTACCCAGCACATGCTTGGTGTCGCTATTAACTTACATGCTGTATCACGTGCCTTTCGTTTCCAAAAGCAATTCGTTCATACAAATGTTCCTGCAGGTTATTAAGTGTTGTACCCTGGTACTGGGCATAACTGGAGGCTGAATCTAATACACATTTGAAACCCACAATTCCAACACATACCCATACAACATTTGAGATCTCTTCCTATTTGCAAAGAAAGTGATGTATGAGTATATGCTATATACACATATGTATATATTATATATGTGTATGTGTATATATAATGTATCACTTATATGTGATGTATACTTTTATTTTGCATGTTAGTCTCAAATAATTATTTTTTTTTCTATTAAATCAGGCAATGAGTGCCTTTCCAAGCCTAAGTGAGTTCTTGGTAGGTGAGCCCTGTGCTTTATCTATGCCACGATGAGATATTCTAGGGGCTTTTAAAAATATGGAGACATTATTAGGACTAGCAAAAACAGCAACCTCAAAGTCATGCAAACTGAAAGTACAAAAAAAATCATTTTTAGCTTTTGATGGTTTGATGAAACTTTCTATTCACTGGCTTCATAATTCATAAGCATCAAAGTCAAGGAAATTGTGGTGACATAATTTGGCAGTTACAACTTCTGAGTCTCAGAAATGCGTCAGCTGAGTCGAATGTAATATTTCTTTTTCATTGAAAATGGGTAAAATATAGATTCATGGCTTTAGAATCAGAATCCACTTAATGACTGGAAAAAGCCTTTGAGAAAATTTGTCCCAAGCCCCTCATGTAACAGATGAATACTATCAGAATACAGCTGGTTTATGACTGGAAGTTCCTTTCACCTCACCCGGGTTGACTTCCTGGGCTGTGAAATGAGACATTGGGCTGTGTGAACACTTGATCCCCTACTGCTGCCACCATATTGTAGGATTCTAATGTATGGTTGTTGAATAATGCAGTTAATGCCCAGAGAGGCTGGTTGATTTGCCTGAGATCACACAGCTCGTCAGGGACAGATACAACTCTTCTGACTCTTAGCCTTTGGTTATTTATATAGCACAGGCTTAGAATAAAGACCTTGACTCTTGTAAAAGTAGACATTAATGGGGAATACATCATAAGAAAGACAGAGCAAAACCCAATTTAAATCTATACTAAAAGCAAGTCAAACAATCTTCCACTCACATTTCAATTATCTGCATATCCACTTTTTAATCATAGGCTGACTTCCTTTAGATAGCTTATGTCCCTTGTGTACAAGGGTTGTGGGTTAAATTGTGTCCCCCCCCCAAAAAAAAAAAAACATGTTGTAGTTCTTTTTTTTTTTTTTTAATTTTTAATGTTTATTTATTTTTGAGAGACAGAGACAGAGCACGAGTGGGGGAGGGGCAGAGAGAGAGAGGGAGACACAGAATCCAAAGCAGGCTCCAGGCTCTGAGCTGTCAGCACAGAGCCCGACTCGGGGCTCGAACTCATATACCGTGAGATCATGACCTGAGCCGAAGTTGGATACTTAACTGCCTGAGCCACCCAGGTGCCTCAATATGTTGCATTTCTAACCCTCATTTGACCTTATCTGAAAATAAGATCTTTGTCATCAAGTTAAGATGAGGTTATTAAGGTGGGTCCAAATCCAGTCTAACCGGTGTCCTCACCAGAGGAGGGAAATTGGACAGAGACAACAGTGAAGAAGGCCATGTGACATTGGAGGCAGAGATCGGAATCTTGTTGCCATGAAGCCAAGGAATAGCTGGAACTACCAGAAGCTGGAAGAGGCAAGGAAGGACCCTCCCCTAGAGGTTTCAGGGGGAGCACGGCCCTGCTTACACCTTGATTTCAGACTTCTAGCATCGAGAACTGTGAGAGAATGAATTTCTATTGTTTTTAGCCACGCGATATGTAATACTGTGGGAGGGCAGCCCTAGGAAATGAACGTACCTCTCAAAGTTCTGTAGGCTTCCTGGGCTCAGTTGGGTCCTTCTCTCTCAGGAATCTCAGATGGTGGCTGGGACTGGAGTCATCTGCAGACCCAACGGGGTTGGATGTCCAAGATGGTATGTCTCCCATGGCCACAGTTGATGCTGTGTTTGGCTGGGGGCTTAGGTGGGGCTGTGGGCCGGAGCACCTGCGTGTGGCCTCTCCATGCAGCGCGGATTTCTCGCAGCAGGGCAGAAAATTCTCTTCCATTCCCAAGAGGCGGGATGTGAAAACTTTAGGGCCAGTGAGGCTTTGGTCAGAAACTGCAATGACATCTCTTTTGCTGCGTCCTATTAGTCACACACATCAAGGGGATGGAACTCAACTCAAAGCCAAACTTTACTGACGGAAAGACAGTTCTTTGAGATGGTCTGAGCCACTGTCTCCGAGCTGTCCGCACAGAGCCCGACTTGGGGCTCGAACTCATGAACCATGACATCATGACCTGAGCTGAAGTCAAGCATCCGATGCTCAACCCAGGTGCCCCTCCTTGCTTTTGAATCACTTATTGCAACTGTTATACCATGTTCAGCGAGTCCCTAGCTGATGAGGAGAGAATCCCCCTACAGGCCTCACGATTCTTTATTCAGTGTGCCTTTGTTAAATACCTCCGGGGGTTCTGCACTGTGTTGGCCTCTGAGACAAGGAAATAAATAGGAATTTTAGTAGTTAAAAAAAAAAAAAAAAAAAGGCCTGCCATCTAGGGAGACGGAACCAGGAAACCTCTTTTTCTCTTTCGTTCTCTTTTCTGAGCAATGGAAGGTGTAGGAGCTCCGGGCCCCAGAGCTGTCCTGGCCACGTCTGTCTCTAAACACTCTTTCTCTTCCCGCAGGGTAGCTGGCCTGAGATGCTGTCTGGGCCGGAGGGGATCCCCCGGAGGTCTGGGGCAAACACGTTCTAGTTATGCGAGCTCCTTATGACCTGAGAGGTGTCAGGTGGGGCTAATGCCTGGAAGGATCGTCCTCTGGGCGGTAGATCCCTGCTATCCATTTGGGGGAGGAGTCCCAGGAACGGAAATCAGAGTGGGTGGAAGAAAGGGCCGCACCCCGTATGTAACATACCCTGCGGAAGGCTGCTCTGGGTTCTTCACAGAAGGGGTTGTCCTCTCGTGGTGGGGATGGTGGCTTTCATACTGCCTGTGCCTTGGAAGACCCTTGGTGGCATCAGGGACCTCCAAAGGGAAGAGTGAGGTGGGGGTTGGGGGGGACCAGAGACCCCTCATCCTTTCTAAAAGAAAATTTCTGGTGTCTGGGTAGCTCAGTCGGTTAAACATCTGACTTTGGCTCAGATCATGATCTCGCGGACCATGAGTTCGAGCCCCACGTTGGCCTCTGTGCTGACAGTTCACTGCCTGGAGTCTGCTTCAGATTCTGTGTTTCCCTCTCTCTCTGCCCCTTCGCTGCTCATGCTCTGTCTCTGTCTCTCTCCAAAATAAACATTAAAACTTTTTTAGAAAATAATAAAAGAAAATTGCCATGGACTTTATTTTTAGAGCAGTTTTAGGGTCACAGGAAAATTGAGAGGAAGGTACAGAGACTCCCCACATCCCTCTGCCCCCCCACACACGCGTAACCTCCCCGCGGTCAACACCTCCTCCAGAGTGGGACGTTTCTTACAAGTGATGAACCCACACTGATGCATCATCACCACTCAGAGTCCATGGCGGACTTTAGGGTTCGCTCTTGGTGTTGTACATCCTATGGGTTTGGACAAATGTTCAATGACACATATCTGCCATTATAGTATCGTACAGAGCTATTTCTATACCCTAAAAATTCTCTGTGCTTCACCTGTTCATCCCTCCCTCTAACCCCCTGCAGCCACTGATTTTCTTACGGTCTCCATAGTTTTGCCTTTCCCTTTATCCTTTTCTAACCAGAACAGATCTGTTGTTTTGTTTTAAGTGTATTTAGGGGCACTGGGTGGCTCAGTCGGTCAAGTGTCGGACTCTTGGTTCCAGCTCAGGTCATGATCTCACGGTTCGTGGGTTCAAGCCCCCCATCAGGTTCTGTGCTGATGGTGCAGAGCCTGCTTGGGATTCTCCCTCTCTCTGCCCCTCCCCAACTTGTGCTGTCTCTGCCTCTCTCAAAATAAAATAAATAAACCTAAAAAAAAAAGTGTATTTATTTTTTTAAGTAATCTCTACATCCAACGTGACGCTCAAACTCATGACCCCGAGATCAAGGGTCGCCCTCTCTTCCGGCTGAACCAACCAGGCGCCCCGTGAGAGCAGATCTGTTTTATATGCTGGGCTTTTGTTTCAGATTTCATTTGAAGACTAGGTTATGCTGCTTAAACCAGGGGAAAAAAAAAATGGTTTATGTTAATGGGCAGTGTCTTGACCTCCTCCTTATTAGCTGTGTGACCTCAACAAGTCACTTCACCTCTCTGAGACTTGATTTCTCATCCATGAGGTGGGGCTAATGAAGGCTGCCTCACATAAATCCTACTATGTATGTGCAGTGCCTGGCACACAGCAGGGCCTCAACCAGGGTGAATTTGCCTCTTTCTGCCGCTCGTGCTCACTTCCCACATTTAGTGCCCAAGGTCTGCCTATTTCGTCTCTAGAATTTTAGAATTTCTCCCTTCTCTCATCTGTATTACAGCTCCTTTTTCGTCTAGCCTTGACCTGATGCAGCGTGTTTGAAAACAGGCCACACACCGCTGCTGAATGCTCACCTTTAACGCAAAGAAACAGGGAGACATTATTTAGCGATCCGGAGATGAACATGGGCAGAGCGTAGGCAGGAGTAGGCAGGCAGTTCTCTGGGGTCCTTCCCCCTCGCCCCCCACGGTCCCTTGACAAACCACCAGGACACCTGATGGTCCCTCCGAGTCTGAGGAGTTATCCTGGTGGTGGCATTTAGAGCCCCATCTCCAAGCTCCTTTCATGCCAGCCTATCTCTACCCTTGCTAGCGCTAACCTCACAAGATGCAATGGGACAGAAACAACCACATCCACAGTCTTGGGGCGCCTGGGTGGCTCAGTCGGTCAAGTGTCCAACTTCGGCTCAGGTCATGATCTCACTGCTCATGAGTTCAAGCCCTGTGTTGGGCTCTGTGCTGACAAGTTCTGTCTCCATCTCCCTGCCCCTCCCCTGTTTACATTCTCTGTCTCTCTCTCTCTCTCTCTCAAATATAAAATAAAACGTTAAAAAAAAAAAGAAACTGGGAATGAAATAAATTTTTGAGGAGAAATCTCAACTCCCACAATTGGTGACAATGTCACCAAGTAGAAAAGAGATCACAGGGAAACAAACACGCAGACTTGGGGACCTCTGCTCAGCATGTGGCACTTGTGGGACCCACGAGTAGGGGTATCAATGTTGCCTCTAAGCTTCAGGGAGTCCCACGTGGGAAGGTGGCTTTGATCTACCCCAGCTGATTTTTTCTATATTTTAAGGGTCTCAGCTTTCTCTTATTTTTTATTTCTTGGGCAGGGATAATTCACTCTCACTCATGTCCTATTTACAAGACAATTCTTGTATGACTTGGCATCTAATGTGATGTTGGGGGAAATGCCAAGTATTTGCCTCTGAACTATTAGCTTATCATGTGGCTGAATTGACTAGTTATTAGCGTTTCGATGTGTGAAGACATATTACAAACATTGTGAAAGATTTACCTTATGTACAAGCGATAAGATCATAGATTCCTTCGAAAGGAGAATTAGATGTTGTATAATCCGATGCCCTCAAGCTATCAGGTAACTCAGCATGCATTAATTGAGCACCCTCTGTGTGTATATGAACACATAGAGAATGAATGTGAAATGTTCACATTCAGGGAATCTCAGTGAAGGATGTATAAAAATTCTTTGCAGGACACCTGGGTGGCTCAGTCGGTTGAGCGACCGACTCTTGGGTTTCGGCTCAGGTCATGATCTCGTGGTTTCATAGGTTCGAGCCCCACATTGGGCTCCATGCTGGTGGTGAGGAGCCTGCTTGGGATTCTCCGTCTCCCTCCCGTCTCTGCTCCTCCCCTACGCGCGCTGTCCCTGTCTCTCTCAAAATAAACTTAAAAAAAAAATTATTTGCGCTATTTTTTCAATTTCTTTCTAAAATTTTTTTTCAAATTAAAAATAAAAAAAAGTTTAATACATGCTACGTTACACCTTAAGGACCGAGAAGGGGTGTGGTTACGAGCTGTGCCAGTGGTGGGTAGGAAGCAAAAAACCTCAACAGGGTTTCCAAGAAATTGGTGATCGCACAGCCAGTTTCTACGTAATCACCTGAGCTTCTCAAATGTTTTGAGAAGCAGTCTTTTTGGTTTTTTCTAGATGCAAAGAGATGTAGTTGACTAAATCAGAACAGAAAATGAAAAGATTCTCTAGTTGCTGCTATAGTGATTGTGAAATAGGTATAAATCTCAGCCCAGGAGGAATTAATATGACTAACGTAGATGTAAAATCAAAATTAATAGGACCATAATCCCTTGGGGGATCTGTATCTGTTCTGAACGATCTTATCAAATGTTTTGGGGACACAGGACACGATATTATTGTTAAGCTACGCGGTGGGCTCGGCTGTGAGTCGGATGGAAGAAAGATACTGGTGGTCATGTGCTCGCCTGGCTTGGAGAAACCCGATGAAAGGTTGAGATACCTACTATAGAGCTTGGACTGTGGAACCGGGAACCTGACCCCAGGAGCCTCTTACAGATATGTTTACCCGGACTGAAGCACAGATGTGGCCAGAGCATCTGGTCCTGATTTGTATCAGGGAACTGGAGGCTTATGGATGATCCCCTGCCTCAAAGGAAACAGCGAACACCCCTAAATGAGTTAAGGTCTTACCCCCCACCTTCTATTCTGAATGATAGTCTTGCGGGTTAAGGTCTTAATAAAGTCTGGCAAGATCTGCTCCCAAGGGGCAAGCCTCATCAGGAAGAGAGTCAAGGGAGGGCTGTTTATTCAGTATTAAATGAGTGCCTTCTATATATTTGGCACAATGCAGAACAATAGAATAATGAATGCACGATAGGATGAATAGCATCTACCCCATCTGGTGGCTTAGGAACTGGCCAGTTAACCAAGGCGTTTTCAAAGAACTTACCCCATCTGTGAAAGGGGGAAACCTCTCTCCCTCATATATGAAACACAATGATTAAGTGAACTGATGTATGCAAAGTGAGTAGTAAACTCGTGGCAGGTTTCGGGCTCACTCTACTTGCTGGTTCCCCCTCTCTCTTTTCTTTGATGCAAGAGCCTGAGCTGCCCTGGGTTGCTCCAAATCTTGTCCGCTCTGGCCTTTCACCGGGACAGTTCCATGGCCCCCGCTCTAGACCTTCTACTCTTGTCTTAACCCAAATGCTGAACTTGCCCTAACGGTGCCCCCCCGGGCCCCACACCAAGACTGCTCACTACAGAGCAAACATGTATGTGGTGAAGAAAGTCAAGTAGTTTTCAAATGTGAATATATTCGGGCTGCAACAGTGATTTCAATTTGTAGATTTCACCACGGCTGTGCTATCAGGCAGTGTTCAGGTTTATTAATTTTATATGCATTGGAGTCTTTGAAATTGTTGGTTCATATGTATGGAAATAAATTTTCATGAAATGGACCACCAGCCCTGTTATCTAGGACAACTTTAATACTGGAGTAAAATAGCTTTTGCATTACTGGAATGGCAGGTTTCTGCGATAAATTTGTAGAGAGAAAGGGGAGAGAAAGGAAAAGAAGAAGAAGAAAAGAAAGTAGATGTGAAATGGCTGTACTTCTGGTCAACCCAGACCTGTCCCCACCCTATGAAGCCCCGTAAAGGCTGCGGTTATTTATGCTCGGGAGAAAAGTTGGGACGGCAAACCAAGTGGTTCCTGAACATAAATAAGCCACGGGGGCTGACGCTGAGCTAGAAGGACACCATAAGGGGCCGAAGTAAGTTTGCGATTGCAGGCGGCCTCCAGCAAGCATCTGCTTCAGATAAATGGGCTCAGACTGGGAGTAAACAGGATCTCACAGTCACTGGGCTGGAACCAGAGCCCAGAGCCTCCCTGGATGGAACCAAGGCCCTGCTGGCTGAGCTGTGGCCCAGGGGGAGGGGTGGATGTGTCCCTTCCACGGTTCTCGCTGAGATCACATCGACGGCTCCGCCTGAGAATAGGGCTGCTCAGACTGCTCTTTCCTCCTTTGAGTTCATTCCTCCTTCTGCCCTGGGCCACAGGTTTGTGGGAGATATTTCATGACGGCGCACAGAACGATCCAGGTTTTTACAAGATCAAAACTAATGCAAAGTACAGGATCCCATGGAGACCAAGAGAAGGAGTCACGGAGAATGTCTGTTGGTAGAGAGGAAATGTGGTAAGTTGAACCAGAAGCTTAGGATTTTTTTCTTTTTTAAAAAAGCCTGAAGTTGCTCATGATGTTGCTTTACTGGACCGACAAAGAAGGCAAGAAGATCGAAAAGCAAATTCTCTTAATCTAGGCAGAGAAAAGAATTTCCTTTACATTTCCTCCCCAATTTTCTGTTCTATTTCTTTTATATACTTGTTTTTCTCTGCCTAAGAATAAATTTTGAATCATCATTCTGTCTCACATTATTTCGAGGTGTGACTGCAGAGTAAGGATACTAATTCTCCCAGCCATGAATACAAATCACTGTTCTTATTTTATAATCAAAGCATACGCAGTCATCTGTTTCTGTAGAGTAGCAGATGTGATTTAGGACACACATCACTGGCAATCTCTGATTTTACTTGTTGGAACATGGAGTGAAGACTTAACTACCAATTCCAGCGCTTTGCATTTTCAAAAGAGGTTCCACTTCTAAAAGTCATCACGTATTATTTAATAACTTAACATTACGCCCTCCCCTTTGATGGCCCAAATGAGATTATTACCAGATTGTCTCAGATTACAGATTCTCAGCCGCGGGAGCCAGGTTCATGCAGTTTCCGTGTAAAATACTCTGTAATCAGATGCTTGATAATGACTTTGCTTTGAAGAAGGAACTCCGTTTTTAACTTTTGGTCTCCGTATTTTCAACATAACGAACCATGAAAATCTGATTTTTCTTGCTCTGCCATTTTAGATGTTCAGTTTCCTCGATGGCGAGCTCAGTTATGGAGAGATACTACTAGGTTCAGAATCAATTTCCCGGTCTCCCTTTCATCGAGTCGTGTTGTGGGCATGTGTTCCCTTTCTTGCCAATGAAATGCAAGAGGGAATCTTCAGGGAAGCTTCTTGAGCATTTTTACTTTTTTGCTACATGAGAAAGCAGTGGCTGACTCAGTAGTAGCTTCCCCCTTCTTTCTGCCTTGAAATTGCATGTGATACTTGGAACCACAGCAGCCATTTTGCAACCATGAGGTGACATGCCTGGGGATGATGGCCAATATGCAAAGTGGAAAGACAGAAAGACTGAGGTTGTTGGTTTTTTTTTTTTTTTAATGTTTTTATTTATTTTTCAGAGAGAGCAAGACAGAGCGCAAGCAGGGGAGAAACAGAGAGAGGGAGACGCAGAATCTGAAGCAGGCTCCAGGCCCTGATCTGTCAGCACAGAGCCCAAAGTGGGGCTTAAACCCATGAACTTTGTGAGATCATGACCTGAGCTGAAGCTGGATGCTTAACTGACGGAGCCACCCAGGCGCCCCTAATTCTGTCTTTGCAAAATGTACCAGCAGTATCTAGATGATGTTTTCATTGGATAACACTACCCTAGGATTATGCTAACAACATACATGTAGGAAATGTTTGGGAAGAATCCGGAGTGGAAAGCATGAATCCTCTGGACCAAATAGTGTTCTTTCTGATATAAAAGATAGTGGATTTTACCTTATTTTTGGTTAACAATACTTAAATCAATAAACAGAAGTAATTATAGGAAAAGAGACATAATTAATGTAATTAATTTTAAGTTTACATGCTTTTCTGTTCCAAACATTACTATTTTTATAAACCCGTGCTATCCTATCCCGTTGCCTACATACTGAAATAAAAAACTAATCTGCTAATTAAAGATTAGATTTGCGTTTCATGTTTTGTTTATACTCTAGTAACTCACTTGGAAAACTTGAGGCAGGAAAAAGCATATTCTCCTCTAGTAAATTTGGTCACATTTTTTCTAAGCTATTTGTGTAAACTTATGTATTACTTCATATGTATCTGTATCTGTTTTTATTTACGGATTTTAATTTTGAATTTTTATTTTTTTTAAAGATTAAAAACAATTTTTTTAAATGTTGATTTATTCTTGAGGGAGAGAGAGAGACAGAGTGTGAGTCGGGGAGGGGCAGAGAGAGAGGGAGACACAGAATCCAAAGCAGGCTCCAGGCTCCGAGCTGTCAGCACAGAGCCTGATGCAAGGCTCGAACTCATGAGCAGTGAGATCACGACCTGAGCCGAAGTTGGACACTTAACCGACTGAGCCGCCCAGGAGGCCCTAAAGATTTTGTTAATGTTTATTTTGAGAAAGAGCACACACAAGCGGGGGTGGGGGGGGTGGGCGGGAAACCAGAGGATCTGAAGTGAGCTCTGTGCTGACAGCAGAGAGCCCAATGTGGGGCTTGAACTCACGGACTGTAAGATCATGACCGGAGCCAAAGTCAGATGCTTAACCGACTGAGCCACCCAGGCGTCCCTATTTGTGGATTTTTTTAAAAAGCTTTCCTTACGGTACACCAAAAGCGAACGGATTAGAATTTCTCAGTTAGCTTTGGCTGTGTAACAAATGCCTCCCAAAGCTCAGTGGTTTTAACAGCAGTGATGTGACCACTGCTGTGTCTGCAGGTTGGTTGGTCCAGCCTGTGCTTGACTGGATTTGGCTCTGAGTTACAGGCTGGATCCAGGTCTGGTTCACATTTCCTGGACCAGCAGGCTGGCTGGGACACGTTTTTCCCATGGCAGGGACAGAAGTGCCAGCTGCTAGAGGGCGAGCCCAAATATACACTTCAAGCCTTTGCTTGTATCACATCCACAAACATGCCATTGGCCAAACTGAGTCATAGGGCCTCCAGGGTGTAGGAAAGGGACCTGAGTGCTGGTAGGAGGGACTATGCAGTCCGGGGCAGAGCTCACAGGAGGAGGGAGCAGAGAAGAACGGGAAGACAACGCCACCCTGTAAGGGAAGGAGTTGGTAACAAAGGAACAGCCTCTGACGTTGTTCTGACACAGTTCTTAGAACCCGACAGGACTAAGAATTAAAGGAATTCTCTTCGGGGAGAGAGATGCCCAGCACTTCTAGTGTGGGAGATACAATTCCTCCTCCTGAACACAATTAGGCTATGCTTACAGGAACGATCTCAATAATGCTTTTCCAAAAGATCATCTACCATTGGTATTCTCTAGAACTAGCCGTGTTTCTGTGAAAGGAGATCAGTTATTTTATCATTATTATTGTCATGGTTTGTCTGTACTCTGGGGTGATATAGAGATTGTATTCACAAGATCCATCCGTGTTAATGACCAGTATTTCTTTAAAAAAATTTTTTTGGGGGGGCGCCTGGGTGGCTCAGTCGGTTGGGTGTCCGATTTCGGCTCAGGTCATGATCTCACGGTCTGTGAGTTCGACTCCCGCGTCAGGCTCTGTGCTGACAGCTCAGAGCCTGGAGCCTGCTTCAGATTCTGTGTCTCCCTCTCTCTCTGCCCCTCCCCTGTTCATGCTCTGTCTCTCTCTGTCTCAAAAATAAACGTTAAAAAAAAAAAAATTTTTTTTTTAACGTTTATTTATTTTTGACAGAGATAGAGCACGAGCAGGGAGGGGCAGAGAGAGACAGACAGAGAGACAGAGAGAGAGAACAGGAGACACAGAATCTGAAGCAGGCTCCAGGCTCTGCGCTGTCAGCACAGAGCCCGATGCGGGGCTCAAACCCACAAACAGTGAGATCATGACCTGAACTGCAGTCGGCCGCTTAACCGACTGAGCCACCCAGATGCCCCATGACCAGTACTTCTAACAATAATGGCTAAAACAATAGCCATATTCTTCCCATGCATTCTTTTGTTCAAATCTTCACCATAACCCTATGAAGTGGTAATTATTTATTATTTCCATTTCACAGATAAGGAGATTGAGCCTTGGGGTGGTAAATAACCCGCCAAAGGTCCCAGGTCACAGAGCCAGAACATGAACCCGGTTAGGCTCAGTGAGCGCTTACGTGCTTAACAAGACATGCTGTTCCTTCTTCTTCTCATGCCGGTGCTGTTCTAGCCCCGTCCGGCACGTGAGGCCGCTGCAGCCACGTTGAGATCATGAAATACAATGCTGGGAAATAAAATAAATCATGCACCTGCCTTGCATTTTTGTGTGTCGTAATACAGAAAATCGCTCACCTGAATTGCTTCTGAGCACTGGATCCTGAGGGTGTGGGTTGATTGCTGGCAAAAGAATGCATTTTACAAAACAAGTGTGAATTTTCGAACACTCAGAGCCTTCTCATTGACCGGGGCCATGGTTTTCACTGGCCTCATTGGCTTCTCAATCCAACGTGGCCTGGGCCAGCCATGCTCACGGTGTACAAGCAGCCTGAAGCCTTGATCACTTTCTGCCATTCCTGCGTGGCAGGGCCCAGCCGCAGGGTCCCTTGCTCCCCTGTGGACCACTGAGGGGCGTCCGGGTGACTCTTCATGTGTCGTTGGTGCTTAAAAGCTTTTCATCTTTGTTCTCCTTGATTCTCCATTTTGTTCTGCGTACTTTTCTGAAGCCTGGTGTTAGCTCCGCATGTGGAGCAAATTCACATCCTCAAGGAGCCTCCTTCTGGATCTGAATTTCGCTCTTCCATTTTCAAACTCATCCTTTGTTCATCGGTTCATCGAAAAAAATGAACGTCTGGACTTTCAAATGTTTTCTTTAAAAAAAAATCCATTCATTCATTCATTCATTCATTCATTTTTATTTCATTTTAGAGGGGTGGTGGAGAGGGGCAGGGGCAGAATCTTAAGCAGGCTTCATCCTGCGTGTAGAGCCTGATGGGGGGGCTCAATCCCATGACCCTGGGATCATGACCTGAGCTGAAATCAAGAGTCCAATACTTGACTGAGCCACCCAGGCGTCCCTTAAACATTTTCAGCAGTTACTTGAGTGATTGTCCTTTTCATTTCTTTTAAGCTATACAAATTAATTGCTTTAAAAAAGGCATTCTTGGGGCGCCTGGGTGGCTCAGTCAGTCGGGCGTCTGACTTCAGCTCAGGTCATGATCTCGCGGTCCGTGAGTTCGAGCTCCGCGTCGGGCTCTGTGCTGACAGCTCAGAGCCTGCAGCCTATTTCAGATTCTGTGTCTCCCTCTCTCTCTGACCTTCCCCCATTCATGCTCTGTCTCTCTCTGTCTCAAAAATGAATAAACGTTAAAAACAAAATTAAAAAAAAAAAGGGTATTCTTAGGGGTGCCTGGGGGGCTCAGTAGGTCAAGTGTCTGACTCTTGATTTCAGCTCAGATCATGCTCTCATGGTTCGTGAGATCAAGCACCGCATCCGGGCTCTGCTCTGACAGTGTGGAGCCTGCTTGGGATTCTCTCCCTCCCTCTCTCTGCCCTCCCCCTGTTCACGCTTTCTCTCTCTCTGTCTCTCTCTCAAAATAAATAAACTTAAAAAAAAAATACTTCTGGTATGAACTGGAAAGAGTAAAGCACATCTCTTAAACCCAAGAATGTTTTCACATGACCCACAAGTCAACAGTTATTCCTTCAACTGTGTATTTTCGTGTAATGAGAATGGCATAATTTGGGGGGGGGGTCCTTTGGGGGGATGGCTAGTGGAAATGGGAGGGCGATCAAGTCCTCTAGCGGGGGTGAGATTCAAATTATTTTCATAACTGGGACAGCACAAGCGCTGACCCATCAGAATAGATACTGGTCACCAACAGCCCATGTGGCTGTACCGATGTCACCTCACTAGCAGACAGGGCAGTTCTGGCAAGAGCTCCACCCCCCCCCCCCTCCCCAGCTGGTTCCAAATTCCCCTCAGGCGCTTTTGTAAATGGAACCGACTGTCAGGAGGAAAAGATTGGTCACCATTTAGGAGATTCCGTTTCTGAAGGCAATTTCAAAAGGTTTTCAAAGAGAGTATGAGCAATGACTGAAAGAACTTATTCCTTCTTGAAGCCGACTGCTGGCTGCGAGAGTAGAAATTCTGCCATGTTTATTCGGGGACCAGTATTGTTATTTTGTCATACTTCCTGGTGACTGATCTACTTCGTAGCGGCTTCCTAGACGTGACTATCATTTTGATGAAATGTCAGGTCAGGTGACAAGATATCTGACTTATTTGGAGAAACCTAAGCCTAGAGAGGAAAGGAGATTATGGTCAGATTAGAACGGGATGTGTACAATGATCACGTTACAAAGAAGAAAGAGTCAAGCTTGGAAAGAGAAACCAGCTATCCCAGTCTGGCAAGCAGGGGTAATGGGACAACCCGTGCTGTCTGCGTCCAGCATGTGGCCTGAAAGATCGATGGTGTCTGGGGCGAAGCTAGAGCCCCGGAGCAGGATTGTGAAGAGCCCAGCCCTGGCTCAAGGCTTCTTTGGCCTCCAGAAGATATTCTTTTCACAGTGGATTTGCAAATAAGTTCTCTGAAAACAGAGCCAAGTAAAGAAGACGTGGGAAATGTGGGGTTGGCTCTGGAGTTTGTGACCATGCTAGAGTATTCCACTAAGGTGACTGCACCTTTTTCGTATCAACTTATTTTAACTTTACCTAAAAAGGAAATGTAAAAATGCTATTTGTTCTCAAATGCCCACTCACCGGGGACAAGCTGAATAATTACAGCATGTCTGCAATATAGACTATTAATCAAGGGAAGCCTGGGTGCCTCAGTCTGTTAAACATCCGACTTCGGCTCAGGTCATGATCTCACAGTTAGTGGGTTCAAGCCCTGCCTCGGGCTCTGCCCTGGTGGAGCAGAGCCTGCTTGGGGTTCTCTTGCTTCCTCTCTCTCTGCCCCTTCCCACTTGTGCTCTCTCTCTCTCTCTCTCTCTCTCTCTCTCAAAATAAATAAATAGGGGCACCTGGGTGGCTCAGTCGGTTAAGCATCTGACTTCGGCTCAGGTCATGTTCTCATGGTTCGTGGGTTCGAGCCCCGTGTAGGGCTCTGCGCTGACAGCTCAGAGCCTGGAGCCTGCTTTGGATTCTGTGTCTCCCTCTCTCTCTGCCCCTCTCCCACTCACACTCTGTCTCTCAAAAATGAATAAATGTTAAAAAACAAATAAAAAATAAACTTAAAAAAAGAATATTAATCAGGCGTTAAAAACTATGTTTTCAGGGGCGCCTGGGTGGCGCAGTCGGTTAAGCGTCCGACTTCAGCCAGGTCACGATCTCGCGGTCCGTGAGTTCGAGCCCCGCGTCAGGCTCTGGGCTGATGGCTCGGAGCCTGGAGCCTGTTTCCGATTCTGTGTCTCCCTCTCTCTCTGTGCCTCCCCCGTTCATGCTCTGTCTCTCTCTGTCCCAAAAGTAAATAAAAAAAAAAAAGTTGGAAAAAAAAAAAAAAAAAAAAAGAAACAAAAAACTATGTTTTCAGAGGTGCCTGAATGGCTCAGTGGGTTGCGCGTCCGACTCTCAATTTAGGCTCAGGTCATGATCCAAGGGTGGTAGGACTGAGCCCGCATTGGTCTCCATGCTGAGCCTGCAATCTGCTTGGAATTCTTTCTCTCTCTTCCTCTGCGCCTTTCCCCTGCACCCCTATCAACTAAACAAACAAACAAAAGCCATGTTTTCAGCAAGGCAATGCTATATATTGTTCTGCACACACCTATGTTATGTAAAATGTCTAAAACCTGCACGGAAATGACAAACACCGAATTCAAATCAATGTGTTACTGATGGGGAGAGAGAAGGGACAATGGGGTTGAAGAGTGTGCAAACGGAGTTTATTAATCCGTAATTTACAACTGGGACAGCTCAAGCATTTCTCCAGCTGGATGGTGGGTCCATGGGTGTTCACCATATGAGTTTCCATGTTTTTGTATGCTCGAATTATTTAAAAAGTCATGTTTTCGGGGCTCCTGGATGGCTCAGTTGTTTGGGCGTGGGACTCTTGATTTCGGCTCCGATCGTGATCTCGAGGTTTGTGAGATCGAGCCCTGCGATGGGCTCTGTGTGAGCTGACAGCACACAGACTGCTGAGGATTCTCTCTTCCTCGCTGTTTGCCACTTCCACACTCATGCACTTGCTCTCTCTCTCTCTCTTTCAAAATTAACCAATAAAACATTTTTAGAAAACCATGTTTTCAAACTCTGATCACATGCTACTGTCATGATAAATATGAAATGAAAAATCAATCAGGGTATAAAATATATATGCAATATGATCTCAATTTTGTCTTAAAAATATATATACATATACATGTTTATCTGTATACATATACACATACATGAATAGAAGAAAGTACGAGAGGCTATCTCTGGTGATTTTTTATCTTCTTGATCCCATGTTTACGTTACCTGAATGTTTTATGATCACATGTCTTTCATCATCTAAGAGGTGGTATTTTTAAAGACTAAACGAGGGGCGCCTGGGTGGCTCAGTCGGTTAAGCGTCCGACTTCAGCTCAGGTCAGGATCTTGCGGTCGTGAGTTCGAGCCCCGCGTCGGGCTCTGGGCTGATGGCTCAGAGCCTGGAGCTTGCTTCCGATTCTGTGTCTTCCTCTCTCTCTGCCCCTCCCCCGTTCATGCTCTGTCTCTCTGTGTCTCAAAAATAAATAAACGTTAAAAAAAATAAATAAAAAAATAAAGACTAAACGAATATGTTCTCTGACGGTGATGAAGTGCGTTGGACAGTTTCGCCTTTTAAAATTGTGTAATACATGAATTCGTTCTTACTATAAAGAGTCAGGTCAGCCACAGTGACCCTGAGCTGAGTGTTAGCCTCCCACCCCTCCGTCCCCCTCTGTGTTCTTGTCCCATGGGGTGACAGTTTTGTGCACATCCTTCCAGCCCCTTTCTGTGCATTTTTCTTCGTATCTATGTGTGTGTGTGCATAGATGTGGTCATACCATACACACTGTTCTAGAATTTACCTTTTTTAATTTTATACTGTGTCCTGGGAGATTTGTAAATATCAGTGTATGTAGGTTTACTTCCTATTTTTAATTCAAAACTTTAAAGAATAAATTTGATCTAAATTCACTTAATCTCATTCATTTTAATAGCAACATAGTATTTGTAACATATATAAATATATATAATAAAAGTTATATTACCCTTCATTTAACTCTACGCTTAATGATGGATATTAAGCTATTTGCTAATTTTTTCTATTATAAACAGTGTTTTGGTGACTATCCTTATCTTTAGGTGCGTGAACAAGAATTTTTGTAGGAAAGATTCCTAAATGGAGGAATGGGCCCTCTGGGGGCCCATTATGCAATAATGATAAATATTCCCACACTGCCTTCCTGAAAGATTTGTCACTTAGCACTCCTGACAGGTATGAGTCCTGCGTCCTCGGTCCTCACGTTTCACTAACATCATATTTTGAAAAACACAAGTTTATCAAGAACGTTTGACCGAGCTTTGCGTCGGGCTCTGTGCTGACAGCTCAGAGCCTAGAGCTGCTTCAGATTCTATGTCTCCCTCTCTCTCTGCCCTCCCCTGCTCATGCTCTGTCTCTCTCAAAAATTAAAAACATTTAAAAAAATTTTAAAAAAAGAAAAAAAGTTTTAAAATTAAATTGCAGCACGTGGTTGGCTTAGTCCGTAGAGCATGTGACTCTTGATCTTGGGTTTGTAAGTTCAAGCTTCACGTTGGGCGTAGGGACTACTTAAAAAAAAATAGGGTCACCGGGGTGGCTCAGTTGAGCTTCTGACTCTTGATTTCAGGTCAGTTCATGATCTCAGGTTCGTGGGATCGAACCCCATGTCTGGCTCTATGCTGAGGATGGACTTTGCTTGCGATTCTCTGTCTCTCTCCCCATTGTTCGCATGTGCTCTCTCTCTCTCTCTCAAATAAAAATAAATTTAAAAAAATTAAAAATCTTAAAAAAAAATCAAACCAAAAAGTTGCTTTTCAAGACTGAAAGCAAATGCACCAAAATGGTGAAATGGTTCTCTTTGGAAGACAGGCTATGGGCAAGTTTCATTTCTTTATAATCTGAAGGGGGAAAAAAAGTTATAATTAAAACAAGAACGTTAACGTTCAAACACAAATGTTACAGAAAACAAGACAGAGAGAGAGAGACAGAGAGAGAGACGTCATAGGTCCTGTCTGGTTAGCCATGGGATAGAATAGAAGTGGTTTCTTTATACTGTGAAGCAGTATTGGGACACTTGGTACACAAAAACAGTGATCTGGAATAGGCATTGGTTCTTTAAGATATTGCTATTAAAAGGCATACGATTATTATGCTCTGAAAGTAGTGATGACTTAACAACCTAGCGAAAAATTTAGTAATCTCATTTTGTGCCAGAATCCAGCCTGCTTTAAAAGAACCTTGGCTTACAAAATAATATGAGGTCTGAGAAATAATAAAATTATGGGCGGAATGAATGTCTTTTTCCTGAGAAGTTCCTGCCAGTGTGCACTGACTGTTAGATACTATTTTCTTTTGCATTTATAACCTAAAAAGTATGGAGCAATTGATCATTCTCTTACGATTATCCTAGGATGATCTTGGTATGAAAGTATTCCAAAAGTGACTTATGAGGTCCATTTCCAGTAATGTTGTAAGCTTAGGGATTTTTTTGCAAACATTTCACAGGTGACATGGGTGTGACAGCAGCACACGATGAATTGAATCAGCTCTATCATTGATATATTGTCCTTAGTTTAAAATGGCTGCTTTTTTTAAACATATGGTTGATATATTGTCCTTAGTTTAAAATGGCTGCTTTTTTTTAAACATATGGTTCCCGGCTGACGTTTTATCGCTGCTACGGGTTTTCCTCCCAAAAGATTATACACCACATTGATAAATTTCATCAGCGGGAAAATATTTTCTCCTCAAGTGAGGAATGAATTTCTGCAGTTGGAAATGCTCCTTATATTAAAAGTGTTGAATTGGAACATACTCTTCTTGTAATGGTAGGAACGTCTTCAGTCAACAGTCAGAACATGGCAATTGTTTGCGGTTGCAAAGTGACGTGTCAATAGAGTGTCGTGGAACTTGTACGAAGCCAGAGTTGCAAAAGGAATTGCCTTACTTGTCCATCCAGCCCGGTGTCCTGTGCCAGAGAAGGGGCAGGACACCAGCCCTGAGTGTGTCCGGTAGCCCTCTGCCCACGGGTCCGCAGGTGCAGGAGGACACGGGGTGACCCAGAGAAATCTTCCGGCTCGGACTCACTGTGACATACAGGCGTTCGAGGAGGGCACCACTCTGGAGTAGGAAAAGCAAGAAATCAGGTTGAGGATCTTGTTTCCGGAAAGATTTATTATCCAGAGAGAGAGAGAGAGAGAGAGAGAGAGAGAGCTCACCCCAGACTTAGAAATTCCCGTCAGATGGGGCGCCTGGGTGGCTCAGTCGGTTAAGCGTCCGACTTCGGCTCAGGTCATGATCTCATGGTCCGTGAGTTTGAGCCCCGCGTCGGGCTCTGTGCTGACAGCTCAGAGCCTGGAGCCTGTTTCAGATTCTGTGTCTCCCTGTCTCTCTGACCCTCCCCCATTCATGCTCTGTCTCTCTCTGTCTCAAAAATAAATAAACATTAAAAAAAAATTAAAAAAAAAAAAAGAAATTCCCGTCAGAAACCTCGTAGAGCCTGGTCCTGAGTTCAGGGTCCTGGGCACACACATTGCTGCTTCTGAGATCGTAGGCAACGAGGACTCTAGAGGACAGAGAATTTAATCTTCTAGCCGCCCCTGCTCGCCCCTCCACCCCCACCATTCCCACTGGTCATAGGAAGGGGCTGCTGAATGGGTCCAGTTCACTCTGCTCTTGGGGGTGTCTACCTCACCTCATTGCTGACCTGGCCAACTTTGAACCTTGGCGTCGCTAACTCCACTCGTCTGCTGCAAACCCCACATTTCTTTCATTCTTCCTTTCCTCCCATCCCATCCTTCCTTTCTTCTTTGATGTTTTGTTTTAAATGTTTATTTATTTTTGAGAGAGAGAGAGAGAGAGCGAGAGGGGAGGAGCAGAGAGAGAGAGGGAGACACAGAATCCGAAGCAGGCTCCAGGCTCCGAGCCGTCAGCACAGAGCCCGACACGGGGCTCACACCCACGAACGGTGAGATCATGACCTGAACCCAAGTCGGACGCTTAACCGGCTGAGCCACCCAGGCACCCCTCTTCTTGCTTTCTTGAGGAATCCTTCTCTGTGTCGTCTCCCTCTCTCTTCCCCCATCTGTATTTCTGATCTGGTACAAGCAGGGTGTGGACCAAAGCAAGCGTTAAGTAAACGCCCTTTGAATACATACATGAATGATCATGTATGGCTCAGACTTTTAAACATTTATGCAAACATTGTAAAGAAACTTTTATGTGTGTCTAATTATACTGTATTTTAGGGTAATGAGTTCCTTAAGCTTGCTACTTACCGAATGAAGTCATTCTCAGTTGTGTTCAATATACATTGTAGAGAACGAAAGGCGTGCTTTTTAATCGAAACATCTTGGGAGTCATTGGAAAAACCTAGGTTCCCTTTATCCAGATGGCATGTGTTTTCAGAGAACTTGAACTCTTGATTCGTTTCTCCTCCTTTGTGTCTTCAGAAGACCACTGCCTGTCTTTATTGGGCAGAATTGTTTTTCTTTTCCTCCCTGGCCTCCACCTCCCTCTCTCCCTCTCTTAATCTTTCCAGGTACAGTGATCAAAAATGCTTGTTGTGTTTCCTTTTGTGGACACCTTGGAGTGTTTTGGTTTTGCTTTTAGGGGCTTTTTTTTTTTAGATTTTGTTTTTGTTATGAACAGCCCTAAACAAAATTCCATAGCGATACTGCCTGAGTATTTCAGGTAGCCAAGTTATAATAAAATATGCCACCAAATTAGAAGAAACCATATAGAAGATATTCTCTATTTCTTTAGCTACCGGGGTCAGACTTGTGAAAAGGAGGCATATATACAGGGGATTTTGGAAAAACAAGTATTCATATAGCTCATTCACTCATTCTTTTATTCACCGACTAATTCATGAAGTCCTTTATTTAATTGATTTTTATCAAGCACATCCCATACACAAGACACATTAAGTACAGCGAAGTATACAGAGATGAATGTAACAGGCCCTCTGCCATTAATAAGTATAACATTATCTGGAATTGAACTTGAACTAGTATGTAACTGGTAGTGAAATATTTGAACCACCTGAAACAAGGATAAAGCGTTTTGGTGGCAAAAGCTTATGTTCCTGAATTATGCAAAGGTGTCTCTGAACAGATTCTTGTCTCAGAAATTGTGTTTGGTTTTGCTTTTTCAGTTTGATGGTAAAAGACAAGCAGTGATTGTTGCCTTTTAGGCCGTAGGACTTCGTTTATAAACAACTGTCTTTCCAAGTGCCTTTTCTGAGGCTTCGGCTGATGGCCGAGAGGTCTTCTTTTCTTGTCTCAATTCTTTTTTCTTTTCTTTTAAAGTTTTGTTTATTTTGAGAGAGAGAGATAGAAAGAGAGAGGGAGTGAGGGGCAGAGAGAGAGAGGGAGAGAAAGAGTCCCAAGCAGGCTCCACGCTGTCAGCAAAGAGCTTGACTCGGGCTCAACCTCATGAACCATGAGATCATGACCTGAGCTCAAGTCAAGAGTCAGCCGCTTAACTGACTGAGCCATCTGGGCGTCCCTCTTGACTGATTTCTTTCACTCAGTGTTCTGTTGATCAGATTTATTCATATTGTTGCATGTAGCTGTAGACTGTTCATTCGCAATGTTGTAGGACATCCCATTATGTAAATTTACCACAATTTATTCGGTCTACTGTTGATGGGCATTTGGATGGTTTCCAGTTTGTGGCTTTTAGGAATAGTGCTCTTAGGAATATTCGGGTACATGTCTTCTGGTAAATATGTACACATACCTACTTATGTCCACATGTACATACATGCTAGATCTATACTGAGCAGAATGACTAGCCTATAGAGTATTTAATATCTGTTCAAGTTCATTTCTTCTCAACCTTCCACAATAGTTGTACCAATTTATACCCCTTGTTAGAGGAGGTAATTAAGAGGTCGTGACTGTGGTTGACTTGAGAGCTGGACCTGGGCAGCTGGAGGCTCCTCAACCCCTTCCCTGCACTTGAATTGATGCCCTACCTGTTGTTCCCACAGCGGGAGCTATTCTGAGGACACAGCCTTGAGAGAGTAGGGTGTTGAGAGAGTAGGGTGCTGAACCCCAGTAAGGCCTCTATATAAACTTTTTAATGTTTATTTATTTTTGAGAGAGAGAGAGAGAGAGAGAGAGCACAGCAGGGGAGGGGCAGAGAGAGAGAGGGAGACACAGAATCCGAAGCAGGCTCCAGGCTCCGAGCTGTCAGCACAGAGCCGACGCCGGGCTGAAACTCACAGACCGCGAGATCATGACCTGAGCCGAAGTCAGATGCTTAACCAACTAAGCCATCCAGGTGGCCCTAATTTTTTGAGTTTATTTTGAAAGAGACAGAGATAGCACGAGCAGGGGAGGGGCAGAGAGAGAATCGCAACCAGGCTCCATGCTGTCCGCGCAGTCGGACGTGGGGCTTGAACTCAGGAAATCATGAAATCGTGACCTGAGCTGAAGCCAAGAGTCGGACGCTTAACCAACTGAGCCCCCCAGGCGCCCCTATAAACTTTTAAGATTCTGGCAAGTGGATGTGGAGACCTAAGGCAGCTCAAGACAAGCCTCATATGTAAGTTCCCTTGCTTATTAAAACCTCCAGTCACCAATCTGGACTGGTCTGCCTCTTTCTTTGGTCTCTCTCTGCCCTCTGAGTACAGAGGCCAGTTTGCAAACCAGTTCTCCTATTGGCAGTCTATTAAGCATTTTGGGTGCCCCACATTTTTGCCAATGCTTGATATCTTCTGTATTTTGTTTGTTTGTTTGCTTTAGCCATTCTAGTAGGTACATAGGACTGTGTATTATTTTATGGTTTTATTTGCATTTCTCTGATAACTGGTGATATTTCCCACCTTTTTATACGTGTATGGGACATTTGTGTATCTTTTGGGGTGCCCATTTCAGGTATTGTGTTTTTTCTTTCCTGGCCATTTCCTAATATTTTGGCTTTTTAAAAAATTTAGGTTCTGTGGGAACTCTTCATATAATATGATGACAAATCTGTTGTCAGATAGGAGTATAGTGGATTTCTTCTAATCTTTGGCCTGCTTTTTCGGCGTTTAATGGTGTCTTTTAAATAACAGAAGTTCCTAATTAAAAAAATTTTTTTTAATGTACACTTGAGAGAGAGAGAGAGAATGAGTAGGGGAGGAACAGAGAGAGAGGAAGACATAAAATCGGAAGCAGGCCCCAGGCCCTGAGCTGTTAGCACAGAGTTGGAGGCAGGGCTCGGACTTATGCACCGTGAGATCATGACCTGACACGAAGTCAGATGCTTAACCAACTGAGCCAGGTGCCCCGGAAGTTCCTCATTTTAATTTCACTCAATTGATCATTGCCCCCCTTATGGTGAATACTTTTTGTGTCTTGTTTAAGTACTTTTTGCCTCCTCCAAGATCATAAAGATGTTTCTCTATGTTTTCTTACACATTTAGATCCGTAACCCATCTGGTGTGAGGTAGAAGGCCAAGATTTTTCCCCATGAGGATATCTAGCACCGATTATCACGAAGACCATCCTTTCCCCACACACTGCTGGCTCACCTCTGCTATAAATCAAGTAGCCAAAAAGGTATGAGCCCGCTGCCAGGCTCTGTTTTGTCTGCCATTAGCGCCACTCTTCGTCCATTTTTGTGCCACTCTCACTGTTTTAATTACTATAACTTTAAAAAGCTTGGTTTGATATCCGGTAATGCTGACTCCCATGCTCGTCTCTAAGATTATCTCGGCTCTTCTTGGCCTTTTGTATTTCACATATATTTTGGAATCACCTTGTCAATGTACACGTGCACATATGCACCCATAAACACTGCAGGGATTTTGATCGGCGTTGTGTTCAATCCATGCATCTTCTACATCATAAAAATGACATTGCCTCTACTTAAGTCTGTTTTTAGTTTTCCTCAATATCGGTTTATAATATTCAGCATATAGGTCTTGTATATTCATTTCTCATCAGGTTTATTACGAGGTATTTGATGGTTTTCCAAAGGGAAGTGGTTTCACTTTAAAAGTTTATTTCCGGGGCACCTGGGTGGCTCAGTCTGTTGAGTGTCCGACTCTTGATTTCAGCTCAGGTCATGATTGGTGAGTTTGAGCCCCACATCAGGCTCTCTGCTGTCAGCACAGAGCCTGCTTCGGATCCTCTGTCTTCCTCTCTCTGCCCTTTCCCTGCTCATGCTCTGTGTCTCTCTCTCAAAAATAAATAAACATTAAAAAATAAATAAAGGAGTGCCTGGGTGGCTCAGTCGGTTAAGTGTCCGACTTCAGCTCAGGTCATGATATCACGGTTTGTGAGTTCGAGTCCCGTGTTGGGCTCTGTGCTGACAGCTCGGAGCCTAGAGCCTGCTTCAGAGTCTGTCTCTGTCTCTCTGTCTCTTAAATATAAAAAATAAAACATAAAAACAAAAAAAAATAAAAAAAATTAATTTTCTCTGTTCATTGCTGGCATATAGAAATTGATTTTTGTAAACTAGCCTTGAATCCAGTGACCTTGCTAAATGTACTCATTAACCCTGTTGTAATCATGAAATCGGTTATAATCCATTCATTTAACTTGATCAAATCTCTCTTTTAAAAGTCTTAAAATGAAATGGTAACATCTTGATCAATTTAGCTGAGTTTGTGTTCAGGAAAGCGAATAGTACAATATGGCTAGAATTTAGCGTAGTGGAAATATGAGACGAAACCGATATGACAGCTTGTTTCATCCAAAGAAGAAACGAGAGAGCCGTGGAGAGAGAGAGAGAGAGATGGAGAGAGAAAAAAGAGGTGGGGGTAGGTCCTAATTTCAGATGTGACGTTCTATCGCTCGCGTGGCTGTATTTTCTCGGTTAGAGGTGGGTCCCACCTGCACTCAAGGGGAATGGATGGCACAGGGCGTGAGTAGCAGAGGTGGTGATGACTGGGGCGCCTGCATGGCTCAGCTGGTTGAGGGACCCACTCTGGATTTCAGCTCAGGTCCTGGTCCCAGGGGTTGTGAGCTTGAGCCCCGGGTAGAGCTCTGTGCTGATGGTGAGGAGTCTGCTTGGGACGCTCTCACTCTCCCCCTCTCCTTGCCCCTTCCCAACGCGCACACATGGGCACGGGCTCTCTCTCAAAATAAACTTAAAAAAATACATGATGACCAAATTAGGTGTACACTTTTTTGTTAAAAAAATTTTTTTTTAATGTTCTTATAAATTTTCTTCATCTAGGTATCTATCCATCTATTTATTTCATTTTTTTTACATCCAAGTTAGGTAGCATTATAGTGCACTGATGATTTCAGGAGTGGAATCCAGGGATGCACCCCCTCTGTATAACCCCCAGTGCCCATCCCCACAAGTGTCTTCCTTAATGCCCCTGACCCTTTAGCCCATCCCCCCTCCCCCAGCCCCTCCGGCAACCCTCAGTTTGTTCTCTGCATTGAAGAGTCTCTTGTGGTTTGTCCCCCTCCTTGTTTTTCTATTATGTTTGCTTCCCTTCCCTTATGTTCATCTGTTTTGTATCTTAAATTCCACATATGAGTGAAGTCATATGACATTTGTCTTTCTCTGACTAATTTTGCTTAGCATAATACCCTCTGGTTCCATCCACGTAGTTGGAGTACATTTTTTTTCTCTTTACGCCACATCTTCCTTGGCCCAGCCAGGGCTGCCTTCCAGCCTTCAGGGTAAGGCCACTCTTGTGTCTCAGGAGAGGCATCTCTCCTCAGACCTTAAACAGACACTCCTAGTTGGCAAGCTCACGTCTCTTACCCAAATTTATATCCCATGGCTCTCTGTTCTCAGAGAGAACGGTTCTCAAGAACTTTTACAGTTTTTACTTTTGCTTTGTGCTCTGTATGCCTAAAACCAAAAAAAAATTTTAATTTATTTTATTTTTATAAAAATGTTTATTTTTGAGAGATAGAGAACGAGCAGGGGAGGGGCAGAGAGAGAGAGAGAGAGAAGATCCAAAGCGGACTTTGCCCTGACAGTGCAGAGCCCAATGTGGGCTCAAACTCATGAACCTCGAGATCATGACCTGAGCTGAAGTTGGATGCTTAACCGACTGAGCCACCCAGGCACCCCAAAGCCATCAGTTTTCAAAATCTCTGCGAGGACTCGTACATTGTTTTAACACCAAGCAGAATGAATTGATATAAATGCAAGGTCACAACATAACTTTTGCACCCTAACAAGCTGTAAGCCCATTCTCAATGACCAATTCTCAATCACGAGTGGGTGTCTGTTGTAATCACACGTAAACTTCTACCTAATCTCCCCACGTACCTGCCTTGCGTCCACATACTCTCCTGTTCATGCTCTTGGCAAAGGCCAAGTTTTCCACTCAAACTCCAGGACCGACCCCTTATCACCTGTTCAAGGTCTGGAGCCCACCCCCTTCCAACACAGTCTCGTTAATCTGTTGTCAATTAATCTGCAGGCCCCGATAACTAGGGCCTAAATTGTTGCTGGAAAAGTTTTCCTCCTCACAAAAACTTACCACCTACTTCGAAAGAGGGCTTCATACCTCCATTTGATCTCAGACTTTCTAATTCAGTTCTTCTTTCCAGTTTCTCTCTCTTTTTAAATGTTTATTTTTGAGGGGCGCCTGGGTGGCTCAGTCGGTTGGGCGTCCGACTTCGGCTCAGGTCATGATCTCGCGGTCCGTGAGTTCGAGCTCCGCGTCGGGCTCTGTGCTGACAGCTCAGAGCCTGGAGCCTGTTTCGGATTCTGTGTCTCCCTCTCTCTCTGACCCTCCCCCGTTCATGCTCTGTCTCTCTCTGTCTCAAAAATAAATAAGCATAAAAAAAAATGTTTATTTTTGAGAGTGAGAGAGAATGAGCAGGGGAGGGGCTGTGAGACAGGGAGACGTAGGATCTGAGGTAGGCTCCCGGCTCTGTGCTTTCAGCACAGAGCTCCACGTGGGGCTCAAACTCATGAACCGTGAGATCATGAGCTGAGCTGAGTCATAAGCTTAACCAACTGAGCCACCCAGGCGCCCAGCCAGTTTATCTCTAACTCAGGCAAGACCCTGAGGGTGAAGCATCCCCTGAGGGGAACCAAACTATCCTTTGTAGCCCCTGGGCCAGCAAGACCCCGCCTGTGATTGACCCCAGGACAATGATCCGACTTGACCTTTGCTGCCTGTACTCAACGACCCTTGCTCCACCTTTTCCTTATATAAACCCAGAAGTAGTTTCAGCACTTTGGAGCCAGTCTTTGAGACGCCAGTCTTCCCTGCGTTGGCTTCACTGAAATACACTCCTTTCTTGTTTCACCACTGCTCGTCTGTCTTTGGATTTTGTCAGCAGCGAGTGGCCAAAACCAGTCGGTTTGGGACCCCTGGGGCCACGTGCTTGTGCACCCCTGCACCCGGCTACCACATGACATTTCTACTTGGTTTTAAAATAGGCCTCTCAAACTCACTGTGTCCCAAGCCAAACTCTGATCTCCAAACCTCCATCCCCATCAACCCCTCCTGGTCCTACAGCCCCTGAAGCGTCCAACTCAGTTATGACTCACTTGGTCATCCACAGGCTTGCTTTCGACCTCTTTTTTTTTTTTGCATCCTATATCCAATCTGTCAGCAAGTCCTATTGCCTATTTCTTCAAAATACATCCAGAATCTGATGTTTTCCTACCAGTTCCACTGTTACCACTCGGGCTCCTGGCCACGGTCACTTCTTGCCTGGATTGGTAGGAGAGGCTCAGAGCTGCTCCTCTGGTCTGGTCCCTGCCCCACGTCTGGCTACTCTCAACACAGCAACTGGAATGCTCTTGTTTTAAGTGCTGCCATCACCTTTCTGCTCAAAATCCTCTCCCTTAAGTAGAAAGTAAAGTCCTGGGGCACCTGGGTGGCTCAGTCGGTTGAGCGTCCGACTTCAGCTCAGGTCACGATCTCGCAGTCCGTGGGTTCCAGCCCCTTGTTGGGCTCTGTGCTGACAGCTCGGAGCCTGGAGCCTGCTTCGGATTCTGTCTCTCTCTGCCCTTTTCCCTGCTCCCACTCTCTCTCTCTCTCTCAAAAATAAATACATGGTAAAAAAAATTAAAAAAAAAAAGAAAAAAGAAAGTCAAGTCCTAACTAAGGTCCTCAGAGGTCCTAAAAGGTCTGCCCGTGCCCCCTCACCTCTTCTGCCTCGGTCTCCGGTCCCCTCTCCCTTCCAGTTCCCAAAACACACGAGGCAGGCTCCCCCTTGGGGCCAGGCACTCACCCTTCCCTCTCTGTCAAGTATTTCTTCCAATGTCCTTTTCTGGGAGAGGTCTTCCCTACCAAGCTATTTTAAAATTACTGCATTTGCACTCAATTTACTCCTTTCGTGCCAGGTTTTTTGCCATATCCTTGCCATTACCTCACATGCCACATCGTTTGTTTTTTGTTTGTTTCTCTTCACCAAAATGTCCGCTTCACCTTGGCAGGGATTTTTGCCTTGCTCACGTTGAATTCCTAGCACCCAGGACAGTGTCTTTCAACTAGTAAGCTCCTCCATAAACACTTGTTGAATGCAGAGTGAATAAATGAAATGTGTAGGAAGTAAATCCCATTCATGGGGTAGAAAGGAATGCTCTGTGATGCTAATAGCCTTAACTTTGCACTTGACCTTCTCCCGTTCCCCCAGGAAAACCCTGGGGATAAACTGTGCGCCAGCAGTGATAGGCCCTTGGGAGTATAATGCAGAGGTAACAACACGACTTTGGAGCTGAACTGCCCAGTTTTGGTTTGCTCCCATAACTGAAATAGTGCATCTCTGTCTTCAACAGAGGACAGAATCACCTGCCAGGGGTAGTACAGTTGTAATCTGAACGTCTTTACAGGAACGAAAAAGCTTCGGGACTCTCACCCTTCACATTCACCTCGTGTTCAGCCTGGCTTTCTGTTTCTTTAAGCCCCTACAGTAGCTACCATTCACCCCCGCCCCCCCCCCCCCCCCCCTGCACACACACATTTTCTTGCTCTCCCTGCTTGGAAATCTTCAGAAAATTCTTCTTAGTATTGACCACAAAATACCTCCCTCTCCCAACTTTCCTGTATATGTCCATATACAAAATAGAATTGCAGCATACTGTATGCCCTCCATATATAATGAAATTCTCTTGCAATGTTTGAAAATTATCCCCTTCTCCTGCCATCACCGTGACCTAAAATGTCTCGCTTACCCGAATGTCAGCACTGAACGAAGACAATATTGTCACCCATTGGCATCCCTACTTCCTGGTCCAAGTCAGCCTGCATATTGTATTGAACTTAAACATGTACCATATTATAAATATTATAATACAGCCCCACTTATTCTCTAAGCTACTCCCTTATTCTCCCAGTTGGGGCCCTCCCCTTTGTTATATTCTGCGAGTGGATGTTTATTCCCATTTCCAGTGCCCTCCCTGCCTCAATCTAGATCGTATGCTTTCTTCAGTGGAACTAAAATTTCCTTTTCGGAGTTTTGGTGGGGGAGGGGTGGGAGCGTTTTGATCTAACATCATTCCTTGATTTTAAATGCCTTAGCAATTCATATGCCATTTCACACCATGCTGGATGTATTTAGATATGGCTTTGATTTGCATTCTGATAATCTGTTAATGTAATTTTCTTGATTTTTTCTTTCAATAATGTCCAGATTGTTTTAATATTTAATATATAAAGTACAGGTAAAACTAATGTGATAAGCAACTTAGGGATGAGTAGTTAACTTTTGAGGTTTGAATTGCTGTTTAATGAAGCAATTGTAAATTGCTGGTCTAGATGAAGCTTTTTGCCTTGAAATATGAATGTGTTGGTGACTGTTGGGTATGATAGATGGGATTTTTACATTATTTTATGGTTACATCTCAGGTGCATTAACTCTTGCACTCTTCTTGTAATGTGTTCATAATTTTGCTTTTATTTGGGCACACGATTGTTTTCTCTGTGGCTCCCCTGCACATGTAATTCCAACACTGAATTGGTTCGGAATACAGGTGAGGAATGGGATGGTGATTTAGGAAAAGGGGAAAATTACGGGTTAAATCATCAAACGAAGAATTATGGCCACTGAAAACCCTTAGTCAATTAAAAATACAACAAACACGATTTCTTTAGGCTTTTAACTCAGCAGTTCATAGTGGACCCTGTCTGAACGCACAATATGGGATCCCAGTTTACATGGGTGATTATTTTCCCGTGTACCTAAAAATAAATTCGGACTGATCTTAACTTGACTGACAGATAAAACCAAAGGGGAGCTTGTGTCCTCAACCGAATCCTCCTAATTCGTCTGGGTCGAGGCGGGTTTAGTCCCAGACCATCTTGTAGTAATTGAAAAGTGTTGCAATTATCCTAACGTTTTCCAGGGGCATTAGCAGGAGGCAAGTGAAACACACTCATCCTTGATAAATGATTCTTCACGTTGACACGTGCACTGGAAGGCTCCGAACCAGGCGTCTTGAATGCGGAATGGGAAGTAGCTGTAACGTCGCTCTTGCCCCGGTCTCTCGGGCGATGGGCACCGCGGGCTCCAGCAGCCAGAGTCCCTCGGGCCGAGGGACCCAGCGGACAGAAGTAGCGGGCAGGTCGCTCGGGCGGGCGGCTCGCGGCTCCTCGCCGGCCGCGCGCCCGCCCGCCCGCCCGCCGGCCCCCGCTCCGCGCGCGGGGAAAAGAGAGCGGCAGTTGAAACCGTTACCACCCCCGAGTTTTTGAACTGGTTCAAACTTGGCTTTCGGCCCCGCCCCGCCTCTCCGGCCCGGGAACTCCGAGGCGGCGGTTCCCGCCAAGCGCCGCCAGCGCGCCGTCCCGCCCTCCGGCCGGTTCCCGCCACCCCACCCTCGCCGCCCCACCCCCGCCCAGGCTCCGAGCTCCAGGCTCCGGAGGCGCCCCCGTCCCCGCCCGCCTGCCCGCCGCCTTCCAGAGAGGCGCGGTGCGTTCAACGAAAGAACAAAGGAACGGCGCGGCGCTTCCACTCGGCGGCCGCGTCCCTCAGCGCCCGCCCGCGCCCGCGCGCACGCGCCGCCCGCCCGGCCCGGCCGAGTCCCGCGGGCGCCTCTGCGTGGGGCTGGCTCGGCGCCTCCGAGCCCGGCGGGCCCTGTGATTGGACGGGAGCCCGCCTCGCGTCCCGCCAATCGGGGCGGCGCTTGGTTGGACTGGGGGGGCCAAATAAAAGCGATGGCGATTGGGCTGCCGGGTTTGGCGCTCGGTCCGGGAGCGTCCGACACCCACTGGGACGCAGAAGGCGGTGGGGCCCCGGCGGCGGCGGCGGCGGCGGCGGCGGCGGCGCGCGAGAGCGGCGCGCGGGAGCGGCGCGGGCTGGGGCGCGGGGCGCAGGTAACGCGCCGCTGTCGGGCCGGCCGGCCGGCGGGGCGCTGGAGCCCGGCGAGGGGCGGCGGCGGCGGCGGCGGCGGCGGCGGTGGTGGCGGCGGCGGCGCCGGGACATCCCCGCCGCCGCGTTGCCCGTCCGGGTGTCGCCCAGAGCGGGCTCTCCCGGGCGCCGCTTTTGGAGGCGGGGTGAGAGGAGACCCCTCGGCAGGGGGCCGCGGGGGTCGGGGCTGGCCCGCGCGCCCCCGCGAGCGGGCAGCGTCGGACCCCGGACACCCGAGGCGGGAGCAGGGGCGGGTGCCCGAGGGGGGCGTGCGGAGGGGTCCACTCGCGTGCCCGCCCCTCCCGAGGCGCCGGGGCTGGGCTGGGGGCGCTCCGGTGCCCGGGGCGGGCTGGCCGCCGGAGCCCAAGTCTCCTTTGTGTGGAGCGTCGCGGCGGGAGCGCCCGGGTGGGACGGGACACACACAAGTTGGTGGGACCTCGCCGCCGAGTGCGCACTCAGACAAAGGACGGACTGTGTCTCGGGGGAGCTCGGCGCGAGGAAGGGGCAGTGACCCCGGGCCTGACAGCAGGCGGGAGAGGGGCGTGGGGAGCCCGGGCCGCGGGCGCGGGTGGGCGGGCTCGGCCCCACGCCCCCTCCCCGCGCGCGCGCAGGCTCGGCGGGGCCGCGGCGGCCGGGACGGCGTGCGGAGACGGGACTCGGGGGAGCCGCGCATCTGACGTTTCCCCCGGAGCCGCCTGAAACCTCTCCGGCCCGGGCAGTCCCGGGCCGCCTTCGCCGCCTTGTCTGGCTTTCGGTTAAGTTTTCGGGAAGGGTCGGCCTGGGCTGTTCGCCTCCTTTTTGGTTTGGCTCGTTTGGAGGGCTTACCGTCGAGTTCCCGCGTCCTCGCGTACCCCCTTCCAACCACCAGAAAGTCCGTGCCACGGGGTCACTTTTTGAAAACGGGAGAAATTGAGAAGCACGGTATTTTGGAAAACTTGGTGAACTCCCGCCCAGGGAGTTCCCACTTTGTAAAGAATCATAATCTTAAAAAAAAAAAAAATTTACAAGCTGTTTGGGGCAACTTGTGTGATGCGTCCGAGAATGGCGACAGGTGCTAACGAAATCAACTGTCATTTAGGAAGCGATTACTCCCCAAATCCCTAGGGGTTGAATGAGGATGAAAGGTAGAAATAGTTGACGAAAATAAAATGCTTATGACAAATGCGCGTTTAGACGATACGCCTTGCAATTTCTTATTAATTGGTTTTATCTTCCGTGAACAATAGCTTTGGCGAGTTAGAAAAGACTGGTTGCAGAAATGTTTGTTGCCTAAGAAATTGGATGTGTGCTGTCCACAGTTAAGCCAAACTTCCTTTGTTTGTCAGGGTCTTTGAAACTTAAATTCATTTGGAAATAAAAATCTGTGTTTGGAATTTAAAAATATTTTACTACAAGGTTTACTTTTCTTGGTTTCAAAGATGATCGCTTTAATTTTATGGCGTTTTAATATTACATAAAACACCATTTAAAAAAACCTTTGGAAAACTCATGCTGGTACAGTTGGATATGCTTTTATGGGTTTTGGAGTTTATTTTCCATTACTCTTCATTTATGAGCATTAGCAATTAGATCATATTTAGGAATAAAATGAACAGGTGTTCAAACACGGCTTGTTTATTGATAAGCATTTTCATTTAATTGCAAATAAAATTAAGGTATATTTTGATTTTCTTTTCATAGTCTCTAAGTTGGGGATAGATGATAGCATTCTAGTCCTGGATATAAGGAATCCTGTCTTTTTGGAGGTGCATTAGGGTATGTAATGTTTAAAATCTTGGAAACACTTAGAAAAATTGCATCTTCGGTTCTGATTTTTTGGAAGGTGAATAGATTCAAAGAAAAGGAATTCAGAAACACATAGGCACTCTTCTGATTTGTGTTCTGAGAAAGATCTAATGTGCACCCACTATTTTTTTATGGTTTCATAAAAATGGGAGACAAAGAAATGCAGTGTAAAAGTCTTTATTATCCGTATTTTGCCGTGTTAGACACCACTGAACAGACTTTCCAGGGTTGAGATTATTAAATAATGTTTGCATTTAGTTGCTGATAATTGTATATTAAAAAATCCTGATAGTTTTTGTCTGTCGTTACATGCGTTACGCAGGTTTTGGCAGAAATTTGGATCTTTTGGGATAAATTCTAGTTTTTCCCTTGTGTATTCTGTAATTGATAATTATTATCCTCAAACTTGCCCCAAGATTTTTTTTTTTAAAAAGCCTTTTTGGGGAGCTGGCTTAAAGTTTTTGTTTTAAGTTATTTCTGGTTGAATTGTGAATGTATACAAATCAGTTTTAAGTAGCACTGATTTAAAAAAACAACAACAGTTGTTGATTTAGGTCCCCCCCCCAAAAAGTTCTAATACTTTCATACCAGCTTTGCCTTGCATGCGTATATATAAGTAATTGTCTTTGTATCAGCCATTTAAAAATTTTAAGCGGATTTCTCCAGGTCGCAGGTTTTTCTAGGATATCTTCTATCCCTTGAACTGGTATACTCAAGGAGTGTGAATTAATTTCTGTATTGGTCTAAATAAATAGTGATTAAGAAAGTTGATCTGCTTTTTAAAAACTGACAAAAGTTTCTCCAGTGGTTTAATGTATTCTGGGGCCAATTAGAAATGGTTTATGGATTTGCCTTGAAGTCTTTATGTCAGTACAAATGATGAAGACATTTTCTGTGAGTTGTGAAGGATTCTGGACACAGGTGAGATCTTTAGTAGAGCCTCCGTGGAGAGGAACAGCTCATTAAATTCAGGGAAAGGTTCACAATGAGAGGATACCTTTACCTTCTAGAGGCCTTCCCTGAATTCCCAGGCACCCTTGTGTTCCACAGGGCTTTGTTCATACTTTATTATTAAAGCATGGATCAGATTGTATTGTAATCACTTGTTTATGCATCCGGCTCCCTCACTGCACTCTAAGCGCTTTGAGGCAGAGGCTTGTTTTTCTTTGTATACCTAGTAGTTGCTAGAGAACAGCAAACTATCATTTTCATTTCAAAATATGAAAATAATTTGACAAAGGAACTTTTTGCAAAGCACATAGGGCATGTTAATCCTTCCGTTGTGAACTTTGGGAGGTGTTTTTGTCCCTCTTTGAGAAGCAGTGGTTATAAAGAAAAATAATTGTCAAGGTGGATAAGTTCCAAGGTTTCTCCTAGTTGTAATACTCGAGACATTGAAAATTGTGTATCCTTTAGGTATTCCATTGGTATTCAGATTTGGTATTTCAGGCAGCTAGAGAGAAACTTGATGAATGTCTGGGTACCTTGCATATACTATCTGCTTAATTTGATTTGATGTCAGTATTGATGGTCCTTGTACAGAAATAAAAGGAGGGGAAAGTGTTGGAGACAGTAGTAAATCTTTTAATTGAAAGGTGTCTAGTTAAATTGATGAGTTCTTTATCGAAATACTTCGAGGTGGGTTTTGGAGCTAAAACTGAAGGAAGTAGTGCCAGTGTAATTACAGATTATTTACTGGTGTAGCCTCTTCATTCTTTTAAAATGATAGGATAAATATAGATTAGCAAATCCAATAACCTCTCAAAAGGCATAGCTGATAAGTTTCTAAGATGGTCCCATATCTTGCCACTATACTACTTAGTACAAAGATATGACAAAAACAAAGATGAAAAAAGACATTAAAACACCTGCTGTTTGCCAGATGCTTTATTCATTGGCTGCTTTTGTTTCCTATTGTGGTAACATTTACGTGAGATGCTTTATTTTTGATTATTGTTAAAACCACCCTGCATCCATCAACCTGAATGGATAAACAAATGGAGGTATACGCATACAATGGAGTAGTACTCAGCCGTTAAAAGAGTGACATCCTGCCTGACACATGATACAGCAGCGTTGATGAACCTTGAGAACAGGAGGAGGGTAATAAGCCAGACACAAAAGGAGAAAAATTGTGTGATTCCGGTCATGGGAGATACTGAGAATTGGCAAACTCACAGAGAGAAAGGAGAATAGATGTTTCCAGGGGCCGAGAGCAGAGGGGAGTTGGGGAATTAGCGTTTAATGGGTACACAGAGTTCCTGTTTGGGATGATGCAAAACTTCTGGACGTGGATGGTGGTGATAGAGAAGCAGCATTTTGAATGTGCTTAATGCCGCTGAATTCTACACTTAAAAATCGTTAAAACGTTAAATTTTGTGTATATTTTACAATGGGAAAAAACTAAACAATGGTGATAGCATTGCACTCTGCAAACCTTTACCGGTTAAGGAAACTTTGGTCTAAAGGGCTTAAGAATTTGTCCAGGATCATCCAGCTAGGGATTTGTAGTCAGGATCCAAGTTTAAATTGTTGGACTCCGTATCATCTACTCCATATTATCTGCTGGTCTCCTGGATGATTAAAGACTTGTTGGTCCCAAGAAGAGAGTTTATTTGACTTCATCAGAAAGGTATATTTAAAAGTAGGTAATTTGTAGTTGTCTGGGAGGTACAGTCTGATGCCCTAGACAAACTAAAAGATGTCTTTGCAGATTTCTTTCTCAGCCAGAGCTTTAATGGTGTTTGCTCTAGGGAGGAGTACAGTTGAGTTTTAAGTGTGGTCTGTGGAGTCACTTTGTTTGGGCACAAGTTGTTAAATGGTTGATTTTTAGTTATTGTGCCAGTATTGATTTTGAGAATTAATATACTTTCTCATGAATGGAACTAAACACTTAGCAAGTTGAAATAATGTGCTAAGGGCCTATAAGTAAAGAATATGGTGCTACATATGCTTTATGTTAGAAATGTCTATTGCTTCAGTAATAGGTGTTCAGTTTAAAATACTGAAACAATTTAGACTACAAAGTGAAAGCTTTCTGGATCCTTCCAATTCTAGTCCCTACCCGTAACAGTTTCCCCAACTTTTCAATGTATTCATATGAATATGCATTTGTACATAAATTTTACAAGAATGGGATCAAGTTCTTTTGTCTGAGAACAGTTTTTTTAGGTCAGTAGAGACCTGTTCTTATTAAAAAATAACGGATATTTCTTCAGTGCTCACTGTGTCCTTGGCACTGTGCTCAGTGCTTCTGTTTACTTTATATATTTTATATAGATATCTCAATAATGAGAAGTGCAGAGGGCGGGTGACAGCTAGGTAGCGGTAGCCTAAGGGTTTGGATTTGCACACTTTGTTTTCAGAGTTATGATCTCTCACTTCCAGCCTGGGTTTTGTCTGTTTTTTATTTTTTTGGTAGGGCCAATGAACTGCCAATGATTTTAGTATTTCTTAGAGTCTAAAACAACAAGACTCCCAAAAAAGAATTCGCAAGGAGACTGCGTGTAGCCTGCTAAGCCTAAAATACTTCCGATGTGGCCCTTGATAGAAAAAGTGTGCCGTTTCCAACACTGAGCTATTAGGCCGTTTTGTTAAGTAGAATGCATCGTATTCCAGTTTATGAATGTGTCATCACACGGTAAACCAGTTGTGATGGACACTGTTCTCTCCTCAAGAAGAGAACATCTTTCTCTATCTTTGATCATTTGTGAGACCACTTTCTACAAGGAGAATTGCTGTTTCAAGATTATGCACAGTTCAAGTTTTAGTAGACCTTGTCAAGTTGCTTTCTAGAAAGGTACCGGTTTTTTACTTTGAAAAACCAGCTTCATTGAAGTATAACTTACGTACAGTAAGATGAACACATTTGAAGACTACGGGCTGCAGAGTTTTGACAAATGTATACATGTGTGTCACCACCACCTCTGTCAAGGGGTGACGCTGGTGTCTTCAGAGTTCTTTTATGGTCTTTATACAGTCATTTCCCTCTTTTGCTGCTGATCCCATTTTTCTCGTTCAAGAGTGTCCTAAAAACGGAGTGACGCAGTGTATTCTCTTCTGTGACTGGCTTCTTTAATCCTGCATGTTTTTCAGATTTATCTATGTTGTTGCCTGTTGCAGCAACAGGTTTCTTCTTCATTTGAGTAGTAGTCCATTGTGCGACTGTACTGTTTTTTTAATTCCTTTACGTGTTGGTGGACACATGGGCTGTTTCCAGTTTTTTTGGCTATTAATTCAGCTGTTATGACCATTTGTCATATTTGCGGACATATCTTTTAAATTCTCTTGGGTAAATACCTCGTAGTGGATTGCTGGGTCATACGGTAAATACTGGTTTAACTTTGGAAGAAACTGCCAGACTCTTTTCCCACGTGTTTGTGCCATTTTACACGAAGGGTTCTGGTTCCAGTTCCAGCTCCGTGGGTCTGAGTGCACTTGGTCGGCCCCTAAAAAGTGTTAAGTATCTCATTGTGGTTTTAATTCAGATTTCCCAGGTGATCAGTGATGTTGAGTATCTTTTCATCTGCCTCATTGGCCATTCGTGTACGTTTTTTTGATCAAGACTTTTACCCATTTAAACTGCGTTTTTTTGTCTAAATGAGTTGTTGAGAGGTCTTTGTATATTCTTGGTACACATTCTGTGTCATGTATATATTGCAAATGTTTACTAAATTTTTTGCTTTGGTTTTTGTGTGTTACTGACAATGTATAGGTCAAGTTAAGAATTGTTAATGCTGGAGGCATAATTGTTTAAATTCAGTTAAATTATGTGAAAATGAATTTATTCTTATTCCACAAGTCATTTAGTTCTTACTGTAACAAACTGTTACGTGTTTGCAGAGACCTGAAAATGAAAAGGATATTATTTATGCGAATAATATTAGGTGTGTGGCATGGGGGATTTTAATTTTTTAGTTTTTTAATTTGGAATTTTTTTAAGTTTTTTGGGAATTTTTAAATTGAGCTGTTTTTGAAAGTAATAATATTTAGTAGTTCTTTAAATTTTCAATTTTGGGTAATTCAGACCTTTTCAGTTATTAGAATTAAAGGATAAAGAGAATATTAAGAGTCAATCAAAAGTAATCCTCATCTTAGAATCTGGTGTGTAAAAGTGTAAGACTGCAAGCTTGGTCTACCTATTTTGACAGTTAAGTAGATTTTTTGTTATATACACAGATGGTTTTTAAGAGCATATATACTTGATTTCTGCATCTGCTTGTTTTATCTCTGCAGAGTATCCGTTCTTTCTTTTGCTCAACAGCTGGATTACCCTCACAATTTTCAGTTTTTCTTCATCATACAAGTAATCCATTACTCCTCCCCCTCCTTATTTAGTAAAGGGCGTGGGGGACGCAAGCCTCTGGGCTTCAGTCGGGCGTCCTAGACCTCTGCCAGTTACCATGCCCTTGCCCAACTCAGTCTTTCCCTGGGTGTCAGTTCCTGTAAGACACTCCTGAAGCTAGGCAGTCTGCAGAGCAGCCTGAACTCTTGTATCTTAACTGGTCTCCTCTCTGATAGCTTTCTTATCCCCTTCCTCTGTTGCACTCGATTGGTCTTTTTACTAGGCTCCAGGAAGTTTCCTGTGGAAAGTCTGTGCTCTGTCTTCTTTCTGGAATGCCTTCCCTGCCATTTTAGCATCTCAAGATACTGTTTAGTTTGTTTGGCTCAAAACACCCTTAAACTTTCCCAACCAAACCAGATAGTTTATCTCCTGCGTAGAAAGCAATACCACAGAACATCTCTTGTGTTTCCCTCTCTCCTAAGCAATACCACAGAACATCTCTTGTGTTTCCCTCTCTCCTTCATTTTAAACATTATTTTACTCATCTACGTGGTGCAGGTAGAAAAGGGTTTTGTACATAGTGGATAGAAATAAAGTTTTTGTGAAATGGGTTTACGATCGCAGCCATGAAAACTTGGTAGGTCGCTTCTTTAGAACTCAGTAAGTAATTTAAATAGCACCCCTGCCCCTAAAGCAGAGCTTTCTAGATTCTATCAAGTGAGTTTTACATGGCTATATTATGTATCACTCAGTGAACTTTGTTACTTATTGTCAGGCATTATTATAAGATTTTAATTTATATCTTTAACATACCATTGATTAAGGGCAAAAAGGTTGAGAAACTGGAAGCAAGTGAGGAGTGTCAGATAGTAATTCTGAAAATTTATCTCAGGATGATCTTTATCCCTCAGTTGCATTCATGTGAGCTAAATTCATACATCAAGATGTCTAGTGAGTTTTAAAAATGTGTCAAAAAGACAAAACATCATGGCTATTTTATCTATAGTGCCTTTGTTTTTGGTACTAAAGACTGAGAAGTGCTTTGTAAGTAAACCCCCAAATTTAGGAAAATAAGATAATTTTCTTTAAACAGTTAAAGAGTTTCAGTCATTAAAGCAGCTTTTGTACGTTTTTGATGCCATAGCTTAATAGTGAAATGTCCACCGTATTTTATTTGTAGATACACGAATGCCTGCCATGTGCCTACAAATAATAGAACTAACAACTGTTCAGTGAGAATCTACCTTGTGCCTCATAAACATGGGGTCTCTAAACCAAACATTTTCCTTTTAAATTTTGTTGAAAATCATGCATTTTTAATTATTTTAAAATAAGCACTGTATATTTGCTAAATGAAATATCTGTCCTTTGAATATTTTAAAGATTTTAGTGTGATGAACTTTAGAAGTTTTTTACCAGTGTACTGATCTGTCATCTTACTAGGTGGAAAGAAGCTGCAATGAGTATCCTTATTTATAAACTTTTGATGTAAATTGTTTCCATATTCAAATTATTTAATAGTACAAGCAAAAATAGCAAAACTGTTTAAAACACTCCCAGTGGGTACTATGGGATATGTTCCTATGCAAAATGTTGACGAGTCAGAAAAGGTTGGGAAATGTCCTTCTAGAGAAATCAAGAAGACTTATGAATGGCAGAAATGTTGCTTGAACAGGCTGGGAAGGAAATGAGGAGTTGCTGTCCCGCTTTGGCCTGTAAGCAGTTTGGCCTTTGGAGAATATCTGCCTGTAACACAGAGCTCAAGTTCTGTGAAGAAGGTGTTTTTAAAGGGCAGCTTCCATTGGCAGCTAGATTTTGTGCAAAGAACTTCGGCTTTAGTCTAGGCTCTGCCATTAAACCACTTGTGTCTCCTTAGCAAAGAGCTTTTGTGGACTTGATCTTCATTGCAAAAAGGAGACGGACAAGTAACTGAGCAAGTTGTAATTATTGAGGACTTCCATGTGCCTTCAAAGAGGAAGTCGGTTTTGGAGGTAAAGAAGTAGGACCTTGGTGTGAGGGTAAGTAACTTGTATAGGCTCACGCAGCTAGGAGGACCAAAGTCCCTTAGCTTTTGCTGCCTCTGGGTCCTTTGTAGGACTCAAGGTGGTTGGTTTCTTTTTACCAATTTAGAGCCGTTTCTGTGGGGAGTTTGAGAAGCATTGGGCCGGAGGTCACATCCCTGTCGCAGGTGATTGTGCTTCCTCTTGGCTGGCATTTAACTGAGTTGTTACATGATACGCATTTCTCTCAAATTCTTTTTATTAATTCATTCATAAAATCTCTAATGGTGATTATAAGCCTGTTTTTTCCTCTTTTTTTGTCTCTGCATTATATGAATAAGAGCACCTAAAAGCTTTTTTAGGACTGTTATGTATCTGACTAAACTAACTTTGTAAACAATCAGATTGGTATATTGTGATTTGTAATCAGTTTATCCTGTATCTAGCACTGAGCACCTAAAACCCTTGGAATTTTGTAAGTGATGAAGGTGTCTTGATACAACAAACCCCTTTGAACCTTACCTGAGTTTGTGCAAATGAAGTGACTTGGGAAAACACCTATGGATGGGGCCAGTTCCTGGGGGAACTAATATTGGGATTAGAAGGGTTGGAACTTGCAGACCCTCCTTGTCCCCTGCCTCTGGGGAGGGAGTGGGGCTGGAGATGTGGAGTTCAGTCATGCTAACTTAAGGAAGCCTCTGGAGAAACCCAGAAGGGCTGGGTTGGTGCCCACCAGGAGCTGCTGGGAGATTGCTGCCGCCTCCCCCCCCCTCCCCACAGTGGAAGCCCCGCCCCCTTTCCACGTGCCTCACCCCGTGCATCTCTTCTGTCTGGCTCTTCCTGAGTTACATCCTTTTATAACAAACTGGTAACCTAGTAAAGAAACTGTTAGCCTGCGTTCGGTGAGCTGCTCTAGCAAATGAATTGAACCCAAGGGGATCATGGGAGCCTACAGTCTGTAGCTAGTTGGTAGGAGCTCAGGTGACAATCTGGACTTGCGGTTGGCATCTGAAGTAGGGTGGGACAAATCTCTCCAGGTAGCTCGCGGCAGCATGGAGTTAAATTGTAGGACGGCCAGTTGGTGTCGCCACACATTTGGTGACCAGAAGTATCCAAAGCGCAGTACCATTCGGAGAGTAGTGTGTGTAATGAAAATAGTTTCTCTCCACACAGAACTGCATTGGCAAGTTCAAAGTTACTATTTTCCAGTTTTTCTTACAGAATTTACTCTTGTATTTAAAGAAATGAAATAGTTTTCTTCACCATTTGTCTGGTGTCATTTGTCAGCTGCTAACAGCATGCAACCAAATACCGGCTGTACCATACACATTTTCTGGAAAGGAAATTTCTTCCCACTGTTGGTTGCCTCAGTCTTCACCCGTTAGGACTATTCAGATAAAGGGCGAGATGTTCGCCTCCTTACCCTGTGTAAAGAGACCTTCTGCGCTGGTGAAAATACCAGTGTTTAACCCTGGACTCCCCAAAGTGCTGTGTTTCCTGGCCCCACAGTCAGAGGCCTAGGTGGTGGGTGCTCGTCCTAGCCTTCTCGTTCTCTCTGCCACATGGAAGTGCTGGGATGGAAGTCTTTTTTCCTGCTTAAAAAACCTTTGTGTCGCTGTGGAAATTCCAGGGCGGTAACTGCAGGGATTATATGATGGGTTTCCCTGCAGTTGATGAATTCCTTATAGCATTTCCATAGATATTTGGAGGCTGAAAAAGAGATTTTTTTTCCCCCCAGGGCATTAAATATTAGTGATAAGTGATGTTATACTCATAAATTAGATCGATAACATGTATGTTTGGTGAAACATGCTGAAAAATATCATTCGTTGTAAATGATGCTGTAAGGTTACCTGGTACCTTAATATAGAACCTCAGCAGTATAGTTCTCTTCGTGAGAGTCCTTAAGTGTAGGAAAGCCATGGAAATGTCTGTAGCTCCTAACTACCCCTACCTACCTCCTTGACTTCCATCTTGTCCCGAAACCACTATCATTCTTAGCAAGAAAATGAACTTTAGGGCCGAGATGAGCCAGAGGAGTTTCTGAAGGTCTCGCTCAGTGAAGACTTCTGTTGGTGTCCACAGGTGAAAGCGATGGCACTCGCAGACGTTTTATCCCCCTGTGGTGTACGTGCAGGTGCCGAAACTGCCAGATGATGGTCACTTGGCTTGCAGGATGCCTGGAAATTCTGAGAGGTTCTGCACATGGTTTGGGCTTAGTAGTTTGAACTACCCAGTCCTTTTTTTTTTTTTTTTTTCTTTCTTTTCTTCAATTCAGAATTATTAAGATGATGTTTTTAAGTAATCTCTACACCCAAGATGGGGCTGAAACTCACAGCCCCGAGATCAAGAAAGAGTTGCACGCTCCACCGACTGAGCCAGCTGGGTGCCCCAAAGAAAACTTTATAATTTCTGAGTGTCGCTTTAATCTGTTTTATAAAGTTGAAGCAACTTCTTTACAATATTTATGATAGTTCAATTCTCCAGTTGGTTTAAATTTCTGGAACTTTTTTTTTTAAGTAATCTCTACATTCAGCATGGGGCTCGAACTCATGACCCGGAGATCAAGAGTTGGATGCTCCACTGACTGAGCCAGCCAGGCACCCCCTCCAGTTGGTTTAAATTTAGATGGCTGTTTCTTTTCTAAGACTTGTCTTTGTAAACTGATAGCCTTTTCAGATAAACACAGGAATGCTGGTCTGTAAGCCTCCATGTTGAACTTCGAGTTTAGTTTACTCTTCTGCTAGAGGAGGAGAGTGATCTTATTTTTGTGGAAAATGCATTAGTTTAGGGTCTACTCACATTCGCTGTAACAATCAAGTCACTGTTTTCTATTCAGCCAAGATGCCACGTTACCGTAATTTTTCTGAGCCTTTTAACAGTACTGTGCGTTTTTAGTATTACTTAAACCAGGGCTGCAAATAAGATACGTGTTTTTTGCCCTTATTTCTCTCTCTCCGTAGCCACTGGCTCATCTGTTTCCTCAACACTTGACCACAAATGCTGTTCATGATACTTGCTTTATCTGTAGTTGCATGTCCGAGTGGTCTGCTAAAGTTTAGGCACCAAGATGCCTGTTGCAACACGGTGTTTAGATTTTCAGAATGCTCCATAAATTCTGGTTGATAATAGCTCTCATTTCTGGCTTTCCCAGGTCCTTCAAACAGAAGTTGTGGAAGTTTCTTCTGCTAGTGTTTTGCGTGTCGTTTGGGTGGAATGCTCGTGTCCAGCAGTAGTGAGCTTGCATATTTTTGTCATTTTTCTCCTTTTTAGGTACAAGTAGAGGCATCCTAGGAATTGAAAAGGTCCCTGGAACAAGATTTTTATTTTATCTTTCTTTTATGGGAGCAGGGTGAAGTGTGAGTATGTGGGGCATTGGTTGGTAGGACGAGGTGGTTTTAGGTAGCTGGAGGGTCAGAAGAGTGACCGTGACCATTGATGATGCTTTCTTACAGTGGTGAAGGGTAGGACGGACAGATGGGTGAAAATAAGTAATTTCTTTATAATGCATCTTGCTAGACATAGGCCTCTCAAGTGTCAAAATAAGCAATTTCTTTAAAATGCATTTTGTTAGACCTTAGTCACTTAATTTGGCACAGACGAATGCCAAATCTTACCGTTTAGGTTCCATAGTTTGGCAGAGCAAAGTATCCCTCATTAAATATTCGTCACGTGGATTTTTGTTTTTAGTTGCAAGAATGGTGATTTCTAGGCCTTCGTTCTTGTAAGTGTGTCTTTTAGAAGTATGTAATTGGAATATATTGTCCATCCTAGGTGCTTTGCGAGGCAAATGGAAAGGAAGGGATTGTTAGGGTTCTGATTCGTACGGTGTCTGGATATACTTACGGTGGCTGTTCTCAAAGCACGGTCTGTGGACCTCAGAGGGTCTGTGAAGTTACCTTTGTAAAATACTAAAATGTCATTTGCCTCTTTCTTTTCCTTCCGTCCTTTCTTCTTCCTTCCTTCCTTCCTTCCTTGTGTTGACATACGCACCTGTGGTGGAGAAGCAATAGTGGGTAAAAACCACGGCACCTTAGAGCTAAACAAAACACCAAAAAACAGTTATAGAGAATGTCAAGTCGCTGATTTTATTAACTCTGATCCTGAGTGTGCATGTTTTAAATATCCTGTTGCACAGGATGGGAACGTGTAAAGTGCTGTGGCCCAAAGTATGCCGGGTCTGGCCTCCAGGACGGCGCTGACGTGATCGAGTTGCAGGCTGCATTGGCCGCTTTTTTCATGGAGAACATTTTTACTTGAAAGAGCGGTTGACAGACAGACTAAGATTATTCAGACAGGTATTTGGCAAACATTTTTCAGGGAGGGGAGCCTGTCCTTCAAGGAGAACAACAACTGTATTTGTCGCCGATGATAATGTTCGACCTTTCAAGCAAAAATTAGAATTTTCGGAAAATGTGTATCTGTCACTGAGCTTGACAGCTTCCCAGTAAATACTTAATAAAAAGACTTTTTTGATGAGCTCAGTGGCTTTACCAAATACGATTTTTGGAAATAGGTCAATTCCTGGAAAATCTGCATGACCCTGTGGACCAATATTTCTCAGATGGGGGATGATGTTAAGGAACTACCACTGCTTATGGAAGAATAGTGTGGTCTTGAGGACAAGTACTTAGGAGGTTGGAACTCAACTAGCTACTTTTTTCATAGGACAATTTAAGTGTAATGAGATCCACAATGACCTCAAGGCTGTTCAGACACTTCCATTTTCTAGCTAAATACCTGTTTGGAAATGGATTTTCTTCATATTCTTCAACCAAAACAGCATTGGAACAGATTGGATGCAGAAGCAGATAAGATCCAGCTGTCTTCTTTTAAGACAGATATTTTAAAAATTGGCAAAAATGTAGAACCATACACTTGCTGACTTTTTTTTTTAACAGAAAATAGTTTTTTAATTAAAAGGTGTTATTTCAATTAACATGTAATAAGCTTGCTATTATTTTTAAATGAGTTGATTTTAAGTTATTTATTTTGAGAGAGGGCATGAATGAGGGAGGGGTGGAGAGGGGGAGAGAAAGAATCCCAAGCAGCCCCTACACTGTCAGCATGGAGCCCGACGTGGGCTTGAAACCATGGACTGTGAGATCATGACCTGAGCTGAAGTCAGATGCTCAACCTGCCGAGCCACCCATGTGCCCCAAATGAGTTGGTGGCTTAAAAATTTCTCAGGTTGTAATTTCTTTCTCTCTTTCTTTAATGTTTTTATTTATTTTTGAGAGAGAGCAAGACAGAGTGTGAACAGGGGAGGGACAGAGAGAGAGGGAGACGCAGAATCCGAAGCAGGCTCTAGGCTCTGGGCTGTCAGCACAGAGCCTGACAGGGGGCTCGAACTCACAAACCGTGAGATCATCACCTGAGCTGAAATCAGGTGCTTAACCAGTGAGCCACCCAGGCGCCCCTCAGGTTGTAATTTCTAAGATGCTGGATACCTGCAGTTAGAGAGAGCCCAGATGAACTAAAGGGGTCCTGAGACCAGATGCTTGAGAAGAAAGGTGTGTATGTTTCCTGTGAACCTTCCTGTGAACGGTCCATCATTCTCTCTGCTGGGGACAACCCTGTGAGTAATTAACGTCTCAATCTGCATCATAAGTGCCAAATTCTTTGTCATCTAGATGGCTCACTTAAGGCCTTAACCTCTTTTGATCTGTCCTTTTTCCTTCTCCTGTAAGTACATCTGATTTTTAATTTTAGAATGTCTCTTGGTATCTTTTTTCTGCATTCACATTGCCGTTAACCCAGTCAGAGCACATAGTGCTCTGTTCCTGAATTACTTCAGTGCCCCGGATTTTCCTAATATGTTCTTGGAACTCGAGTGTTAAATGGAATCTGAGAGTTGACTTGACTTTAATTTTGTTTATATATTCCCTGGAGATGTTACAGATTAAAAACTTCTTACGGTAAAACCAAAGCAGAGTTAGAAATTAAATACGGTCAGATGAGCACGTATTTAATGATACTGTTTGGTTAAAACTGAATAGCCAACATTAGAGCTTGTAACAATGCTGTAGCCTCAGGACCAGTTTTACAAATCTGTTTCTTTAATTTGGCTTGATATAACGCTAACGCAGATAATGGATATTTGCATAAATATATTTTATGAAATGGTGTGTTAACTTTTTATTTGTTCGGGATAATCAGACCTAGTAGTTAACCTGAACAGTGGCACCTAGCAATCCTTGAGTGCCGTCTTTAATGTCCGTGGAAAAGCCTATCAGGCTGTGTTGATCGCTGGAGAATTGTAGAGTACTGAAATCTACATCGGATAGATACTTAATCCAATTATTTGGGAATCTTTACCGGGAAATTTCCCTTAAGTGTTTTAGCCCAGGTTCCTTTTTTTGTCAGCTGACCATCCCTGTCTTTGGTTTGGGCGCTTTCATAGCACTTAACACTATCTTACATACTAAACATTTCACTTTGTTTTTGATCATTTCCATCCAAGTAGATTTTAAGTTCATGGGGTTGCAGATTTTTGTCTGTTTTGTTTACTGCTAATTCTTCAGTTTCTGTAATAGTACCCGGTATGTGTTAGATGTTCACTGTGTGTTGAATGAGTGAATGCATATTAACACTTCTCTCTGTTCAAATTCTAAACTCAAATGCTCTTTTCTGTGTAATGTGCTTAATGCTGTCTTCGCAGCTGGGGCAAAGATCTGTTTTTCTGGCTGTCTTAAGCACACCTAAACTGGACTTGAATTGTATAGAATCCTTTTGGTTCGTCTGATCAGTGCATGTGTATCAGAGCACAATTACTTTCCTTGGTTCAGATTCTGTAGTTCTATTAGTGCAGCCTAAATGTGCATTATCTTTTTAAGTAGACATCATCTTAAAGCTTTTATGGAGGTTTTTTTTTCTTCCTTTTAAATTGTTCAAATACAAGGTTATCTCAGTTTTTAAATAGTACAATTATATGTGGGAATCTTCCCCTCAATTTTGTTTGAAGTTAAGGTTTATAAAAGTGCCGGTTGCCCTTGATTACTGCCTGTTCTTTTTAACTTTGTTTTCAAATTAGTTCTAATCGTTTTTTTTTTTGTTGTTTTTCCTATTTAACATTTTACATCGGATTTTAATACTTTTTAGTGTATTTTTCTGTTTATCATTTTTTTTTTTTTTTTTGAGAGACGCTGTGCACTTGCACAGGGGAGGAGCAGAGAGAATCCCAAGCAGGCTCCACACCATGCCCAGCGCAGACCCCTCCCTCGTGGGGCTCAATCCCATGATTGTGAAATCATGACTTGAGCTACCCTGATGTCCCTGTTTAGCATTTTAAAAAGTGAATGTCATTTTGTTTGTGTGTTTAAGGTTTTGTTATTAAGTAATCTCTATACCCCACCCTACATGGGGCTCAAATTTATAATTCTGAGATCGACAGTCACATGTTCCACCAACTGAGCCTGCAGGCTACCCAAAAGTTGATGTCATTAAAAAATTTTTTAAAAAATGTTTTTATTTATTTTTGAGCGGAGAGAGACAGAGCATGAGCTGGGGAGGGGCAGAGAGAGAGAGGGAGACACAGAATCCAAAGCAGCCTCCAGGCTCTGAGCTGTCAGCACAGCACAGAGCCTGACGTGGGGCTTGAACTCATACACTGTGAGATCATGACCTGAGCTGAAGTCGGATGCTTAACCGACTGAGCCGCCCAGGCATCCAAGTCGATGTCATTTTAAAAGTGAATGTCTTTATATTTGGTTGTTGTAGAACTTAAGTCTCTCTTTGTGTGTGTGTGTGTGTGTGTGTGTGTGTGTGTGTGTGTATTTAAAAAACTTTATTTTGGAATAACTAGATTTCGGTAACCCTGGTACATTTGTCAAGATGTAGAAAGCAACATCAGTATGATACCGTTAATTAAACTAGAGACTTTATTTGGATTTTACCAGTTTTTCCACTGATGTTTGTTTTTTTTTCTGTCCCGGGATCCAGGCCAGAGACCATACCACACTGAATGATCTTAGGCCCGCACATCTGTGACGGTTCCTCAGACTCTCCTTGCTTTCAAGTCCTCTTGATAGTTTTGAGGAATATTGGTCAAGTATTTTGCAGAGATGTCCTTCGGTTTGGGTTTGTCTGATTTTTGTTTTTTCTCCTGCTCTAGACTGAGGCTATGGGCTGTGAGGTTTGGGGGAAGAATACCACAGAAGTGACATACCCTTCTCATCACATCGCGTTACATTGTGCATGACGACCGCGTGGCTCATCCCTGATCTTTTAACCATAATCACTTGAGGGTGGTGCCTTCTGGGCTTCTGTGCTGTGACCTTACTGTTTCCCGAGCCATACTCTCCTGTGGCAGCCAGTTACTGAGTCCAGCCCGTGCTCACGGAGAAGGGACCTGAGCTCTCCCTCTCCTGTTACAGAATTATTATTATTTGGAATTCCTTGTAAGGGAGATTTGTCCCTCCCCCGCCCCCCATTAATTTATTAACCACTTATTTCTGTCATGGACTCATGGATACTTATTTTGTTAATTCGGTTACTCTAATCCCATTGTGATTTAGTTTGCTACTCAAGTTCCAGCTTTGGCTGAGCAGGACCGGAACCCAGCCTGAGTAACCCAGCCTGAATCCTTGCGGACCTAACACTCCAGGGGGGCGTGGCCTGAGACGGAGTCTTGACTGGTTTGGCTCCGGGCTCCTCGCTCACCGTCTTCCCTTCCTTTCATAGGACACAGGGTCTTTATTTCCCCTCAGGCAGGAGATCTGCTTCTCGGGCAATTAATTTTTGTCTTACCAAGAGTAACATCGACATGTCGCTCTAAATTCTCTTTGTATCTGTCTCCTTCTTACCTACAAATCTTAATTACTGTTAACTTATATTTGAGTTTATTAAAGCAGTGGATTTTTAACTTAGAAGAATAAATGAAATTGGGCCGCCTGGCCGGCTCTTGATCTTGGGGTCGTGAGTTCAAGCCTCAACGTTGGCTGAGAGTTTAACTTGGAAAAAAATAAAATGAATGAAATTGTTAAATGAGACAGCCGCCCTCAAAGCATTTTAAACATAAAAGCACTATTGAAGACTGGCAGTTTTTCAAAATGGGCAATTTTATGGCATTCTTACTCAAGTAAAAAGACATTCTAGTTAGGGAAGGACATCAAGAATATTGCCGTCGTCATATTTAAATTTTGTTAGGTTTGGATTTGACATTATTGAGTCTGGTAGTCCGTAAAGAGTCGAGTTAGTGCTATTAATTTAGTTAGGGAGGATAAGTAGTACATGTAGTTTATTATTTAGTTTTCTTAAGACAAGTAGGAACAGAACCGGGCAAGACTAACTACATGGCTAGTGTCTTGATTCAGCAAATCACTTAGGAATGAAGAACCTTTAAAGAGAGGCATCGGGGGAACGGAAAATGCCTAGGGAACTTCTTTAATTCCTTGTCCTTGACTGAGTAAGGAGGGAGGGGCGGGGATACCATCTTCAGTAAAGGGCCCTCGGCAGGTTGGACCCGGGGGACAGGAATGCTGGTTCTTTGGGCTGTGTGTCCTGTCCCCAGAGAGGTGGAGACGTGTGTCCTGGCATGTCGCAGGGGCTGTACAGACCTGAGGATGGAGGAGGTTCCTTACCACGTGGGCAGCAGAGCCCCACTGTTGTAACTGAGCCCTCTGGTGATGCCCTCACCGTGACCGCGAGGAGATGCTCACATCTGTTCATTCGGGCAGGGTTGTGCGCGTACCCTCCACACGAAGAATGTGTCTCAGGCCCCTCTGTCTCACGTGGCAGGAAAACCCGAGCCGAACTGGCTTACGACCCCCCAAAAAAGGAGGGCATTTCTTGGCTCGTGTAACTGAGGTTCTGGAGTTGGTTCGGCAAAGCTCGCCTGGCTCAGGGCTCAGTGAGGTGATGAGAGCCCAGGTCGCGGCTTTGCGTGTCTCTTCCTTTGCCGTTACCGACTCCGTTTTTTGCAGGCTCTTTTCAAGCGTGCGGGTTTGCTTCCAGGGTTGTTTGGTAGTGTCCATCCAGGTTCGAGTCAGTGGAGGAGTGAGCATTCTTGTCCCCGCTTGGGAGGGAGCCTCCTGAGATTTTCCCTGTGACCAGACCAGTCTGGTCACGTGTCCAGACTGTGTGCCGGGAGCGGTGGGCTGCTGGGAAGGTCCGGAGCAAGTGAGCTGATGCCGGGTGGCAGAACAGCGCCACGTCTCCTCTAGGGGGACAGCTGGATGCTGGGGCTTGTGTTCCGAATATCGGGGTTTGGTTGATTCGTACGATAGCCTCGAGACTATGTAATTTTCCTTGATTTTATTTAACCTATATGTAGGTAGGCTATTCTGTAAGGTTTTGCTGCATTGTATTACGGTTTCGACGGTCTCCTGCCATGATCGGGTCTGTCTTTTGAATTAAAGAATACCTGTTGTTTTGGTTTTACTGCATACGGGTGGAATCCTGTTTTAGTGACGACAGCTGTACTCTCTGTTTTGAATGAGAGAAGCTATTCATATTCTGGATAAAAGTCATATAGTACCATTTCACCTATGGAACTAAACAGATCTGTGAGAAATTCATAAATTGTATGTATTCGCAAATCCTCATCCATTTAGTGCCATGTCATTTTATTTTTTAAAGTTTCAAGTTTATTTATTTTGAGAGAGAAAGAGGGCCCTCAAGCAGGGGAAGGGCAGAGAGAGGGAGAGAGAGAGAATGTCAAGCAGGCTCCGTACTGTGAGTGCATTGCCTGACTCGGGGCTCAAAACCACGAACCGAGAGGTCGTGACCTGAGCCCAAGTCGAGTCGGACGCTCAACGGTCTTAGCCCCCCAGGCACCCTGCCGCGTCATTTTCATACAGGTTTCTTTCTGCTGATGTATGAATATTTGGGACTGTAGCTTAATATTTGCTGGGCTGTGGTGTGGTGGAAAACAGTTGGAAAACCTGATCCGAGGCTGCCACTCGCTGGGAAGGGTGAGGGCCGCCTGACATCTGGAGGCTCACTACTCCGTGTTTCTGCGTGTGTTTGGTGCTGGCGGCCAGCTGTGAGGTACTGATGTTATCCTTAGTTTGGTGAAGATCTTTAAGGCCACGTCAACTTCCTTAGTAAAAAGAATTCCAGAAGCTCCGGGTCGAATGCTCCGGACCTGTTGATGGGTGGGACATCTGGACCATAGGGTCCTAATTGTCTCTGAGACTCATCTCCTTGGGGGTTTCTCTGGACTGGGGCACAGTGTCCGTGCCCCTGCGTGGAAAGTCCTGCCCTTTTCCTACCTGGGCACAGCTGGCCTCTGAGCAGTTCACGGTCAGCATGCGTTAATAGACCTGTTGTTGGCATTTGTTTTAAAATGTACTTGCCAGGCACACAGCCAGGCTCTGCGATTTTACAAATGAATAAAAATGGTTCTTGCTACTGAAGAACTTACAGTGGGGACGTGTTGGATTGAAAAACATGAAAATAGGATTTTAATATGTTGTAAATGCCGTGATAGTGGGAGAGGGTTTATTTTATATAAAACGTTCTTATAAATGGTGCCTTAAATTTTATTACTTTTTAGTGGACCAGCCTGTTTATCCCTGTGCTTTCAAACAGTCCAAACATTTTTAGATTTATTTCTTAGATTGTTATTCAGAGGTCGTGATCCTTGTATTTGGATAATCTCCTGTAAGTGAATTACCATAATTTTACCTATTTCTTCTCTATTGGGCGTATGTACCAGACCATCCTATAGCTTAAAGCCTTCACTGATGTGCTTCTTTATTTGGAAGAGCTGTGTGAAATTTATGAACGTGGAGATTTATCCATACATGCTGTCTTACACAGAGGTTGGTTCCAGAATCAATTTTGAAATGTTCTCTTGTTGATCTTGCAACTTGTACATTTATACCTTTGGTCAGAGAGGCTGTTTTATTGTGACATACTTCATCAGAGATAAAGTTACTAATGGTAGAAATGCCATGGAAGGGATTCCAGACTATTCAACAAGGAGGATTCTCGTTGTGATTGATGGTGATTGATGGAATGATGCCCCTTCACCAGCACATAAAATGTGTACCTTAAAAAAATGAACTGTGGTAGTCCCTGTCTTCACATCAGAAGTGCCATGTTCTGCTGGAACTTTCCTCAGGTGCAGGGGTGCTACCTCCAAGGACCAAGAGTTTGTCAAGGCAGCAGATGGGGTAGTCGTGATGAGTTTATGAGCTAATGAAGCAAGATAATCCCTTTTTATCTGATGGCTTTCCCTTCTAGTTCCTAGGCCTTTGAAGTGCCGTAAGTCTGAAAAGGATTTGCACGGAGTTACCTGAGCTCATCTGTTAACTGGCAGATAGGAAAGCAAACGATTGCCACCAAGTTATTTCTTAAATAAAGCCCCAGTATCTTCCTGCCTTTGGTGTCTTTCTGCTCTGCCTCAGCATCTTCTGTCTTCCACACTGTGTGCTTTGCCTCAAAGATGGGGTCGCCCTCCTGAGTGCAGTCTTCTGGGGTTTAGGGCTGTTATCTTTGCTCTACGTCAGCAGCCCAAAGGTGAGGTCACACTATCCTTTTCACGTTATCTCTGTGGCCTCCTCCAGCTGACTTCTCTCAAGTTCTGAAGCCTGTTTATTCTCCTCATTCCCTCAGTGCCTGTAATATGGGGTCCTCAGCTAGTCTGGTGACCATCTTTGCTCATGGGGCCTGCCCGCTGGCCTTCCCGCCTTCAGAGTCCCGCATCTAGCTGTCCTCTGCTCATACCTTAGGGTCCCTTCCGATTTCTCTTGGCCTTTTGAAATCCAGCCCAACTTTGAAGGTTGAGTTGTCACCTTTGTTGCCCCTTACCCCCCCCCCCCCCCTTTTTCCTGTAAGTCTCAGTGTGTTTTCTTCTTTTCGGCCTTGTTGGGTGGGACCTAAGTTCCCTAAGGGCAAGTTCTGTGTCTTTGTGTAGTCACCGTCTGGCCTATCTAGTCTATCGAGCGCTTGTCTTGCCCCTCTTTCAGCCTGAGAAATCCACACATCTGCTTTCTTTGTCATCGGTGGGTGACTCTTCTGACAGAAAGTTACCCGCTGACCTTTGGGCTCCCTGCCTTCCTGCAAATCTTGTCTCCTTAGGCGCTTTCTCTTTGCCCGAGGGCTTTCTCCGACGGGAAGTGAAGCCCTGCTCAGTTGTCAGTTGCTCAATCCGGGGCGTCACCCCCTCCTGTACTTCAGTCTTCCCCGAGTTTTCGGTAGTTCTTGTTCCTTTTCTCTCCTCACCAGTGTGGTCTCAGAAGCCGCCCTCACCTCTGGTGTCCAGACCGTGTTGCAGCCCCCCAACCTCCTCTCTGCTGGTCTGCTGCTCTGTGCAAAATGTCAGTCTCCCTCGCCCCTTTTATTTATTCTGGCTTTCCTTTGCTCTTAGATAAACTAAAGCAAACGTCCTTCGTGTGACGGCTTTGCACCTTGCACCATCTGACAGAGAACTGTCCTAATCTTTTGAAGATACAAGTATGATTTTCTATTTATTTATATTTAATTTTTTCACAAGTTTGATTTTAATACTTTGAGAAGCAGACGTTCTGGTTTAGACTTAAAACGGGGACTCTGTGTTACGACTTCGGCATCTGGGGAATGATGGGCTGTCCCCACATGCAAACATAATTGCTTCCTAGAGCCCGCAACTACAGATAAGGTGGAAGAATTTACTCGGCATTTGCTGCATTTTTTGTTTGCTGGCCGGGACATCCCTCGTGTGAGTAGAGGTGGCACAGGGGGCAAAAGTACAGACTTTTCTCCCTGTGCTGAAGGTGAGAAGCCTGGTTAATTAAAAGCGTGCGGGGAGAATGCTTGAGTTTGCACCAGACGATGTACTGTGTACTTCCTACTGTGAGTGCTGTGTGTCTATTTTGCTGTTTCAGATTTCTCTTTTTCAGTTACATTCTTCATTTATGCCTGTAGCTGCTAATTTAATGATCAAAAACTTAAAGTATGTGTCTGTTTTTTTGCTCCAGAAGTCTCATAGACTAAAACCCAGCTTGTTCGAGTATTTCTGTAATAGAGTTATTTCCGTAATGGGGTCGATCACGTTTCTGTAAGACGGTTGTCCTTTGGGAGTAGAGAACCTTTGTAACTCAAAACGCCTCTTAAAAGTTGTATTAAGTAAACGTTTAAACTTTGAATGAAATGTTTTACATTTAACCCTACAGAACGAATGAACACCCCCCCTTCTTGGAAGTATCAACAGTGTCATGTATTATTTACTTTGTTTGTTAGTTTGCTGGGGATTGAAACGCAAGTGATCATGTTCAGGCTGGTTAGATTAGTGATTTTAATATGAAACCATTGCTTTTAGAATAATCATGGGCCAGACTGGGAAGAAATCTGAGAAGGGACCGGTTTGTTGGCGCAAGCGTGTAAAATCAGAGTACATGCGGCTGCGGCAGCTCAAGAGGTTCAGGCGGGCTGACGAAGTTAAGGTACAGCTTTATCTTTTGTGCGGTGCACCTACGGTTAAGGGTCGTTCCCCCTCCCCGCCCCCCAAAGAGAAGTTTCAATTTGCAAAGGGTCCATTTTCAGCCAAGGTCATGTTTATAGTAAAGATAAACGAAGGCTTGGAAGCCAAGGGCCTTGATCTGTCTTAATTAGCATAAAGATTGTACCAGGCACCGTAATGATAATGGAAAGATTGTAATCTAATGGCTGTTCAATCTGCTTAGAAATCACTGTCTTTTTAGTGTATCTTTTGTATTGCATGTGTAGACTCCGGACCCCCATACAAAGGAATGTGTTTCATGGTTTTGTGTTTCTAAAGTCATTGTGATTTCATTTTTATATCATGTTGACAAAATAATAGGTGTGGTGTGTTTGTGTTACTCGAATGTGGGGAAACTACAGTTTAGTGTAAAATCTATATGTGTTTGCAGGAATGCTCCTGATATTTTTGAGAAATCACTAGATTTTAACCTGCTTTGGAGATACTACCAATTTTCTAACAATGAACAATTTCTCTTCTCCTCTCCTCCATTTTTTTAAAGAGTATGTTTAGTTCCAATCGTCAGAAAATTTTGGAAAGAACGGAAATCTTAAACCAAGAATGGAAACAGCGAAGGATACAGCCTGTCCACATCCTGACTTCTGTGAGCTCATTGCGCGGGACCAGGGAGGTTGGTTAACTCACGCACTGGAGTGATTATCAGTGCATTCTGGTTTTTGCTGTTGGAATGTTGGCTGGTTATTGATAGGAAGTCACTCACTTCTGGAAGTCCATCTGTTCACTGCTATTTCTTTTTAATGTGCAACTAACTGTTGGTGGCTGCCTTAGGTAACACTGCGAGCTACTCCTGTAAGAGAGCTGTAGCGTTTAGAATATATTTTCACTGTCACCAGGTAGATTCGTAGATTTTTATAGGATTGTTGATTTTAAAAAGTTTTTAAACTAAATACTCTTTAATGTCCTCATCAGATCACTATTTAGAGCAAGGCTTTCTGACTCGTAGTTATCTTTCTTTCTGCCCCTTAGTGTGAATTAGCCATGCTACAAGAAATGTTTCCTTTTCATGCATATTCACGCACTAAGAAAGTTATTTGTTATTGGAACATTTTGTTCAAATTCTAAGGCTCTCTAAGAATTTTTAAATTCAGTGTTGAGAGATCAGAAGTCCTTTTATATAGCATTTTCTAAATCAAGAAAGTAGATCTTAATCCTATTTTCAAAGGAAGGTAATAAACGTATGGCAGATTTTATAGTTAAATGACACATAAAACACAGTGGCAGCAAAATGAGAAGAAAATGGCAGAAGCTTAAAAACTATAGAACCCAGTCAGTAGGGTTTTATGCAAAGCATTTTGGTTTAAGTACCTGTTTTATATAGGAGAAGATGGCATAGGAGGTGGAATGCTATTTGAAAGGGCATCAAAACAGAAGGAAGAAAGCGCTTTGGAGTTTATGAAGTTACACCGTGCAGTGGGTAATTGTTTATCTGAATGTCTAGACATGGAAAAAGCATCTAGACAGTGGGCTCTGTTCAGTGAGGTTATGATATTTATGAAATATTGTAATAAGCAAGAATTTGCTACCGCGTGAGACCTGTTGAGATTGTGACACGCGGGCTTCAGAGCAACTTGTCGGTGCTGTCACAGTAGCCCAGTCCTAGTGACTGGGTCACGGTGTGGTGGTCTCGGTGGTGACACATGACTTGGAATGATTCTTAGTCATTTATTCATTTTGCCAGGTGACCCCTCTTTAAAGCCTGGGCTCGCAGTTGTGTAGGTAAATATCATATGCTGCTAACACCTTCCGCACCATCTGGGATAGGTCAGGGCCCGTGTGTTAGGGGTAAATGACTTTTATTCATATATTAAGGGTGGAAGGAATTCGTTTCTATGCTAGTCAGAATGTTCTCAAAAGGAATAAGGATGGGGCTTCTAAGTAATTATGTGAAAGTTTTGTCTGGTGACCTTTTGGAAATTTTGAGGTAAAGGAAAAAGAAACCTTGTTCCTTCTCCCCAGAGGAATAGATCTTAGAAATCTGGAGGAGGAAGTAGAGACACGGAGTACATGCTTTTTGCCACCCATTGCAAATCTCAAAATGCTACCAAAAGTCCAGCTTTTATTCATAAGTAAAAGTTGATGGCAGTAATGATTTCTGACCCAGTGCTGGGTACTCTGCACACGTGAACCTCATTTAATGTTTGTGATGGTCATCGTATGCTCCCCACCCACCCCATGAGGACACTGAGCCTTGGAAGACTTCAGTCAGTTTGCTTGCTCTAATGATCTGATGTGGGCCTAGAAGAGTACACTTTGCTCAGACACGTTAAAAAAGGAGTCACGTTCGCCGTTTATGTCCACGTTGAATTGTTCATGATGTAACCTTAAGTACAGATTATTCAAATGAATACTTACTGATTGAATTTTGCTTTTAATTTTGTCAAATGGAGATAAATTATTGAGTGTAAAGATATCTAACTTTTTAATGTGAGTTTATAGGAGAAATTGTAGAAGTTAGCATTTTAATAGAACAAAATTCTTTTCTAAACTTAGTGCCCCATGCAGGTTGAGGAAAAACCATTTTCACAAAATAGGATGATGGGAAAGGAGGAAAATCACCCCCAGCCTCAGGAACTCTGTTTTTGTTGCCTGGAACTCTGACCCGGTCAAATCTGTTAGTTTTCGAGCTACTCTTGAGAGCTGATTCTGCTTCAAATGATTCATCTTTTACTTCCCCTTTAAAACCATCATCGCGGACATTTGGAAGCTGAACGTTTATACAGTTTGCGATAAGCTTTTTGGCGTTCTCACAATAAAAATAATAAAATTTTAGGACTGAAAAGGACTTTAATGATCTCTGTCTGATCTCCTTACTTTTTAGATGAGAGTATATCCGTGTTTATCTTTCTTCGGTTTGAGCATTCCCAGCTGTACGTCAATTTCTTTTATATGCTTTAAAAGTTGGGAGTCCGAAGTAGGTCAGAAGCAGGAGGAGAAATAAGAGGTAGTGTGTTTTGCAAAGACTTTCCTAGCAGTAGGCTTGGCAGAAGTTCAGACGGCAGTGTTGCTCCAAACACCTGACGTCTGTGGCCTTCAACATTGGGAAGTGCTGTTATAACATTGTTTTAATTAACTGCTTATTTTTATAAGCCGATCCTTTGCAAGTGCTGCGTCTTCAGTTGAAATCTTTTGTGGCCTGAGCACCATTCAATGACAGTTTTCAGTTTTTCACTCAAGTCTTAGACTTCAGTCCCTTCTGTGTTTGTAAAGTAGATGTGTCCAGTTTTAAAACGACAGGTTTTTGTCTGGGTTAATTTAGCGGAGACCGTCTGACACAGGCTGCTGTGACCTGCTGGGGTGACCGCCCTCGACGCCGACTTCAGATCAAGGGGCTCTGCAGTTGCACTTAGAGGCCACATCTTCCTTGTGCCGTTTTCTTAGCGTGTGTCCCGAAGGCGCTTGCGGCCGCTCACTTTCCGGCGTCGAGGTTATAGAGCCTGTGCGGAAGTGCCCGTCGAACGTTGGCACAGGAGGCGCCCCTAGTTTTCTTTTTAAAAGTAGTTCTGACTTCTTGAAGACAGTGGCTGTATGTTTGACATTGATCTCCTTTGCCCCTCAGTTAATCTTTTGAAGGAGCTCTCATTTGAAAAATGTCACTAAGAGAAATACACACCAAGGGTTGTGCACCTTACTGTTGTAATATGTGGCTGTTTATACAATCAGTTGCTTGTAGGTGACTTTCATTAGTTTGTCTTCTCTGTCAAAAAACTTGATCTCCTGTAAGCCTTCGCGTCGGCAGTCCTGATCTTTGTCGTGTCTGTTTTCCAGTTTTCATGAAGAAACTGGTTTAGGAGCTACTCTTGTAGTTCTTATTAGTGCATTTCTTTTGAACATTTGACCATTTCTTGCTAAAAACTGGAAGGCACTTTACTTCATCGATTGTTCATGTTGAGATTTTTATCATCCGTGTGTATTATGACTGAAAGAGGCTTGTGCAAATGACGTGTCTTCTCGGCAAGTGGTAGGATTGGTTTAGTAATTTAAAAATAGCCCGCCAATATGCATTTCCAGATTCTCAGGAGAATTTAATGTTCTTGTAAGAATTTTGTGTCGTGTTTACTGATGAAAATGGCGAGAACTTTTTGTCAATTTAAATGTGGAGCTACTTCAGGATGTCTGACACAAGCAGCATCATTAGAAAGACATCATAGTCCTCATTTATGAAGAGTTAAAAATTGTTAACATTTTTGTTATTTCTGAGAGCGCCAGCGGGGGCGGGGCAGACAGAGGGGGACGGAGGATCTGAAGTGGTCTCTGCGCTGACAGCAGCGAGCAGATGCGGGGCTTGAACTCACGAACTGCGAGCTCATGACCTGATCCAAAGTCAGCCGCTCAACCGAGCTAGCCAGGTGCCAGGTGCCCCAAGAGTTAAACAGTTTTAACAATTTAACAATTTTGATTTTCCTAGTAATATTTGAAATGATTATGAGTTCATCACGTAACATTTAATGTTTACAGATTATTTTTTGGAGGGGGAAGAGGCCTCTATCAAAATAACAGTGTACGTTCTTTTATATGTTTGCAGTTTGGACTTGCTGTTTTTATTGAAGGAGACAAAAACGTGGTCTCTTTAGACATAAACACGTGATTGCATTATTTATTGACTCATAACGCACTTTCCTCCGTTAATTGTAAATAGAAATTTAGTTACTATTTACAAAGATATGCTAGTGTACCTAGTACATAATTTAGCCCTCTTCAGTACACCGTCAACTTTAAATACAGTAACGTGCTTTCTTTCCTTTGTAAATGTTGAGATTGTGGAACCAGGAGGTCTAGGTTCTCAGCCATTGGAGCAAATATAGTAGTGAGCTGGGTCATTTTTCTCATGTCTTAGAAATAGATGGATGGCTGTCAGTCTGAACATAGCCATCCTTTCTTGTTGCCTCAAGGAACTGGTTTCTAAGTCGCTTTCTGCTGCTCTTTGCCTCTCTTGAGCGCTGGGTGGTGTTTATTTGGAGAGTTCAGTCCTGTCTAACTTAACTCTGCCAGTCCTTCCCACCATATTAACTTCTCACATCACTTCAGCCTTTGCTTCCTTTCTTTCTTTCTTTCTTTTTTTTTTTTTTTTCAATATATGAAGTTTATTGTCAAATTGGTTTCCATACTTTCTGGATTTCTTTAGGCTGAAATAGATGAACCATTTTCTGAAATGATCATAAAGGAGGCTTTCCATTTATTTATTTATTTATTTATTATTTATTTATTTATTTATTTATTTATTTATTTATTTATTAAAGGAAACTAATGGGTTTTATAATGCTTTTCCAAAAGGACATTAAAAAAAAAAAGGTCACTTGAGATGTCGGAGTTTATATTATCAATATCCTGTAATTAAATATATATCATACACTTGATGTATGAGTTTATTTTTTAAACTTAAGTTTCTCTATCTTATTTGAAAAGTGAGTTTTTCAAAAATGTCAAATGTTTATTTTGTGCAATAAACCAGAAGTTGCTTTTAGTTTGCTGGTTTTCAGCCAGAAGATTGTGTAAATCGTTGGTATTTTACATACATTGTCACCTGTTTAGTTGACTACAAAGATCAAGACCAAAAATCGTTGATCTACAAAGACCAGTTCTTTTCCCAAAATGCAAGACCAAATTTTGACAGCCATTTAAAAAACCAGTGGATCCAGAAGAAGTGCTTGTCTAGCTTGCATTGTTCAAAATTGTTTATTGCTCTGAAGAAATAAGATTTTATTAGACCTTGAACTTCTGGGATAACATGGATTGACTGAAATTTACTGCTTAGGATTCTGCTTTATCTTCTTTTAATAGATTTTATAAAAGAATACCACTTGAGTACCGTTTGGGGGGGTTGGGCAGAGTTCTCAGCTACCTTATATCGATTGAGGCAGCTTTATACCAGGTCACATGAATATCTGTTGGGTTAATGAAACTTTTTATTGTTCTCTTCAACTAAAAGGCCATTGCAAAATGACTCTTGAAAATTCAGATAACACGGAAATAATATAAAACAGACGGCAAAAGTTTCTGTAGCACAACTCCTGTGATTTGTGATTTTTTCTGATCTCTTTCTCTATATATGATAACATGTTAATAATGATAATATTTATTATTATCATTATACAAATAATTTTGTAAGTTTTGTATAAATAATTGTCATGTATAAATAATACACTATTTATTTGAAGAGGTTTCTGGCCAGGGATGCCTGGCTGGCCCAGTCAGTCTGAACCAGGATTCTTAATATCAGGGTCCTGAGTTCAAGCTCCATGTTGGGTGTGGAGCTTACTTAAAAAATAAAAGGTTACTGGCCAGATAAAATGTGCCTGCCAATTTGGGCCATAACTGAAACAAAAAAAACTATGTTTTAAAGTATAGTTGACATATGTTACATTAGTTTCAGGTGTATAACCTAGTGATTTATCTTCTCTATACCTCATGCTGTGGTCACTACAAGTGTAGTCCCCATCTGTCACCATATACTATTTTCAGTATCATTGACGATATTCCCTATGTTGTGCCTTCTATTCCTGTGACTTTTTCCATAACTGGAAGCCTGTATCTCTCCCCCCATCACCCATTTTGCCCATCTTCCCACCCCCCACATTTGGGCTGTCACTTTAAATCCTCTGTCCAGGTCCTCATTCTCTAAGAATGCAGTGTTCAGTGTTTGATGACTGTGGATAATATAACATCATTTATTGCCCTATTCTTTTTTTTTTTTTTTTTTTTTTGAAGGTTTATTTAGTTTTCAAAGAGAGTGAGAGTGGGAGCAGGGAGGGGCAGAGAGAGAAAGAGATCCCGAGCAGGCTTCAGGTTTGGCGCGGAGCCTGACTTGAGGCTCAACTCACTGACCACACAGGCTCCCTGCCCTATTCTTAATTGATAAACATTTATTTTTTAGTTTTTATTTTTGCAATTAGTATTTTAGCGAATACCCTTCATTGTACATCTTTGTATCATTGAGTAATTTTGTAGAAGTTCCTAGAAATAGAATTAGTCAAGAGGATATGCATATTAAGTTAAAAATTTTTTTTTATTTTAGAGTGCAAGGCGGGGAGAAGGGCAGAGGTAGGGGGAGAGAGAGAATCTCAAGCAGGCTCCATTCTCAGTGCGGAGCCCAAAGCTGGGCTCAGTCCCACAACCCTGGGATCATGGCCTGAGCCGATACCAAGGACTGAGCCACCTAGGCACCCTGCATATTTAAATTTTTATAGATATTACCACATTGTTTCCCCAAAAGATTTTCCGTCTTCACCTTACCAGCTGTTTATGGTAGTGTCTCTTCCTCTCTGTTCCCAACGCATAATACCAGTCTTTTGGATCTTTGTCAGTGTGATAGGTAAGACGTTATTACAGTTTGCTTGCTTTTCTTTACTCATTCAGTGAGGCTGAGTTTCTATTGTCTGTTTATATTTCTTCTCTGAAGTGACTGCTAGGGTGTTGGATCTATTAAAATTAGGTTGGACTGTTTCTTAGGATTTTTAAGGACTTTTTGTATATTGTTAAATATTCAGTTATTTATCATGTTTTGCAGATTCCCACTCCCTTCTTCCCATTTTGATGTTATTCCTGGTATATTTTGGTTCATGAAAGTTTTATTTTATTTTTTTTTATTAAAAAACGTTTAAAATGTTTATTTTTGAGAGGGAGAGAGAGAGAGAGAACGTGTGAGCAGGGGAGGGGCAGAGAGAGGGGGGGACAGAGGATCCAAAGCAGGCTCTGCACTGACAGCAGAGAGCCTGATGTGGGGCTTGAACTCCTTAACCATGAGATCATGACCTGAGCTGAAATCAAAGTTGGATGCTTAAACGACTGAGCCACCCAGGCACCCCAAAGCTTTAGTTATTTTTAATTTTTCTCAGATGTGGGCAAATGTCACTTTCAATTTTTATTTTTAAAAAATTTTTAAAGTTTATTTTGAGAGAGAGCGCACATGCACATGTGTTGAGAGCTTGCGTGTGAGGTGGGGAGGGGCAGTGAGCCAGAGAACCCCAAGTAGGCTCCACCCTTCAGCAATGAACCCGACCTGAGCCAAAATCAAGAGTTGTACGCTTCACTGACTGAGCCACCCAGGTGCTCCCTTTTTAAATTTTAGACAGGGAAAGCCTGAGAGGGGGAGAGGGCAGAGGGAGAGAGAGAATCCCAAGGAGGCTCCGTGCTCAGTGCAGAGCCTGACTCAGGGCTCAGTCCCACCACCCCAGGATCATGACTTGAGCTGAAATCAAGGGTCGGATGCTCAACCAACTGAGCCACCCAGGCACCCCAAGACTGTCCAACATTTTAAAAGATGACTGGACATATTTAGAATTTCAAAATAGTAGGATGTACCTTATAGGGAGAGAAGAAGAAATTCTTTATTCATGCTATTAGGCAAATACCGGTTTATAGAAGTTTTAAACGTTTACATAGTCAAATTAGAATTTCTTTCGATTTCTTTGTTTCTAAAGGCTTAGAAAGTAAAGATTATGAATTACCTCTCTATCTTTCCTTTTAGTTTTCATGTTTATATTTTATTTATTTAAAAAAAATTTTTTTTTAAGTTTATTTATTTTGAGAGAGAGAGAGTGGGAAGGGGTGGAGAGAGAGAGGGAGAGAGACCATTGCAGGCGGGCTCTATACTGTCAGTACAGAGCTGGATGCCGGGCTCGAACTCACAAACTGTGAGATCATGACCTGAGCTGAAGTCAGAGGCTTAACTGACTGAGGCACCCAGTGTCCCTAAAGGTTTTGTTTTATTTTATTTTATATTTTTAAAAATTTATTTATTGTCGAGAGAGAGAGAGTGTGGGTGCATGTGTGTGTGTCGGGGGGGGGGGGGTGGGCAGAGAGGGAGAGAGAGAGTCCCAAGCAGGCTATGTGATGTCAGTGTAGAGCCTGACGCTGGGCTCGATCTTGCATGAGATCACGACCTGAGCTGAAATCAAGAGTTGGACGCTCAACCACCTGAGCCACCCAGGTGCCCCTAAAGATTTTAGTTTTAAGCAATCTCTGTCTCCACCATGGGGCTAGAACTCACAACCCCAAGATCAAGAGTCACATGCTCCACCGACTGAGCCAGCCACATGCCCCTCACTTGTATATTTTGATATTTAACCTGTTAGGAATTTCCTTTGGTATGAAAAATGAGTGGGGGATTTGGTTTTTAATACTTTTCTCTTTTAGCTTTTCTAGTTGTTTCAACACTACTTAACTGAGTAGTCAGTGGACAGTAAAGGAGCAGTCACAAATCTTTCCTGCAAAGATCAACCGAATTGGCCTACCTGAGTGGTGGTCCCCAGAGCAGATCTCCACCTGAGCCAGGACTTAGTGCCTCTCCTCAGAGACCAGGCCTAGTGCGGGTCTGGTGTCTCCAACGTAACTCGGGCCTCTGGTGCCCTGACTTGTTCAGCCTCACGTCTGCTCCTGGAAGCAAGGCTTCAGAATGATCGTGGTGCCACGGCTTATGGAAACCAGGGACTTAAATAAACCTCTGTCTTCCATTTCTTAGTTTTTGCTTGTTTTTATTTTTTCAGTGACAAGTGATATTTCTTGCTCATAGGACTGTTCTTGAGTTAGGTATTTGAGTTTGCATGGCTCTAGTTACCGGCTTCTGTGCCTTTTGTGTGTTTTGTAGTTTTACCAAAACTTATGTATTGACTTGTTGAATTTCTGATTTCCAATTACATTAGCAAAACTGGAGTTTGTAGCAAAACTGCGGATTATGAGGAATGATTTACGGTAGCCCCCTTCTGGCCCCAGACTGCATTGGGTTTTCCCTGTGCATTGGGTTTTAATAGGATTAACGAGGTGGTATTTTTATGGTTGCTTTCATTCAGAATCAGGCTTTTGAAATTAGGATGCAGGGGAGAGTTTTAAGAGTTGAAATTTCCTGAAATTGCATTCCAAATGTTCTGTGTTCTGTGTTAAATGCATTTTTGTGTGTGTGTGTGTGTGTGTGTGTGTGTGTGTGTGTGTGTGTGGTGTTTTCTAAGAAGCATAGGAACTGGCCCTCAAAGGATCTTTCTGTGATGCTCGAGTGAACTCCCACAGGACCCCTGTGCTGCAGGTAGAGAGGTCCTCTCCCCAGTTGGGTCGGCCGGCTCTATCACATACTGAACAGCGGAAGCACTGTATGACCTGGGATGAGCCACTCTTTGATTTCTTAGCTCCAACACCCTCGATATGCTCCTTGTACTAAATACGTCTGTGTCAGGCTCTGGTCAGGAATTTTTCTTCCCGGTTTTTCTTTCTGACCCTGTCCTGCTGGAGCCTCTCGTGTCTTGGACCCCCCTTCTCCTGATCCGCTCCCAAGACCTGGTTAGGGACTCCCTTCTCTCTCACTTCTCTTGACCCAAACTTGGTATTTGTCTCATTCCCGTTTTTGTCTTCAGGACTTCCTTTGCATGAAAACAGTCTGAAATTAAATTGTGTATGCTATCATTTTCACCAGAAGGGCTGGCTAATTTAAAATTTGGGTGTGTTAATCTTTTCTCTGCTGTGATTTTGAAGAATAATAGAGGCAGTGTCAGAAATCCTCCTCGGCTTTTCTCTAGTTTGGGTGGCAGTTGACCCTTTCTTTCCTACGCCTTAGGTGTGAGATGGTTCCTTATTGTTTTTACTTGGAAAGACGATATCAACAGTTCATTGTGTCTCTGGCATGAATTAAATGGACCAACCAGTATCCAAGAATATTTTTTAACTTGGCTAACTGACTGTATTTTTTTTCCCCCTACTATCCGGAAGTTGGACTTAACCCTCTGATGTTAAAGATTGTTCAGAGACCAAATGGCCATGGCAGTTTTCCTTTGGGATGTCCCACTGTGAAATGGGGAGTCATACCGACCTCATAGGGTAGTGGTGAATTTTAAAGAAGTTAACTTTGGTAAAGTCTCTAGCACGGTGCTTGGCACATAGTAGGGTGTGTTAATTTCTTTCCCTTCCCTGCAGGCCATTCACCTGCTCTTCCCTCTACGATTTTCCATAACACAGTTTTTACTTGGAACCAGCCTTCTGCCAAGAGTCTCAGTTTGGTTGTGTCCTCCTACAACTACTATTTTTGGCTTGACTTCCCTCTCCAGCTCCCAGTGGTCCAGCCACACAGTCGCCTATTGTACCAGCTGGTTGATGTAAGTCTATCCATCCTCAGAGGAACCCAGTTACTTACCAGTAAGCTGTGTTTCTCTGAAAATGTAGCATCCTTGATAAACCAATAGTTTTTTTTTTTTTCCTTCTTTACTTACCATTGATGATGAATCATCTATAGTAACTTCCTTGTGTGATCCTCAAGTAGGAACTAGAATTGGAGAACTTTATTTGTTGATGTGTAGGTCTCCTAGTGAGTTCCTGAGTCCAGGACCCTTGACTGTGATCAGGTAAAATGCTTTGGAGACCCGTGAGGTCAAAATCCTTTTCAGTATTCTGAGTGATATGAGACTTAATTACATAAACTGTCAAGGATGATACATTTTCAAAGAAAAAAAAGTTACTGGTAAGTAACTGGAATTTTTTGAGTAATTTTTCTGTTAAGTCAATAAATAAGAATTCCCAAACTTGTTTTACCAACAAATGCTTTTGCATTTGAATATTACTTCATAAATGAAAGGAATATGGTTATTAGTTAAGGTTAATAGTTAAGGAATGGGATCGGTTTCTAGACATAACTACGTAGATCATGAGGTGTGGGTATAGGCCTTCAGTTTTCTAAGGAGGTGCTCTCTTAGCTTTAAAGGGAAATTGGAGCGAATCTCCATTAGGCAAAATTAGCAAATGCAGTCTGTTCATTCAGAAACATTTTTTGAGTGCCTACTCTTTTTTGAGACACTGTGCTGAGTATCATTGCGAGACAGAGAGGTAAAAAACCACACTGTCTCAGCTGCTTTTGCTCTCAAGAGAGCTGATTTCTGGCCCCTTGGTGACTGTAGGGCGCAGGATGAAGGTGACGGGGTCATGGTATGACAGCGTCGTGGGGTTGGAGGTGGTACTAAGTGCCACAGCCTTTGCCATCTTTTGTGCTTCTCGAAGTTCTTTCTGTTCAGGGGGAAACGTCAGCGGACCTCATTCAGTAGATTCAGAGTATTTTCTGCATCCTTAGAGCAAACAGATGAGGCAGAGCCAGCGTCCCTCCTGTCTAGTGGTGGAATCGAATATTAAGTCGTCTGACCTTAAGTATGACCTTGGGTTCAGACGCTGAGTAACGCAGGTGGATACCTGAGAGTTGGAGAGGCAGCACGCTCTCCCTCACCCCCTGAGCTTTAAAGGAGGCTAATCTTGAGAGTTAAAGTCACAGTGTTAATTTACTTCCCCCAGGTGTAAAACAAAACCTCAAAACTCTAATTTTTTTTGGTAAGAAATTACCGTTACTGTGCACTTCAGATCACTGGACAGTGTATCGTACTCGATTCAGTAATTATAACCACTCCTTGCCCCAAAGCTTACCCAGTTAGGTAGGAGGAAGAGAGGCGCCTTGGTAGTACCAGGAATAGGAGAAGGGCCTGGGGGAAGAGGCGCCCCTCCCGTGTGGCGCCCAGTGCACAGTTGTGCTTGTTCGTTGACCCCGGGAGCTGCTCCACGGCGGGAGCCTCGCACAGCCAGGAAGCTCTTGGGTGTCGGAGGCAGATTTCGGCTTCCTTCCCGGCTTGGTAACTTACTACCTTTCTGACCAGGCAAGTTACTGAACTTCTCTGAACCTCAGTCTCCTCGTTTGTGAGGTGGCGATGCCAAAGGCTGACACGAGGAGTGGTTAAGATATATATAAAGCACTTAGCACAGTGCCTGCAACATAGTACGTGCTCAATAAATGTTAACTGCTAATATTATTGGATTATTGGACGGATGGATGAAGAATTGTATCAGAGGCCAAAGTGCGGAACAGGGGAAGATTGTGGCTCTGGAGTTTTAGTGAACTGTTCCCTACCTTCTCATTTACTTGAGCAGTGAGCTTTCTAGTGTTACAATCTTTGTCTTTGCCGTTTGGAAAGCAAATTAATGGATTAATCACTGTCACAGTTCTGTCTAACTACTCTGATCTTTAAACCGGCTTCCACCAGGAAGGAACTATTGTGCTGCAGTGACTGTGACCGACCATTGCACCATTATCCCCCTGGCCTGACGAGATGCTGAGGGCCAGGTGTGGCCTGTGCGCCAGAGATTTCACTGTGATTTCACCAAATCTAGCCCTGCTATTTTTAACACCTCTCAAATAGAAATGAAACATTTAATAATTATGTGTGTATACATAGGATTTTCCGTTTTGTTTACTACTTCTTTTTACTCGATTTTCACTGATTGTAGATCACAGATAGATGTCCAAGGGTATTTTTGAGAAGGTTCTTGGAAGCCTGATAATTGGGTAATGGTGCTCCTTAAGAAAAGGTGGATTCCTAGACAGGATAGAAGGTGCTGTGGTTAGATGGGCACAGATTTTTACCGTATTTCATAGAATCAAAGATGCAAAATTTTGAACATTTTAACATCTGAAACTGGAATGCATCATAGAATTGCTGTGATAAGAAAGCATTATGTTACAGTTTAACTGGCAACATTATTTTCTTAGTGATACAGAAAGTAATGGAATGCCTTGAAATTGATGTCATCGTAGGTTGGATGAAATACGGTATTTCAAGAGAGTATATGCACTTACACGTTATAGAGATATGGTATCGTGGCAGTATGTGTAGTGGGGAAGAGAGCAGAGGCTCCAGAGTCAGACTCTCTTTCTGGGTTTAAATTCCAGCCCTATCTAGTTAACGTATGGCTTACCTTATTTTTACCTGACTTTTCTCACCTGTAAAATGGGGGCTAAGAATTAGTCCCCATCTTACAGTGTTGTATTGAGGACAGAATATGATAAGACATGCGATGTGTTTAAAATAGTGCCTCGCACGTAGAAAGTGCCTGATAGTATTAGCTGTTATTATTAATGTCGAGATTATACTTTTGCAGGATTGATAGCACTCTGTTTTGTTGTGATCGAAATTCAGATCTGTTCTTACCCTTCGTATATTTGTTTTCCGTCCGGTAGTATCAGCAAATGATGCTTGGGGTTTTTTTTTGTTTTTGTTTTCGTTTTTAAGGGAAGATAAAAATAAGAAAGGTGAACCTAACAGTTTTCATATTCTTATTAAGTGAGATTTTTAAGAGGCATATTTGGTGTTATATGTTATTATTCCATGTGGTTGAGATGGAAAAGAAACTAAGCATCAAGCTAGGAAATTTATAGTGAAAGCAAGGAGCAGCCGACCTGAGGCTAACAAATACAGTTTTTGATTCTGATTGATGTTGGTAAGTATGGGAAGGGTTGGAGGCTTTTGGAAATTTGCAAAATCTGAAGCATTTTTGTCACCCTAAGAGAGTAAAAAGGAGAGAATCCTTCATGGTTTTAGGAACTTTGTTGTCTTAGGTAAAGGAGTTTCCTTTTCAAAATGATTTAAGTGGGCAGTGTCCCTTTAGAATATGGCTGCAGTTTAAGGCTGTCCTTTTATTCTTATGAGTCAATTTTATTTTCTCTGTTCTAGTGTTCAGTGACCAGTGACTTGGATTTTCCAACGCAAATCATCCCATTAAAGACTCTGAATGCAGTCGCTTCAGTACCCATAATGTATTCTTGGTCTCCCCTACAGCAGAATTTTATGGTATGTAAATCATGTATCATCTGTTTATTTGATAATCATTTATTTTCAATAAAACAATTTTCTTGTCGAGGTGAATCAAGAATGATAATAAGTAAAAAAAAAAAAAGTTATCGAAATGAGAACACTTTGTGTTTTTTAATGGATAGATATATTTTAAGCCTTCACGGTGTTGTGGTTTTTCTAGTCTTTTCTAGTTAAAATATTCTCCAAAGGAAAAGTGTTAAGGAGAAACCATACCTGGGATTAAAAACGGTTAAAAGATCGACGCTTACGGTTAGTTCTTATCCTTGGGAAGGTCAGGCAGTATTCTGTAATTTCAGTATGATTTTGAGGTTTTGTTAATTGAGAACTTTATATTGAGAACAGTTTTAGGCAGCGTGTTATTAAATGATACTGAACAGTATGAAATATTCTCAGGGCTTATAAAACACAAACTTAAGCATATTTCCACAGATAACACTGGCCCAGTAGCTTTTGTAAAGAAATGCTGGTGTTTAATTCTTCATAGACGTAGGATGAAAGAGGACGGAACAAAAGAAATTTGAGTATGAATTCTTCACTTAGACTGTTAAATAAACAATAGTTTCATTATTTACTTGATATGTAAAATAGTAAGGACAAGTACTGATACAAGTCCTTGGTGAGCCTACTTTAGGAATTGCTTACTAGGTTTTTAAATTTTTTTGTTTTTAAATTTTCTTTTTTTTAACATTTATTTTTGAGAGACAGAGCCTGAGCTGGGGAGGGGGGTAGAGAGAGAAGGAGACACAGAATTCAAAGCAGGTTCCACACTCTGAGGTGTTAGCACAGAGCCAGATGCGGGGTTTGAACCCGTCGACCGCGAGATCGTGACTTGAGCCGAAGTCGGACATTTAGCCGACTGAGCCACCCAGGCGCCCCTAATTTTTTTGTTTTTAAAGTAGGCTCCATAGCCAAGGTGGAGCTTGAACTCACAACCCAGAGATCAGGAGTCCCATGCTGTACCAACCGAGCCAGCCAGGCACCCTTAGATTTTTTTTTTTACATAGATGTTTCTAACGTCTTTAGTAACTTAAAGATTTTATAGTGGAAGATTAAAGACGAAGTGCAGATACTTTTCTATAATTGCTGAAACTTGTGTGTTAAGGCCCTCTGCAAAAACATTTAGTTTAAGAATCCTATTGCAAGAGCTGAAGGGAGATTTCAGATATTCATAGACTCAAGTTCTGAAAGCAGGTAGTATTTAAAGTCAAAATTATTTAGGGTTACCCATGGGTTTGCTGGTTACTGACCGAGGCAAATTAGGCAGACCCTGTGGTTAGGATACGTTTGAGGGAGCAAAGGTTACGTGGAATACAGTTGGGAAGACAAAATAGCAGTTTGTCACTTAATTGTGGCTTTTATCCAAAAAACCCCCTAATACTCCTAGTGTAAATGGGATTAGTGAAAAGTGGACTCTTGAGTTGTCTGTAAATTTGGATCTGGATAGACCAGTACATTAAAATTTAAATCTTAATTTTTTTTTATCCCCCTGTGTGCTTTCTCTCTCAATTTCCCTTTTCCCTATTTGTCCAAGATCCTGTTGTCTTTCTGAAGTTTGCGGTTGTCCTAAATTTGTTACCTGGGGATTATCTGAGATTTTCCCCTTCTGGTTTTTCCTGCCTGCTGCTACGTGACAGTCCAAGTGCCTGGTGGCCTTTTCCTGGTGTGTTCTTCCCCCTCCGTCTTGGTCCCAGCCCAGCCCGTGGCACCACTCCCTGGCTGCCACCTCTTCCTGGCCCCTCAGCCAGTCCATTCTGTTGATTGGAGCTATCATTCTAAAATTCTGTTTTTAACCAATATCCGCGCCCCCGCCGCCCTTTGAAAGGCTTCTTAAGACAGCTCCGTCCTACTTTGTTTAAATATGGACTTCAGAACCCTCAGGCCTTTATAATTACTGTCTTTTTTATTCTTTATTGAAAATTCTCTTCCTCCCACACATCTGCTTTCAGTCCCTGGTGTCCTTGAGTTCTCCCTTCTGCTTGAACTTTTTCTCGGATCAGTTCTTCCTTGCTAAGTTAGTGCCTTTTTCCCCCCTGTTGTCTTCCAGACCTTTATAGAAACTCCTCTGTCATCTTGATTAGCATTATACAGAGATTGTTTATCTCTGTATCAAAATATTTTATGTCATTGTAGAATGTTCTTATTTTACATATAAGAGTAAATCCTTTTGGCATAACCTTTATGATAATCTATTTTATATCCCCAGATTTTTATTATATTGAGGGTCTCCGAATAACTAGATCATTAAGTGAAGTTTGGAAATCCTTACCTTTTTTACTTTGTATGGCTATTTATAAGTGGTTTTAATAAGCCTTATTTTATCGATTCTAAGACTCTGGGTTTGCCTTAAAATTGATGGGTCACAGCGTAATGTGCGACACTTTTTCCTTTCTTGAGGTGCATAAAATAATGGTAAGTTTTAATGATTGATTGATGACCTGTTAGATTAGGGAAATAGAGTATTTTCTCTTAAAATTTTTCCGCTGTGAACAGTTTGTTTTCTCATATAATGCTTCTTGGTGGGAGGGGTCTTTTATTTAATTTTTTTTTTATAGCTTTGAGTTTGTTGTTAGTTTAGATCTGGAGAACTGAGTAAAGACATCTACTTTAGAAATTGTATTTTACATTACACTGATTTTTAATTTTATTTTTAAAGTTTATTTATTTGGAGAGAGAGAGCATGAGCACAAGCCGGGAGGGAGGGGCAGAGAGAGAGAGAATCCCAAGCAGGCTCCGCGCCATCAGCGCAGAGCCCGATGTGGGGCTTGAACCCGCGAACCGCGAGATCAGGAGCTGAGATCAAGAGTAGGACACTTAACCTACTGAGCCACCCATTTGCCCCTACGTTGATTTAAAAAATACTTTGATACTTAGGATAAGCCTGCTTTTAAAATATATTTTTTATTTTTAGGTGGAAGATGAAACGGTTTTACATAACATTCCTTATATGGGGGATGAAGTTTTAGACCAGGATGGGACTTTCATTGAAGAGCTAATAAAAAACTATGATGGAAAAGTACACGGGGATAGAGGTGAGCCATGTGTTTAATCTCTTGGAAAAAGGGGCCAAAGCATTGAGAGAGATTCTGAATTTGTAAGCATAGGTGTGAACATGGCTTTTTTTTAATATTAAAAGTAAGTTTATTGCTGGATTGGCCTGGGCTTACCAGCCTAAAAATTGTAATGTTTTCCCTACTTTTAAATTGAAGAATCATTTTTGCTAACTTGAAAATGATGCGTAGTTGGTTATATCATAAATTATAATGTCAGTAACATGTAAATTAGATAGAATGGTTTGAGTGTGTGTAGATTTTAAGATTCCTTCCCAGTAAAATTAAGACCGGGCCTCTGCTTACGTGACACATGGGCTCCAGAAGGCCTGTGCTCAGAAAGATGTCTCCCTTAGCTCCCGCAGTTCCTGCATTTCTGTCCCCGCGTTCAAGGCCTCTGCGTTTGGTGTCCAGGGGACCCTGTCAGTGTCTGGCAGGAGGGTAGCGTGTGTAACGTCGTCATGGTCCCTTCTCTTCTGGGGAAAGTGAGGGCTGTCAGCTGCGGTCTTGGGAGGAGGCCGAGGCCACAGTTCGTTTCTAGGGCATCAGGTTATAGTGGCAGGCACTGGAGACTTCTGGCGGGGGTTGGGGGGTGAGTAAAGAGAGGATGACAGGTGTTGAAGATGAATTCTTCCTGACTTTGCCTCAGGCCAGCCTTGAAGGTGATCTCCCTCCTCATTTGAACAGCAGTGTTCCAGTGCTAACAGGCTCTGGCTGTTTCTTCCACGTTAGAAACGGCGTCAACTTGGCATTACCACCTTCCTCTGTATATTTCTGATACTTGACTTGATGAATTTCAGAATGCGGGTTTATAAATGATGAAATTTTTGTGGAGTTGGTGAATGCTCTTGGTCAGTACAATGATGATGATGATGATGATGATGGCGATGACCCTGATGAACGAGAAGAAAAACAGAAAGATCTGGAGGAGAACAGAGATGGTAAGTTTCTTCATTAGGTTTGTGTGCAGTCCTGACAGCATCTTAGAGTGTCCTTTGTAATGTTTCATCCTGTACTTGAGTGTCTTTACTTCCTTTGCCCATCAAAAGAATGTACTGTTTGGGGGGATTTTGCAGGGTAGTTATCAGAATCGTCATTCCGATATATTGATCGTTGCACACAAGTAGTGTGCCAGTCACTTTACGTGCACCAGCGGTGGCTGTTGGCATCAGATCTATTATAGTCGAAGAGATGGGCTTAGTGCACTTAAGTAGCTTATTTAGTACGCTGTTGGAGGAAGAAACAGAACCCAGAACCCCGTGCTGGTCACCCCTCTGAAGGGCTCGAGAGCCCTGCTTTTGAGCCCTATGCTAGTTACGGCTTCTCAGACAGAGCGGCCCGATCCAGAGTCCATAGTCCGTGGAGACTTGGCAGAGCTCATCGGTAAACAGCACAGAAGAGCGTGGGGGAGAAACTGCGATTTCAAAGAAGCGAAATGTTTTTGTAACGGGCCGCGGTCATGTAGTTCATCTCCTTGAGCTTACAAAGAAGAATCAGACCCCAGTGGGTAGGTGACCAGGCAAGAAGGTCACAGACCCCCTGGGGCTTCTCCCTCCTGGTGCACCTGAAACTTCCCATATTTGATTTTAAGTGTTTTGTTCGTCCGGCCTACTGACACTCCATGCAGACATGTGACATATGTCAGAAGTAAGTGAAACACAGAGTTGATAATTTTCGTAGAAAATTAGCTTTGTTAGATGTAGTTGTGTGGAGGAAATGCAAGATTGAAAGACTTGCTTTTCTTTCATCTTTTTTCCCTTTCTTATTTCCTGATACAGACAAAGAAAGCCGCCCGCCTCGGAAATTTCCTTCCGATAAAATTTTTGAAGCCATTTCTTCAATGTTTCCGGATAAGGGCACAGCAGAAGAACTAAAGGAAAAGTAAGATTTGCTCTTTTGAGGCAGTCTTGCCTTGTATGGTGCGTAGCTCAGCATTTTGGTTTATCAGAAGTAGAACTCACGGAGCCGACGGCCCCCCGCGCTTCCTGTGTTCATGGTGCTGCGGGTTCTCGACACCATGTACGTGAGGTGCTTCCCTGCACGGCGCTTACCGTGGTGCCAGTAAACACACGCGTGATTTCCGGTGGCGCTTGGAGAGGAGAACTTCTCTGGACACTTATAGAAATGTCAGTGTAGTTGATGTTTATTTTAATTAATGTGGTAACATTTTTCATGATCTGAATCCCATCCCTGAACTTGATTCTTTTTTATTATTTTGAGAGAGAGAGAGAGAGAGAGAGAGCGTGCGCGCACAAGTTGGGGAGGGGGGGGAGAGAAAGAGAGACAGAATCCCAAGTATGGTGCCCAATGGAGGGACTCGAACCCACAAACTGAGATCACGACCTGAGCCAAGATCAGGAGTCGGACACTTAACTGACTGCGCCTTGATTCTTGATATACCGGACAGAATGTTTAATTGGCTCTTCATCTAAATAAGGATGGTTTTAGGTCAGACCTTTTCCTTGTGTGTGGCCGAGGCACGATGAACATCACAGACGCTATATGGGACCTTTCAGAAACTTTATTTTCAGAGGAGGAGTTGTTGCCGTGCCCTCACCTCCCTTTTCCCTGCTCGCCGTCAGGTATAAAGAACTGACCGAGCAGCAGCTCCCGGGCGCACTTCCTCCTGAGTGCACCCCGAACATCGATGGGCCGAACGCCAAGTCCGTGCAGAGGGAGCAGAGCCTGCACTCTTTCCACACGCTCTTCTGCAGGCGGTGCTTCAAGTACGACTGCTTCCTGCACCGTAAGTGCGGCCGCCGCGCGCCCTCGTGGGGGTCTGTCGTGGGTCCCGTCGTCCAGCGCCGGGAAGCGGTGTCCTTGATCGCAGCTAGAATCGATCATTTCGCCTGGAGGTGAAGGTGGAGAACTGTGCTAGGATCAGAGGACCGTCGTTCTGCAATTTGTTGCTTGACGGTTGCTGTGGAGTCTTTGACTTGGGCCGCCCGGCTCCCACTAACGTGGAATACGGGTCAGCGGTGTTCCCATAAAGGCTCACCTAGCACTTGTTTGTAGCGAAGCTGTGACCGTGAACCATCTCAGAGCCTAGAGCAGCCCTGCCGTATGGTTGAACGCATTTTGTTGAATAAGAAATGGGCTAAAAAGATGTTTGTAGGTATTTTTGTCAGTTTAGTGTTCCTTTTTGGTTTTCTGAGTAAGTTTCTTTTAAAAATATCTGCAGTTGACAGGTGCCTGGGTGGCTCAGTCGGTTAAGCGTGCAACTTGGGCTCAGTTCACCATCCCATGGTTCGTGAATTTGAGCCCCTGCGTTGGGCTTTCTGTTGTCAGCGTGAAGCCTGCTTTGGATCCTCTGTCGCCCTCTCTCTCTGTCCCATACCCACTTGTTCCCTCTTTCTCTCTCTCTTTACAATGATTTTTTGATTAAAAAAAATATGTATTATTTAATGTTTTATTTTTTGAGAGAGTGAGCATAAGTGGGGGAGGGGCAGAGAGAGAGAGAGAGCGATCTGAAGCAGGCTTTGTGCTGACAGGCCGACAACAGCAAGTCCGATTTGGGCTTGAACTCACGAACCTTGAGATCGTGACCTGAGGTGAAGTCGGTCGCTCAACCGACTGAGCTACCCAGGTGCCCCTCATTTTTTTATTTTTTAAAGATTTTATTATTATTTACAGCGAGAGAGAGGATATGAGCTGGGGGGAGAGGGAGAATCTGAAGCAGGTTCCGTGCTCAGAGTGGAGCCCAGTGTGGGGCTCGATCCCACCACTCTGGGGTCATGACCTAAGCTGAAATCAAGAGTCAGATGCTCAGCCGACTCAGCCACCTAGACGCCCCAAAGATTGTATTTTTTAAGTAATCTCTACCCCCTGTGTGGGGCTTGAACTCCTGACCCTGAGATCAAGAGTTGCAAGCTCCACCGACTGAACCAGGCATCCCTACACCCAGTTGGTTTATAAAGTTATGCCCGGTTCTTAAGAATATTATGAGTTGCATCCAAGTGTCACCATAGCGAATGGTCGCGTGGAAGCTCTACGTGGAAGTCCGTGAAATGGTCCGTCCAGTTGGTAGACGTAGCATTCTCGTACCTTCCTTGTGCAAATGAATCAGGAAGTGGATGCTGCTTCTGAACGTGATCACATGAGTTATTTTATTGTGATCTTCAGATTTGAGTAATAGTGATGAACCTTGAACCTGATCAGTCCCTCCTCCGTCAGGCGGGGGACACTGACTAGCGAGCTTCGCTCCGGTGAGGCGGGGCTGCCCACCCGTGGCACGTGGAGCGGCGGGGTCCACAGCTGCTACGGCCCTTGCTTCCTCGTTCGCTAGGGCCAGTCTCTTTGGGATTCCGCCTCGACGGATCGTCTAGGGATTCACTGCTTTCCATCAACTTCAGCAGAATCTCACAGACTGTAAATGTTTCTTAGGCAAAATGAACCTGTAAATACATTGTTAGATACACGTTAGCTATAGCATTTTGTGCCTTAAGTTTTTTTCTCTCTGATAGAATAACAGTGCTTCATAAGCTGTTGTGAAGATTAATTATATTATTATGTGTAAAATACTTAAAACAGTACTTGGCTTGTTTTTATTGTTATTTTTTAAACAGGTCGTCATTTACATGACCTACACTTCAGAAATGTATTACAAGGTGTCCAGTGAATTCTCCCTGCCACCTCTGCCCCCGTGCGTAGCGTTTGTACCTCACTCCTTAGACCGCTAACATCAGCTCTTCTGTATCTTTCTGTAGTATCTTCCGGCAAAATGCAAAGATGTTCTTTTCCCGACTGTCCTTCTCACAAGGTGCCATACTAGTGAGGCTTCTCCCTGTTTTGACTTCATGGTGTAGACGCTCTTCCTGTCTGGAGAGCTGCGTAGCCTTCTGTCGTAGGAGGCAGCGGAACCCTGCATTTGGATCGTGTTGCGCCTTTCGTTCCCACGGCGCTGCGGTGAATGACCTTGGCTGTACCTGCACAGCATTTGCCATAAGTGCAAGTTAAGCTGGTCCACTGTGTATTGGCTTCACTCTTTTTGCATTTAACTCTTTGATCCTTTGGAAGCGAGTGATTCTGATAGAGTTTTGGATCCACTTCTCCCTACCTCCAAGGCTGCCTAGTCGTTTTCCATGCCACGTATTGGAAAGTTCCCTCTTCACTGCTTTGCCGCCCTCCTTGCCTGTTACCACGTGTGCTTGGGTCTTTTTTTTTGTGTTCTCTTCCAGGAGGCTTTATTCAGAGATCTCCTGCCTATTCTTTCTTGTTTTTTTAATGTAAATTTTTAGAATCAGTTTGTTTAATTAAAAAAAGTCTAGGTAGTATGTTTATTGGAATTCCATTAAATGTATAAATTACTTACGGGGAAATTGACATTTTAAAATGAGGATTAAGTGTAACCATATGATCAGGTTTCCTTTTGTGTCCTTTAGTAACCTTGAATTTTCTTCACGTAGTTCTTGTATATTCGTTTGTAAGATGAGTTCTAGGTATTAATGGATTGTTGCTGGGCTTTTTCTCTTTAAATGTTACGTGTTTAATACCTTGATACCTTACTGAATTGTCCTTGTTTATAATAATTTCTCGGTGGATTCTTTGTTGAGTTTTCTAGCTCTGTAGGTAGACTGTCGGCAATTACTGAGATTCTCTGTCTTTATGACTTTAATTTCTTTCCTTGTCTAATTACATTGGCTGATATCTTCAGTACGGTGTTAAATAACAGTGGTGCTAGCAGATACGTTTTCTATCACTTCTGGATCAGTTTTGAAAAGTTACCTATTTCACCCAAGTTTTGAAATTTATTTGGATAAAGTTGACCCGAGTGCTCCAGTGATTTTTTTTTCCTGCTTATTAAATGTTTCGTTCTCCCATTTTTCTTGATGAACTTAAGTGGTTTCTGTATTTTGTTTTAAAAATCTGTTTCCTATATTTTTCCCTCAGAATCAGCTACTGTATTAGTTTTACTGTGTTTCTCTTTATGAGTCAGATTTTTGCATTGTTTTCATTCTTCCCTCTTTTTTGGATATATGTGGTTAACATACAATGAATCGTCTCTAGAGCACTGTTTCAGCCTCTTTTAGGTTCTGTTGTTTATTATTATTCTTCAGGAATTTTAAGGAACGTTTTAGGTCTTCTTTTTAACTCGTTGTCTAAGGGGGAATTTTTAAACTTCTGGGGAGAAGGGCCTTTTTGAACGTTCTCCGTTTTAATTATTTCTGTGTGGTAGCCTCACTGATACCTGGTCTCACCTGTTACTTAGATGTCAGGGGTGTCTACCATGGCTGTCTGTAAGGAAGAAGTTTCGATGGTTAGGGGGATTTGCAGTTCATCCGAGCCAGAAGCTGAGTATCTGTCTGACCATGGTCTTTTTTCTTAGACTTACATGTTCAAACGAACCTTGAAGGATAAATGGTTTTGGTTTGGGAACAAATTCCACTTTGTATTCCAAATAACTTTTAGACCATGATCCATTTTGTAAATTGGAAACGGGTTGTTCTGCAAACTTGGGAGTCCTGTAATTCCTTTCTTGCTTTTTTTTCAAAGTTTATTTATTTTTGAGAGAGAGTGCATGCGAGTGGGGCAAGGGCAGAGAGCGAGGGAGAGAGAGAAGGCTCAGTCCCACAAACCATGAGATTGTGACCTGAGCCGAAATCAGGAGTTGACTGAGCCACCCAGGCGCCCCGATGTAAATTCTTTATAAAAGTTTCAGCCTAAAATTGGCTGCCTAGTCTGTCTTTGACGCTTGTTAGAGGAACCAGGGTCAGCTCCTGAATTGATTGTGGTGGGTCTAAAGAGGTAACACATTTCTGATAGGGAGGGAAGGAAGGCAGGCTGAGAAATGAAGGTTGGGAAATTTTATGTGCTTACATAGGATCAAAAGTAGAACCCTGGAATAAATGTTTTGTTGGGTTTTCTATTATCTGAGTGGCCTACAGAGGAATCCATTTTAAGCATGAAACCCATTTGTCATTTTTGATATTATGTAAGTCTATTTTCGGAATGCGTATTAATGCTAATTGTAGAGCTTTTAACATTTTTAATGGTTAGAATTTCAGAAACAGTGTTCCAAAGTTTGTAGCTGATGGTTGACTTTTTTTTTTTTTTTTTAGTTTTCAGATGTGTAATGATTAAAATTGAGACATATGGAGTTCATATTTGCCATGTAATTAACAGAGTGACTTAACCTCCCTACATCTTGATTTTCCTCACCTATAAATGGGGGTGAGGATCCTAACGCCTGCAGGATTTTGTGGGGGATTCAGTGAGGTCATGCCTGGAGCCTCTTCCTGTGTGCTTTGAACACAGAAACTTTTATTGTTGGCTCCCGTCACTGCCTGCTGTTACTACTGTCCTATGCGCTGAGCATTGACACAGTCATTTTGTAACATACTTAGTAGTCTGAGATCTCTGATGTACAGAGAATTTATAGGATTACAACTATTAAGTATGTATATTCAGTAAGAATTCTTAATACCAAGTTCTAATCGGAGCAGACAAGATCAGTACCTTGGGCAGAAGTTAATGTATAAACTTGACACTTTGTACTTCCCTGTGATCATTTATTTTGTCATAATTATCACATGACAATGAGCTAAAGTATTTGAGAAGTGTTGTATGTTACAGGGAGGGGAGGTGGCTCTTCCTGCACGTGGCGAAGCATGCTGGGTGCAGGTCTCAGCACCCCTGCCGCCAGCTAACCAGCTACTCAGATTATCTCTTTAGTCCTGTTTCCTAATCTGTAAAATCACCACTGGAAGTAGGTGACTGCGAAGGTTCGCTCCAGCTCTGTAATCCTTGGATTCCCCAGTTCTGTATTTGAGGCATCAATATTTGGTGAAACGTTAGAAGATTCTGAGGGGCTACTTAGTATTTGCAGCCGTTTTTTAGAATCGCCAGTTTACTCAAACATAGGTATTGGAACTGGATATGTAACAGTCTTCTTACCTTTGCTCAAAAACCGTAAGGTAAGATTTTTCATCAAGATTTTATAGGTTGCTTTTGAAAAAAACAAAACCAAAAAGCCCTCCACGTTCTTTGCTCTCTCCTTTCTGATAAGTTTTAGAAAAAGTGCCCTGCTTGAATTTTCTTTTAACAATTTTCTTGATCAGGTTATTTTATGTAATCTTTTCCCCTCAGATTATATTTAGCTTGAAATATATTTTAATAACTTAGTTGAAATATTAGTACTTTAAGACACCTATGTGAAAATATTAAGTACTCTGAAAATCTAATAGTCCAGACATTTCTGGAAGAGGGAATTCTTTGTATCCTTAGTTTTCTTAAACAATTGAAGTTTGAAATTCTGCTGAGGGAAGGCTAACAATGAGAATAGTTCTCTTTTTTGAGCTAAATGCAATGTGAAATGAACAGTGGTACTTCAAGCAATTTTTAAAGTACCTTTTATCATCAATGTGTTAATTTTTCCTTTAGAGCTGAAACTTGACTCGTGAGCGTCCGTTGCTTTTTTCTGGGCCTCTGCGGCATCTCTGCGGCCACTGTCTTCACTTGCGCACGTGTCTTATGTTTCTCACTGATTCCGGTGAAATCGAGAACTTCAGTCCTTAAGCAGAGGAGACATCCAGATTAAAAACAAATTTTACCAAAAATATATCACTCAGTATGTTCTGCTGATGTGGCCTTGACCTTCCGTAGGCTCCGACTTTGTATTTTAGGGGTCGGCGTCCTCAACTGTTCAAAAATGTAATCCAGTGCTAAATTAGTCATGGTATTGGTCTCTTCATTCCAGGGAAATCAAACTCACTTGAAACAGAATTTGAGCCTTGAATTTCTACTTCAAGACCAACATCACTTTGTGTCTTTGTTTTCTTGATTTCCTCATCAGTCAGTTCATCTATCCCATTTAAGTTCTATGGATAGAAGTATGGCTTTTTACAGATGTTTTTTAAATGGTTTGTTTCATGAATGTGTCACTTGTTTTTGTCCAAATTAGATAGTTTTCGTCTTGTGTAACTCTGAACGGGGCATTTGTAGCATTTGCCTTGGTAGCTGGAACAGGCTTTCTCGAAGGTTTCTCCCAACTTCTCACCGCTGTGCATTCACGCTTCATTAGTTTGTCACGCTGCTATACTTTGAATCTTTTTGTTGTCAGGTTATTTGGGGATTTTAAGTTTCAAACACTTTTGTTTCTGGAGCCTGTTTTGTGTGACCACGTATTTCCTATAGAAGGGCGCTGACCGCAAGCCGTCTCTAGGTTCTTGAATTGTGTCTGATCCAAAGCAATGGCGTTTCAGTAGGCTGAGGGTGTCCTCTTTATTTCTTATTACTTAAAAAAAATTTTTTTTGAGTTTATTTTGAGAGGGGTGAAGGGCAGAGAGAGTCTGAAGCAGGCTCCCCGCTGTCAGCGCAGAGTCCGAAGCGGGGCCTCATCCCGCACACTGAGATCGTGACCTGAGCCGAAACCCAGGGTTGCTTAACTGACTGAGCCACCCAGGGGCCCTGTCCTCTTTATTTATATTTTTTAAATTTTTGTAAAGAAATTTTTTTAACATTTATTTTTGAGAGAGCGAGCGCGCACGCGCGCACACGTGTGGGTGGAGGAGGGCAGAGAGAGAGGGAGACCCAGAATCTGAAGCGGGCTCCAGGTTCTGAGCTGTAGCACAGAGCCTGATGTGGGGCTCGAACCCACAAACCATGAGATCATGACCTGAAATGAAGTCAGATGCTTAACTGACTGAGCCACCCAGGCGCGCCACCGCGCCCCCCCCCCCCCCCCCAGCTGCCATCCTCTTTATTTTTAAAAACTAGTTTTAAACAAGTGCTGTCCCAATCTTGTCCCATTTGACAAGCTGGTTGCTGACCTTTATTTAGAAATCAAGAAACTGTAGATGCCAGAAATCTTGGGTAAAAATAGGAAACCTGATTTCATCGTAGAAGGGATATATCCGTTGTTTCTAATTAAAGACTCAAATGTTCGTGATCTGAGTTGAGAGTTTTATGTGCATCAATTATACTTGCAAGGAGAAAAGGAGGAAATCCCTAATCATTCCAGAATTTACGGTTTCCTCCCTGGTTAGGGGCTGGTGGGGAGGAGTGGTGGTTGTTTCAGGGGAGAGTTGAGGAGAATACAATGAGATGATTCAGTTTAGGAAGAGCTCGAAGGAAAGTTCTGTAATGTCAAGCATACGTTGGCAAGGTTGTAATGTACCAGTTGTTTCCACTGAAACTGGAAACGACGAGTAAATATAGTTATATTTGGGTATTTTATGTTTATTTTGCAGCTTTTCACGCAACACCCAACACTTATAAGCGGAAGAACACAGAAACGGCTCTAGACAACAAGCCGTGTGGACCACAGTGTTACCAGCACTTGGTAAGCCTGAGGGCTGCACGCTCGGAAGGCACTCGCAGAGTGTCCCCGCCGAACGGTGGTGAGGTCTGCGGAGCCAGCGCTGACATGACGCTCTTGCTCCTGTACCTCGGCCGTGTGGGGGGCAGGGACTCTCTCCCTTGCCCACGTTGCCTTCGTCGCGGTTACACACTGCACGGTCTAGTCCTTCATCGGTCTCGTTTCATTGGTTTCTCTGCGTTAATCTCTTCAGCAACCTTGCGAGGTTGTTAGGAGCAGGACTCTTCCGCCCGCCACAGGGTTTGTGAGCATGAGAAGCACAGGTAGCCCCTTCAGCCCCAGAAGCTTGGTAATTGTACGGGGTAGTTCCGGAGCCTTCCTCAGAGTTACAGACCCATGGTGGTTGGAGTGAGGTGATCGGGCCCACAGATTTTTTTTTTTTTTATGATGAAGAAAAGATAAGGGTTTAGGAAGAGGTAGAAAAGTGTTTTATGGGCACTATCTTATTTTTACCATTTCCCCTCTTTGAACCAAGCCACTCCTACCTAGGAACTAAATGGGTATATATTGCCTGTTGGATTTTGGACAGAAGATTCATTGAATGGCACCTGCAGAAGGTATCCTATTTTTAAGCATTTTGGTTTTTGTAGAATGAAGTGTAAAACTGTTGGCTGCTCTCAAACTTCTCCCTTCTCCTGCCACTGTAAACACGGAGTTCTTGAACACAGTTTTATAATGCTCTGTGCCAGGCCGAATTTTACTGGGCTCCTCTAAGATGTTTCTGTGGTCTGTATAATCCGTGATCTTACTGTTGGCACATATTCTCTGAGACCGGGTTACTGGACTTGTTGCTGCGGAAATGTGCTGCTTTCACGATTTTGGGGGGCTGGGCATCCCTCCCAGGAAAAAGGGGGATGTTCTTTTTAATAGTAAGGCAGGATGGGACAAAGCCCAGCATGCTTATGTGATTCGTGTTCTTCTGGTATTCTTTAAATATCACCAGAGACTCTTCTTAAACCCTGAAATAGGAAAGTCTGGCTCCGCATGCACGGAGTGTGATGCTTCTCACGAATGTTCGTGTTTAAAGAGACTCACCTATTTTTTATATTTTGTTATAACCAGTTAATACGGTTCACAAGTTCACACAGAATTGTCGTGCCTGGTTTCGTACCCCTGTAGCACAAAGAGCACCTAGATTGATCTTTTGGAAATTTTCAAACTGTCAAAAGCAGATAGAAAACCAGGATGTGCAAATGATTATTGGTAAAAGTGGGTACCGTGAGAATTTACTGACGACCTGCTTGGTGCAGTTCTTTTTCTCTCATGCAACAAAACGAGTTGGAGAACTTGACCTTGATGTCTGCGTCCTTGACTTTGTAGGAGGGAGCAAAGGAGTTTGCCGCTGCCCTCACCGCTGAGCGGATAAAGACACCGCCGAAGCGGCCCGGAGGCCGCAGGAGAGGACGGCTCCCCAACAACAGCAGGCCCAGCACCCCCACCATTAACGTGCTGGAATCGAAAGACACAGACAGCGACCGGGAAGCGGGGACGGAGACGGGCGGGGAGAACAACGACAAAGAGGAGGAGGAGAAAAAAGACGAGACTTCCAGTTCCTCGGGTGAGACGCGGGTGACCGCTAGGAGACGGATCGAGTGCTTCTCTTAGTGGGCTAGTCGTCAGCACGCTGACAACTCTCAGACGGGGGGACGCGTTCAGGGTGCGGAGCTGACTTCTTGCCGCCCTGCCCGCACCCCGGCCTGCGGAGACCGCTGCCCGCGTGCTGGGGAGGTGGAGGGTCCGGCGTGTGGTCACGTTCCGTGTCGCATTCCTTTCTCATTCGGTTTAGTGGTGTTGACGTTCCGTGCGAGGTTTCTGTGCTTTTGGCTCTGTGACTTACCCCACAAGTGACAACAGGTTTCATTTTATTTATTATTACCTTTTTGAGTAAGCTCTATGCCCAGGGTGGGGCGTGTGAACCCGTAACCCCAAGATCAAGAGTCTCCTGCTCTATTGGCCGAGCCAGCCGGGCGCCCCCCAGCTTGCATTTAGAATGTTGTGTTAAAGGGGACCCAGCCTTGTGTTCCGTGGGAGGCTTAGTGACTGTTTCCAGCCTTCTCAAGATGATTCTCTTCCTGCTTTTGTCCTAAGCACAACCCTCAGTTTTCTTTCTCTCTTCCTCCCTCCCTCCCTCCTTCCCTTCCTTGTTTATTTGGAGAGAGAGAACGCAGAGAGGCTCAGAGAGGGAGGGAGAGGGAGGGAGAGAATCCCAAGCAGGCTCCACGCTGTCAGTGCCGAGCCCGACGTGGGGATCGATCCCACGAACTGTGAGGTCATGACCTGAGCCCAGATCAGGAGTCAGACGCTGAACCCACTGGGCCACCCAGGTGCCCCCGGTTGTCATTTCATGACCAGTGGGTAATTTCGGTTTTCTAGAAGCGAATTCTCGATGTCAAACGCCAATAAAGATGAAGCCAAATATCGAGCCTCCCGAAAACGTGGAGTGGAGTGGTGCCGAGGCCTCGATGTTCAGGGTCCTCATTGGCACATATTATGACAATTTCTGTGCCATTGCCAGGCTCATCGGGACCAAAACTTGTAGGCAGGTAAGTATATCTGGTAAAACACTGTTCGAGAACTTCAGAGCGAAAACAGGCAGTCCCTGTCCAAACAGAAGAACGTTCTTGGTTATTCTTAATAAGCTCCTGTTCATCTCCCAGAAAGCATGTTGATCTTTTTTTCACTGAGCGGGAACTGACGGAAAATGATTCTTCCGACTTTAGATCTCTCGGGGCTGGTCTAAATGGTCTAAAGGGCCAGGAAGACTAGGTGGTGAGCCTTGCGACTCTCGGTCAGAGTGTGGGTTGGGTCAGTGTCTTTTTGACTTTCCGCTCTGTCCCAACGCCTGGCAGCTGCGGGGGGTGGCGGATGGGGGATGGGGGATGGGAACACTGGTTTGACTAAACACATGGTCCTCGTGGCCCCGTGGCTGTGCCTCTTGCCAGGTGTATGAGTTCCGTGTCAAAGAATCCAGCATCATAGCTCCGGTGCCGGCCGAGGATGTGGACACCCCTCCAAGGAAGAAGAAGAGGAAACACCGGTAAGTCAGTGTGTGGCCGATCCGACAGGTCCCCCGGACACTTCCGAGGGCGGCGGTCCACCTTCACTCGGTGACAGAATGTGGAGTCTTGTCGGCCTCGGTAGTCGCTGGTATTTTTCTCTTAAGAACACAGTACCCTGCAATCGATGTGGTGTGTTAAGGAGAACCTAATAGAATCTTCTGTAGTAATGGCTCCATCGGCGCTTGAGCATTTACTCGAACATGTGTTCTTGGGTGTGAGTGTTGAGAGCTGAGGGGGGTGCCGACCTGGTTTTTATTCTAGGAGCCCGAATCCTCTATGTGTGTGGTGTCACTTTCTGTTCTTAGAAAATTCTTTTTAATGTTCATTTTTGAGAGAGTGCACGTCAGGGGAGGGGCAGAGAGAGAGGGAGACACAGAACCCGAAGCCGCCTCCAGGCTCCGAGCTGTCAGCACGGAGCCTGACGCGGGGCTCCATCCCACGAACCGTGAGATCATGACGCGACCTGAAATTGGACACTTAACCATCTGAGCCACCCAGGTGTCCCCTGTCATTTTATACTCTTGACACCTTGCATTAAGCCTCTGTGAAGGTCACCTTTCACAAAGGCTTGCCTGGAAGGGAATGTTTTCATGAAGACTTGTCTTATTTGTTGAAGTTTATTTATTTTGACAGAGACAGAGCAAGCAGGGGAAGGGCAGAGAGAGAGAGAGAATCCCTAGAGCCTGATGTGGGGCTCGAACCCATAAACTGTGAGCGAGCTCATGACCTGAGCCAAAACCAAGAGTGAGGTGCTCAACCGGCTGAGCTGCCGAGGCGCCCCAAGGCAGACTCGATTTGTTCGCGCAGAGCCAGAAACCGTGGAAGTGTCCGTCTAATTTCCATCCCCTTTCCCGCGTTCTTGAGAGAAACAGGGTTGGGTGTGAAGTAAAGGACTGCCACGCTTCGAAAGTTGTGTATGTGCTCGTGTTGTCTTTCTTTAAGAAAGGTAGGGCCCACTGGATTTAGAACTTGAAGAACTTAGCAGTTCTTCCCACAGGAATTTGGGCCGGGCGTCAGTTTCTTGCTTGAATTCCGAGCACACGGCTCAATGGAATTATCAAAGATGCCTAAAGTTAGAGAAACTGTACTGTTTCTGTTCATCCGCATCTGAATAAGCCCAACCCCGAGCCCTGACTGGGGGAGGTGGGAAGGGCCATGGCCGGGTGGGGGGGCTAGGTCTCTTTTTTCTGTGGTTACAGCTGACCCTTGAACAACACGAGTCCGAACTGCCTGGGTTCATATACATGTGTGTTGCGGGGGGTGGTAGGGATAAGTACAGGCCTGGAAATAGTATTTTATGATTTTCTCAACACACTCTTCTGCAGCTTTATCGTAAGAACACGGTATATGGTACATATGTTGTACAAAATACGTATTAACCAATTAGTATCGTAAGGCTTATAAGTTTCGGGGGAGTCAAAAGGTAGATGCAGGTTTTTGATGGTGCGGGGGGTTCGCACCCCTCACCGCGCGCTGTTCAAGGGTCAGCCGTACTGGGATTCAAAGCACAGCTACGTTCGTGGCCCACACTGACCCGCTGAAGCGGCTTCTGTTGGATCTGTGCGGTGGCTACTCCCTGGCTTCACAAAGACGACCTTGATTTTCTGTGTTTTACAGGTTGTGGGCTGCACACTGCAGAAAGATACAGCTGAAAAAGGGTTAGCATCTTTCCGTTCAACTTACAATTAACTTAAAAAGGTCTACTCATCTGTTTCCGATCAGTAACTGGATTAGTGTTGGGGAATATTCTGGTAGAACCGACTTCTGTACGTTAAACCCATTTAAATGGAGGAGGTCTGTTGATGAAGTTCCGGTCAGTCCTGTGGTGCAGTGAGAGCTGGTCGGATGGAGGGAGTCAGTCAGTCGGTGACGGGAGGACTCTGGGATCGGGGGGTGGGGGGTAGTGCTCTGGACTTCCCCAGCACGTGGGGGACGGGAGGCGACGTCTGCCATCGCTCTGTAAACAGAAACGTGTCACGTTGTAAATACAGGGAGGAAAATTGCCGCCCTTGAGCGTAACGCGGAAGAGACTCTCGTTCTTTATGTGCGATCGATCCCGCCACACCTCCGGGTGACCTGTGTGCCGTTGTTCTTTCTCTCTGTGCAGATGGCTCCTCTAACCACGTTTACAACTACCAGCCCTGTGACCATCCGCGTCAGCCTTGTGACAGTTCGTGCCCTTGTGTGATAGCACAAAATTTTTGTGAGAAGTTCTGTCAGTGTAGTTCAGAGTGTAAGTATTTGTTTTGCTTTGATGAATTGCATGAGAATCTAGTCATGTTGAATTGCCGACCAAATCAAAGCAAGGACACGGCAGCTCTTGCTTGGGGTTTCCTTTTTAGGGCCTCCGCTTATCCTACGAGGATTTACGGGCCCCCGTAACGGGCTCCGTGCTAGGGGCCAGCCGGTCTCCTGGCCGGTGCGGGTCTGTGGGCAGGTTAGGCAAAAGTGGATTTGATACGGGAGCTGTTCTTTGATCGTTTACATGAAATCGCAGTAAGGCTGCATGGAATAGTAAGGTTACAGGGCGTCTAGAATTGGCTACCCAGATACTCTGGCTACCAGAAACCGTCAGCGGGATTTAGAACTCAGCATAAAGGAACGTGTGCATCAGCGTCCTGACTGCACGCATGTCGTGAAACTGCACAGGCAGTGCGGATTCCAGGGAAATACCTAGAATCTGGACTCTCAAAATGGTTACGAACCATGGCTGCTACTGTCATTTTTTAGTTTTTAAATGTTTATTTTTGAGAGAGAGCGTGCGCGCACAAGCGGGGGAGGAGCAGAGAGAGAACGAGGGAGACAGAATTCAATGCAGGTTCTGCGCCGTCAGCGGAGAGCCCGACGCGGGTCTCGAACTCATGAGCCGTGAGACCGTGACCTGAGCCGAAGTCGGACGCTCAGCCGACTGAGCCCCTCAGGCACCCCTCCGTGGCTCATCTTTAGCCCACGTTTTTCCTTCACACTTAGGGCATCAGAGAGCTTTGAAGTACACATGCCATTCGGCAAGTAAAAGTGGAAAAGCAGGAGCCCGGGGTGGTGGTTCTCAGTAGTGACCGCTGTAACTTGTGTTCTGGTGTTTCCTCTTCTGTCCGGGGGGTGGAGGGCGGGAGGGGCGGGTCACAGGAGTTAGGCAGGGCTCCACGCGACGTTGACCCCGCGGTGGTGACAGGACCGTCTCTCTCGAAGGTCAGAACCGCTTTCCCGGCTGCCGCTGCAAAGCCCAGTGCAACACCAAGCAGTGCCCGTGCTACCTGGCCGTGCGCGAGTGCGACCCCGACCTCTGCCTCACCTGTGGTGCGGCCGACCACTGGGACAGCAAAAACGTGTCCTGCAAGAACTGTAGCATCCAGCGGGGCTCCAAGAAGGTAGGGCTCGTCGTCCCCCCCCCCCCCCCCGGGTGCTGGGGGTTGCCCGGCTCTTAAGGGCCGTCGGTGAAGTGATTATCACATGGTTCGGCCGACCGAGAAGGGTTGGGTTTTCTTTGGGGAATGTGCCCGGAGGCAGGCTGCTCCGTTCTGTCCGGGATGCCTTACAGTGCTGTCACCTGAACCAGTCCATTCTGCCAAGCAGCTGTGAAAGGCATCAGATTTAGAGGAGGGATTTTGCTAGTTGTTTCTAGAACTGGATGGTCTCCACGAAAATAAATGGTGTTCCTATCAGAACCTAGAGACTTGTTTTTCTCAAATAATATCCAAGGTTCTTTTTTGTGCGGAGTGCAAAAGGAAGAGGACTTTGCACACTGGAAATAGTTCCAGTTTCTTTAAAAACGACACAGCGGGAATTTCATGCGGGTGCTTTTAACCGTAGCAACCAGGTTTATTGCTGAACAAAAGAAATTGACAACGCGTACTTGGGAAATTCTGTATCTTCTGTTTTTAGGATAGGTAGATGAAGGGCTTCTTCAGTTACAAACAGCTGATATTTTTTAGAAATGTTTATTATTTGTGAAAGAGCGAGCGCAAGCGGGGGAGGGGCGGGGTGGGAGGACACGCACAGCTCCGGTCACCGAGCTGTCGTGAGCGGTCATGTGCCGTAACTGAGGCCGCACCGCTGGGCATAGGGCCCTCCCACCAGACGCTGTGACGGTTTCAGGGGTTGGGCCGTCGTATTCTAGGCAGTTCGTGTCATCGTCACAGGGCCGCCGGCACCCCTGCTCAGCCCTAAGAATCTCATCGCCCCCACTGCATGACAGCCTCCTTCCTGCTCACGTGGACGTGCCTTCTTTTAGCTCCTCAAACAGAAAAGAACATACTTTTTACCAACCGGGTTTCGTTCGTGTAAGGGCATTACCAGAGATGGCTTTATTTACCCGAAAAAGCCCACTGTTTTTGTGGCTTCTCAGAGCTGCCGGCAGCACCGGGGAGCCGGCCCCTCGGTGGAGCCCTCCCGTCGTCTCCTGCCTCAGTGGCTGTGTGAGGACGGGTCTGAGTCCTCGGGGCGTTAACTCGCCCTCGGGCTTTGCCCTCCTTTGCTGACCGGTCGGTGCTGTGCGCTTTCTTCTCTAGCACCTGCTGCTGGCGCCGTCCGACGTGGCGGGCTGGGGGATTTTCATCAAAGATCCCGTACAGAAAAACGAATTCATCTCGGAGTACTGTGGAGAGGTAAGGCGGGGCTCACCCGGTCTCGGGGGGACAGCACGTACAGACCGTGGGGACTGGCGTCATGTGTAGTAACTTGCCCTTGCCTGGGATGGAGTTTCACGGGGTAGGTCTGTGGGGTTCAGTTAGCCACGAAGTCATAAAAATGCCTTTTCATCTTGGACTCCTGCCGGTGGGCTTGGCCTGCCTGGTCATAGGCTGCTTCGGTCCTCGTCACATTTCGCATTTAGCATCTGGGGACAAGGGGGAGAACCAGAGCTTCGTGCTGGAGAGTCCGCCCTACTCGGTCCAGAGGCTGATTGATAAGGACCTAGAAACAACAGTGTCATTGATTATATACTTTTGTAGTCGCAGAGTTACAGAAGACCCGTTGGGTTGGCATCGTTTTGGAAATACCCGCCCGCCCCCCGTTTGTATTTTTGGTCAATCAATCACTTTCTCCAGGCATGATTCCTTTAGATGTGGGAATGGTGTTTCTGGGTCAACACTGTTCTGAAACATCAGCACGTAGACTGAACGCAGGAGAGGAACCAGCCGTAGGACCGTCTTTGGGTTGCGTCAGGAAGGTGGGAAAATGTCTGTAGTCCCCTTTGAGCTTGGGTCACCTAATCCACAACCGTCTTGCTTTTTAGATTATTTCTCAAGATGAAGCAGACAGAAGAGGGAAAGTATACGACAAATACATGTGCAGCTTTCTGTTCAACTTGAACAACGGTAGGTCTGAGGGGGTGGCATCTGCGAGCCAGGGGTCCTTTTGGGGCTGCAGGGAGCGTCTCCGCCTCGCTTCCAAGCATCGGGCGTTTCTCACCGCCCGGAAACGGGCTGCTGGCGAGGCGACCAGGCTGAACCGGATGGTTCAGAGCCACTGGCCGCTAGGGCTGCGCCGGCTCCAGCTGGGAGATGTGCTGCGGGTTTGCCCCGGGGCCTCGGCGGGGGGGAGTCTGCCGGGTCTCATCGGGGGCCTCTGACCTGGGAAGGGTGGGGAGCCCTGAAGGTGGACGCATCCCCAGAACTTCCCTGCTTGTTCTCAGAAGGTCTGTGAGAATGAGGAAGCTGCTTTCCAGACGCTGTTTTGGGGCAGCGAATGTGAGGCCGTGGGGGGGTGGGGGCGCCCCTCACCCCCGATAGCTTCAGAGTAACTTTCCGCCGAAGTAGGTCTTTCTGCGAACATGTTCCGCAGGCTGTCGAATAAAAAAAGTAAAAGGTGAAATGGCATATCAAGAAGCACATTTTTCGTAAAAGCCCTGAACAACCCTGACCCGTGGCTTCTCCAGAACCGTAGTAACTTTGTGTTTACTGATTTAGGACTGAAATTGTTCACTGCATTAGGTTCTCTTTTTCTCTTCAGATTTCGTGGTGGATGCAACCCGCAAGGGTAACAAGATTCGTTTTGCAAATCATTCAGTAAATCCAAACTGCTATGCAAAAGGTAGGTGCTGGAGGAACCAGAATTGCCAACACAACCCCCTTTCAGACCAGTGACCGTGAACTTGAACGGCCCTGGGACAGAGGTGGATTATGTGCCCAAGTCAGACCCTCCCTGGGGCCCGTCCTCATCCAGCTCACTGACCCCAGTGTGTGTATCTCTTTCCAGTTATGATGGTTAACGGCGATCACAGGATAGGGATTTTTGCTAAGAGAGCCATCCAGACTGGTGAAGAGCTGTTTTTTGATTACAGGTTGGTAACAGCGTATTTCTAGTGTGACCGGAGGGCTTTTTCTTCCTGGACTCTAAGCTGTGGGGAAAGCCTGGCTTTTAGCTCTTTGTTGGATCTTCCGGTCTTAGAGGGATTGATTTCTGGTCATTATTTGTCAGGGGTGTGGGGGGAAGTTACACAAGTAAGGCTTACTTTCGAAATACAGGCATACCTCGGCGTTATCGCGGGTTCGGTTCCAGGCCCCTGCACTAAAGCGAATCCTAATCCTCTGGCCGGGGGGTGTTTGCCAGACAGCGACGGCATCTAGAACAGCGGCTCAACCTTGTGGCTTTCAGTCGCCTTGTGACCCGTGTTTCTTAAATACTAGACTCGAAGGCCGAGGCGGCCGCCTGAGGCACGGGCTGCAGGATGGCGGGGGTGGTGGCAGGCACGAGCACGACCCTCATCCCGTCCGCCTCCGTCAGAGCTCTGGGCTGTGACCGGGTGCACCGCCGGGGAGCTGCCCCGTCTTGAAAGGGATCTCCGGCTGAGCAGAACTCCGCAGCCAGCGTCCCCTGCTCAGTGACCGTGCTGGAGACCGACGGGCTTCGTCGTGCGTTCACAGAGCGCAGGCGGAGCGGACCTCCCGCCGTTCGCGGGGGCCTCGGGTTTTCCGAACGGTCACCGAGCCCCGGCTGCCGGTCCAGGTCACTGCCGCGTCAGCCCCCGACGAGGGAGTCAACCCCGGGCACGGACTTCCCCTCTCTGGCTCCGAAGGCCCGGCTGGCGTCTTCCGGGAGAAGGCTGTTGTGTCTCCACCGAAGGGGTGGGTGTCGCGCGGCCCCCGGGCCTTCCGGCCGGCCTGCCGCTTCGCCCTGCACTCGCGTGCTGTGGAGACGGCGCCTTTCCCGGAACCTCCTGACCCACCTCTGCCAGCTTCAGGCTGCTCCTCTGCAGCTGCCTCACCTCTCTCCGCCTTCACGGAATGGGAGAGAGTCGGGGCCTGGCTCTGGATTCGGCTCTGGCCTCAGGGGACGTGTGGCTGGTGCGACCTTCCGTCCAGACCCCTGCAACCCTCTCCACACGAGCGGGAGGCTGCGTTGCCTTCTTAGCACTTGTGTGTTCCCGGAGGAGCACTTTTCTTTTCCTTCCCGAGCTTTTCCTTCCGCCTTCACAACTTGGCTCACTGATGCCCGAGACCTAGCTTCTGGCCCGTCTTGGTTTTCAAAATGCCTTCCTCGCCGAGCTCAGTCGCGTCTAGTTGTTTTATTCAAAGTGAGAGACGCATGACCCTTCCTTTCGCTTGCACACTGAGGGGCCCCCAGTGGATGGTTCACTGGCCTCATTTCCATATTGGTGCATCTCAGGGACTCCCCTCCCCCTCCCCCCACCAGCAGAGGGAGAGGGGTGGGGGCAGGGCCGGGCAGGGGAGCGGCCAGGCCAGACCACCTGTAACGTGTAGCCGTTAGACAACCCCCCCCCCCCCCACCATGGGTGCAGTTCGAGATGGCCCGTGACAGTGCCAAGCAGTCACTTCCAGGTCACCAGTCACCTGAACGGGCCTGATGTTAATGAGAAGGTTTGAAATCGTGCACGCATGGCCAAATGTGCCAGACACGGAAAGATGGCACCGACCTGTTCGCCGTGAGGCTGCCACAAACCTTCAGTCCCTGCCCCCGCCAAAAACAAGTAATGTTTGCGAAGCGCGATAAAACGAGGTGTGCCTGTATGATGAAGGGTGGAGAAAGCCCACTTTCACCCTCGCCCTTCGTGCAGCCTTGTGCACTCGCTTTTAGCAGAGGTTCTGTTTCCCTCCAGCGCAGTCAGAGCGATGTCCTTGCCTGCGACGGCCCAAGCGCCTGCCACGTCATCAGTGTTTAGTATTTTAACGGTTAAGGCACTGTTGGCCAGCGTCCTACCTGGTCACCTCCGGGTCCTTTCTGTGGCAAGTCCCGCGGGCCGTCAGGGAGCGGAGGACACGCAGCCCCCGGTGGTGGGGACACGGCGTCAGGCTCTGCGGGGTAAATTGCCGAGAACTTATTTAGGTGCGAGCAGATGCCTGTTGAGCAAACTACATCCTGTGGCCAAATACGCGCCCCCCCGGGGAGCGCAGCTCTTGGGCGCGGCGGCGGCAAAACCGGGCCGCGTGTCGCCACTTACTACGGTGGCCTGCGGCACCACATCCGACAGGTCCCCAGTGGACCCCTGCCCCGGGGAGGTCGCGGCAGCCACTGCGCTCCGTTTTGGGCGTCCCGTCCCTTGGGTCCAGGTTCTTCACGCGGAGGCTGGGGCTCCGGTTTGGTCTGATGCGGGGCCGGCCGTGGTGACGCGGACCCACCTTCCCGGGCCCTCGGGGATGGCAGGGGGTGGGGGCCGTTCCAACAGGCTTGTCCAGTTCTCAGAGTAGAAGCGAGTTTCTGCCCACGCTGCGGGAGGCGGGCGAGCTGGGGGCCGGTCTCCCCCGTGCTGGCTCGCGGGTCACCGCGTTTTCATGCTCTTTCAGATACAGCCAGGCCGACGCCCTCAAGTACGTGGGCATCGAGAGAGAAATGGAAATCCCTTGACATCGGCTACCTCCTCCCCCCCCTCCTCCTTTCTGGAACAGCTGCCTTAGCTTCAGGAACCTCGAGTACTGTGGGCAATTTAGAAGAATAAAATGCAGTTTGAAATTCTGAATTTGCAAAGTACTGTAAGAATAATTTATAGTAATGAGTTTAAAAATCAACTTTTTATTGCCTTCTCACCAGCTGCAAAGTGTTTTGTACCAGTGAATTTTTGCAATAATGCAGTATGGTACATTTTTCAACTTTGAATAAAAGAATACTTGAACTTCTCCCTGGTGTCGTCATTGATCGTACCGAGTTGTCCGCGGAGGGGACAGCACACTCACCCTGAAATCCTGGGGTGTCTTTCTCTGGGTCCTGATTTAAAGGCTATTACCTGTATTAACTTGCCCAGTTATTATTTCATATAACGTGACAAGATAGCTGGCGTCCTGGGGCCCGGGCAGGTCCCAGCGGCCTGGCGCACAGGAGCCTTGAAGCCTCGATCTCTGTGTAGACAATCATGGAGCTGGACGAGGTGGCCGTTCGGGAATCCCATAGGGGGAGATTGCCTTCCTGCCTACGAAAGGTGATGGGTAACAACCAGACCGGTGTCAGGTCTTAAAGAAAGGCTGGTAAACCCCTCCAAGTGTCCCGGAAGTGGGGCGCTTGCCTCGGACTCGTCATGACAGCTGTGATCGGTCTGCGCGGTCCAGTTGCCTTTTCCGGAATTAGAGGACATTTTTGTGGATTTACACAGCGTGATGCTATTTTCGTGTGAAGCTTAATCAAATCTTCCCTTTCCCACCACGCAAACCTCGACGAGACTGGTCTCTGCCGCATGTGGGCGTGTCAGCCCTGGCAACGCCGGTCCTCACTTGAGCGCTAACTGGCCGTTTCGCTTTGGGGCCAGAAAACCTGGCCCGACGCGCCATCTCCCGTGCCGTGCTTTCATTCTCTGCCACGTCTGGTGACGAAGGACACTGGGGTAGACGGTCTCCCAACCCCCGTGTCCGGGAAGTGGCGCCACACGCTCGGGGGGCCGTCGCGGATGGACCCACGCAGGGCGAGCGCAGCGCGCGCTCTGTCCCTGCTACGTCCTGCCCCGGACGCTTGCCGTGAGCGGAGCCCCCCCCCCCCCCCAACCCCCCGGTCACACGCGGGCCCGTTGAGGACAGAGCGGGGACCACTGCCCCAGTGGGGTCTACGGGCCCGGAGTTTCTTCCGGCCACGGCCTTCCTGCCGTTGACCGCCGCCAGCCCGTCCCCGCGTGTGAACAGCTGGGAGCGGAGCCTGGAGTCCAGGGAGGTTCTCGCTCGACGCTCCAGGCACCCGGATCCGTGGCCGAGACGAGTTGTTTTAGTGGAGAGCAGGGAGTTGTGAGCGCAGCACGGCGAGCTTCTCGTGCCCGCATCCGAAACGCGTGTCTCCCGTGTCCCTACACCGGTTCTCTCGGCACAAACGCCGGCCACGCACCCAGTCGCAAGGGCCTCTTATGTCCGATCCGGTCGGCTTTAGATTCGCCTTTGTTTGTAACGCGCAGGCGGGCACGGGGCTAGACACGTGACGTATTCGAATACCCAGTAACGAAGCCAAAACGGGGAAGAACGAACTTTAAAAATCGTGTGCCTCCCCCAGTGCCGTACCCCCCACGGAGAGGAAGCCGGACACGGGCCTCCCCGGCGGAGGGGACCAGGAGGTGGGTAGCGGCTGTACCAGGACAGAGAGGCTTCGGACAGTTTAGGGACATCCGACGCTGGAACGGATGACGACAGCCTGACATGACAACAGGTGGCCCTGCCGGCCAATTTCTGTGGTCCCTTCTTGACCTCTTCCCCCCGCCGCTGGTCGTAACCCCAGGCAGGTGCCCCAGGGCGGTGACGACGGTCCCAACATCCACGTCTAGGCGGTGGCCCCTTGCCCACAGACGGACGCCCAGGCAAATCTGAGGGCACCGTGAGTAACCGGTTTGTCAAAATTCTTTCCGGTCCGGATTTAGTGGTTCTTACAAAAGCGTGCAGACTGCGATCCATCTAGGCGCTGCTTGCTTTTCAGTATCGTCTTGGTTCATTCAGGCTCCGGCCTTCGGTGACTCAAGAGTCCTGGCTCCCACCTCTGCCCAAGAGGCCCTCAATCCCACGAGAACCAACGAATCGTGTGATTTACACTCGTAGACAGGTCATCGAGACAGGTTCCCCAAGTGAACGTTGTCAAAGACCCCGAGTATTCGGTTGAAAATTCTAGGAGCTTTTGGGCCCTTCACGGACACGGAAATCGCTGCGAATGCTGGCTTCTACCTCGGCCCCCTGTGGTAAAGGATTCCAGGAGGGTGGGTATCAGAAGCGGTCTGAGACATCGCGTAGGCAGAGCTTTTTATGAACTAGGACCTCCATAAAGCGGCTTAAGAAGAGCCCACACTCACTCGGGGCAAGTCAGCGTGTGGTCAGCCACGGATGAGGGCGTGAGCCGGAAAGCTGACGTTCAGGGAATAAAACGAGGTCGCCCAGCCGGCCGCGTTACTGCGATTCCCGGAACAGCGGTCTTCGGAAGGGAGGGTCCGTGCAGAGACCGGCAAGCACGTTTGCGTTTTCGTCCGCATGTGGTAAAACCGCGAGTTCTTTCAAAGGGACGTCAGATACCGGTGTCCGGCAGGGAGACCGGCCACCTTGAGATGCTCAGGCCGTGGCAACATTTGTTGCCTTTTTGTGTAGACTCAAATCCAAGTGAGTTAACATCTAGCGAACAGAAACCGTTTAGGCCGCAGGTGCCCGTTCCTGTACGTACTGGTCCCCCCCGCCCCTTGGCGGTGCTGCTCGGGCCCGTACCCGCCGCCTTCCCGGCCGCTGTCCCGCGAAGGCGCCGGCGAGCGACGGGCCAGCCGTCTGTCTACACAGGCACGTCCGACCGCGGCCCCAACCCCGGCGAACCCGTTACCCTCACGGGCAGCGGACCACGGCCCTACCTCGTCCGTCCCCCTCCTGGGCGCGCAGCCTGGAACGCGGTGGTGGTGCTTCAACCGACAGCCCGGTGGCCTCTCTCTCCTCGGCGCCCTTCGCGACGGCCGGGTGGCTCCCCGGAAGCAGCTTCCGACGACCGCGCTTTCGCTCGTCCATTCCTGGTAGGAGACATGCGGTGGATCAGCACACACCGGAGCCGGAGGGCAGCGGAGACACGAAGGCAAAGCGCGTGGGGCTCCTCCCCCGCCCCCCGCCCCCCAGACGGCGCACGCCTGGCGTGGGGGGGGGGCGCGGACGTGGGGGGGCCGCCGGCCTCGGCCGCCCGCGGGGCCCCTTCGCCGGCCGCTCTGCGCGTCCCGCCGTACACCCGGGGGTGCTCTCGAGCCCGGAGGGACCGGAGACCCGGCACCGGCTCCTGAGGTCGCTTCCCGCCTTCAACGGGGCTCCAACACAGCTTCGCACGGGGGCTCCGTGGTTGCGCAGCACGTGCGTCCCGGAGCGGGTCAAGGCACGGCGGTGGGGGGTGGGGGGAGGCCGGCGTGCGCGGGGAGCCCGCCACCCCAGGAGCCGGGGGGAGGGTGCCGTGGGTGTGCGCGCAGGGGGCGAGGGGGGGGGGGTCCTGCTTTCTGCCTGGTTTTCAAAGCGGGGGGGTGGGGGTGGTGTCTGTAAAACTGGAAAAGCTGAAGACGCTGTGGAAACTGACAAACTCAGTCTCCACTGCTACTTTTTAACCCGTTTGGCCTGGAACTTTTTTAATTTTTGAGCGAGAAGAGATGAAGTGCAAGTGAGGGAGGGGCAGAGAGGGAGAGACACAGAATCCGAAGCGGGCTCCGAGCTGTCAGCACAGAGCCCGAGGCTGGGCTCGAACTCACGGACCCTGCGATCATGACCAGAGCTGCTGAACTGAGCCACCCAGGCGCCCCCAACTTGTAACTTTTTATACTAACCTGTCAGGCCCAGATTGTTCCAGGGAACTGGGAGAACTTCCCTCTCACTTCTTTGGCTTGTGACCCTGACCCACGGTGGGTGCACGGCAGGCTTGCTCGAGGCCACGAGGTGGTCAGGTGGGGTTCGCGAGGACGACGACGCAGCAGGGCCCGGGGAGTCTCCACCACCACCTCCGGGGTTCGTCTGTCCCTCAGCCAGGAAGGGACTGCGGAAGGGGCTCACTAGCAAGTGACGCAGCCGGGGGAGCGCGGCCTAGAGCTCGGAGGGACCCCCGCGACAGGATGGGCGCAGGGCGCGCTCCCCAGGCCTCCGGTCTCCCCTCCGCTTACCAGGAGGCGCCTGGAAGCGACAGCTTCCGTCTGCGTGGCCCACCCACCCCGGGGTGCTTGCCTTGGGTCACCAGCCTCGGTTGGGGGCCGGGCGGTCTTACCAGGAAAAGCTGGCGAGTTCGCCCCGAACGGCTGCTCCCTGCGCGCAGGCAACCGGCTGGAACCAGGAGAGAGCGGCCAGGTCCCGGGCCAGGCTCTCCAGGCCGGGGCCGCGCCCCTTCCTCTGGCCTCAGTTTCTCCACCACGTGAGGACGTCAGGATTAACCCACCGGGTCCTCCCAAGCGTCAAACAGAATCAACACGCGGTTGCCTTCCGGTCCCTGCGGCAAGTCCTAGAAATGAGCAGGAGCGTCTGGGGGAAAAGACTGTAAGAGGCCTTCAAGTTTTAAGAGCTTCGAGTCTCAATCCACAGGATGCAGCCTGTTAGACTACAGGAAGACACGGGATTATAAATCCGCATAATCATTGCGTCTTTTGTGTACATGTAGACATCAGTAAGACTTGAAACAAAACCAAATGCGACCTGTACGGAAATTCTTTAATTCTCTTTATTTTCACACATTAAAAAATGAAACACACTATACAAATGGTTTTTCATAGCAGACTACACGTGGGTCCGTGAGACTTGCTCTCAAAGGGGGTGCTGCCAACGCCGATGCCCGAGGACGGCGGCCGTCGGCCTCGCAGCCAATGGACTGGTTTAAATGCGGTAGCATGCAGCCCTCGGGGCGCGACGCCCCTCTTCTTAAATTAGGTTAAATGGCGTCGGTGTCCGTATTTACAGACTTGAAACGTGTCAATCCTGAGCAGTTCTGATGTACGTCTGAGACCGGCCGGTGGGAGCCTCGGTCTCGGTTTTAAAAAGGGAGGTCCGGACGGCGCCAGGCTGGCTGCTGCGAGCTGGATGGAGCTCTTCTCTCGGCCCGGAACTACCTGCTGCGGCTCGCACAGGCAGACCCTTCCGGAAGGGCTAAGCCAAGTAACTGTAGGTGTCCTTTTCCCCATCAACTCGCTCCAGATATTCCTTCTCGATCAGAATGTCAATGCATTTCTGGGCATTATTTTAAAAAAGAGAGAAGTCGTGACAGGAGGAAAAAAACCACACGTATTACCGAAGAGATGGGCCACCCTCACCGGGGATCTCCCCTGCACCACCGAGAGCCCCGTCGGGGCAATTCAGCCCATCCACCGCGTCCCCGAATGGAGTCCCCTCAGTGCCCGTCTCCTTAACGGCCTCGCTGAGGTGACCGAGTGTCACGGGGCCACAGCCTCCCAGCACCCCAGGCGCCGGGCCGGCCGGGCCGGGTGCTGTGGAGGCCACGGGGTGGGAACCTCGCGGTCGCTCTGTCCTACCTGAGTCACTGGCAGGGACTGGGGGGCCGTGGGGACTCCTGAACAAGCCAGCGCCCGGGCTACAGGCCATCCCGGGAGCTGGAGGGGGTTCCTCCCGACTGTCGGGGCCCCCGCACCGGCTGCCGGTGACCCGAGCGGTCTCAGGACGCCTCGGACTTGCTACCTGGAAGAAGCCCGCGGCTGCCCCTGGAGCCAGTGCTCACACAGCGAGGGGGAGCACCCCGTGGCCGGGCTACAACTGGGACACAGCCGAGCGGGAACTCTACAGGTCGTTTACAGAGTCCCGAGGGAGGCGGAACTGCTGTGGGAGCGAGATTCGGGCCACAGGGGGCAATGTGGGGGAGGCAGCGAGGGGAAGCTTCGGGAACGCTGGTCACCTTCTAACTCTCGATTCGGATCTTGGTGTACAAGTATATTTACTCTGGGAAAATGAGCAAACCGGACACTCAGGACGCGTGCACCGCTCTGTGTACGTGTTTCGATAAAAGGTTTTAAGCTTAAGCCCATTTCCTTTTGTAGAAACCTAGTACGTATGGATATGCCGAGGGCCGTCGGCCTCGTTTTCGTTACACCTTTCTCTCCTAAAACGACACACGGGCAGCTTCTGCCGTGTGGCTCTTGTACCTTGATCACTGGGACCCGCGGCTTGAACCTCGAGGACAGCTGAGTCAGCACTTCTCCGAGCAGCTGCTGGTGCTTCAAGACCTTCCGCATCTTCATGATCCTCACGATGGCCGCCTGGTCACCCGTCACCCGGGGAGGAAAAACCGGTACAAGTCACGGTTACAACCGTTCCGGAACATTCGGGACAACTAGCAAACGGGCCGCCGAGGGCCGTGTCCGTGCAGAGGACTGTGATTTCATACACGGTCACAAACGCACGGCAGGATATGCGTTTCAACTCTAACAGAATAAACACGGCATACTTTGGTCTCCTCGGCAGTTTTAATAATTTCACCCGACTACAGAGCGTTTTAAAAATGAGAAAACACGTCCCAAGATCACTGTTGCACTATCGGCTAACTTGGATGTCAATTAAAAAATTCATTTTTATATAGAGGAAGGGGGGGGAGAAAACACGAGTCTGCAGAGCCGCAGAAGCTGCCTCGCTGTGATCCCCCTCCCCTGCCCCGTCGGACGCGAACTCGCCACGTTCTCTGTGTCCATCCGCTTCCTTCCTCTGCTCCACTCAGGGCCCGTCACCGTCCCCGCACCCGCTCCCAAGTCCCAGCCACCTCACGACCCACGCGGGGCGTCAGAGCGGCGTCACTCTCTGTGAGGGGTTCACCACCCCGCGCGGGCCCCAAGTCACCTGAATCAGCAGCTTGCGGTCCTCCTCGATATTTTTGTGTGTGGTCTCTTGTTCCTGCTTCTGTTCGGTTTTCATCGGCACGTTGATGTTAACCCTTAACTTCTTACTGCCGGGAAAAAGGAGGAGACCGATCGCTGTTGCTTTAAAGGACAGGTGCTCAAGGCCCGTGTGTGACCTTTAAGAAGCCTCTGCTACCCGAGCCCCGTCCCCACGTACCACTGGCCGGCCCCCCCACCCCCCGCGGTAGTTTCCATCTATGTGAGAAGCTCGGCCCCCAGCAGGCTGCCGCCACTCGGTGGCTTCCTGCCCGGCCGGTAACAGGCCACCCGTGTCACGGGAGAGCCAGTGCCTCCATCCGCTCTCCCAAATTTCGTCAAATGAGACAAACTCGAGGCACTGGGACAGACAGAGGCCCAAAGGTCCCCGGCCAGCCATTTAAGGGGACGCTTGCCCGGTGGAGAAACCGCCAGACACGGAACCGGAGGCAAGCGGCAGACGACCGAGGCCCACGCCGTGCCCAGCCTCCGTCCGCACGGACGCGAGGGGACGAGTCTGTGGTCCAGGACCATCCACCTGGCAGATTTTCCTTACTTTTTATAACCGAGATACAATTTGATTAAGGTGTCTGGCTTCAATTCCACCTCATCAACGTTCGCGTTCTCGTCTTCCAGAACCTACAGGACAACAGCTGTTACCACATCATCTCAGGAAAAGGCTCTCGTCTAGCTCAACATGGAACGTGCACAGACATACCAGTAACTTCGACTTCAATAAAATCTGTAGGACTTGTGCCAAAATGTCCTGCAATTGAAGAGAAAAAGGTAAGTTGCATTTTTCTTTGCAATACAAACCACACACACACAACCACATGGTTGATTTTTGGCAGGAACACAGGAGTCCCCCCCAGACAGGAGAATGTACCCACCCAGGGAGAAGGAGGTGGTGACTAGGAGGTCCCCTAAGTTCACTACCGCCAGCGCCTACTCGTCAAAGGGAAGCCAACCCCTCTGTGGCTCTGACCACCTCGTGGTAAAAACTGCCGATTCGGTTACAAACGTTACAAGCCACGCTGATCTCGTCACTTAAACCTACAGGAACCTGTCCGTCCATCCTGGACACGGTCACCACAAAAGCAACGTCCGAGGGCTCCCGCACGACGGCGGAGGACGCTGCTCACGGACACGACGGACTCGGCGGCGGCCGACCCCGTTCTCCACCTCCTGCGGGGAGCCCTAGGCGCCACGCGGGGCCGCCGGCCAATTCCTCGCCTGTAAACGCAGGTGGCGGGTCTCGGCCTCCTCCTCCTCCAACTCTGTGACCCCGTGACGTGGACACCACCACCTGCCCAACTTCAGTCCCCCAGACGCACCCCATACCTCCTACCCCGGTGCACGGAACACCCCCCGCCCTTCACGGACACCCATTCTGGTCACGTGACCAGCCCAGATTCAAACACCCCACCCCCCCCCCCCCCCCCCCGCAGGTCTGGGGCACTGCCGGCCGCTGCCACCAGAGGCCGCGCTTCCGAGCCCGACCTGACGAGGGGAGCGCTGAGCTCGGAGGCCAAGGCCAATGGCCCTGTCAGCCCCGTGGGGTGGGGCCGAGGGCGGCCTGAGCCTCCACCTGAGTCCAGCCCTCCTGACGAGATGAGACAGACTCTTACACACAAAGGGGCAAATTCACTCTGTCATTAGAATTTGAAGATGGACTCTGGACTGACTTGAAGCATCATCAAAAAATAAACCCTTTCCTGAGGCCCCTGGGTGGCTCAGTCGCTCTGCTGTCTGGCTCTGGGTTTCGGCTCAGGTCATGACCTCACGGTTCATGAGTTCGAGCCCCCACATCGGGCTCTGTGCTGGCAGCCTGGAGCCTGCTTGGGCTTCTCCCTCTCCTCTGACCCTTCCCTGCTTGCTCTCTCTCAAAATAAATAAACAAACTTAAAAAATAAATACTTCCCTAAGTGACATTCAATAAGGCCAGTGTTACCCTGTCAGCAAAACCAGACAAAAACATCCCAAGAGAACAACAGACCGATAACATTCCTATGAATGTAGATGTAAACTTCCTCAAGAAAATACTAGCAAACCAAGCCCAGCACATAAAGAATATCATATACATGCCCAAGTGGGGTTTACCCCAAGAAGGCAAGGGTGGCAATGTAAGAAAAGCAATGACTATAACACACCATATTAATAGACAAAAAGCATATTTTTACCTCGACAGAGCAGAAAAAGCAGTTGAACAAAATGCAACACTCTTTCATCATGGAAAGATTAAAAAAAAAAAAAACAAGGCTAGAAGGGAGCTTCTTTAATAAAGGGAACCTAAGAAAAACCTACAGCGATTGTCACCCTTAATAGTAACAAACTGAAGCTTTCCCCCAAGGTCAGGAACAAGACAAGGGTGCCTGTTCTCACCACCTCTAGTCAACACTGCGTGGGAAATTCCACCCAGAACAATCAGGCAAGAAGAAAAAATAAAAGGCATCCAAATAGGGAAAGGAAGAAGTAAAACTAGCTGTATCTGCAGATGACATGATACTGTAAAACCCCTAAAGAAGCCTCAAAAAAAAAAAAAAAAAGTTCAGCCAGGTTGCAACATATAAAATCAATACGCAATAATCAATTAAAATCAACAATTCCGTTTCCAAAAGTACCAAACACAACACTTAGGAATAAATTTAACCAAAGCGCAGGCTTACACACTCAAAAGTGAAACACGTGAACGAAATGAAGGAATGAAACACAACCTACATAAAGAGAAAGCCGCTCACGCCACGTACTGGAAGGCCCCGCTGGCAGGACGGGGACACCCCCCAAAGCAGCCCAAAGCTTCGATGCGTCTCTATCACAGCAGCAGCTGCCTTCTTGCGGGCACAGACCAGCTAATTCCGAAATTCACATGGAAATGCAAGAGACCCAGAGGAGCCAACACTATTTTGACAAAGAACAAAGCTGGAGATCTCTGTTTCAAAACTTGCTACAAAATAACCGCAAACAAGGCACTGTGGTTTAAAGAACTACAGATCACCGGAAGGAAAAGAACGAAGAATCCAGAAATTAGCCCATTCACCTACGGCCATCTGATTTTCAACAGGGCAGTCCCAATCAATGGGGAAAGACGTCTTCTAACCCTGAATCAGGCACCGGCTCCTTAGACCTGACCCTAAAGGCATGCACGACAAAAGAAAAAGGGGCTCTGGGTACACAATATATAACGAATTCTTACAACTCAACGGTAAGGGCAACCCAAACAAAAAATGGGCATGGGCAGAGCGTCTGAATAGACATCTCTCCAAAGAATAGATATAAACGGCCAGGAAGAACACAAAAAGACACTCAACGTCATCAGCTGTTGGAGAAATGCAAATCAAACTACCGACGAGGGATTACGTCATACCCACTAGGCCATAATAGCTGTAAAGAAAGGAAGCCAGGGTCGGGGGGGGCCCTCCCGTACTGCTGGTGGTGTGCACGTGAACTGGTGCCTGGCAGTGGCTCGGAAGTTAAATCTGTCACGACTCGAACGTTCCAGTCCTTGGCATCCACCCAAGAAAACTGAAAACAGGTTCTTACAGAGACGCGCATGTGAGTGCGCAGAGCACTATTATTCCCAATAACCACACGTAGAAACAACCCCAAGGCCCACCAACTGATGAGCGGGTCAACATAACGTGGTCCATGCAGATGCTGGAATGTATTTCAGCCGGAAACAGAATGAAACATACATGCCATCACGTGGAGAAACCCTGGAAACATGCCAAGTCAAAGGCACACACGCTCTGACGCCATTATCGTGAAGAGCCCAGAGCGGGCAAATCCGGAGAGACGGGAAGTAAGTTAATGGGGCTCAGCGGCTGAGGAGAGGAGCAGAGGGTAGTTCCTGCTAACGGCTAACGGGTCTCTTTTCGGGATGACAGGCGTGTTCGGGAATCGAGACAGCGATGGTGGCTGTGCGACCTCGTGAAAAAACACTCAACTGTCTACTTTAAGATGCTGAATTTTATGTACGTGAAATACAGCTCAATAAAAAATACGGCCAATAAACAGGAAGAAAGACACTGTAATCAAGTGACGTTTAAGCCTCCAAGGAAAAGCTTAGTTGGGAAGAGGGTTAACGCTGGGTTAAACGAACGTGCGAAAGCAGGTCTTGTGCATCCGTGTGAAATCAGAGACCTCCGCGCCGTCTCCCCACCCCCTCCCTTCAATGCTCACAAGAGGAGACGGGAACTGGACACGTCACAGGGACCAAGTAACGGGAAGGTACCATTTTGATCTGAGTGCTGTCAGTCAGCTGCTGCACAGCATACGCGTCTTCCGTGTTGTACTGAAGCAGGATCGCCATCTGGAAGGTGGATGCCTTCGAGGCCCCCCATATAAGAGAAAGAGAAACGGAATTTAAACGCGTGGAAAAGCCTCCAAAAATACACAGCTTAAGGCTGAAGAAGTTACGTATGAAACAAATTCTTGCAAAACGCGCAACAGAAAGCAGATCTACTTAAAAGAGAACACAAAGCGTCACAGCTCCACCAAGACGCACCGCTCTCCCGAAGGACGTCACTTACCGCCTTTCGAAGGTTAAAATAATTTGGAACTTTCTTCTACGACGTTTTGTCCACGCAAATACACACTATTTATGCATCCACACTCATTTACACAAGCACGCATAAAACACACAAATCCTCTTTAGGGGAAGAGACCCTAACGGACACCCTCCCTCTGCCACATATACACCGGGATCTCGAGAAGGCCGCTACAATTACCCTGGGCCTCAGCTTCTCCTGGAGAACTGAAACGGGAGTCACGTAGTTCTTATCACTTAGTAGTCAGTGCTGCCCAGAGCACTGAGGGTCAATATTAGTAGGAAACTGCTTTGCCAAAGGAAAAGGGCGATCGTCGTAATTCAGTACAGGAAACTCTGGCTTTTTGAGCTACGTGGTGTGCACTGGGCAGGATCTGTGCCAAATGCTTATTAAACACATTATTTTACTTAATCTTCACATCACTTCCAAGGTATAAGCACTGGCACCCCCATTTTATGGAGAATAAAACTGAGGCATCGGTGCATCACCTGCCCCTCAGCGGGAAAGCGTCCGAACTCCTCTGACTCTGAGAACCGCCCTTTGCCGGAAGCTCGACCCTAGATTCTGACGCACGAATCACTGGATTCCGATTTCCACAACTTGTCTTATCCTCATTTAGACTAAAAAAATATATTCCGATTCTGTGTCTCCCTCTCTCTCTGCCCCTCCCCTGTTCATGCTCTGTCTCTCTCTGTCTCAAAAATAAATAAACGTTAAAAAAAAAAATTAAAAAAAAAAAATATATATATATATTCTGAAACAGAGGGTGATCTTACCTGCAAAGTGTATCGATTTTTGAAGCAGTTGGTTACCAATTCTCCTTTGGACAGCTGATACAGCCAGGTCAGTTTTCTGCCACTGTGACGGCTAGCGTAAAAAGCTGTGAATCGCTGATAACTGCGTTCCAGCTGGATAAAAGGATAGCATTGTGTGGAGTACGTATCTCACCCCAGTCCGTAGTCACAGTCAGCGCTTCCACATAAACACACCTCCAAACGTACGGTACAAAACGCTCACTACATAAACGTGAAACCCGAACGGCGGGGGGTGGGGGTGGGGGTGGGGGGCGTGACTCTCACAAGGCGCACTGGTTGAGGCACGAGAGGAGAACGCGGAAACGCACTCTAACGGTCAGGCAGGTGGCCACCGCCACGGGGCTCGGCAGAGCACGGACGAGGCTCCGTGTCCGTGAGCCAGCTCGCGGGCCGTGTGGGCTGGCGCGGAGGAGGCCGGCCTCCGGACACCCGGCCCTGCCCGCCTCTGCGTTCCGTCGGGCACTAGCAGAACACGAGACGGAGCCGCCCTCACCTCTGACGGCAAGGCGAACGTGCAGGACTGCTGGAAGGGCCACGACCCGGAGCTTAGCACCTGGATGCTGAAGTCCACTGAGGCGGGGTGAAAAGGCAGGAACACGGTTAGTCCCACACACTGAAAGATGCTGCCGTTCGAATAAACGCGGACTGCTTCGTATTCAAAGAAACACACCGAATGAAAACACTCTGCTTCAGTAGGAAATTAAGAACCGGACGTATTTCAGTTAAATGATTTTACTCCGTGAAAATTAGTGAAAGGTCAAAGAAACAGAAACTCTTTTCCTCTAAACAGGGGCAGTTTTCGTTCTGCCTCCAGCTCAGAGCTACGACATCAGATGCCCGCCCCGCTTCCCGTGCGTCGGCGCCCTGCCGGCCTGGGGTCTGCTCAGGCGCCCCCAGCTCGCCGGGCACGGACACCGCGGCAGCCGCAACTCAGGAAGCAAAATCCCCAGACGTGAACAGCTACCTTCGGCGTGTTTCCTGTATACCCACTACTGCCGACACCACCGCCCCCCCCCAACACTACACGTAACACAAACTAAATGAGAACAAAAGTCTCATCAGTACCAATAGCTGACGAGCTCACTGGCAGAATTGCCAAGTTTAACAGTGGAATAGCGCTTCAGCTTTGGGGAGAAATGAAATTCGCATTTTTCATGTGAAAAGACAACATTAACAAGTAATGATGTCTGCATCATCCGCCAACATCCCCCAGAGTGGACCTGACGGGGGGCGGACGCGGCCCTGGGAGCGAGTCCTGGCGCCGTTGCGATCGGGAGCCATGGAGCCTTTGGTTAGTTTGACTCTGTAATCTATACACCAAGTCAGTCTCTTATAATTTACCAAAAAAAAAAAAAAGGCAAGAACTGATCCCAACTAAGGTTAAAGAAATTTATGAAGTATTAAACCGTGTGGAGCCCTGAGCTGGCAGATATCCCGGGTGGGGTGGCCACACCAGCAAGTGGAAAAGCCCAGGGCACAGCCCTGGGTCCCCTGGGAGAGGACGTTCATCTCCTAGGCTCACACGCGACTCAGGAAGACCATCCGGGAGGTGGCACTTGCTGTCTGTCCGTCCTTGAATCCCCGATAAAGCACCACCACACTCTGTCATCTCTGTCGCCTGCCACAAAGGACACGGACTTCCCGAAGAACACTGCCTGCAAAAACAGCTCATAAACACGTGGGTACTCACAGTCTAGCGGTTCTGAGTTCGTCAGGTGCTTTTTGAACTGCTCATTCAAATCTTTGCTCACACCAATGTCTTGAAACATCCGCTGAAGTTTAGAGGTATATTCAAAACCACAAGCTTGCTGAAATGAACCCAGACAACCGTCTCATTAATTTCTATTAGAAACAGAAGTGTATATAAGGGAATCTGACAGAAATCACACAAGACATAGGCTTAACCGTAGAAAATGACTACCGAAGCTAGTAACACTGAACCACATCTCACAGCATCAGTATGTGCAGATTCAAACCAGTAGGCTACTATTCACACAGTAAGTATCATCTGAGCACCTAAGAGCAAGGATCTCTAACGGAATGCGAAGAGGACATACTTTGTTTACTACTCTTACCCACTGTGATCAGCTGACACGTGTGCCCCCCAAACTCCGGCGCTAGAGCCCTAACCCCCAGTGTGATGGTATCTGGAGGCGGGGTCGTGAGGAAATGATTACGTTTAGATGGAGTCACGAGGATGGGATCCTCGTGATGGGATTAGTGCCCGTGTAACAAGGGACCAGCGTGCTCTCTGCCTGCCACGTGAGGACACGGCGAGAAGGTGGCCGTCACCAGGTTGGGAAGGGAGTCCTCACCAGAAATGGACTCAGCCGGCCCCTCGACCTTGGTCCTCCCCGCCTCCAGAACTGGGAGGATAGACCTGGGTGGTTCAAGCCCCTAGTCTGCGGTATTTTGTTACGACAGCTTGAGCAGAATTAGCTACCCACACAACAGTCATTTCAGGTCTCAGACACGTGACAGCGCCTGGCAGGCCAGGAGGCACCGAAACAAGAGCGGGCAGAGGGCAGAGGTGGCTGAATGAGAAAACAGGTGCTCAACGGTGGAGTCCGATGCCTTCTGTCCTCCTGAGGATGCGACCACTGAGGATGTGACCACTGAGGATGCGAACTAAACCCGGAGCAAAACAAAACACCCGCCAACGCAAAGTCGACCAAACACACGTGTGGGCTGAGCCACTGGAGCAGTTCGGGGGGAGGTGGGGGGGGGGGGGGGGGTGGGAACCAGCAGGCGCTCCGGTGGCCAGTGCAGCACAGCCCGGCCAACAGAACCGAGGGGCCCCCGAGGGCGGGGCGGATGGTCAGCAAAGCATGCGGGGCCCAGGACAGCCCGTGCCGTTCGAACTCCATTAGCTACAGGCCACCGACGACAACCTGGGACAATGAAAATCTTTCACAGCGATTTAAAAACTTTTTTTTTTTCCCAGAAATGATGAAATTTACCTTTAATTTAGAGATCATGCTTGCTTCGGCATCATCACTGGCACTGTTCTGATGTACGAGTCTTTTGGCCAGCATCTTTGCATAGAATTTCTGGAACACGTCTTTATCCTCTATATACTTGAAGACCACCATCTAGTGAAGTCACCGAGAGAGCACACTTAGTGCACTGAAAAGCCACAGTCACCGAACACACGCCGGCAGCTGACACGCGTGCTTTGTTTTGTCCGGCCTGTGTGCCAACGTTTACGACGGCTACAAATACCACCCGTAGTCTTGAAATATTTTTGTCAACCACTGAAACCACATTAACTTGGTCTAGACTCGGCACTAATGAGGAAAGTACAAACGCTAAAATTCATGACTCAGTTTAGGGAGTAAAACCACAGATTCAAAGCAAAATAAATGACCCAATGACTTTTCACATTCCAGACACCCTGTACCAATAACCTTAAAAGCTGCAGAGACAAGGCTACCGGGAACGGTGCGTTAGCAAGCGCCTTACCACTTGGTTGAGCGTGTCTTCTAGCTCTGCTTCTTCTGGGTTCTTGGAACTGAAATGTAAAAAGAAGGCATACTGTTCTCAAACACATCAGCCAACAGTTGTTAATGAGCAAGCACCACTCAGCTAACACAACAGAATGTGGCTGTGAACACTCGAACACTCAGTTCTGTCCAGATGAACGCGTGAAGACAGAGGCAAAGTTGTCTTACCTACGGCTGTGTGGCGATCTTACGCTGAAACTATCGCGGAAGAACCCGCTCACAAAATAATCGACATCCAAGATGAAAAGCAACGGAAGACACTTATAAAAAGCTCCCCCAGACATTCAAGTTTTCCTTTCAGATAATCTATTTAAATACAAATAAATAAAAGCCGACGGCCTTCTCCAATATGCTCTAACTTTGAAAAAAATGAAAAAGGCATTTAGTTTTTGAGTGGCCTAAACATTAAAGATAATGAAAGGATCTCAAGCACTAAAGCACCACCCTCCTCTGGGGTTATGCCTACACAACAGAGAGTTGTCTTTAACAACCGATTGATTCATTCTATTCTATGAACAAGTATTAACTGAAAGGTTACTTCAGGGTAAATGCAATTTTTCAGGGTCTACCAGTCCCTCATAGACAGATTCCCCATAAATTTACATCGAACGATCCAGCCACCAACCAAGCTCTGGAGAGGTGCCTCTACCTAAGAACACGTGGCTCAGAAAACCCAGCCCCCCTCTTCACAGGGCCAGGCCGGGGCCACTGCCCCCTGCGGGAGAGCCTCTCTTCTGAGCCCCTTTCACTCGGGAGGAGCGTGTGCTCACGGACGTGGTGCTCCCAGCGGCCTGCCGTCTGTCTGCTGCCCCAGCCTCAATTACAACATAGCAAGAGACTTGATGAGGGCCCCTTAGGAAAAGGCAATGCATAAAGGGACAAGTGCCAAACGAAATGAGGGCCTACTAAAACATGTAATTAAAAAACACTGAAGATTTTTATGTAATAGCCTAAAGAAAAAAAAAGTTAACAGCAGGTCAGAAGAGGCATTCCAATGTGAAGTCCATGTTTATTCCTGGAAAGAATACCTGCACGGATCTGACTAGAACTGCTAAATACTACACTGACCAGCACTGCAAGAAACAGAGGAAACTCCCCGAATACTCCATTCTCACTGGCCTTGGGGAAATGGCTTTCTGGCAAAGTTCAAGAGCTATCTAGTGACCTCATCGAAGGTTTCCCCATGTCTGTCAGGAAGACCACACAGTCGTTAACACAGTAAGTTACGTTAAATTTGCCACCACTGAGCCATCGCTAGAAAGCTACTGTGTTCTGGAGAATTATTCTTAGTTCCCTGATAAATTTAGCTTGCTAACATTTGACTTAAGATTTCCCCGACTCTACTCTAGGGGAGACTTGTTCGCAGTGTTTTTCTCGGTACGGGCGGGCGTTCTCCGTCTTTTCGCAAGGGGGCTACGCAAGCTCTTGAGAGCTAGTACGTTAACATCAAAACCAGGACCGCGTGGAAGCGCGGACAACGCCTGCAGCAGCATTTGCCGAGAGATCTCTGGAAAAGTGAGACAAGCCTTGAGCGCTTCCAAAGCGAGAGGAGCCGTCCAAATGAACGAGAAACGAGAAGCTAAGAACACCCAAAGAGACGCGCAAAACCCGGAATTCTGGAAGCACAAGGCACAGAGAGACCCACGCCGGTCGTGCTTCTAGCTCTCACTACACCTGCACACGCGCGCGCGCGCGCGCGCGCACACACACACACACACACACACACACACACACACTCCGAGCAGGAAGAAGAGCAGGTGAGAAACCTGGCGGCTGGAATACAAAGAGCACGAGGGGCCCCTGGCTGGCTCAGTCGAAGAGCCCACCACCCTTGAACTCAGGGTCATGAGTTGGAGCCCCATGCGAGGTGTAGAGATTACGTACATACATAAACTTAAAAAACGTAGAGAAAACAGAGAATGGCAATAAAACAAACTCATTAAGCGAAGATCAACGTTAGAAGCGCACACGACAACGCAAGTGCCAGAGTAGCGCTGAGTCTCGTGTCAGGAACGGCCAGTGGGAGCTCCCGAAGCAGCCTCGCCCGGAAACACAAGCGAGCTGGGCCCAGAGAACCGGGGAGCACACGAGACACGTTGACTTCCCGCGTCCTTTCCGCCCTTGTAACCACCGCTCGGCCCGCCCACGGAACTGGGTTCAGCTAAAGGGGCCACACTGCTTGCAGTTCTCAAAGCCAATCCAACGGTGACATTAAAAAAAGATGAACTGGGCCTAGAGTATAGGACTTGAAGTATCTTTCAAAGAGACAAGGAAGATGTATTAGGTTTGAAGTATTTTCTCAAAGGTACAAAAATTACAACAGAAGTAAAACGTAATATAAAGTTCAATTCCTCATATATAAGCTGAGAGTTTAAATAGATTTACTAAGAATAAAACACAATGTCACTTAATACCTTTTCTTCAACAAGGAGTCGCAGTATCGAGCCAGCAGCTCGGGGGATTTACTGGACGACTGGGCCATTTTGGTAACTGCGTTGTTGTTGATGAAGCGACCACAGGCCTGTGGAGCACACAAAACACGGTCAGAGGCCACGCCGCCCCCCCCCCCACCTGCATCGCAGGAGAGACTCCTTCTGACACACCCACCTTGTCAAGTGCAGCCACGAAACCAGCATCGTTGTTGAACGCCGACATCACCAGGGCATTGTATTTTTTGTGAACATCCAACACTGTCTGTACATACATTTTGGGGTCCTCCAGTGGGGGAAAACAGAAACAAAAGCTGGTTACTGGGGATTAAATGGTATATTAATGGGCTACTATAAAATATTCCGTAAGGTTTAGAAATTGCTTCATAGATGCCAACGAATAAGACTAAGAATAGTTCTGGTTCCATCATCAAAACACATAAGGCATTTTGTTTACAGATACAAAATAAAATACATTCCCATGCTTGAAATTAAATACTGATTTCAAGCTTTGTATAAAAGTGATTTCTCAAATTATTTGAAAATTCGAAAGGATCACAGAAAACAAAATTTCTCAAAGTGATAGTCTGCTTAGCCCATTTTGCTGCTGTTAAAAATTCAAATTCTGGACTTTGCTGGGCGAACCGATCAGCCAGTAAGCTCAGTAATCAGCCAGTTATCCTGCACTTGGCTGGGCAGATGTGAGAACAGCACAGGGTTAAGGTCGGAGGAATTGCAGGCAAGGGTGTGAGAGTCAGACGAGGCGGAGAAGAAGGTCTGACTCACACACGCCACCACATCGCAGGACTGGATGGGACAGGCCAGGGCCCAGGAGATAGGCAGGGCACGTTGCGGGGGGGGGGGGGGGGGTTGGATTCGGCAGGGTGGGCACGTGGGAGCTCTGGACAAAGAAACAAGTAACAGGAATGCAATGGAAAGATGAGCCACAGGAAAGGCCCTGGGAATGACACACAAGGAAGACAGGAGGGTGGGGAAGACGGAGGGGAGGGTGGGGACAGGGATACAATGGAGACCAGCCTCAGTGATAACCACAGAACGGCTGATGCTGGGGACTCACTGCAAGTCGTGGTGCCAAGTCCCACAAGGGGACAGTCACAACCGCACTATGAGGTCAGTGTTGTCTGCATTCCCACTTGACAGGTGAAAAAACTAAGTCAGTCAGGCATCTGGCCAAGGGCTTTAGGGATGGCAGTCAGGCCGGACCCCAGGCAGCCTGACTCCTGAGCCAGCATCTCCTCGGATCTGAGAAGGGACAAGGCCTGGAGGACCGGGACCAGTAGGAGGAGGGGTGGTGCGGACAGGCAGCACCATGGACAGACGGCTTGTGCCAGGAGGGCACTGAAGGCTGGCCCTTCACAAACAGGAGGCCCGAGGGTGGGGTGCTTAAATGGCGGCAGGTGACTGCAAATTTCTGACAGATAGGAATTCTCAGGATTCAGGGATGAGAAACCAGAATTCCCCAAATTTAATTATTCTGTATCTTGTAATACTTTAAAAATATATATATTTATTTATTTGGGGCACAGCGCAAGTGGCAGTGGGGCAGAGAGAAGGGGACAGAGGATCCAAAGTGGGCTCTGTACTGATAGGCTGACAGCAGCGAGCCCGACGTGAGGCTCAGACCCACGAACTGCAAGATCATGACCTAGGCCGAAGTCAGATGCTCAACCGAATGAGCTACCCAGGCGCCCCCATCTTATAATGTTTTTTAAAAAAATAATGAGAAAGCACTGAGATCAAATCGTTCTCCTGTGATAGGGTTGGACTAAGAGTTTCACAGGTCCTCTGTTAAAAAATAATATATAATAAAAATGCAAAGTTTATTCTTACTATGAATACACTGTGACAAGACTATAACGTCAACATGTAAAGTGGCCTCTACCTGTTAAGACATTTAGTAAGAGAAAATGTTAAAAGGGAACACAAAATAACTGCCAAATAAAAATTACCTAAAATACTGGAAGCTACTATCACATATATGTAAGATCTAAAAATTATCTACCTTAAAATGTTACAACACAGCATTGACTGCCCCATCAGATAATCTTGTTTCATGATAACTATTCCAGATGTGGAAAAATGTCTCCCATTTTGCCCTCAGGGTTTAATCCACAACTGCCTCCGAAGGCATCTTCCAATTGGCATACATCTTATTTCGTATAAACTCATTTTCTTCTTTTAACAACAAAAATACTATCTGCCTGACTTAATCTTGGGTTTGCCACTGAAATGGATATTGCATTTTGCTCATCTGGGTTTGAGATTGCCTTCTGATTTCATGTCAAATGACCTCACAACATGCATGTTTTTCCTTTGCATTTCTTCCGTTAAAAGTATTTACAAAGAACCTGAGCCTACAGTGAGTATTCAAGCACTGGAGAATGCCAGTAAGTGTCGTTGGGTAGTATTTGAATGAGGTAACATTCAAGGTTAAGGTCAACAGCATTACAGAGAATCACATGTCAAAACTGCCAACGTGAGCACTTACTGTGCCTCCAACGTGTGCTATTTCTTGGAACACCACTCAAAAGGATTTACGTGAAGTATGCTATATAAACATACTAACATGTATCTTATTTGTAAGAGGGGAGCGCACACCCATTTGTAACCCGGCATCACCCACAAAGAAGATCCTTCAGACCGCTGCTTCTCCGGCATGTGCATTCACCATGGTTCCCAGAGACGTCCGCCTTAACCTCCGACTCCGTAAGCACCCCCTGCCCTTGCCGTTAGTGGGCTCTTCCGAACCAGGAACGTATCTGTGTGGACCATCACGCATGGAGGAGAATGATGCTGTTCTCTCTTTTCCTGAGTTCTTTAACGACTTTTCTCAGATTCAGAATTTGGAAAAACATCAATGTCCCACTGACTGCCAGCAAGGAATTCCCGCATGGAAAGACCAACGAGACATATCCTCCCCTAGGACACAGAAGGCTTCGGACTCCGATTCCAAGCTTCTTTCTACTACAGGAGGAGACCCAGCCAGCAGTCTCGCTGGTGAGAAGAGAGGGTCTGACAGGAACCCACAGAGGGTAAAGTATGAAGCATCAGCCTTAGGAATCTGAAGTCCTGAGAGAAGCCGCTTGGGAACTTGGCAAGAATGGACAAAGACAGAAACACACAGGGTCATACAGAGCGAACGGGAGGTGCTTCCGAGGCCACCGCATCGCAACAGAGGCGAGGAGAGAGGACAGAGCAGCTAGAACAAATGCATGTTTTTCATGAAACCTGCAAACTTTTGGTGTTTAAAAAATTAACGGAGTAGTAACTGCTTTGATTTATGACCACCTGTTTACTGGATAGTACGTGAGGGCTTTCCGCGTAAGAAACACGACACCTCTCAGGGCTCGTCCCTGAGGGATGTCACCCAACTCCTACATGATCTCACTTGTCTTTATTATGCCAGTGACGGTCACATTTATTTCTAGCCCAGACCAGACTTCCCCACTCAGCTCACACTACTTGCCCTTGGCTGTTTCATGGGGTTCCCAAACTCTACACGTCAGAGCTGACGCGGTCTCCGCCCTGAACCTGCCTCTCTTCTGGATCTCTCTCTTTCCATTTCCTTTCTTTCAACGTTTTATTGTAGACAAATTCAAATCTCCGCAAAATCACAAAGAATAGTAAAATACACTCCATGAACCCATCATCCAGCATCAACAATGATCGGGCACAAACACCGGTACCTCAGAGTCTAAGTTCCTAAGGCCTTCTTCCCCCGCCCCTAGCTTAACCAACCCATGCCATCTTGCGTTTGACCACCCAAACAGGCCTAGCCGTACACTCACACTCTTCTTCCTTTTAAGCTCTCTTTTATGTGATACAGATCGTTTAAAAAATAAAAATCTGATTGTATCCATTTCGCGTTTGTTACAACCATGACCTGCTTTCCTCTTGCCCCTAGGACTAAGGCAGTGTCATTAACATGGCCTTCAAGGTCTCCTGGCCTGGCCAGCCGGTGCCTACCCTTTTACTTTCCCTGTGCCACCTTCCCTTCTTCTCAAGTCGTACCAGACTTCTGGGTTCTCAGAATGGGCCACGCTTATGCTCACTGAGGGGCTTCGCTCTGTCTAGGACCCCCTGCTTATTAGTTAGCTTCAGCTCCTCCACTGGCCTCAAATACTTCCTCGGGGAAGCTCTCGGAACTGGCAGGACAGGGCAGGCCTCCTGTTACACGCGACACCCGAACCCCCCCTGGAAGGCCAACCACACTTGCGAGTCCCTGCTACCGGCGGCCTCTCCTGCCGGGCGTAAGCTCGAAGAAGCCTGCCGGGACCGTGTCCACCTTGCTTAGAAGCATACAGGGTAGTGGCACTCACCAACTCTTCTTAAACGGCTGGATCAGAAACCAGGATGATCGTGACTGAAATACTACCTTTTATCCCATACACGGCCACTAAAAAAATAATCCTAAAGACCAATTTCACCAAAAGAAACATATGGAGCCTCACTTCCACTTTCCCGTCTCCCATCTTCCTTAAAGCAGCACTGCACACACAGCAGCTGAGGTCTGAGGGCATCGTCTCACGGAGAGCTGGTATGTGGTAGGAGTTCTCAGGATCACCTGTGACCCTAACATTCTAACGCCGCCCAAAGAGGTACGCTGGGGGGTGACAGGCTCGAGAGGCTCACCCTCACCACTTCAGGTACGTAAGGTGGTGCTCTCCAGGCCAGCATCGGATGTGACCCATCCCCAGAGATGTGCTCTCACCTAGAGCTACCTCTGAGGGACACCTGACCCCCACACCTCCCGTCCAGCTGGGACTAAGGCAGCTTTACGAGAGCCTTCTGAGGATGGCCGTCACCACCCAGCACCCACAGGATGTGTGGGGCCCTGCCAGACACTGTGTCCACAACCTCACCTGGAGACGATTATTCTTGAAGAAGGAAAAGAAACCAAGTCTCGGTTAATGAAAACACACTATGCAGAGTAATTCTCCCCCCCCCCCCCCCAAGCATTAGCATTTGGTCCCTGGAGAACATCATCTCCACACCCAACACAGAGAAGCCAAAGTTTCAGGAAAGGAACAATCACAAACCAGCCACTACAGAGAAAAGCAGGTAAGAGTCCGTGGGCACACAGATTACCACCGTGACCATTACCTGTGGGCAGTTTTAACCCTAGACTGGCGTTCTGCCTTCCCGCTGTATCTGAGGTTTTCCCTCCTCTACGGGTCTCTGTGCGCTCAGGGAGTAAGACTAATTTTTGTATTAAATAATAGGCAAAACCCAAACACTGGAGACAACAGAGGCGCCTCACACACCACCTAGCAATGCGACAGTCTCGTACTTTTTTATTGGTTTTTTTCTCTTCCATCATCTAATCTCTTCTGATAAGCAGAAATCACCAGTTGTTCTGAGTGTAGTTTAGAGTTGAAAATACCAAGACCAAAAGACCTACCAATTTTAACTAGGGCTCCATGTTCTCATCACTGTAACTTCTGTCCACCTGCTACTTTTTGCTTCAATCACATATATTTATCTTGTAATCATGGCTCTGATTCCAGTTATGTAACTGGGTGGGCTTTCATCACTGACCCTGGCCTCTGTTCCTCCCTGGTTACTCCCCTTGATCTGAGCCAAGGCTGGAGGCCCTGTCCGCACCCCTTCGGTACTCCCTGGTCGGCACTGAAGCCCTAAGTTGACTACATTCAGGCACAGAGAGATAGTAATAGAAAATTCTGAAAGCGGAGCTAAGTGGGACTTGCCAGGAAAAGCAATCACTCCTCTCAGAGAAAGAATGCCGTTGCAGAAAGTAATTACATTAGTTCAGAAACAGACGCGGTACACCTAGGAGGTTAAGTGGGGGACCGGGTGGTCTTGCTCATCTCCACAAGGGGCAGTTGGTAAGAGAAGTTCATGGGTGGTCTTGAACTGGTCTGAAGGCCAAGCAAGGGCCATCACGACTTAAAAACACACAGCAAAGATTAAACCAAAATGTAGTTTGATATGGGATGTAAACTCAGATTTGGCTAGCGAGAGGCTTCCGTAACTGGTCTGCCTGTGGAAAGATGACAGACTTGCCCGCAGCTCAAAGAAGGAAAAGGTACAGCCTGGATATAAAAATCCAAGAGTGAGTCTTCTCAGAGCCTGGTTATCCCAAACCAAAAATGAACACGTGTGTATTTTTCCTTTTAAAGAAAATGGTAATTCTTTTCATCTCACGTCAAGACAGAAAACAGACCCACAAATTCAACTCTAGGCTTTCTGAACCGATTTCCATTATCAACATATTATCAGTTCTTTGTAATTAAATTTGTCAGTGTGAATTACTATATAAAGCTGCTTTGTTCTGTCCTAAAACACCTCCTTGATATCCCCCCCCCCCCCCCCCCCCCCCCCCCCCCCCGCTCTTCCTCCTTTCCCACATCTACTACATCAAAACTGGTACATTTTTTTCCGTTTGCTTTTAAAAAAATGTTTTATTATGGACGACTTTCAAACCTAATTAACATAAGAAAGAATAGTAAAGTCAGTCCCAATACTCCATCGCTCAGCTTTGAGGGACAGCCTGTAGCTGTGCAAGCCCAGGATCTTCGTACCCTACCCTCCTCCTACGTAAGATTTCAGGGGTGTGCACCCCATCCCCTCTGACCAGGTGAAGCAGGTCAGACTCCAAATGTAAGGTTCCCGGGACAATTTTATCACCGTGTGGGTAATTTTCTTCTATTTACCGGCATCCACAGAATGGCTGAGTCAGAACCAAGTTATTTAAACATTTGGGTCCAGAAGGGAAAGGGAGTCTTGGATATACATATGAATGAAACCCACATCTGCCAGAAGCACCCTGTGCTGTGCTACCCTGCTGCTTCTGGTGCAAGTTGATACGAACAGTTGGGTTCCCGTAATTATTTCTAACTCAGCTTCTCAACCCAAACACAGTAATTCTGATAAGGTCCTAGATTTGTCACTCCTTAGTCTTACACAGAAAAATATGCTGTCAGAGTTTCCTGACTGTATTTCTGCCTGTACATTTGTCCATTTCAAGTGCTCCCTTTTTTAACCCTGATCGTTCTTGGAGCCAGAGCCCCAGGCAGCTCCTGAAAACGTCTCCCCCCACTGTAAGCACACACTCTCTCTCCAGGCTGCAAGTACACTTTCGTGGCTGTGCTCCCCAGCCCATCTCTGCAGCCCGACACCCCCACTGTTAGACCAACGGCCCCACTGGACATCAAAGTATCTACAAGCCTACTCTTGCTGGATTACACTTCAATCCCAGTTAGACTGAGGTTACTAAATCAAGATATGGTTTCAAAGACAGCTTTGCGCTTATCTGTTGCCGTTTCTGCCCTGAAGACAGACAGTAATGAGATATTCTCTTCTAACCTGGTTTATGTTTACGTACGAAGCCCCCTTTGTAGGGATGTACAATAGCACCCAGATTACTGGGAGATCGTGCGCTGATTAAAAATTCAACATGGAACCAACTGTATCGTTAAGCATTCATTAGCAAGTACTTACACATCTGCACGGACTCTTTTCCTAAACTCTGTTTTGGCATTTTGTTATAAGCTACTGTCAAGGGAAATCGCAAAGCTGTCCAATGAACTGGTGTCACATTTACTTTTAAGTGTAATGTTGATGACTGCCCACATGACTGGTGTTTTCTTTAGGATGGGCCACGGGGGAAAGTATTCTTAGTTCTGAATGCCAACAAACTCGTTCTGAGTTACAGGCTTATTCTTTATGGTCACCATGAATCTAGGAGCTGACTGTCCCTCACATTACCCACTGCCTTTACCAGTAAGCACTTGGACTGACCGCAAAGAACTGGAGGCACGTGTGTGAGCCATCTCTAGCAAAAATACTAGACTCCGCTGTCTTAACACTTAGCTTCGTTTGTGTTTCCTATCCTTATTTTGCTTCCCTCTCTTACATCCCTTTGTCTTTTCCGTATTGTGTAAGCAGCCTTGAATCCTGCTGGGAACGACGAGGAGCACTAGCAAACGTAAGTACCGTATGCGGAGAGCCCATACCGTACAAGGCACCGTGCTAAGTTGTGCAGAAATGAAGACAGATAAAGCCATTCTTATAGAAGACATTTACACAGAGATCTAACATATAAAGTAGTGTGAATATGAACAGTCCAACATGCTACCATTTCAAAGGGATGATTGGGAAAGGCTGGTGGATGGCATGTCATTTGAGCTGGGTTTTGGAAGATAAACAGGTGTTTAACGCGTAGGAAAAAAAAAAACGGAATGTGTTTGAGCAGAGAGAAGAGCGAGGCAGGTAGAGCAAGGCATAATCACAAACGGTGAGCATCCAGGTGCTGATGGGGACATGACGAAGACGCAGAGTAACACAGGATAAAAGGGGAGAGCTGGGGCGCCTGGGGGGCTCAGCTGGCTGGGCATGTGACTTCAGCTCAGGTCATGGTCTCCTGGTCCGTGAGTTCCAGCCCCACATCGGGCTGCCAGCACAGAGCCCACTTCGGATCCTCTGTCCCCTTCTCTCTCAGCCCCTCCCCCACTAGAGCTCGCTTGCTCTCTCTCAAACGTGCTCTCTCTAAAAAACAAACATTAAAAAATTAAAAAAAAAAAAACAAAAAAACAAAAACGGAAAGGACATTTTGGCCCCGTAGCAAATGGCTCTTCCTCCATCATTATCATCGTCACCATCATCAAGAAATATCTGTCACACAAGACACCAGCACTAAAACTAGAGTATCAACTATAATGAGGTGCCAGCTGTATCCTCAGGGAGTTACAATCAACGGTGGAGTGACAGGAAACACAGAAGTGACATACAAATACAGAGTGGCACAGGAGAGATTTTTAGAAATGTCATAAAAGTAAAGGATGGGGGGCAGTGCTTCGGGCTAGAAGAGCTAGCAGAGAATTGTTTTAAGCAAAGAGGGTTTGCGCTGGGCTCGAAAGCAGGACAAAGTGAGCAGAAAGCAAGGAGGACGTGTCACCAGCGGAGAGGGCAGTGATTTGGCAAGGAAGAGAATGGGGTAAGTATGAAGAGGGTTCTGACTTAACAGAATACTGTAGACTTAATAGATTATCATAGAGGAGAGGTTTTATTTTGCTTTGTTAAAAACAAGATGATCGTGGAGTAACACGGTCAGTGTGCAGAGGACTTCTGAGGACTGAAGCGAAGCATCATGGGGGACGAACGGGAAAAGGAGAGGCAGACGACCGTGTGGAGCACGAGGGGACGGGGCCCAGGTGAACACGGTGGCACCGGGCCCGGACAGAGAGCCCTCGCAGGCGGGGAAGGGGCCGTGTCCACGCCCTGTGGACTCATCACAGAGGACGGAGAGGAGACAGGGCTGGTGGGCAGGCGGCCCTACTGGTCTGAGAGGACGCTGAGGCCAGGTCCGGGCTCGGCGGAAAATCACACCATTTTAGGTTACAAATGTTGTCATGGGCAAAGTGGCACGCCCTACACGGAGGAAGGAAAATGTGAGTGTAAAAATGAACGAGCAGTCTAGGCCCTAGGCAGACGGAGTCATGGGGGCTGGATGAGATGGCAGAGGTGAAGCATTTCAACGTGGGATCCCTGCCATCAATCCCATCACAGGAATGCCATAAATGCTCGCTCAATGGATGAAAACAGTGGTTTCAATTTGATCTGTGGTGTCTGCTGGCCCTTTAAGCTGCACCAGTGCCCAGAGTCACGAGCCAGCTGCTTTGGCAGCTAGACAACCCGAGAACCAACACGGGGGCCGATGTGTGGGCTCTGCTTTCAGGATGTTCCCCCTTAAGACCTAAGTGGACAGGGCCATCCTCCCTCTAGATGTTAATACAGATTATTTTTCTAGTTATTACACTGCCAACGTCTGAACACAAATGTAGTGCTGTGGCCCATCTATGTAATAAGCACATACGATCTTTCAAATCCTGACTTCGAGAAGAGTGTCAGGGCCACGTCAATAGGCTAACTTACCAAGCCGCCCCCATGTTTTCAGTCCGGAAGCCATGTATGGGAAACTCGCCTATAAAACAAACCCGTCTATTTAAAAATGATTTATCCAGTTCCTCACTGAGCTCCAAACCAGCTTTAAACCCCATCCTTGAACATTTTTTGTGTCCAAGGTTCCCGAAGTCCTGCTGGGTGTCCCAATGCAATATGCTAGCTTACCTTGCATCAGTTACACACAAATCAGTTAGCGTATCAGTTAAGCATCAATGTGCTGAATCATGAGGACCTCTAAAGGCTAGAGAGCTCTTCCCAATACAGTGGAACTTTGCACACTGGTGGTAAGATGGGCCTGCACTGATCTGCTCCGGTGCCATTCAGTCTGAAGCTCCCTGTGCTCTGACGAGCCCTGATCCACACCGCCTTCCCAAGTGCTCACTGGTCTGGGTGTCGGGGCAGGTACGAGCAGCGACACATCTAAAAATAGCGCGTTAAGGGCTCTCTTTCAGTGACGCTTCACGAGGACACGAGGACTGCCAGTTCTTACTTAGGTAAAGAGAGGGAGATTCACCTTGTGACAGGTAGGTAGGTTTTGAAGGTTCTAATACATGAAATGTTATTTTAAATCACACTACAAATTTGGAACCTGTGATAATTACAGTCTAGGCCAAACTAATTGGTAGTTAATCTAATTTTCTAATCAATACTTTTTCAAGACCAGCTAAAACAGAAATCCACCAGAAGTCCAAAGTAAATCATTTCTCTGTGAAAACTTCACCTGTTTTGTTTGGTAAAAATGGAAGCACAGGACTTTTTAGTCCTTAAAAAATCATCTAAGGGGAGCCCGAGTGGCTCAGTCGCTTAAGCATCTGACTTGGCTCAGGGCACGATCTCGCGGTTTGAGTTCAAGCCCTGTGTCAGACTCTGTGCTGACAGCCCAGAGCCTAGAGTCTCCTTCGGATTCTGTGTCTCCCTCTCTCTCTGCCCCTCCCCCGCTCGTGCTCTCTCAAAAATAAACATTAAAAAAAATCATTTAAGCAGTGCCTTGTATGACATTTAATACGCTCACTGTAAATGATTTTCACACACCACGATTCAACTCCAGTCAAACGTTAAAAACTGTAAAAAAGTAATTACATCCCACTTAAAATTACGTATAATAGCTTTTTTTTCCCCCTTTAACGCAAACAATCTCTTTCCTCTGCTGCTTTTTCTCCAGCATCAATGGGCTTTGGAAAACCATCATGGTTTGGGTTCTAGTATCTTTTACGTTTACCACATTCATGATAAAAATACTTACCTGAAGTTATTTTTTTTTTAATTTAACTTTAGAGAGAGAGAAAAAGCACGGGTGGGGGAGGGGCGGAGGAGGAAGAGAGCGAGAGAGAGTGAGAGAGAAAACCAAGAGTTGGACGCTCAACCGAATGAGCCACCTGGGCACCCCTAAAATTATTTGTGTTTCAAGCAGCGGTATTTATTCTTTCTTACAAGAGTACTTGAGCACCTCCTATGTGCCAGGCTAAGCGCTGGGTACACATGCTGTTGTGTGACCTTCTTCAAGCTTTGCGGGCTTTCCCTCATTGCTGACTAAGGGCGGCAGGCTGGGGAAGTTTCTGCAGGAAACTCAGGCACCACTTAGATGGCACTGCAACCTCATGAGTTCAACTGAAACTTAAGAAATAAAAGAATAAAATGGAAATTGAGGAAACACTCCTGCAGAAAACAGAGAACGTATCTGCTATCCTCAAGAAACAATTTTCTTCACAAGAATAACTTGGAAAACCAGTTTCACGAGTTCAATATAAAAATAGTTCTTATGGAAATAATTATAATTATTCACATTATTTTATGATCAATGATGTATTTAAAAAAAGAAATGTCTGACTTCTGAAAGTTAAAGCAGATGTCCTAAATTTATCAAGCTATATAGATTATTCTCCACAGAGGAAAACCTTGTTTGTTTTTTAAGTTCATGCGAATCACTGGCTTATGTTCAAGTAATAAAAGGATTATTTAAAAGTTTAATTTCTGGGGCGCCTGGGCAGCTCAAGTCGGTTAAGCGTCTGACTCTTGATTCTGGCTCAGGTCATGATCTCAGGGTTTGTTGGGTTTGAGCCCCACACTGTCAGTGCAGAGACTGCTTGTGATTATCTCTGTCTCTGCTCCTCCCAGGCCTGTGTGAGGGCAAGCATGCTCTCTCTTTCTCCCAAAACAAATAAACTTAAAAACATTTTTTTATAACAGTTTAATTTCCAGTAAAATATAACTGCTGGTAAGCATGGTTTATTTGTGCTGTTTATTGCTGACAGATGAAGGTTCCCCACATAAAGAAACAATTTTACTTAGAAACTACACTTTTGCTTTAACTGGCCATGAAAAAGTAAATGCCAGATTTGAGATTCACTGACCAAGTCAATTGGCAGGGGATCGTATCAAAAAGAACAGCAGTACTTAGAATTATAGCGCGATTATTTCCCCAGTTAGGACCTTACTTTGGTTTGGAAAAGGTGGATATCAGAAGTAATGCCCCATCATTCCCGTGAAAATTATCTAACTGCGTTCATCTACACCATGGACCGCTGTGGGCCTCTCATACCACAGACGTGATTCACAATGGTTCACGTCAAAAAGCCAATTTCTAGGGGTGCCTGGGTGGCTCAGTCGGTTGAGCCTCCGACTTTGGCTCAGGTCACGATCTCACAGTTCATGGGTTCAAGCCCCGGGTCGGGCTCTGTGCTGACAGCTCAGGGCCTGGAGCCTGCTTGGGATTCTGTGTCTCCCTCTCTCTCTGCCCCTCCCCTGCTCATGCTCTGTCTCTCTCTCAAAATAAACACAGATTAAAAAATAAATTAAAAAAAAAAAAGCCAACTCTGCTTCACACAGCCGCTCTCCCAACCTGCGTCTGACCAAATAACAGACTCCCCACCACTTAACTCATTTCAAGGAAAGGAAGTCATTTACTTGGCTCTGCTGCTCATATGGCTCAATTGAGTTTTGAATTAACCACGGTGGAAATACCAGACACTGTGGCTGAAAAGCGACCTTCATCAAGCTGGCCGCTCCTGAGCCACATGTATGTGTGTGTATGTGTCTCAGGCCCTTTAAAAGGGAACATTTAGTTTGGAAATAAGAAAGGTCATCAAGATGGAAGGATGATTGTTAAGTGAGTTTTTGAACTTAAATAAAACTGTCATCACTGCGGAGCACTTAGCACTTATGTTCCCAGATACAATAAGCACCTCACAAGGATCATGTGTTTGCAAAAACCCTATGAGGCAGCCATCATCACCATTCCATTAAAAAAAACCAAAAACCAAAAACCAAAAACCCAACTGACAGACAGGAAAAACCATGTCAGCAGCAAGGTCCCACAAGTGGGGTTGGGATGTGAACCCAGGAGGACCGTCAGGGATGTGACTCAGTCGTGCCAGGTGACAATATGTCCCGACACTGGGACATCACACTAAGGATTCTACTGACACCTGGAGATCTCCTTCACAACACCCACCATCAAGCCAGTTCCCTTCCGTCTCGGAAGTGTAAAATTAATTATTTTATCAACCTAAAGGAAGGGGTTTACATCTATCCCTTTAATAATTCATGGATGTGCCAAAAGGGAGGCAGCAACCCCATAATTACAAGGAATCTTGCAGGGGCACCTGGGTGGCTCAGTTGGTTAAGCATCGGACTCTTGGTTTCGGCTTAGGTCGTGATCTCACGGTTCATGGGATCGAGCCCTGCATCTGCCTCTGCGCTGACAGCATGGAGGCTGCCTGGGATTGTCTCTCTCCACCCCTCCCTTGCTCACACGCGCATGCATGCTCTCTCTCAAAATAAATAAACTTTAAAAGGAACCTTGCAAAGTTAACAGGGAAATGAAGACTTTAAAAAATGTATAAAGACAGTACTGTCAAAAATAACATCAAACGATAAAATCAGAGAGTTTTCTGATTTAGATATAAGAACCATGTTCTAGAAGCTTTTCTTCTTCATTAGTTCTCCAAAACACTATCAAAATTGAAGTTCACGACAGGGCCAAAACCCTATGACAACTTACCCATCTTTTAGAAGTACGAGGTATTCCCTATGTAAAATTATCACCTGAATCATAGCTCAGCTAGCAGGAATATTCCATGAGCCTCCTTGGGGTGGTGGCGGCGAGGATCATGAGAAATGCTACACATTACAGGGCCTATCCAGGGCAAACAGCCCTGTTACCTTCCGCTGGAGGGTCGCCCTCAGATCAAGTCACCAACAGGTGCAGCCTGTGGTCTGTGGCTGCCAGAGCCACATGTCTAGGAGGCTTGGGCCTGTTCGTTCTATGGAAGATCTTTGCTCTTCTAGTGCAAGGAATGGAAGCGTGAGAAGAAATGAAAGGGGAGAAAAAAATCAAGAAATGACATCCTCAATGCCTAAAAAGTGCCCGAGAAGAGTTTGTGGAGAAACTTCCTAAGCAAAGAGGCCTATCAACCTTCTACATTGAAACACCAAACCAAGGTTCCTCACGAGAGTTCTGGGGAAAACCTGACCACCTGGACTGGTCAACGCAAGCCTACGACACGCACCTGCAGCTCATGTGCGGAAACGGTGAAGTCCGACTACTCTCAGGAACGGTACTTACATTTAGAGCAGCTTCTCCACACTTTTCAATGGCTGCGAGACCCTGATTATGGATGTGTGTCTCTAGAAGTTTTTTCAATTCTCCTAGGCCATCCTGGATTCTAGATACGAGATTATACATGCGCCCCAAATCTGAAAGAAGAAGGTGCCACGTCTTATGCACTGAAACAAACTTTGCATATCCATTCTGCCAAGTATGTACGTATACTGTGATCCCAGATGCCCTGAGATAAAATGGTGTTTTTAGATTGAAATCATCGTTTTAATTGTAACTGAATTGTATACATGTAGTTAGCTGAAAGTAACAACGAAACTGTCCTCTCATGAAAGTTTATTTTTCCCTTTACTATGAGAAACATCTAACAACAGAAAAAGTTTTTTTATCAGAAGCTGCATCAGATACTTCCTCAAATTCTCAAGACCGAGAGATTATTTATGCTAGATACATAACAGGCACTCATGTACTGATTTTAAAAGACGAATACATTTAAAGAGTATTTGAGTATCTATCCCAACTATACAAACGAGTCACAAAAGGGCCCCCGAATTCTTCGAATGGCATATGGTTAATTTATGAAGGCCAAAGAGAAAACTTCTGAACCCAAACATCAATCTTTCATTGAGCTCCTTGCATCTCCCAGTAAAACCTGAAGGGTAAGAGAAATGCTTTCACAAAATACTAGCCTTCTCATCTTGAAGAATTTTCAGAAGAAAAACAGTCAAGGACAAGTCAGGGGTAGCGTCAGTCAATGCCAGAGTATACGGGACGAGTAACCCTCCAAAGAACGCCGACTGAAAAGATGTTCTTCTCCCAAAGTCCTCCCCACAACACTCCACAGAGCTCTGAAATCAGTGCACAACCAGGCTGACCGCGCACTAATCTCTTCAAAACCGGCTGTTGGTGATGCTGTTAGCTCTGACTCTATAGAGTTTCAACCAACCTCAAAACTGCAGATCGTGAGAAACGCAGGTCTGGAGGGAGTCTGAGTGGCTCACCTTCATTTTTGTCAGCATCCAACAAATTCTGGAATTCTGTGTGGAAAATCTCCAGGTGTTTTTCGATGAGCACTTGCTCGCACTTCCTTGCTAGTTCATCTTGTGTGCTTTCGTGAAGGTACACCTGGACTCTTCGTTGTTCCTCGAGCAGACGGGCCTCTGCCTGCAGGAATGAATTCGAGTGAACCGTCTGGATTCACTTCTAAAGAACTGCTACACGAATAGTGGCAAATTAAATTCACAAGCTCCAATACATTAAGAGAAAAGGGAAGGGGTCCTGTGACGTTAGGTGAATGCCAACCACGTTTAAGTGGTCACTGACGTGCTCCATTTTCTCTGCATTTCTCTGCATAGAGATTTCCACCTCTAGCTCCTTTTCAAATGACTTCACAAGATTATCTTTGTTAGTTCAGATGTGTTCACGCCAACTTTCGTCCTTCAGGTAAGTGGCTTTTCACCTTCTGGGGGCAATATCCCTATTCTACACTCTGAGACACCTATGGACCCTCTCTTATCCGTGGACACCATGTTCAGAACCCCTATTTTTGACTGAAAGCCACCTGAAGTCAAGAGTCACATGAATATATTCCCTGAAATGACCACATGGAAAGAGTTATTAGTAATCAGACTTTTAAACAAATTTTAAGGAAAAATATCATGGCCTTCTCTTGCCAACCATTGAGTATATACCTCTGTAACTACCGGATTATTTATGCATTTCGATTTCTTACCATTCCCTTCAAGGAAGAGAGGAAAACAAAGATGTAATCTAACAGAGCAGGAAAATAAATAGAAGTCCATATATTTTACAGTGTATCAACAGAAATATGTGTGGTATAAAGTATCACCGAGGAACCACTAAATTATCAAAGCAACGACGAAATTTCAATGATAATCTCAAATTAATCAGGTGAGAAAGAGAAATACTATACTTAGTATTGTAAAAGTGCCCTACTTTCCAAAATGATTTTAGATTTGGTATAATTGGGGAGAAATCTATAAAAATTCAACTGGAAGAATAAACACTCAAGAGCCAAGAAACAAAAAATGCAGGCGGGATTTATGCTGTCAAGAATTACTAACAATGAAATGGTTATTTAACCAACAGAAGTCAGAACCTTATTACACATTCCAAATGGTCAAATGTGAACAACAAAATAAACCTGGAAATTATCTGGAGTATTTATCAAAATGTCAAGGTCCTCGACACAGAATGATCCCTGAAAAATTAGTTAAGTTCATCCAAATAAAAAAAAACATGAAAGGAAAAGGAACAATTTATAAAAGAAGACATATGAAAAACCTCAAGTTTCTGGTAGGATGTAATGAAAGCATAGCATATTTGGCTAATGGAATACTATTATCCAGTAAAATAAGTAACAATAAAATATGTTAATGTAACAAATTAGTTGGGGGGGGGGGGGGGGACAAGTTACCAAAAAACCTACAGAATTATTCCTATCTGGTTTTATATACATACTTAGTGTTCCAAGCTTGCAGGTTTATGTTCCTTGTATTTTCCAAAAAGCCTACAATTAATGTGTATATATTCTCTGATTATGAAGTTATTTTAAACCATACGGGATCATTTGTGCTTTAACTGAGAAGTTCTACGTTAAGCGCGTACTGCTTCAGATCTGATACTCACTAAGCCTCAAGAATGCAAACGATATAGTAAAATACAGGACATGCAAACCGCAAACCAAAAAGCACTTCTTTTTCTGTTTGAAGTTATACCTGTTTCCTAGAAGGACATAAATCACCTTGGGCAGCAGAAACTCCTGTTTCAAACTCTGCTTTCTCCTAAAACAAACTTTTACCCCTGCCCAGATGAAAGGTACAGCCTTGGTGGGACTGCTGACTCATTCTCTGGCGGGGGGGGGGGGGGGGGGTCGTCACAGTGGCTTTCCAACTCAGGCACTGTGGTAGGGGCAGCATTCTGCCACAGGACCCTCCCACAGGGGCCGAGAAGGAAGGAGAGAGTAAACTGGCCCCTGAGTGACTAAAAAACATTAAAGGACAGAGGGGCCTCAGTAATAGCTTGTTTTAAATATAAAGAAACCAAAGTATCCAGTGTTGTGTCATCAGGTTTGTGGATTCTAGGTCAAGTAAGCTCTTGACCATCACTGTCCAGAACACCAGGATCAAATTCAATTTTTTAAAAAATTTATTTATTTTGAAAGCACAAGAGCACAAGTGGGGGAAAGGCAGAGAGAGAGAGAGAGAGAGAGAGAGAGAGAGAGAGAGAGAGAGACAGACACACACAGAGAGACAGAGAGAGAGACAGAGGGAGGGAGGGAGGGAATCCCAAGCAGGCTCCGCACTCTGTTCTGAGCCCAACTCAGGGCTCGATCCCACGACCGTGAGATCATGACTTGGGCTACTATCAAGAGTCGGACGCTTAACTGACTGAGCCACCCAGGCGCCTCCAGGACCAAGTTCAAAATGACTAAATAAAGCGAAGCAATTAAAGACCGTCCCTGTTAATTCTACTAGGATGGGTTCCGCAGGAAAAACAAAAGGAAAAGCGGGCCCACTCCCTGCCAAAAAAGGAAATTAATGGAATACTGAACATCTGACATCAGTAACCTAGAACAGTCAACAAATCTTTTGTAGCTCACATGAGTCTCAATCGCATGAGACAGCAGGATGTGTTAAAAACCCTAATGTGGCTTTGGGTCGTTAATTCATCAAAGCCATCCCTACTGAAGATTCTCAAATGTTTCCGCTAAAATATCCCTCAAATCACAGAAAAGGGAACGTAGACCCCTCAGGGAATTTGCACACCTAGCCCAAACTAGTGGCTAAAAGCAGAGTATTTTTTAAAGGTTCATGCTTTATCTCAATATTGCTCAGGAGTTTTGTATATTATTTCCTGACAGACTGTTTTAATATAAACAAAATTTCCCCTGAAGTTATTGAATAAAACGTGCCACTTTTTATCCTCTGGTTTTGCATATTCTCAGGCATCTACTGGAGGTTCTGAATGATGAATGCTCATATCATGCTTACTATCTGCCAGGCACCAAACATATATGTATTACAAAATAAAAATTATTACGTGATACCTGGGTGGCTCAGTTGGTGGAGCATGTGACTCTTGATCTTGGGGTTGTGAGTTCAAGCTCCATGTTGGGTGTAGAGATTAGTTAAAAATAAAATCTTAAAAACAAACAAAAAATTATTACCCCCATTTTACAGATGAAGAAACTGAGGACCTGGGGCACCTGGGCGGCTCAGTAGGTTAAGTGTCTGACTTCAGCTCAGGTTATGATCTCACAGTCCGTGAGTTTGAGCCCCGTGTCCGGCTCTGTGCTGACAGCACGGAGCCTGGAGTCTGCCTCAGATTGTGTCTCCCTCTCTCTGCCCCTCCCCCACTCACTCTGTCTCTCAAAACTGAGTAAATTTTAAAATAATAATAATAGTAAGATAAAGCCTTAAAAACAAACTAAAACTTATTACCCTCATTTTACAGATGAAGAAACTGAGGACCAGGGGCCCCTGGGTGGCTCAGTTAAGGGTCCACTCTTAATTTCGGTTCAGGTCATGATCTCACGGTTCATGAGATGAAGCCCCACATCAGGCTCTGCACTGTCAGAGCTTGAATATATGCTTTGGATTCTCTTGCTCTCAAAAATAAATGGATGGGCAGAAGGGAGGGAGGGAGGGGAGGGAGGGGAGGGAGGGGAGGGGGGGAGGGGAGGGAGGGGAGGGGGGGAGGGGAGGGAGGGGAGGGGAGGGAGGGGAGGGAGGGGAGGAGGGACGGACTGAGGACCAGAAAGGTTAGGTCAACTCCCCAGGAAATGACTGCATAGGGATTTAAAATGACATTTGCAGCCCAAGGCTCTAGGTAGGAGAATTGTTCATACAGCTAAATTCCAATTTTATGCTCATAGATCCTCTATGTTATGGACTTCCAGAATGTGAGGGAAGTCATGTTTGGTAAGATCCAACTGGATCCGGGCCCAACCTGTAACCCCCGTAGGAAGGAACCCCCTCGAAGAGCACCGGGGCACAGGAAGCATGCTGCAGCCCCAAAGGCAGGGCTCACACTGGAAATCTCTGCTCCTCAAGCTGCTTTCGGTTCCAGGCCTGACCTAAAAATGAGACTTCCCCGCTGTGGGGGCGCTCAAGTCTCTGGCCTGAAGAGCAGACCCCGTCGTGTCACCACCACCTTCCCGGGGGTGGATAACGGAGGTGACGGGAACCCAGCGTCGCTCTTGCTGATGTGCACCCTGAGAAAAGACCCCGCTTTTAAAAGAATCACCAGATGCAGGAGAGTCGAGAAGAGATGTGATCATGAAAACGACACTGCCAAACGAAAAACCCACAATAACAGGCGATGCTAAGACTGAAAACAGGTTCTGCTCCGTAAGTTCATCTGTCAGGCGACCGACACTCAGAATGAGCTGGTTAGGTCCCGGGTCGGCACACCAAAAAGCTAACTTAACCCACAGATAGACACAAAGAGCTAATACTGTTCCAAGGATAGTTATTTCTGAAGACTTCCATTTCTGTCAGGTTTTGAGATGTCAGAAATCTGTTCGTCAAGGACTTTCAACTGCACACTTCTCAAGCCCACTGACAACCACGACGTCCTAGGGGAAAAGGCACCCGGAATGTCACACACACTGGGCGGGGCTGTGTGCCTAGAGAGGCACACTGCTCACACTGCTGCCCTGGGGGGCTGACCGGCTACCTCCATCACAGCACCTGCCCTGAGTGGCTGTGCGGTCCCCTCCTCTCCCAGCCAACAGAGAATAAAGGGCAAAGCAGAGATGAGGCACGGTCGGCCCAGCCTCCCTGGAGATGTCCTCGGATGTCTCGCTCAGGGGTCAGCAAACTATAGCCTACTGGCCAAATCCTGCCTCTAAGTCACATTTTACTGGAACACAGCCGCACGCATCTGCTTACGTGTTGCCATGGCTGCTCTCCCCTCAATGGCAGAGCTGAACAGCTGCCAGACCACGTGGGGCGCAAATATTTGCCCTGTGCCCCTTTACAGAACAGGTGTGCTGATTCCTAACCTAGGTCACTCCTCACGGAGAAAAGTCCGGGACACCTGTATTCCCGAGAAAGAGAACCAAAAAAATTATGCCAGAACTTCGCTGGAACGTCACTCAGTACTGAAAAAGACTTACGGTACAGTTTGTGACCAATCTTAGATCCTGTGGTTTCAGCCCGATCTCCTCTACTGTAAACTTGAAGGCTGTTCCGGAGACCGTTAGGGAACAGTTCAGAAGGGAAAACGGCAAAGTTTGCAAACCTAGCAACAGCTGGTACTTCGAAACTTATCTTCTCATTGGCTGAAGCCTGTGGCTTCCATTAGCTACAGCCACCCATGCTAGGAGAGCAAGTTCAAAACACAGAAGCCACACAGCTCTGACAGTTAGATCCTCAGAGCCCTGGAGAGAACACGGAGCCGCGACGGTCAGATGAAGTTATTATGAAAGCTCCTTGGTGGGCGGGGAGAAGCATCTGTACGGGCTACGGACACTGCAGGGGAACACTGCCCAAGACATGATCTGTGCAAAGAGCTGTGCACGTCAAAGAGAATAACCCACTGGAGCGGCGAGAACCGTGTTAGCCGAAGCCTACCGTATGCACCGTATGTAAGCGTACCTTTTTCATATATTCAGTCACTGGGTTCTGCTGCAAGAATTCAGTGCTCTCTCTGGTATAAAATCTCTCCGTGTCGGCCAAAAACTGAGATTCAAAGGACTCTTTATACACTGTCAGCGTAGGGCCCTTGGCAAAGGCGTCGTCTTCATTCAGCCCCAACTCCACTAGGAACAGATAGGAACTGTATTTCAATTACCCTAGTTTTTGTTACATTTTACCCAACATACCCATGAGTAACATTCAGCTTAAGTTACGTTTAAAAGGTAAATGGAAAATGGCAGGACATAAGGTAAGCCTGCTATTCACAGGCGTGCACTAAAGTACACGCCTTCAATGAAAGAAAAAAGAAATAAAATCCAAGACATAAAAGGAAGTAATTCTGACCCGTGGCCAAGCATGCTTCAAAGTTATCATGAAGTTCACTTAAAAAACTTATTAAACATGACATTTCTTTTTTCTAAACGTTTATTTTTGAGAGAGAGAGAGAGAAGGAGAGAGAGAATGTATGTGAGCGAGTGTGGGAGGGGCAGAGAGCGAGGGAGACACAGAATCCGAAGCAGGCTCCAGGCTCTGAGCTGTCAGCACAGAGCCCGACGCGGGGCTCGAGCCCACAGACCACGAGATCAAGACGTGAACCGAAGTTAGATGCTTAACCGACAGAGCCACCCAAGTGTCCCAACACGACATTTATTTCTAATTGAGGTGTAGCTGACGTAGCCTATCAGTTCCAGGAGGTCGTCACAGGGATTTGATATTTGTGAATATGACAAAATGATCCCCACAGTGAAGTACGGCCACCACCTGTCACCTTAAAAAGTTACTGTATTATCGCCTACATTCCCTATGCTGTACCTTACACCCCCCATGACATTTCTTTTATAACTACAGGTTTATCTCTTAATCACCTTCACTGATTTCACCTGCCTCCCCACAAGGACTAAATGTAAACTTTCAGAGAAACACGAGGCCACTGAAGTTTTCCAAACATTGCATTAGCTCATCAGTTGCTCAATCTCAACTTTTCAGGCTGACCCAGGTCTCTGGTCCTCTTCCCACTCCATTAATGACACTCCGTCATATTATATATCCAGTCATTCAGCAGTATGAGAGCAGAAAATAATTCAAATGTCGAATTCCTCAAAAGTCCCATGAGAAACAAAGATCAAACAATTTTTGTGAGGGGTAAAATCAAACAGAATCACACTCACTTAAAGAGAGTTTTTTGAGGGCCCTTGTACATGCAAACAATATTTTCACAACAGCTAAAATATCTGTCAACGAATCTGTCAGAACACGGTTAGGATTGTCATTTGACACAAAAACTCTGAGTAGGTGAAAGGGAAATGGTTTACCGTAAGACTGTACAACTCCACTTATCAGTCTTGTGTTGATGGTTTCACCGTTTCTTTCCTTTTCAATCAGTTTTAAAACAGCATTTGTTACCTTTAGGAAGGATAAAGGGAAAAGACCTGTAGATTACAGACTACAGCACGTATATTACCACACATCTCTTGGACTCTGAGAACATTACACAATGCAAGGTGACAGATACTCTTAGGGCATTCTAAAGCTGTGAGGAGACAACGCCCAAGAAATGAAATCTGTAAGGGGGTTTTAACAGGACAACACGCACACTCTCACACAAGTGCGTACCTGTTTATTCAATGGCCTGAACAGACAATCTCTCCAAGTCACCAACGCAAGCTGGATGAAAAGAAAAAGGAGAAGTGTAAGAGGTCTACACTTTTACCACGTTTTTCTAAGACTGAAGTCATAGGAATCAGCCTGAATCTCATCTATCAGTATTTCTAGATTATAACTGGGTAAAAACCTATCATGACGACATCAGAGATGCTCGAGTTAGCAACTTCAGGAGGTTTCGAAATACAGCCACTTATCAGCTCCCATTTTAATAATTCAGACACAAAGAAAACCTGGATTTTAGGAGACCAAACGTATCAGCTTACAGGGTGTCAGTGGAGTCAACCTCTAACACTGTTCCCTGGCCCAAATTTAATTTTTCATCTAAATGAAGATAATTCCAGCTATCATAGTTTCCTAATACTCGATAAATTAAGTAACAGATGATAAAAATTCAGCATGTTGTGTATCTTAGTTGCGGTGATTTGTGTTGCACGGATGCACACGGCTGGAAACGTACCAAACTGCACACTTTAAATAGACGTGGTTCATTATATAGGAATTGCTCAGATTTCCCATTTTACTTGCACTCATGTGTGTTGGAGTCTTTGATGCATTTCTAAAACTTTCCACAGAAGTTATGCCAGAAAATCACTATAAATATGCTCCCCCAAGGGGAACGGTTATAATTCATAAATGATTTTCAGCTGTTTATTGAGAGAGGTAGTATTCAGAGTAAAATTCAAATTTTTAACAATTCAATATTCAAATATAAACTGGTGAGGAACTCGCTTAGACATAAATGCTTTCAGTCTTATTTTTCCTAAATTTAACCACAGATAAGACTAGGTTGATGTAAGATGTATTTCAGAGAAGATTACGTGTAATTTAATTTATGCAATAAACCTTGAATAATGTTCCTACCACACACAAAACAAAGGCAACATGAAAAGCGATATTTAAGAGAAGACTATTTTTTAAATTCGTTTATTTATTATTCAAAAAGTTTGGGGGGCGCCTGGGTAGCTCAGTTAAGTGTCCGAGACTTTGGCTCAGGTCATCATCTCGTGGTTTGTGAGTTCGAGCCCCACGTCGGTCTCTGTGTTGACAGCTCGGAGCCCGGAAGCTGCTTCAGATTCTGTGTCTCCCTCTCTCTCTGCCCCTCCCCTGCTTGCGTTCTGTCTCTCTCTCTCTCAAAAAATAAAGATTAAAAAATTAAAAACTTTTTTTGAATTCCAGTGCAGTTAACAGTGTTATACCAGTTTCGCGTGTCTAACAATTCTATGCGTGACCTGGTGCTCATCGCTGTAAGTGGACTCTCAATCCCCTTCACCCATTTCAGCCCTGCCCCGGCCCACCTCCCCTCTGGGAACCATCAGCCTGTTCCCTAGAGTTAACAGTCTGTTTTTTGGTTTGTCTCTTTTTCTTGGTTTATTTGTTTTGTTTCATAAATTCCACATACGAGTGAGACTGTACGATATTGGTCTTTCTCTGACTTATCTCGCTTTAGCATTACACTCTCTGGCTCCATCCATGTTGTTGCAAAAGACAAGATTTAATTCTAAGAGATAACTACTTTTTAATCAAGCATGAACAATACATATTCATGTAATGTTTCCATAAAAATAAGATTTCAGAATTAGAAACTATGATGTCCAAGAAGATGTTAGAAGGGAAGAGCCTCATTTTTCAGGAGAAAGGCAAGCCTGGGACGATTTTCCCTGTGCAAATTCTGCCGCCTCGAGTCTTAGACTTCTTTAAAGCAAGAGTAAGGAGGGAAAATGCAATGCCATGGCCATGAACTTCTAGTAAAGATACACTACACCTTTAAAAATAACTTTTTTCCAAACATTGTTCTAAATCAAGACAGCCTTAGGCAAGTCTCATTTGACTCTGGATAACTTGTCACTTTGAAGGAAGAAAGGAAGCAGAGATGCCAAGATAAGAAAGCAAGGCCAAATGTACACCAGACAAAGTTCGGACGAACAAGGAACGGAGTCCAGGAAAAAAATCTGGCTCCATCACTTTAATGTATCAATAATGAAATCAATTTACGTCCTCTGGTGGACATGAAAGGAAAACAACAACTTTCTATAATTAAAAAGGAAGAAAGGATTATTAGGAAAAAAAAGGTAAAACTTTATATTGTGCGACAAAGCATCCCCACCTTCTGGAACTCCTGGAAAATACAATGAGAGATCACTGTGCCCAACTGTTCCTCTGTGTCAACTGATGCTTGAACTTTATGAATTCAACAGGCTCACTGAAGAGCACACAGAGGAAATACTGTTTCTAGACAGGGGTATTCACTGGCCTTTGCTAAAACTTACGGCTGCATGTTGTATTTCCAAACGGTTACTACAGACAGTATTTAAGGATGTAGAAGGTATGAATTTTCAAAGTAAATAAAAAATAGAAGCTGAAAATCGTAGCCTACGAAGTATATTTGAACTTCTTTCTATTTTCTCTGTTCTTGAATATAGCACACAAAAAGTTCAGGTGTAACGATTTTTAGGAGTCTGTGACATTACTGCAGGGTTCGTGTGGTGTTTTAGGTCAAGGTGCATCCAAGAAGAAATCACCCAAATCATGCCGATTCGTAAAGAAAGCATTTGTGAGTGGAAAAGAAAAAGGAAAGTACAAAAGGCTCAACTCAAAATACTAAATCCACAAAGTTTTGTTCATTATACATATCACATATATAGGATATATATAAATGATACTAGTTTGTCATGAATCTACGATACATTACATTTTCCTTTTATTAAATCTGTCCAAAATAAAGCAATAAAGTACTGCTAATATACCAGCATTCTGGGAGATGGAGATAATCTCATTACGCAGAACTTAACATGTTCACATCACTGGTTCAAGAAGAGGACAGTCTGTGCATCTGATAGCCCGTTCCGAACAGACAGGCCTTCTGTTGAGTCCTTCCCCTCCACTGGTCTACGACATCCGTCCCCAAAGCTGACTGGACATCACAGTCCTCTCAAGGGACTCCAACAGTCTGCTGACCCCCACCTCCAGGGTTTCTAGTAAGTTGAGGCTGGGGCCCAGTAATGTGCATTGCGAACAAGTTCCCAGGTGTCCATGATGTGGCAGGTTTGGGGACCACACCTTGAAAACCAATGGAACTAAGAAACATATTAATGAAAGTGATTCAGTCACTCGACTTCTGCCTTTTCACAATCTTATTTTCATGCCGTCTAAAAAGAACCTTCAACTTTCAGCTCTGTCAGTATCGTATTATTTTGTAAAGAGAGAGGGCAGGGCATCTCGCCACACGGTCCTCTCCCTAAACAGCTTCCCAAACCACAGAGGCCACGAGGGCTGATCTGGGAGGCCCGGGTCCCCGGCTCGGGACTGGATCTGCCTGACACAGCCAGCACGTGGGATGCCCAGCGCGACAAGTGGGACAGTTCCAGGCTAGACTGGACGGCTGGTCGAGGAACTGCGGAAGAAACTTATCAGTAAATGCAGAAGTGTGGAGGCTGTATTTCAGAACTCCAATTTACTCATCCTTTCCTGCCACAAAATATTTAAGAGTCATCTGTCGATAAATTAAAGCAAAGGAAATTAGCCTCCGGGTCTGAAAACAGCTTCACTACTCGCCTAGCTCCCCCTACTGACAGATGAGGCAGCACTAAGAAAGCACACACATGAAAGGTATTTAAAAAAATCTTACAGAATAGATTTCATATATTCCTTTCCGTCCCTCGTCACATTCACGGCGAACCCAATGTCTATTGAGGTAGGCACAAATTCCATTCAGCACTTTGCTGGAAAATCGATAATCCTCCCATTGTTGAGTGTAGAACTTCAGTACACTCTCATCCATCAAATCTTCTCCATCCTAAAAACAAGTGAACCCAAGCTTTAAGGACTAATTTGTCACATGATAAAAGTTCACTAAAACAAACCTACGGCTTTAAAAATACATCCATGTGTTTGGTTTTAGATGAGCTTTTTATTTTGTATACAAAAACATGCTCATTAACACCAATTCTCATAAGAATATAGCTTGTGAGGAACAAACTATAGAGAGAATTTTAATGAAAATTCTTTCAAAATGGAAACTTTCCACGGTGGAATATTATGTATCATATACACTCATACGAAGTACCTTCAACTTTTAGAATGAAGGGAATAAAGAATTTACCTCAAAATCAGCCCCGTTTTTGATATTTTTCAGTTAAAGTTAATTAAAATGTCCTATTAGCAATTTAGACCACAGGGCCAATACTACTCGATTTTTTAATGTATCTGCTTCCTTCATTAAATTTACTTAAAAACTATAAATTAATAGTTTTTACACTAATCTGTTGCATTTCTGTAAAAATAAGTGTAACGGTACAATATTTCTTCTTTAACGAGATCTCAAGGGGAAAATGTGCATTCACCAAAATGATTTTTACCCAGATTTCCACAAGGTAAACCACAAATTGTTATGTGAAGGATCAACCGGAGATTTTTTTCCTCCGGTATTAATGACATCCACAAGGTAAATCTGCCTCCTTAAAAACTGCATATTCCACTTCACTGTCCCTGAAATACGCTGCAGCAAGAAAGCACAGAGGTGACAAACGAGGGATGCAGCCCCGCCATGAACCGAGGGCCTGGGAAGGCCACCCGCTTGCCCTGCCTCAGTGTCGTCAACCTCAGAACTGAGGCCCCACAAACACGTGGCACACAAGTGAGCCCATAAGCCACAGGAAAATCTGACCAGATCTTGATACAACCAGATTTTTGCTCACTTAAATTTCAGTAAGAAATGAACTATCAAACGTAAAGGTTTGCCACTCTGGCTTATAGCACAGGACCTTTTCCAAAATGCAAAGATATCACTGATAGAGCACAGCTCCCAATACTTTCATACAACACAATATACTCCTGTTCCTCACTTTAATGCTGAAGAATAATCAATTCCAGTGTTCACTTTACAAAGTGTTCTGAATAAACAGAAGGACACAGCGGTTTCAGCAAAACTCTACGAAACACACGGTTTAGGAAACATGAAAATCATGCTATCTTAGTCACAATTTGTGGTCAGTCAACTATGGTCTGTTAGAATGATATTAAGTTTCCAATTGCCTTGTGAAATAGATTAAGAAAAACAATTTTGAAGCAGGCTGAAAATTTTGCATAATGTCTGTGTAAACAAAAAATCTTTAAAGCATATACACAGAGCACAGACTTCCCAGGGTCGAGAGTATAGATGTCTTCACTCACTCTATGTGACATGTGTAGCACCAGATGAAGGAGCACTTGCCCATCCTGTGGCTGGATGGAAGGCAGGCATCACACTGCCTTTCCTACAGAGGATGGAGACTGAGGAAGGAAGAGGCAGAAGATGAAGGGGAAAAACTATCATCGTCCGAGCAACGGCTCGGAGCAGGAGGAACCATACTCGAAGGCCATGGATGTTCGCAGAGAAACCCATCCTAGCCAAGGCACAATTTTATCGTAGCTCTGAAATACACTACATGACCATGTGCAAAAGGAGGTCACAGTGGAAAAACGTGATTACCAAAGGTTAGATAACCTTACGATCATTTGTACATTTTTAGACAAAACAACACACTGGGGTCAAAATACAACACAGGTGATCTGAATTCATAATTAGATGCTCGAAGTGAAAAGGTCCGTTAATTTCTAACAACCAAATACAAAATGGTTAGTGATTTAAGGAAAAGTACTAATGGGATATAAAGCTATCAAAGCCTTCTAATTTAACAAATTAAAAAACAGAATATAGCTTAGGAAAGCTTCATCTTCGTAATAGGTAAAAGACTAAGCAAGAGCAAAATAGCTTCATGCAAACATCAATGCCGAAAACAATGAACAAATAACAGTGAGAGATTTAGCATTCAATCAAGTTAGAATCATCTTTTACATTCTATTGTAAATTGTATTCTATCGTATTCTATTTTCTTTTAATTCTATTATAAAAAGTATAAGTATACATGTACAACGTCTTACCTTAAGAAGATTTGTCAAGTAATTCTTCAAAAATTCTTTAAGTCGTTTGTATAATTCCAAGCCAACAAACTGAGCTCCCCCAGGCGTCTGACCCTTTTTCGATTTGGAGGGAGGGACGCCAGCCCCTCGGGCCTGGTTTGACTGGTGAACACTCGTGCAGTAGTTATAAACGTGACTTGGGAGAAAAGTTAAGGAAATCAACATGCATCATCAATGCCAACAGTGATTAATACCGAAATATTTTTAAAGAAAATATGTTCATACCAATATGCTTACAATACATCAACAAAAGTCTGTTAACACAACAGTGAAGGGGGCGCCTGGGTGGCTCAGTCGGTTAAGCGTCCGACTTCGGCTCAGGTCATGATCTCATGGTTTCTGAGTTCAAGCCCCGCGTTGGGCTCTGGGCTGACAGCTCAGAGCCTGGAGTCTATTTCAATTCTGTGTCTCCCTCTCACTCTGCCCCTCCCCTGCCCATGCTGTGTCTCTCAAAAATAAATAGTTTAAAAAAAAAAAAAAAAAAAACCTACAGTGAAAATAAGACCCCATCCACCACAGCAATGAAGCTAGACATCAGCCAGCCCCACTTACAAGCCTGTCAGCAGGCCCAGGGACCAGCCTGCTTCGAATGAAGGAATGTTCTGAGGAAGGTCACCAAGGAAACACAGGACCTTCTAAGATCACGTAATGTGACTGACCTTGTGGGAAACTGTCCTTCAGAAGGCATGAAAAGAACTGGCAATCAGTACAAAGGTTCCATACAAGAGAAAAAAAAGTAATTATCTCCTTCAAGAAAAACAAAAAGCTATAACCAGAGTCTATTTTGATGCCTAGCTATATTTCTAGAAGCATGTATTATAAATATCAAAATAACTAAAGCTTTATTTTAAAATTATTCATAAACGAATGTAAACAAAGCTACACTTTGTGGACCAAGGACAAAAAGCAGAAGAAATGGCAGTGCAAGAAACCTCTTATCACAGGAAGTCACAAATGTCTAAAATTGATCAATCACAGATGTGCAGCACGCGTGCGCAGTACTGACAGGGAGGGAGCTGCGTAAGTCACAGGATAGACAGCGGAAGTCTGAAACAGCTGGAGGGAGCTGTTTGTTATAGCTCTTTTGTTATACACGCTACTTTGTTATACAACCTTTCATACGATTTCAGTTCATCCGCACGTATTACCACTTGGATAAAACTAACAGACAACATGGACTCAGAAAGAAAAATCATTAAGACAATAAATTCTGGCCTGTTTCAGGTTAGTGCGTAAAGACAGAGGTGATTTCAAAACACATTCCATACTCCAAAATACACGACACAGAAGGGTTAAGACTTAAAATATACAAACCTAAACCATAAAACAAAAAAAATACCCATGAACTGTTTCCTGATCTCAGATTGGAGAAGGCTTTTCTAAGCAAAGTCATCTAAGCACTTAATCTGAGATTCTGAAAATATCTTAGTAAAAGAGATCTTTAACGAGTTAATTATCTTTAATCAATTAAGAGAATTAAAAACGTGAAAAAGTTAACCTCCACAGAAACATGGGGAGAGCATACCAACAGAAAATCCCAAAGCTGAAAGAAATACGTATTAGTGGTTAAAAAGCTGAAAAAAAATCTTTAGCTTCAGTAATCAAAGAACTCTGCCTTAAAACAACCAATCACTTCATTAAACGTTTCAAATGTACAGGGAATCACAGTTTATAACATACAATGAACTCTTATAAACTGATGATGCAGTTTGGACAAATCTCCTACTCCCATGGTCTCATTCCAGCTACACCTCCCTCAACTTTTTAGGAAATTAAATAGTACAAATTCTGCAAGAGACCTGCTTTGTACTGCTCCCCAGTGTCTCCCTTCCTTCTGCTTTCCCTAGGGGCAAATACCCCATGATGTGGTGCACAGCACTTCCTACCAATGTTTTTATATCTTACTGTAACACTGTACCTGAAATTACCATTCCGTATGTTTTCAAGTTTTAGATACAGCTTAGCCCTTACAGTAAGTCCTCCGTTTTCTTGTTGATGGACCCTACGAACGATCACTTTGGTTGAGGTCCAGGTTTTGGTAGTTCCCAACAAAGCTGCAAAGAATAGTACTATTAAGTTCTCTTGCATACATACAGGTTTGAGCTTCTCACACTACAGAACTGGCAGGTGATGGGAGAAAGGGGTCCATCATAAACTTCACCACCTGTTGTCAGATGTGCTGTCGCTGGACAGCCACCAGTGCTGTTTAACAGCCGACAGCCTCTTCCACACATTTGTACTGCGGGTCGCCACGGTGTTAATACGCATTTCTCTGACTACAGCGAGGCGAAGATTCTCCTGAGTTTGTAATTTTCACGTTCTCTTCTGTATATTACGTCATATCCTTCACAATCTTTTAAAAAAAAGAGTTTGCTCAGACACTGATGATGACAGTGTAATACATAATCACTTCGGAAAAATCTTTTGTTTTTTTAAATGTTTATTTTGAGAGTGCGCACGCGCCTGAGTTGGAGGAAGGACAGGGAGGGAGAGAAGAGAGAGAATCCCAGGTAGGTTCTGCGCTCTCAGCACAGAGCCCAGTTGCAGGGCTCGATCTCACAAGTGAGGCGAAATCAACACTTAGATGCTCAACTGACCGAGCCACCCAGGTGCCCCTGGCAGTTTCTTGTAGAAATCATGGTGTATGTACCGAGTAGACTACTATTCAGCAGTTTAATGAACTACTGTACTGATATACCATGAATCAGTCTTAAAAACATGTTGAAGGAAAAAAGCCAGATATGTATGGTTTTACTTATATGAAGTTCTAAAACAGGGAAAATTATTTCTATGGTGATAGAAATCAAGAGTGACTTCCTTTTCCTTGAAGGGCAAAGACTGACCAACAGGTGCTCCAGGGAACTTTCTGTATTCTTGATTAGGGTATGGTTTACCTGAGCGTATATGCCTGTCAAAAAGAATTCAAACTATCCACTTAAGATCTGTGCACTTTGCAGTATGTGAATTTTGCCTGGAAAACATTTTTTAAAATGTAAGCCCACAGTAAGTATTACGGACTGACTAATACCGAGCTGTCTTTTTGACCTGGCAGTTTTTCATTGTGAAAATCCCTACTGTATCATCATATATTGCAATTCTTACATTCTTGGAGTTTGCAGCCTAACTTCTTTTAATGGAAAGCATTATGTAAAGAGAAATTCTTAATTTGTCATCATCAAATTTATACAAATTTTCTTTTATGGCTTATGCTTTAATTTTTATTTAGGAAATCTTCTCTCCCAAGGCACGAATTCTAGTGCATTATTTTCTTCACCTGATTTCACATTGAGATTTCTCATCTTCCTGAAGTAAAACTGTGTATGAGGAAGAAATGTAATTTTATATTTGTCTGCATGGATACACAATGGTTCACAAACCATGTATTTTACATGGTCTATTCTTTCCCCACCATAGGTATTGCTGCTTTTAGAAAACTGCCCATTTCAAGTGAATTTTTCAAGTACACTGTCCAGTTGTCAATTGGTTCTTTTAAAAAACCTGTTGTTTCTGTGAGGTCTTGTATTTATTTTAAATATTTTTATGATTAATTCTGCAGAGAATCAGTTTGGGACTTATTTCTGTTTATCTTTATTTCATTCTGTTTATTCATTCTGTTCTTTTTCATGTACCTCTTTTATAATTGTTCTCCTCCTAGAAATTCTCGTTTTGGTCTATTGGCTTTGTAACCTTTCCTCTTTGTTTTAATGCAAGCATTTAAAACTACAGATTTTCTTCTCCACACCACTCAGGCTGCATCACCTAAGTCTGATCCGTATGGGTTTCCCTTACATTCAGCTGCATATTCTTTTTTCCATTATTAATAGTTCTCTTAAGAGTTAATTTAGGGCACCTGGGTAGCTCAGTCGGTTAAGTGTCTGATTTTGGCTCACACCACAATCTTGCGGTTTGTGGGTTCGAGCCCCTCATCGGGCTCTGTGCTGACAGCTCAGAGCCTGGAGTCTGCTTTGGAATCTGTCTCCCTCCTCAGCTCATGCTCACTCTCTCTCAAAAGAAATAAACATTAAAAAAAAAAAGTTAAATTTTATTTCCAAAGGGTACTTTTAAAAAATCTTTTTTAAAAACCTCTTAATTTCACTTTAGAATTAATCAGAGAATATTATCTTTTTGATAGTTTCTTTTTTAAAAATTTTTTTTTGAACATTTATTTTTGAGACAGAGAGAGACAGAGCATGAACGGGGGAAGGTCAGAGAGAGAGGGAGACACAGAATCTGAAACAGGCTCCAGGCTCTGAGCCGTCAGTACAGAGCCCGACACAGGGCTCGAACTCACATAACGCGAGATCGTGACCTGAGCCGAAGTCGGACACTTAACCGACTGAGCCACCCAGGTGCCCCTTGATAGTTTCTTTAAAACGTGATGAGACCTACAGCTGAATATGTGATTTTCTTTACATTTGCCTGAAAAGAACGTCCATTCTCTAATGGATATAAGATCCCATTAGAGTAAGCTGGTCAATTCTGGGTATTAATTACTGAGAATTTTTAATGGAAATCTTCCTAATTATAGATTTGTCAGTTTCTCTTATACCTCTCTAAAATATCGGTCCTATATTTTGAGGCCCTGTTAACAAGTATATAAACTTTTGAATTATATTCCTGGTCCCTTGGTCTTGTTATTAGTAGGAAGTAACCATGTTTCCTCCTCACAATAGTGCCTGAGGAAATCCACTGGACCGGATGTTAAGATGGTTATTCCCCTCTCTGGTTAGAATTTACCCCAAGTACACCGGTTCCATCTCTTTACTTTTCTACTTTTACGTCTACTGCAAACCACAGCAAAACGCGCTCTTAAAAAAATGGGAGTTTGATGGTCTCCAATGGATAAATTTGGTTTTATTATAAAACCCAAATATAAATACATTGTTATATACTGTTTTATACATTGCTATTTGGATTATTTTTTACCATCTTATTTTGATTTTTTTTTTTTAATTTTATTTTCTATTTTCTTTGCTTTTGTTTTCTCCTTTTTCTTTTACCAGGTTGATGGCTTCCTTATTCCACTGTAGTTCTTACATCGCTCTGGAGTTACATATTTTATTTGGTTACCCTTAAAATCTGATATGCATACTTTGCCTTTCACTAATTTTAGAATATTCTTGGGTTGTCAACTCTTCAAATATTTGTTCCCCTATTTTCTACTACATGTATGTTGGACATTTTCATGTTCTTTGTTCAAACTTCCTAATTTTTCTTGATGTATCATCTGGTTAAGTGATTCTTTCAACCGTGTCAAATTTGCTGTTTACTTCTAAACATCTTAGTTTACATCTGTAGAGTTTCCCAGTTTCTTCTTAAAGTCTGTCTTATTTCTATTTTGTTCCGCAGTATTTTTGTTTCTTTGATGTAACCATTTTTCACACTTAGGGGCACACTCTAAAGATCCTTTTCTTTGACATTCTTGAGGCTCTCATTCTGCTGTTCGTTCTATGTGCTGACTTGTTCTGGTGGGATCTCTCCTCTGCTTGGTAACTTTTTTTCAGCTCATTTTTAGTGGGGTCTTTGTATTAATTTCCCAGCTTGGGGAAATTCTCCCCCCAAAGGTGGTAATACAAACTCCAACCCCAAACACACCGAAGGTAACAAATTCTCAGGACATACATTCCCCACCCCCCTCACACCCAGAACTTATCTCAAACTACTTTCTAGTTGCCTCCGTGGGAGAGAAAGTCCGTCATTTTTCCAGTTCACCTTGTCACTAAAGATCTCCATGGAAACGGCAGCTCTCTCCCTCCTCGCCCAGGCACAAGGCTTTGTCTCCTTTTCTGTGTGGCCTCTGTCCTCCAGCACACCCCTCCCCATATCATATCCTCCTGCTTCCACACGGAGGCTCATACTTTTTACCAAGCACACAGTTCTAGGTGTTTGGTTCCGGGGAACTTCTTAGGTTACCTCGTTCGGACTGACTTCTGTCTCGTGGCAGTATATTCATCTCCCAGTTATTAAATTAACAAAGGTCTTTAAAGAAACGATGAAGCCCAATGATAGCCAAAGTGCAGGAAAATGGGAGCTTCTATCCATTGGGGGTCAGAGAGTACACAGTTAGGATTTTTTCTGGAATAAAATTTAGAAATATTCAAAAGCCTTAAAGCACATTCCTTTTGATACAACAACTATATGCATTTATCATGGGGAAATTATCACAAAATTATAAAAATACTTAGCTAGCAAACTATCACAGCATTGCTCACAGTGGCAAAAACCTTGTAACAATCTATACGGCAAACATAGGGAGTTAGGTAAATACCCTGTTAGATTCATCTGAGGATACGGTATGCAGCTTTTAACAATGTCGAAGAACATAGAGTGGCTATAAAACCTGTGATGTATTGACCAAATTTCATCTAAGACACCAATCATAATATGTATTGTTACTTTAAGTACCACTAAGAAAATGCTACCAGTTAAAATACAACATCCTTCGATGGAATTTTTAGGTTTACTTAAAGATTAGCCGTTTACACTCAAACAGATTTATCCTAACACTCTTTGTAAGTAAAGAAAAGTTAAATGGTTAAGACACTCCTCGGAGGTTTTACGCAGTCTCACTCCGCTGCATCTTTAAGACCCTTGTCAAGGAGGGCTGTGTTTTCCACCTGTCACCGTGCTCCGTGAGCTTCCGGTCACAGAGGAACTAAGCATTTCCTGCTCATCTGCTCCCACCCACTTTGTAAGTTTAGGTCCTGAGCTTGCTTGTATTAAAAGGTTTTTTCAGGGCAAATTCTTCAAAAGGTCCTTAATGCTGACAGAACAGGGGATAGTCAAGTTTGCACAGGTGCAGGTAATGACCACTGTGTCGTGACTGACACCCGACCAACGACGGTCCTGTGCCACCCACGGGATGAAGCACTTAAAAAACAAACAAACAACAGCAACAACAACAACAAAACCCAAAACCTTAGAATCACTAACTGGTATATTCATAGAGCCATATGAAAATATGTTAAAAAGACACAAGTAAAAAAGGAACCTAAAAGAATAGCATCTAATATGCTATTCTACGCATACTAAGCTTCATGCTATTGGGCATGAAGATAAAAGTTGATGTATCTGCTTGGCCTTTATTATTTTTTTTATTTATTTAAGTAATCTCTCCACCCAACGTGGGGTTGAACTCACGATCCCAAGATCAAGAGTTCTATGCTCTTGCGACTGGGCCCGCCAGGTGCCCCTCTGGACTTCAACAGCTGTTACTTCTGAAGGTGGGGGAGGGGGTTAATAAAAACCTTTTAGGCACACAATTCTTTCTTCTTCACCAAGTACTCTTTCCAGAGGAAAGGCCGGAGCACAGGACACACTCTCCCCCCGCTACCAATCATTCCTCCCAGCCTCACCTCCTCAGAGAGGACTGGACACAATGCAAGGAACCCGGTCTCACAGAACAAACCAAAAGGCACAATTTTAACAAAAGGAAACCTCTTAAAATCGGTCTTCAAGTTTCTATCCAGACTTGAACTTCACATTTGTTCCCAAATTAGGATTACCCTTCCCATTACCCAGAGTCTGGCGTGGAAAGCATTAGTCAGTAGTGGCTAGAGACAGTAGTGGTTAGATTTCCTGCTTGCTAAAATTTGAGTTTTCTTCTAAGAACTTACACCTTAGGTAAGTAATGCAGAAAACCTTACAATAAAAAGCAAGAGTGCTACGGTTCACCCTTCCACACCTTCAGTAGCAACCACTCTTTTTTTTTTTTTTTAATTTATTATTTTTTTTACATTTATTCATTTTCGAGAGACAGAGAGAGACAGAGCACAAGCAGGGGAGGGGCAGAGAGAGAGAGAGAGAGAGAGAGAGAGAGAGAGAGAGAGAGAGAGAATCCAAAGCAGGCTCCAGGCTCCAAGCTGTCAGCACAGAGCCCGACACGGGGCTCGAACTCAAGAGCTGTGAGATCATGACCTGAGCCAAAGTTGGATGCCCAACCGACTGAGCCACCCAGGCACCCCAATAGCAACCACTCTTTTATTTCTTTATTTTTTAAAGCAGGCTCCAGAGCCCAATGCAGGGCTTGAACTCATGACACTGAAATTAAGAGACAAACAAACACTTAGCCAACTGAGCCACCCAGGCATCCCTTTCTTTTTTTTTTTTTTTTTTTTTTTTTTTTTTTTTAAGTAGCAACCACTCTTAATTTTTTTTTCAATTTAAGAGGTGATTTGTCCAGGCGGATATGCACATATCTTCAAATCACATGTTTATACTGTTCTTTGACCAATCGACCTTTGCATAAGTTACTGAATTCCTGCTGACAGAAAATACGGTTCACTGCAAACCCCTACCTCCAATCTGACTTCATCCCAACACTCACGTCACTGTGGAGGCTGTTTTAGTCGACATGGAAACTTTAAGTTATACTTAAACCATGGTTCTGTGATTGGTACCAGTGTATCGAACCACAATTTCTGGCAAAAAGTAACTAAACTAGAATAAATATAAAACCAACTGTCTGAAGCCACCAGAGAACAACAAAAAGAAGTTTATACTGAAGGGTAGCCTAGTCTCGGAAGGAGGGAATGGCACAATCCAATTTTGCTCATATAAAAAGAAACAAGAAAATGAGACCCACCCTCAAGAGAAGAGATAATCGAGAGACTAATCTGGAGAGAACCCAATGTTGGAATTAGGAGACAATGTACCTATATCTATACTCAAGGATATGAACGAAAACATGGTCATAATAAGTGAAAACTAACTGCAGTAAAAAATAGTAACTATGAAGAAAAATTCTAGAACTGAATATTATCTAGAATAACTTATTTATTGGACGGGCTTGACAACAGAATGAGGAGATAAGACTTACACAGAGAGACCATCAAAAATGATCGATTCTGAAGAAGAGAGAAAGAAAAAGAAAATAAACTGCTGAAAACCAAAAGGGAGAAGAAATTCTTGAAAGCCAACTGGGAAAAGTTACTTGTAACATACCAAACAAGAATTAAAATTACCACTAAGTTTTCATTAACAAATACAAAGGCCAGAAGACAGAGTAGTAACATCTTTAAATGTTGAAGAGGGGGAAAGCCCATCAATCAAAAATTCTTTTTCCAGTGAAAATATTCTCCAAAAAGAAAACTAAGGGACTTCACATAGTACAGACTTGCATTTCAGGCGGAAGGGAATTGATACTAGATGGAACCTTAGATCTTCAGAAAGAAATGAAAACCATTAGAAACAGTAAATATAAGTATCAAGATTATTATAAAGTAAATATAAAGTATAAAAGATTACTTTTCTTAATTCTTTAAAATACAGAGGATGGTTTAAACCAAAAACTTATAATACTGTCTGTGGGTTTAAAGCATATGTAGATGTATCATACAACAGGCTAGTGGGATAGTAAATGGAACTGTACAGTTGAAGGTTTCTACATTCTCCGTGAGGTCACATGCTATGAACTCTAAGTACAGTTCACTCTTGAACAATGTGGGGGTTAAGGGTGCTGACCCTCCACGCGGTACAAAATCCACAAATAACTTTTGACTCCCCCCAAACTGGACTATTATTAGTCTACTGTTCACCAGAAGCCTTACCGACAACATAAACAGTTAATTAGCACACATTCTGTATGTTACATGTATTCTATGCTGTATTCTTACAATTCGTAAGGTAGAGAAAAGAAGATCATAAAGAGAAAATACATTTAAATACTGTACTTATTGAAAAAAATCTGACAGTAAGTTGACCCACACAGTGCAAACTCCAGGGTCAACTCTAGGCAAAAAGGAAAAAGAAAAAAAGAACACTGTAATCCTTAGAATAAGAACACACACAACCTCAGATGAACACCTAAAAGGCCAACAGATACATTAAAATGCAATTCTAACAATTCCAAATAATGCAGAAGAAGAGAGGAGAGTAGGAACAAAGAAATGTTTTAACGAACAGAAAAAAAAAAGGTAGATCTAAAAATCAACCTATTAATACTTCCAATAAATGTTAACAGATAGACTAAAACCTACAATCCAAAGACAAGGAAGACCGGAAGGGACAAATACGGGGAGGACTCTCTATGCTATTACAGACGACACAACAGAAGTGCAAAGACGCAGACAGGTTGAAAGTGAACAGATGGGGAAAGATGATCACGCAAACTAAGCCGAAGAAGGCTAAAGAGACTGTAACAGTACTGGACAAAACAGACTTGAAGGAAATAATACCGGAGATCAGAGAGACATTTCGTACTAATTGGAGGGTCAATTTATTAAAAAGACCATCATGAATGTATATTCTTCTAACAGAGCTTCAAAATACACCAAACCAAATGTGGGGTAATCCTCCCGCCAAGGCAGATTTCCAGCTCCTAATGGGACATTACTGAGCAGGGGCTTGGGGAGAGAAGTGCACCCTCACCTCCCACAAGCCGACGCAATCCTGCTCCAGCACAACACCGTCTACACCTAATGAATCCATATCCTTTTCCTTTTTTTTTTTTTTTTAAAGTTTTTATTTTGAGAGAGAGAGAGAGAGAGCGCGAGCGCACGCAAACAAGAGAGGGGCAGAGAGGGAGGGAGACAAGAGGATCTGAATTGGGCTCTGGGCTGACAGCAGAGACCGATGCGGGGGTCAAACTCAACCGTGAGATCATGACCTGAGCCGAAACCGAGTCGGATGCTTAACTGACTGAGCCACAGAGGCGCCCCTCCATATCCTTTTCAACAGTCCACCGTATGCTCATCAAATAGGCTATTTTCTGGGCCATTAAAATGGCCCTTTCTACATTTTTAAAGACTGAAATCATACAGAGTGTTCTCTGACCAAAATGGAATTATATTAGAAATCAGGAACAATGAGCTACCCTGGAAAACCTCAACCATTTCTAACTAAACAACATTTCTATATAATGTAAGAGTCAAAAAAGAAATAACAAGGAAAATTATAAAATGTTTTGAACTAAATCATAACGAAAACAAAACACACCAAAATTGGTGGAATAAAGGTAAAAATTCCTTTGAGAAATTTATACCTTCAAATACTTCCGTAAAAAAAGGTAGGAGGGCGGTATTGCTAGGATGGCAATAGTCTGCACGCTGATATACACGTCCAGTGCAACCCCAATCAGCATCCCAGCTGGTTTCTTTGTAGGAAGCGACAAGCGCCTTCTGATACTCATATGGAATTGCAAGGAACCCAAAACAGTCTTGAAAAAACAAAGGTGGAGTACTCATACTTCAAATATTTAAAAAGTTCCTACACCGCACAAATCAAGACAGAGAGGTACTGGCAAAGGACAGACATATAGATCAGTGGAACAGAACTGAGAATCCAGAAATAAACCCAGGTGTCTGTGGACAACTGGTTTTCAACAAAAATGCCAAGACCATTCAAGGGGGGAAAATGAAAATGGCCTTTTAACAACCGGTGCTGGGACGATTCAGACAGCCACAGGCAAACGAATGAATTTTCAACCCTTACTCCTCACACCACACGAACTCAAAATGGGTCAAAGACCTAAATGTCTACCCTAAAACTATAAACCACTTAGCAGAAAACAGAACGCTAAATCATGATCTTTGATGTGGCAAGAGATTCTTAAATGTAACGACAAAAAGTAACCAATGAAAAAAATAAATGAATTAGACTTCAACATTTTTAAAACTTTTATATCAAAGAACAATCAAGATAATGAAAAGTCAACCCACAGAATAGGAGAAAATATTTACAAATCTGATAAGGTATTTGTGTGTAGTATTAAAAACTTCTAAAACTCAAAAGACAACCGAGTTAAAAAATGGGCAAAGAGAGGTGCCTGGGTGGCTCAGTTGGTTGTGTCCGACTCTTGACTTTGGCTCAGGTCATGATCCCAGGGTCGTGGGAACGAGGTCCACGAGGGGCTCTTGCTGAGTGTGGAGACTACTTAACACTCTCTCTCTTTTTCTCTTTCTCCCTCTGCCCCTCATCCTTTCACAAGGGTGCGCTCTCTCTCATTAAGAAAAAAAAAAAAAAAGGCAAAGGATCTTAACTGACATTTCTCTAAGCAAGGTAGACACATCATTAGTCATCATGGAAACGTAAATCAAAGCCACAATGAGGAAACTTCATGCCCATCAGGATGATGGCTAGAATAAAAAAAAATAGTACCAAATATTGGTCAGGATGTGAAGAAACTGGAAGGCTCACACACAGCTGGTGGGAAAGTAGGATGATATGGCCACTTTGGAAAATAGTTATGCAAACAGTTAACCATACAGCTACCATTTGACCCCCAAATTCCACTTTAGTTATCTACCCAAGAGCATGAAAATGTACGTCGATATAAAAACCTGTTCACGGATGTTTAGAGCAGCACTACTCATAATAGCAAAGAGGCAGAAATAACCCAAATGTCCATCAATTGATGGATGGATACACAAAATGTGATAAACCCAGTCAGTGGGTTATTATATGGGGCCATAAAAATGAACAAAATATTGATATACGCTACAATATGGATGAAGTTTGAAAACATTATGATAAATGGAAGATGCCAGTCACAGAAGGCATGTATTATTAGTCTACTCAGGCTGCTAAAACAATGCCATAGACTGGGTGGCTTAAACAACAGATATTTATTTTCTCACTGTTCTGGAGGCTAGAAGTCCAAGATCAAGGTGCCATCAGGGTTGGCTCCTGGTGAGAGCTCTCTTCCGGCTTGCAGACGGCTGCCCCATCCCTGTATGCTCACATGGCCTTTCCTCTCTGTTCCTACTTGGGGTTGGGGGGGGAGACCACATTCTCTGGGGTCTCTTCCTCTTGAGGACATCACCCCTATAGGCTTAGGGCCCCACCATTTGATCTCATTTAACCTTAATTATTCCCCCAAAGGCCCAAACTTCAAATACTATAAAACTGAGGGCTAGGGCTTCAACATATGAATTTGGGGAGCACACAATCCTGCCCATATTATATGATCACATCTATCTGAAATGTTCAGAATAGACAAATCTATTGAGACAGATTTAGAGACAGAAAGATTAGTGGAGGTGAAGAGAGTAAAGGGATGGCAGCTAAAGGGTACAGGGTTTTTGAGGTAATGACAATGGTTCAAAAATTTTCTGTAGTGATGGTTGAGCACATCTGAATATATTAAAAATCACTGAAAAACTAATTAAACGGATGAATTCTAAGGCTTATGAATGGCATCTCAATAAAATCATTATTAAAAAATTCAATACAATCCCAATTTTAATTCCAGCAGTTTTTAGAGAAGAAACTGACAAGCTAAATATGGACCTAACAATAAGTGGGGGGGCGGGGGGGGAAACAAAGTTGGGAAGACTTATACCACCTGACTTCTAAGAGTTTTCATAATGTGACAGTAATCAAAAACAAAAATGCAAACAGCAATTACTATCCCACATGAACACAGATGCAAAAATATTTCACAAAACAAATCAATAATGTATCATTCCTTTAGGATGGATATAGAGATCAATGAAACAATATTCTAGAAATAGAACCATACCTATATTATCATTTAATTTTAACAAAGGCATCAAAGCAATCTATGGGGACAAGTCTTTACAACAAACAATGCAGAAATAAA